>NC_139900.1:6372500-7002500 GCF_905171665.1 Trachurus trachurus
TTGTGACGCACGGCGTTAATTTGCGTCGTTGTGGAAGGAACGCGTTGGAGCGTCAGTTTCCACCTTTGAATGATCTCGTTTTTAAAATAATTCGAATTCTGTTCAAATAGCGAAAAATAGCGAGTGTGTGTGTGCTTTAATCCAGGAGTATCGGACCATGTGCCATGAAGCTCTGAGAGTCTGCAGCAAGGGGGCAGTTGTCGGTCTGAGAAGTGAAGCTCACTTCTGCGTTCAAAAAACTGCAATCCCCTCGGCTTCCTATGGGGGCTGGTGTCAGAAAGCAGCATTCCCCATAGACCCCCATGTTAAAATCGCCGACTTTACATCCTCAATAAACATGATCAAAGCCTGGTGTCAGAACGTTTTTTCGTCTCAATCGATAGTTTCTACCCCCGCACACACTCTGAGGGGGGTGAATTTTTTTTTAACTCTACCGTTTTACTGTTATTAGGTTAAAACTCTGGCCAATTAGGGCGCGGAAACGTTGAGTGACAGGTCCGAGCAGCTAAGTGGACAGCTGCTTCGAGGCCAGTGGGCGGGTTCTCGGCCGGTCAATCCAACATGGCGCTGTTCAGGCCGCCATATTAGAGTCACAAAAACGACTCCACAAAACCAATGGGTGACGTCACGGACGCTACATCCATTCTTTTTACAGTCTATGGTCTGCAGCAACAACACGTTGTCCAGATGAGTTCCTCTTGTCTGACTGATCACTGGAATCACCTGCTGTAGTTTTCTTTCTGGTTTTAGCTACAGAGTGTTTTTTTTCCTTCTCCCTCCTGCTGTTTGTTCTGCAGCAGCTGCTTCATCATCACCAACTCTTTTTGTAGTGCGGCGGCGGATGAATCAAAGCTCTCGTCGTCTTGGCTGTGATAGTACTACGCTCCGCACGCTGACACTTTACCTCACGTGTATCATTAACCCTGTATGTGTGTGTGTGTGTGTGTGTGTGTGTGTGTGTTACACAGGGAAGCCAGGTCAAGCAGATCCCCACCAAGTACAGCCAGGCCGAGTCCACCAAGTTCCTGGTGCTGACGGTGGTGTCCATCCTGTGCATCGTGGGCGTGCTGCTGGCCTCCACCGTGGTCTACTGCCTCCGCCACCGCTCGCACCACAAGCTCAAGGAGAAGCTCACCAACCTGGGCACGGACGCCGCCGGAGATGCTACCGCCACCTACCAGGTAGGAGGAGTTACTGCACACGGAGATGTTTCTGTTTGGGCCTTTCAGCTGTAAAATGATCTAATGGTTCACAAGAAAACGAGGAAAGATGTTAAAGTTAGAGAGAAAATGAAGGTTACACTGTCACCTATAAATAATAAAAACAAGAATTTATTGTTAGATCGCAGCTCGTTTGTGCTGCAGAATCATATTTTTAAAAACCCAACTTTCACCATATGTGGAAGCCAAAATACAAAACAGCTTTTTTTTTTGCTTCCAAAACATAATGTAATTTCATTATGCTGATAAAATATGCAGATGTTTGCTCTTAGCACAATCAGATGAAGTGAGTCCGGAGACATATTATGCCCCTTTTTCACAAATTAAAATAGTTCCCAGGTGTCTTAAAGACATGTCTGTGACATGCTTCAGTCAAAATCCCCCAAGGATCAAACATCTCAGCTCTTTTCATCCTCTCTAAACAGCTCTGTTCAGAACAGCTGGTTTCAGTGCCTGTCCCTTTAAATGCAAATGAGCCACTGCTCACCAGGCTCCGCCCCCTTCTACCGGTACCAGGTAGGGGTGGTGTTATGCAAATTCGGAAAACTAGCTACATCATAGTCAGACAACTGAGGGAACAGCTCATAAAACCACATTGATTTCAACCTAGGGAGCCTGAACATTACAGATTTTTTGTCAGTTCTCACATTTTGACCAAGACCCAAATATACAGTACAGTATGTTAAAGAGCCTTCAAAAAGTGATATTTCCATAATATGTCCCCTTTAATTTAATATATGGTCTGCAGCACATCTCTCTGGCATAGTGTCAATATATTCCGCAGTGTTATCTCATCATGCTCTCTGGTTTTCCTTTCAATGTAGAATAGATCTGTCCAGTTTATTTTCCAACTCGATCGAGCTCCAGATTCAACATGTGACACTGAGACTGAAACAGGCTGAGCTTGGTTTTTGTAAAGAAAAATGACCTAAATCTTCTTACGATGGCTCTGTTTTATGTTTTATAGAGCATAATGATGATTAATGGTGAATTCATCAAAAACAACTGAAACCTCTTTAGTAATTTTATATATATACTATACAGTGACATCAGGCAAAAGTTTGGGCACCAGAGGTCAAAGTTTCTGTTACAGTAATGTGAACAGTTGAAGAGATCTCCAAAAGACATAAAGTTACAGATGACACATTCCTGTTACATTTTAAACTATATAACTTGTGTTTTTTTATTTCCAAGATGAAAGAAAAGGAGAAGAGCCATAGCAAAGATTCGGCTCCTGGGTTTCCCATTCTTCTGCAGGCTGCTGCTGCTTTGTTTCCATTTTTCACTCTAAAACTGTAGAAAACTAAAAAATAACACACTGATATTGATTAAAATATTGAAAAAGAGTGTTTCATGTTTAACTTTATGTCTTTTGGAGATAATTTCATCTTCCACTTGATGAACTGTTGTTCACATTAACAGACATTTGGACCTCTGGTGCCCAAACTGTTGCATGATGCCACTGTATATCTTCATACAGCGGTGGCCAAAATTACCTGTCATATTTAAGAGGCTTCATTTGTTTTTGATGGATTCACCATTAATCATCATTATGCTCTATAAATATAAAGTATAAAGACCTTTTTTAATTATTAGATTATCAGATTTGCAGCATCTCTGGTTTCATGGCTGGAAAATATTATTGTGGTATCGACTTCCTGGTTTTTATATTATTGTATCGACACGTTAAAACCAGGTTGGTGTCATGTGGTGTGTGTGTGTGTGTGTGTGTCTTTGTGTGTGTGTGTAACGTAACCGCTGCTGTGATTCGGTCAAACATCGTGGATCCAACAGGTTTTCCCTCCTCCAGTCGTTTCCATCCCTCTCTTCCTCTCTTCCTTCCTTCCTCCTGTCACTCTCTGGCTGTAATTATCCTTTGGCCTGAATAGCCGGGTGTGAAATTTAATTTACAGAATCCAATATTAAGTGGTTTTTTGAGCAGAAGAATTAGATTGAGATTTCTCCCTCCCTCCCTCCCTCTCTCTCTCTCTCTGACCTTTTCAGCACCATGTTTTTAAATGAGCGAGTTCCTGTGAGCATTGACTCTATAACGAGCCGCCGCCTCCTCCGTCCCCTAAGTGCTTACGTTTCATGCTCTTCTCCGGGGGAATATGTGTTTTATTTTTTATTTAAACTTGTGAAACAGACGGAGCTGCTGCGTCAGAGCCTCAGACTTGTAAAAAATCCATCATGGTGTCTTTCAGTTGTTGTTTTTTTAATTTTATTTTTAGCGAAACGTGACGTAGCTTCTTACGCTGAGGATTTAAAAGCAGCGAGGCGTCACCGAGACGTCCGACTGTCGACACCAAATATTTACTTTTCCTCAGAGTGAGGAACTTTTTATCTTCACGGTTACTTTCCTCCAAGCGTCTAATTGGAAAATGCTAATTAATTAAAATTCACAGGTAACCATAGCGACCGTGTTTACGCGTTGCTCGTCCGATTGATACGTCGATGACGCTCGACTCTCTCGTCTCCTCCGTCGTCGTCATCGTCTCCGTCGGCGTTCAGCTCCGTCTGAGCCGCGTAGCCTCATCTCTTTGTCAGCACCGAGGGGTTCCCTGGGTGTGTGTGTGTGTGTTTCAATGTGTGTGTGTGTTTCAATGTGTGTGTGTGTGTGTGTGTGTGTGTGTGCAGTCTCTAGGGCTACATGCAATTAAAAGCAGACAGGAAGCGGCAGGCTGCCTGACGGCCGTACTGCTGCAGCTCCTTCATACTGGCTGGCAAACACACACACACACACATGCACACACACACACACACACACATGCACACACACACACACATACATGCAAACACACACACACATGCAAACACACTCATACTGTATATGCATGCACACACTCTCAGGCTCGGCCGACTGCATGTTAATGTTTCTCGCCCTTGGCGCATTTATTTGAGGCCTCGCTTCACACACACACACACACACACACACACACACACACACACACACACACACACAGAAACACACACACACACCCCTCCCCCCCTCCACCTGCAGCAGCTCCCCACCCCCCTCTCCTCCTCCTCTTCTCCTCCACTCCTCCGCTCCCCGGCCTGTCAATCAAACGCTCCCTGTGAAACGGCGAAGCGGGATTGGCCGACGCCGACAAAGGAGGCTTTGATTGACAGGCGTCGACGGAGGAGCGTGCGTGTGCAGCGACGTGTCGGAGTCGGAGCGCCGGGCGGGGGGACGGAGACACTGGGATGTCGACGTGGGAGTCGCCGCCGTCTGATCCCACTTTCAGCTTTTTATTTTTTTCTTCTTTTCCCTCGAAGTCGAAGTGAAGAGACTCTCTGGCAGCTTTTAAAAAATTTTTAACACAGATTTTTTTTTCCACAAATCCAGATTTTTATCTCGAAGATTTATTTATTATCTCATTTAAAGATATTATCATTATCATCATCATCATCGTCATCATCATCATCCAGGCCGTGAAATTTCTTGAAACACGAGAAGCTTTGGAATCTTGTCTCAGATATCTCAACAGATTTGCATATTTTCACAAGTTTCTAAGACTCGAGATGAAATCAAATGACCTGTTTTCTTTATTTTTTTATATATATTTCTCTTCTTTTTCTTCATTTTTGAAGCTGTGCCTTCTCCTCCTCCTCCTCCCTCCTGCTGCTGCTTCCTCCTCGGTTTTCCTCTCACGGGCACGATAACATCATCATCATCTTCATCTTCTTCTTCTTTACGCTGCCGGAGAATAAGTGCAGAACACGTCTCCACTGCATCTCAATTTAGATGAAACAAACAAACAAACAGTAACAGTATCGTTCCTCCTCCTCCTCCTCCTCCTCCTCCTCCTCCTCCTCCTCCTTCTCCTCCTCCTCCTCCTCCTCCATAGTTTTCCTGGTCTGCAGTTTGATAACATCCTCTCACATTCAGACACAGACTGTTTCCGGTCACTGTCGTCCTCCACTGATGTGATTCACTGATCAGTGAAGAGCCATGGAAGTCAAAAAAACGTATAAAACTCATTGACAGTGAATTATTGTAAGAAACTGTGTGAATTTAATGCACATTTATTTAGTTATTCATCAATATCTATCAGCAAATAAAGTAAAATATAAACACAGGCCAGAGGGATTTGTCCCGACCTGGAACCTACATGTGTACGGCTTCAATGCTTTTCTATTGGCTCTGCAGGAAGTGATGTCATGTTGTGTCATTTGATTAATGGATGGAAGTCGTCCACCTCAGTGGAAATTTGAAATATACAAATACATATAATCCTCATAGCTCAACATCCTAAAAACACACAACTAACAACAAACAGACAGGTTTTATGAACTCCTCCATCTCCGACCAGTGAATCATGTTTTCTCAGTGGCGGCCATCTTTTCCTTTCTAAAGATTTAAAACCTGACGTCGTCCACACTGAGTTCATCGTTCACAGTCTCTTTATGCTCTTTGTCTCCTGCACCGGTGAACTCAGCTCTGCTCCGTCATTGATGATTTATTGATTATCAGTTCAGTAAAGTCTTGTCCCTGAACATGGTGGATCAGGTTTTCACCTGCACCTTTATAAAGTTTTGATTTATCTCCTGTATCAGTTCATATATTACAACCGAGTCTTAGGGCCACATTGAGAAAGCTTTTTTTCACAGACTTAGAGAATAAAGTCATAGTTTTAGAAGAAAAAAGTCATAATATTATGAGAATAAAGTCCTAATTTTACAAGAAAAGTCCTAATTTTGCAAGAAAAAAAGTCCTAAGTTTACTAGAAAAAGTCATAATTTTAAGTCATAATATATTAACCTGTTGTTTTTGAGGAGGAAAGTTGTTGAAATGAGGCTGTGGAGCATTTTGTGAAGTTGTACTTCAGTAAAGGTTTCACAAACAAGGAGATACTTACTGTAATCTTTTGGCTCATCAGCACCACATTGTTGTCAGTATCAGGACTTTGGAAAGAATATGCAAGAAAATGCATCTATTCTGCAGAAAGAACCAGGCGGACTTGGATGAAATCGCTGCTTTTTCCTCATAAAATTGCCACTTTATTCTCGTAAAATTATTAGGTAGTTATTACGTAGTATCGTAATCGTAATATATACAAGTGTCGCTATCAGTTTATATGAAATATAATAATAATAGATATAACAGTTTAGTTTTTACCATGACATCATCATCATCATCATCTTTTTTTTTTGCGTTTACAATCCAGACTCTTTGTTTTCAGTAACAGGTTTTTACTCCTCCCCTCCTCCTCCTCCCTCCTCCTCCACCATATTGTACCACGTCCTCCTTCTATCTGTTTGTTTGTTGAGGCTCAGGGGCGACGCACTCGGGTGAAGACCCCGACATTTGTTTTGGTCAGAGCCGTGTAAACAGAGGCGCCCCTGTGGGCCCCCGAGGGCCCCCGATGGGCACGCCCCTGCCCCCCATAAACCCTGCAGCCTCCGTCCTCCCCGTTAGCAGGTTTATTTACAGGGAGGTGGTGGTGGTGGGGGGAGGTGGGGGAGGGGAGGGTAGTTCTGCTTTGGGTGGCACACGCCTCCCGACACCGACTCACCCGCCGTCGCCCCGAGGTGACGCGTGATTGGTGTCGGTCATGTGGCGTCAAGTGGATTCTCTGGCCCAGTGCCCATCAGAGGGGGTTGATGGGAGTTTTTTCTTTTTTTTTTTTTTCTTTTAACCTTTATTCATGTATGCGGGGCGGGGCGGGGTGATGAGGCACACACACACACACACCAACACACACTCTGCTAAAACACACACAGCAGTGAAGTGAATATTTTTCTACTTTCAAGGTAGCTAACCATCTCTTTTTTGTCTCGTCGTTCGGAGCTGTTTTATCGATTCTTCTCTTTTTCCTTCGTGGTTTTTGTGTGAAAGGTTTTTGGGTTTTTTTGATTGTGTCTCAAACCAAAACTGCATTTTTGACTCTCCGTGGATCAATGACGTCTTTTTCTGCCTCTGTGGGTCCGTGCAGGAGCTTGATCGTCCTTTTACATATCAGTTATTTCAGAGCGTTTTTCCGACTCTTCCGTCAGCTTCATCATCGACCTTCTACTTTCCAGACAAGCACTTGTTTTCATTAATTTTTATTGTATTTTAAAATCAATTTTGAGAAGACTTACAGCTTTCTAGACGTGGGCCATCCATCACCGGGAACATCCATCCACCTTTATTTATTTATTGCCAAAGCTGAACTGCTTTTGTTACTGTAGAATGGATGCACCAAACATCTTGATTGCGTTTCATTCATGAGCTCCACGCACGACGTCAGAAAAACAAAAATGAATCCACAAGACACAAACGTCAGATAATATGGATCCTCCTGGAAATGGTGATTTTCCCCCATTTGCTGCATTTAATGTTCAACGTTTGGCAGGAAACTGAAAAAAAAGGATGGAAACGTCCTTGAACACAGAGCAGCCCCTGCAACCATGATGCAACGACGGACAGAAAATTGAATTTCAAAAACTCTGCAGGCAGATTTTAATACAATTCTGAAAATGACCCAGAGCCAGTTGTTTCCCAGAATGAAGGGAATCACTCTTATTAACTCGGACAGTAATGTAAAGCGTCGGCAATTACTGAAAAAAACAAAAACAAAGCAACGGTTTGATGGAGTAGGAATCAGCAAAGTAGGAAAGCTTGTTCCTGTGATACGGTCGGTTCGTTTTCAAACCACAGGAGGTGTCATTTTCCTTTTTTTTACATTTGGACTCGTCTGATCAATAGAAACCTGTTTAAAGTCGGTGCTGCAATCGTTCATTCTGATTGCGAGTGCACAACCTGCAGCAGCTCGCTCTCAGTCAGGGCTGGGCAATTAATCCACAAATAATCTAAACCGACGTTTAGAGCCGACTCCTAAAACACACCACTGGCTGCTGTGTAGTCACATGACCCCGCCACATCCAGTCAGGCCGCTACATGGAGGAAACGTCAAACACCGAGCAGCTTGCACCCAATAAAAAGATAGATAAATCAGTCATTAATCGTAATTGAGGTAAAAAGTTTAGTTAATTGTTCACCACAGCTTCAAGATAAACCAAAAACATATTTACACGACAAATAAAATAATATTTTGACTGGTTAGTTCCATATTTACTGGTTTACTGGTTTTTATTTGTTGCATATTGGACTGAAAACATCCTCAATAGGTGGTTTTCTGCACAGCAGCCTCAGTACAGATCAGTTGTTCATCATCATCATGCACAAAAATACACAATAACAACAATATTGCACAACCCGTTACAAACTTGTGTCAGTGAATAAGAGCAGCAAGGTCTAAAATGCGATTTAAAAAGAAGCAAAAGTAGCAAGGTCTAAAATAAGATTTTAAAAAGGAGGGAGAGACACCGTCACATGATTACAGATATTAAGAGAAGCCAAAATGGCATAAGCACATGATTACTGTGAGTTAAAAAGCCTAATGGCAGCTGGTAAAAAAGACTTGAGGTTCCTCTCAGTTCTACATTTCGGAGGGATTAGCCTGCTGCTGTGTGAGCTCAGTCTGAAGGCCTCAAGGGCATGGCGTGGGTGCCTGTCATTGTTCAGGATGGAGTTTAGTTTCCTCAACATCCTCATGTTTGCAACCTGCTCCACGCTGTCCTGGGGGGTGCCAATTTTGAAGTCGCTCTGCCCAGCGTGGTGAATGTGCAGGTCACAACTTGTCCACCAGAGCGTCGTTTTGGAGTTGTTGGATTGTGTATTTGATGAGTTTGATGAGGGAAAGGCGAAAGTACACAGTACTGTGCGCCTTGTAGAGCTCACATCTCTGTCCCGCCGATCTAAAAACAACATGCACCGACAATTAAAGATAATGAACCAACTCCTAAGACTATAGTAATTATGACAATGGGCCAATTTGCCAAAATGTTGAACTATCCCTTTAATATCGGCTCATCTCAGTTGGAACCTCGTCTGAGGTGCTACTAAAATGGACCAGGTGGGAAAAAAAAAAAAAAAAACCTGAGTTGCGTAACGCTAGTGGAAAAAGGCCTTATTATGCCAGTCTGGTCCTTTTTCCACTGTTTTGCTGAATATATTGTGTAGTTCCTCTTTTAAAAAACAAAGGTGACGTGGACACCTCTGCTCCTCTGCTCTGTCGTGTTCAAACAGAGGCTGTTCTGGCCGCTCTCACCTCCTCCGTCGTATAAATTCACAAATTAAATGAAAAAAGACGTTGTGTCTTCAGAGATGCTGTAAATTTGCGCTGGCGTTTAAACACTCAACATGTCCTGCCTTATATTGTTCCTTTACAGTTCTTTTTTTTGTGTGTGTGTGTGTGTGTGTGTGTCCTCTAATTGGTTCTCGGGGGGGGAGGGAGACGTTTCTTAAGAAGTTTTAATTACATCATAAAAGAATCTGCTGCTGCAGCAAAGTTCACCGTGTGGGCTTTGTTGAAATATGAACGCTGACGATCCTCTGTGTGTGTGTAGTGCTTGTGAGTGTGTGTGTGTATTCTGTTCAGTGCAATGCAATGTGGTGTCCTGGTTGTTGTGTCTCTGAGGCTGTAACTCTGACGCTCAGACAGGAAGTCAGACAAACCGGTGTGGTTAAGAGTCGGGAGAGGAGGATTTATGAGGCCAATATTTAGTCTTTTATTACAGATTTTAAATTGATCCTACAAAAAAACGAGTAGAGAGTTGTGTTGTTTTAAAACACAGTGGAGCTGTCACAATAAAAGCCTGTGTCACGGCGCGGTTGGATTATTATTGGGTGGAGAGAACAAGTTAGAAGTGTAGTAGACGGTTCAATACTCCATTACACTTCATTAGTCCACATACATCAAACAGGCTATAAGATCCATTGGAGTTGTCATTAGGCCAGAAACAGCATCAATTACAGCCCTAATGGGAACTCTCATTACACATTATCCAGTTATCATGCAGCCAACTATTAAAGACGTTACTCATTTGGTACGGAATATTGATTACAATGCGTTTTTTTAATTTATTATTAGTGTTACGAGATAAGAAATGATTTACAAGCTTCAACTGACAGCTCTGTGGATGTTGTAACCATGGAGCAAAGCGATATTATAGACGGTAGAAAACTCTCTGTGGCCGTCAGCAGCAAAATCCATAATCAATCAATCTGAATTTAGCAGTAATGTGATCACATTATATTACACATTATATATATAGCCAATCAGAAGACAGCACTTAACAATAGTCTTGTAATGAATTAGGATATTTGAAATGTTATTTCTGACCGGGGACATTCACGTAACTTGGAACCAACATGATTAGTAGGATCATTAGTTTTTATACAACTGTTGATAATCTTTAATTGATAGTAAATCAATTCCTGTGGTCTCATAATGTGCCATGTGGTTGAATAAATATTCGAAAGTTGATTTGGTCCAACGCTGCTGCAGATAGTGGACGTTTTGTTGGTTTTAAAGGGATAGTTCAACTTCAAATTGGCCCATTGCCATAATAATAGTCATAGCAGTAGGTTTGTTACCTTTAATTGTCGGTGTGAGCTATTTTTAGAACGGCGGAGCAGAGCCGCGAGCTGCTCAGAGCTACGCTACGGAGGCTCATGGGATTTCTTGGTTTCCCTCATCAGACTCATCAAATACACAATCCAACAACTCCACAACGCTCTGGTGGACAAGTTGTGACCTGCACATTCACCACACTATGAGATAATAACACAACGTTACCAGACAGAGTTGTTTTAGAGGTAAATACAGAGACTGCTTGATGGAAAAACTGTCCCCGACGGGAACGTGCATCAGCAGTCTCTGCATTTACCTCTAAAACAACTCTGTGTGGTAACGTTGTGTTATTATCTCATAGCGTGGTGAATTTGCAGCTCACAACTTGTCCACCAGAGCGTTGTGGAGTTGTTGGATTGTGTATTTGATGAGTTTGATGAGGGAAACCAAGAAATCCCATTAGCCTCTGTAGCGTAGCTCTGAGCAGCTCACAGCTCTGCTCCGCCGTTCTAAAAACAGCTTGTACCGACAATTAAAGGTAACGAACCTACTGCTATGACTATAGGGATTATGGCAATGGGCCAATTTGCAAAAAGTTGAACTATCCCTTTAATTTGTGTTGCTAGGTGTCACAATAAGCCATAATTTATCATCTTTTCCAAATGTACAGTCCAGTTATCTCCTCTTAAAAGCTGGAGCTGGTGCCTTCTGGCGTTTTTTTTTTTGTTTTTTTTCATGAGCGACTTAAACAATTAGCAGAATTGTTATTGAATCATTCTTGAGTTCATCCCATAATTTCCCTCAGCTCAGCTCAGGCTTCACATAGTGAAACTGAAACGTCCATAAAATCCAAACTCTATAAATCCAGAGCTGCAGCCAGAATAGAATATGTTCCTCTCCGGCTCAGCGCCTCCTCTAGTGTCTGACTCCTCTCCTCCACATACAGACATGTTTGTGTTTCCCCCCCCCCACCACCACCATCTCCTCCGTCGCCCCCCCTCCCTCCCCAGCACTTTATTAATCCGCACACACATTTATGAGCCTGTGTCCGAGCTCATAGATCAGTGTCAGCGCGGGGATCCAGACTAATGAAGGGCTGCTCACATTACTGCCACCGTCACTCACACACGCCGTCGGTTAATCATCGGCATCGCTCTCATTAAGAAACACAGATTACCTCGGAGATTCAGCCCAGGTCTTCTCTCTTACACACAAACACACACACACACACACACTGATATGTCTGTGATGCATGGCTTCACATTAAAAGGTCAGGTGACATTTATTGTTGTTCTTTAAACTTCACGGTTACGTTGCTCCGCTGTGATGTGATGTGCTGCCGCCTACCCAGGATTACATACTATACTGGATTTACGACGACTGGACGTATTGATCACTAATGTCGTATTAAACGTCAACACAGGGACTGAAGATGTAATCCACTGGTTCCTAGAAATCCTCTTTAGCAGGAGGAGGAGGAGGAGGAGGAGGAGGAGGAGGTCCAGCTCTTCTTTCTTTATTGCTGCATTGCAGAGACTTACAACAGCTCAGGGAGGACGAAAACACAACACAAAACACTTTTATTTTGTATAGTTTCACACACTTTTATTTTGAAAATCCTCCACATGGATCCTCCACAGTGTTGGTCGGTCAGTATCGGTGAAACTGTCAGATAACATTTGCTTCCTGCCTCCATCAGGATGAACGACTCGTGTCTTTACGAGCTGTGACCGTGTGATAACATTTTGATTCATGGCTGCAGACTGTTTGTTAGCTGTTTGCTGGTTGTTTACTACTTAAATATTCACCATACCCATGTTAGGTAAAATCTTTTTTCAGTACAACTTGATCTGACAGTTATTTTTTTTCACTTTAACCCACTTTATTAACACATTGGGCCTCAAAATCCACAAAAATCCACTTTTTGTCCGTTTTATAAAATGACAATATACATATATCGAGAAAAAAAATCTGACGTCTGCCAATCTCATCCCACTTTACACTATAAATATTTTTGTAATATAAAATTAACACTATCATATCTCCAGTTTTATATGCTCAACGTCCAACAAACACTGAGATAAAGTTTCTGTCCTTTCCAGTGAAGTCGCTTTGTTACGGCGCTTTGAAAACGTCACGTGATCTGATCAGGCCAGTGCGGTCGTAGATGCTGGAGGGTTAAATGTTAACAGAGTTTGATGTATTAACGTCTAACCGTATGTTTTTGTTGGTTTTTAGCGCACAGACTGTCCTTTTAACATCATAACAGATATAGCAGTGTTTTTTAGAAATGCCAGATCAAGACAAGGAAATGACTTTGTTGCAGGAAGTTAAAGAGTTGTGTTACAGTTGTATCCCAGTCTCTTTGCCCTTTGTGATCTTCCTCCAACGCGCTGCATGAGTGAAACTCTCTTCAAGGTCTGGTCTCGGTCTTGGTCGAGCTGGACTCAGGATTTTTCAGAGATTTTCATTTTTTTCAAGACCACAGCCTGCTGACACTTTGGTTTATGTGATGTAATTCAACAACTTTAAGATAATTCAAATAGTTCTACTAAAGTATCTGCTTGTGTAACCATCTGAAAAAGTGGGAGGAGACCTCTGTGCTGTGTTCTTCTGTTCAATTACATATGGTATAGATTTTTATATAAGATTATATTTTCTTTTTAGCTGAGGAGGAATAATGTAAATATCAAACCACATGATTATTATGTGGACTGGTACTGAATACAGTGATACAGGTCTGGAAAATGGTCTCGCATTGGTTTGGTCTTGACTCGGTCTCGGGTTAAGTGGTCTTGAGTCTTGACAGTTTTCTCTGACGTATGAATGAAGACGGTGTCAAAAAGTTGTTATTTATCCGGGGACGGGGTTGGTTGCTGCATTTTGTTGACACTATGGAAACTGTCCAGTGCTCAGCAGGTGGAGGTCGTGTGTGTGTTGTGTGTGTGTGTGTGTGTGTGTGTGTGTGTTGTGTTGTGGTAGAAAGGTTTTACTTGTTCATCAGTCACGCCCAGATGTTTGCAGCCAGCTCGTCTCCTAAAAGCCTCTTCTCCTGCCGCAGCTCTGCAGCTCTGCAGCTCTGCAGCTCGGGGCTTGTTGGTGGTTTTATAGCTGCTGATTCACCCACAGGAGCTGAGCCGGTCTGGACTGAAGGTCACAACACGTTAATGAGGCCAGTTGAAAGGATGTAACACACACCACAGTCACAGTCACAGTCACAGCAGCTCATTAAACAAACAACTAGTCACTCTTTACCTTTCCTGCTTTGGCTGCTGCTCAGCCTTTGAACTCAAGCACAGAAAGAAAAAAGCATTAATAATCAGGATATGAATCATGAAGAGTAATTTAAAGGGAAGTTTTTCTATGTGTTTATGATAAAACGGATTATTATGGTTCCAGATGAACTCATCTATAGGTGGAGGAGACAGTAAATCATGTGACCTGAACAAACCAATCATAACGGTTCATCTGTGACGTCAGGGTGTGAGTTTTTAAAGTCCACAACTTCTTGTTGTTAAATCGAACTAATGAAGATTAGCAGTGAAACATAGAGTGATACAGTGACTTTTTTTTTTTTGACTAAAACTCGAATTAGCAGAAATACGTAAATGTCCACTGATGCTGCCAGACAATGACTGTGAGTGTGAATACATGTTAGAGTCTAGACTGTGGTTGATATTGGATTGTGAAGAATATCGCCAACTAATAACTAATATTAGTTATTTTTTTCACTTTAACCTACTTTATTAACATATTGGGCCTCAAAATCCACAAAAATCCACTTTTTGTCTGTTGACAATGACAAAATATATACGTATGTATCGACACCTGTCCATCTCATCCCACTTTTACACTATAAATATTTTTGTAATATAAAATTAACACTATCATATCTCGGTTTTATATGGTCTGTCAACGTCCAACAAAAACTTAGAGAAATCTTACATACTTTAAGTTGTTTTATCCGCTATGTTCAAACGTCAAAGTCAAGTCAAAGTCAAAAACTTTATTTGCCATTTGTGCATACACACATAGGAACTTCTGTGTGGTTGTTCCGAGTCAGGTGGAGAAACACAAGGAAAAACACTTTAAAAAGACTCAAACCTGGGATTAAAAAGAAAGACATACAATTCTCTTAAAGGACCAGAAACCTATATCTGTATATAAATAAAGTGTAGAAATAAAAATAGATGTAAAAACTGCAAAAGTGTAAAAATTCTTTTGTGTTTGAAACTGTAATTAACGGATGGTTCCTCTTCCCTCCTGCAGGAACTCTGCCGGCAGCGGATGGCGGTCAAACCTCCAGCCGAGCGCCCGGAGCCGATCTCCTCCCGGATCAACAGCGTGTCGTCTCAGTTCAGCGACGGCGGTCAGGCCGTCAGCCCGTCGGCGCGGAGCAGCATCTCGTCCTGGAGCGAGGAGCCGGCCCACTCCAACATGGACATCTCCACCGGCCACATGATCCTGGTGAGTTCCCTCACCCGCTCCCGTTGTTGAGACCTTCGAGGACGTCATGGAAATACTGTACTTTCCAGACTATAAGCTGCTACTTTTTTGGGGCTTTGTTGTAAACAAATGCACATGGCTGAGAGGAGCGTAACCAAAACAGCGGAAAAGTGAGCGGACTTGCACAGTTCCCTACTGTCTTTCTGTGTAAATAGACCGAATCGCCTTGTTGTTTACATTCTACTTCCGGGTAACCAGCACGTAATTTGAATGAGATCAATAGTAACGAACGAGAGTTTAGCTATATATCACCGTTTAGACAAATCTGAAATGATTGAAGAAACATTAATATTTCTGTGTGTGTGTTTTGTGTTGCTATGTGTTGTATTTATTCAGTTTGGGGGAAAGCATCAGTGGCTGCAGCTGACAGGGACAGCTAACGGCGGTAGCTAAGCTAACACCAGGACGTCAGCTGTTAAAACCCTCCCGTTGTCGGACACGACACAAAACTACTCCAGTTAGCTCAGTCATGTTGTAACTCAGATATCCGCTGGAGAAAATATTTTTTCATGGAGCGTTTATTGAGTCACTGAGTTATTAAAGTTAAACAGGTAGCTAACCGTTAGCCCGGCTAATCTATGATAACCATGACTAATTACAAAAATGTGCACACATAAATAGTAATGTTTGTCCAATCATTGGTTTTATAGACTTTACAAACATCAGATTAGTCTAAACGGTGATATAGTGACATGAAAAATTAGATAGGCTATATAGCGAAACTCTCGTCCGTCACTATTGTTCTCATGCTGGTTTTCTACCCGGAAGTAGTTGTAAACAACAAGGCGATTCGTCCTATATCTCATGTTACAACATGAAAACCTGCAGCTTATATTCAAGTGCGGCCTATATATGTATTTTCTTTAAAAATTTAGCTGGTGTGGCTTATACTCAGGTGCGCTCAATAGTCCGGAAAGTACGGTAGGCTATGCACGAACTGATAGTGCTAGTGAAAAGAACGGATGTGTTTGAAGGCGATGTGCTGTCTCTGTTGTTTGGACCAGATGGTTTGATAACGAACGGTTTAAAATGACTCGTCCCTTTGTGAGTCAATCATTGCAGCATTAACGTGTGAGTCTTCCTCCTCCATCCTGAGCGTCTGACAGAGGTTGATGAAAATGTTGACCCCGAGTTTTATGGACGGAAAGAAAAAGTCAATTTGAACAAAGACCTCTGAGTCACTTCCCCAGTCGCTCCAACAGGTCTTTGTCAGGGGCTCGTTAACGGCTGTTAAGAAAAGAGGTGAAGGCAGGATTCAGAACGGGAGAGAAAATTGGTTAAAAAAAAAAAAATCAGTGATTAGTGGATTAGATGGACACAAGCAGAGAATCTGACAATCATCACATTTCTCTGGTCGTCATGAAGGAAAAAAAAAAAAACATTAAAGGGATAGTAGCATTTTTTTTAAAGTGGGGTTGTATGATCCACAAATAGCCTCTAAGTACTTTATTGCAGTAGAAGACTCTCTGCACTCCTCCCGTTAGCAACGCCAGCCCATAATAGCCCTGCCCAGAGATTTACAACATACATTGTTGTGAACAGACCCAAAGAAACGGCCTATTTTCACGGCCTAAAAGAGGTTTTACCTGAAAAAAAAATACACAGTTCCATTGTTCGCTATAATATATTTTTTTTCAGCCCTTCAAAGTGCAGGAAAAACACAGTTTTTATTTGGACCAAACCAACTGCTGATCGGCGGGTGCTAACCCTGGGCGGAGGGATACGTGAGTTGGTTAGGTCCAAATAAAAACTGCTTTTTTCCTGCACTTTGAGGGGCTGGAAATTTTTTTATTATAGCGAACAATGGAACTGTATTTTTTTTTCAGGTAAAACCTCTTTTAGGCCACGAAAATAGGCCGTTTCTTTGGGTCCATTCACAACACTGTATGTTGGAAATCTCTGGGCAGGGCTATTATGGGCTGGCGTTGCTAACGGGAGGAGTGCAGAGAGTCTTCTACTGCAATACAATACATACAATAAGACAGACATGTTGTTCTTCTTCCTGTTTCACCTGCTTCTCCAACCATTTATCTATTTAAAAAAAAACATTTCACCTCCATCTCTCACGTGTCGCTCTGCATCTCTATACCACTCACTTCCCTCACACACACACACACACACACACACACACACACACTCTTTCCCCCTCTCATCTCACTGTCTCTCTCATCTTTCTCCCTATGTCTCTGTGTGTGTGTCTCTATGTGTGTGTGTGTGTGTGTGTGTGTGTGTCTGTACATCTCATTACACCCACACTTTCCCGGCTTCTTACCCTCTTCTATCCCGCAGATGAAAATCTCTATTGAACCTCGGTCGCATTTCGTCGAGCGCCATCGTAATTGCAATATATAGCTGTTCACTTCAACCACCCACAGCCGCCACCTCCTCCTCTTCCTCCTCCTCCTCTCCCACCCCCCCCCCCACCTCTCTCTCTCTCTCTATGCATTATGAAGCTGGCGGCGAGATGTGACAGAGCGGCCCTTTTTGATGTGTTCAATAGGCACAAAGATACTAATTACCCCTGAGATTTGCACCAGAGTTGTGTTACAATGGAAAACGTCTCCTGAGCCTCTTCAGCTCTGTTGTTTCACACCGACGCTCCATCCACCGCACAACGTGTTTTCTTTCTTTTTTTCTTTCTTTGGGGGCGAAACCACAACACGACTCCTGAGGTGCTGATTCTGATCTGCCAAGGTCAACCCCCCCCCCATAAAACAAAATGGTAACACTTTATTTGACGCCTATCTCTATAACGCATTATAACCATACTTATAATGCAGTTATAGCACTGTATAACTATAGTTATAAATGATCATAATGCTTTATAACAATAATCATAACACACTATAAAGCATTTTATCTTCACTTATAAGGTCAGGTGTTATAATACGTTATAATTGTTAGTAACTTGCTGACAATGCCCACATCAATAATGCATTATAAATATAAAATGTGTTATAATTGGCTTATAAACATGTATAACTATTATTATAAACACTCATAAATTACCATAAGGCTTTATAACAATAAGCATAACACATCATAGAGCATTTTACAATGGCTCTTAAGGTCAAGTATTATAATAGAGTTATAATGCTCTATGATGTGTTATGCTTATTGTTATAAAGCCTTATTTATGAGTGTTTATAATGATAGTTATACACGTCTATAAGCCAATTATAACACATTATAACTATATTTATAATGCATTATCGATGTGGGCATTGTCAGCGAGTTACTAACAATTATAATCTATTATAATACCTGACCTTATAAGTCAAGATAAAAAGCTTTATAATGTGTTACGATTATTGTTATAAAGCATTATGATCATTTATGAGTGTTTATAACTATAGTTATACAGTGCTATAACTGCATTATAACTCATTATAAGTATGGTTATAATGCGTTATAGAGAAAGGCGTCAAGTAAAGTGTTACCAAAAAAATAAAAAAAAACATATTTTGATTGAGCCTTCTCAGGTATATCGGCTTTGTCTTCCTCGTCCTCCTCCTCCTCCTCCTCCTCGGACGATGAAGCCATCTCAGCGGAGGCGGCGTCACTTGAGAGATAAAGAGGCGGCGAAATGAAGTTTTTTCGCTCATGTTTAGTTAAGTATTCGGTGGGTGAAGAAGCGCTGAAAGTGTTATAATGTAGAGACGGATATGTAAATGCAGCGAGGGATGATGGAGAAGAGACCAAGTGATTAATACGTTTCGCGTAGGTGATGAAGAAGCTGCACTTGAAGGAACTTCAGACCAGGAGGAAACACAGGACGATTCAGTCATTTAAATGTTCACATGTACTCTGATTAGGGTGCGACAGATATGCAATGCTGCTAAAAAAAAGTCTGGTAATCAATAAAAAAAACATTTTTTTTTATGCACTGATCCTTTAAATATGGTTGAGGATGAAAAACCTCAAGTGAATAATGACACACAGTCCTACAGAGTTGTGTTGCGTTCACAGTTCAGCTGTAAAGTCTGAACACACAAACAGTTAAATGGACCATATTAATTAATCAGCAGGCTCTAATTGTGATGTAGTTATAACAAGGTGAGTTCGATCTTTTAGCTCAACCTTATCTCCCAAATTACACTCATTACTTTTTTAAAATTACGCTTCACTTAAATATCTGTGCGTGGTATCTGCACCGATTAGAGACAGGCATCATGGTTATGACATGTGGACTAATGAGGAAGGTAGAGTTAATGTCATTTTATTTATGTCAAACAAATGAACCAAGGCAAATTAATGTGTATAACAAAGATCGGTCACTCAATGTGCTTAACTGAAATAAAAAAAAGGCAGAATAGTAACAGTAAAATCATAATAAGCAGAGTCAACAATCAGAATAAACACAAGCGAAAGCACAAACTTGATCATAGTGATGTGACACCTCAACAATCTCCTCCTGCACTGCAAAAACTCAAAATCTTTCCGAGAATATTTGTCTTATTTCTTGTCAAAATGTCTAATTTCTACTCAATACTAACCTTTTTCCACTTAAAATAAGACCCATCACCTAAAAATGTTGTTGTTTTTAGATCATTTTCACTTGTTTCAAACAAATTTTCACTTGAAATAAGTAGAAAAATCTGCCAGTGAAAGCGAGTTTTTTGTGCTTATAATAAGAAAGAAAAACTTGCTCCGCTATCAGATTTTTCTACTTATTTCAAGTGAAAATCAGCTTGAAAGAAGTAAAAAAGTGTCTTAAAATAAGCTACTTTTTAATGTGATGAGCCTTATTTTAAGTAGAATGAGATTGTTTCGACTAGAAATAAGACAAATATTCTTGGTAAGAGTTTGAGTTTTTGCAGTTTGAAACCTGTACGGCCTTTATGTTTGTTTTCCAGTTCGTTTGAGCTGCTTAAACGTATCAAACCTCAACCACAGAGGAAAAGCAGATCTGTATATTATTGTATAGATGAAGTTGAGAGAAACTCCAGTGACACCGACGTATAAACGATCTGTTCAGATCATCACAGGAGCTCGGTGTCAGTCATCATCACAATTTGATCAGGAGCTAAAGTGATTTATCGGTTTAGCTCCAAATCAAATCAGCTAAACGCCTCGACTTCCCTCCGCCACTCAGAGTGAGAGGAGTTTTTACACAGTCGAGTCAAATCTACTTTTACTGCTCCCATTCTCTGCCTCTTTCTATTTAGAAGTTGGATCATAAACATAAAATGGACCTTAAACACAAACACTCTGGTTTTAATTGCCGCTGTGCCTGATGGAAAAGTGTCCAAATGGAAAACTTCCCGCGCTGACGAGGAGCCGATGGCGTTGTTTAACTCTGAGACCGGAAATAAAAAAAATAAAAATAAAAACTGGGAACGAGCGGCGAGGTTTTATCAGTCACAAGACGCTCGTCAGCTTCACACAGAGTGATGATGTGTGATTGTCAGTTAATGGGAGGAAACGCTCGCTGCAGTTTATATGAGGGAGAGCTGCTGGTGTGTTTCAGGACCCTGGACAGCTCCACACACACACACACACACACAGAAGCTGTGTCTCAGTTCGAGGGGCTACATCCTTCGGAGGAAGCAGTTAAAGAGACATAATCTGCCCCTTTTCCACACATATAATAGTTCCCAGGTGTCTTAAAGACATGTCTGTGACATGCTTTGGTCAAAATCCCTCAAGGATCAAACATCACAGCTCTTTTCATCCTTTCTAAACAGCCCTGTTCAGAACGGCTGGTTTCAGTGCCTGTCCCTTTAAATGCAAATGAGCCGCTGCTCACCAGGCCCCGCCCCCTTCTACAGGTACCAGGTAGGGGTGGTATTATGCAAATTCAAAAACTAATGACATCATTGTCAGACAACAGCTGGTGAAACCACATCGATTTCAACCTCAAGAGCCTGAAAATTACAGATTTTTTTTTTGTCAATTCTCACATTTTGGGGACCAGAAGACAAATTGAAGAGCCTTCAAAAAGTGATATTTCCATAACATGTCCCCTTTAAAGGCAGATGATGTCACATCGTCGTGACAACAAGGTCCATCCCAATCCGAAGGCTTCTCCAAATCTGGGAGGACACACCACACCTGTCCTATCATGGCCGCCCGTATCCCAAGATTCTTTGCGCACCGGTTGTTATTATTAGCCACCTAGCATGCTAGCTATCAGAACGTCGAGGCGGCTCCGCGCTGTAGCCATGGTAACTTCACTCTGCAGCCGGCTTGAAGGCGCGGTCGCCCGCCGAGTAGCGCTACATGCTGGTCGCACAGCCCGAGGCGAGGAGCTGAGGAGCCATTGTAAAAATAAGAGTAAAAAAAGCCGCCACTTTCAAAGGTTTTGACGTCAACTTCTCCATTTATATATAAAAGAGACAAGTGTATATTTTCCTCTCTCAGGCCCAAAGCTCAGAGTGTTTTCTGGGCTCGTGGAGGAAATAAAAACAACCTGCTGCTGCTGAAGAAGTTTAAAAGGCGAAGGAAACTCAAAACTGGAATAACGAGGTTTTTCACAAACCAGTGACGATCTGGTAAACGGCTGTTTAATGTCTCTCGCCGCCCACACGCGTTCCTTTAGTGAAGGTTTTTATGGCTCCACCAGCTTCTTTTCATCCAAACCTCCGTCTTTCATTCATTAACCGTCCTGCAGCTTCGTCTTTTCTTTCGCTCATTTTCTTGTTGCTCTTTTTTTCTCTCTTCTACATTTTCCATCTTGACTGTTTTTTTTTTATTAATTCACTTTAGTTTCTTCTCCAAGTTTTCCCACAGATTCTTTCTTTATCTTCCTTACAGTATATCAATCTTTTGCATTTCTTTCCATTCTTGTTATTCCTCCTTTTCCTTCTCTCCCTCCCTCCTTTGCTTCCTCATTCAGTTTGAACAGTTTCTTCTTGTCTGTCACTTACAAACACATGCAGCTCATCTCAGATTCACATCCTGACGCCACAAAAACAAACCAAACCCACACCCACCAGTCCACATTTGTAAAGGGAAAGACCTTTTTTTTTTTTTTTGGTTGTTGTTATGGCGGAGCAGCAGCAGCATCATCATGGATGAATAATACAAATATTTCAACCCTGTCTTCTTTCTTTTCTCTTGAACAAACTGTTGAGCGGTTAGTAAAAGTCGGAGGCGTCGCCACTGGTGAAAGGAATAACATGTTTGCTGATGAGCTGTGGAGCCCCACCTCTCTCTCCAGTCTCCAACCCCCCCGCCCCCCGAAAAAAAAGAAAATTAATTGCCTTTCGTTAAGAAAAAAAACAGGCAAATTCCATGTCATCATCCACCCACTGATTTTAATTTGAGGAGAAGCAGCTTTCACCATCTTATCTAAGTTAATGTATTACTTAGTCCCATGTGACAAGGACCCAGCAACCTCCCCCCAACCCCCACCCCAAACCAGCACCACATCCTCTCTGCTTGTGTCTTAAGAGGATTAGTCGACTCTATATATAAAGCACATTATCTAGTCTTTTGTTGTCGGCCAGGTTAGTGTTATAGATTATACTGCAGCAGGAGTCTCGTAGGCGATTAGCCGTGCGCCCGGCAACCGCTGTGGCTGTGGCTGTGGTTTGGTTGTGGTTGTGGTGTTTTTTTTGGTTTGATCAGAAACAGAGAGACCGATGCTGCTCAAATAAATATGGAACCAGCAGGAAAATGTATCACGATGTCGATGATTGATCATTGATTGATAAATGATCAGGACAGAATATTGGTGATCAACTACAGTTTTAAAGATGAAAGGCATTTTTTGATTGAAAACTTTATTGAACAACATTTAGACAAGTGTTCAAAAGGATAAAAAAAAAAACACAATAAAGCCCAAAGGCTTGTTGTTTCCATTGTGGTCCTATTTGATGGTAGACGGTACACATGGATTTAAGGAAGACAGGCACACAACTCACTGAAGAGAAAGAACAAATAAAATAGATAAAACAAGAGATTAGGTCCCAAACAGAGACAGCAAAACATAAAGCAGACACACAAACAAACAAACAGTACAATAATAATAAAGGCAAAGTGGAAGCTGAGGTGTATAGCAACCCAAAACATAATAACGGCCAATAACGTAATCATTTTTGGTCATTTTAAATGTAATAAAGCCAATAACGTAATAACTTCTTGCCAATAATGTAATAACATAATAACATTATTGGCTGGTTATTACGTTATTGGCCTATAATTAAGAAAGAAAACTTTTGAAATTGTAATAAATGGAGCCAGTAATGTAATAATATATGTATCACTACACTTTTTTTTTATTTCCAGGGTAGAAGATGTCACAGTTGTGTTGTGTGTCTGTGTCTTATCTAAATTGAGAAACAAACTCCTCCCATGCTTCATGATAAATGTGATTTACTTGGCTGTTTCTCACATGGAGGAAGTACAGGAAACATAGAAGGTTATCAACAACCACATCGAGGTTGTAACACATTGACATCTTCAACCCTGAAAATAAAGAAAAATAAAGGGCAACATATATTATTACATTATAAACACCCATTATTATTATGTTACGTTATATATGGTATACGTTTTGGTGGTTAAGTAAAACAACAGTGATCCATCTTGTAAGATAATGATGATGTTGATGTGTGATGATGCATTTCTGTGCCACAAAACAAAACAAAAACGACATACAGAGAGTGAGCAGCGAAAAAAAGGAGAAAAAAAAGACTAAAACCTCTAAAAGCTCCAACAGGAAGAAAAAGAACATCCAGAACCATCCAGACTGGAGACGAGTTTCCTTTAGTCCTTTTGATGTCTCTTTTTTTTAAAAAAAGACACAGACACCTTCCTTATGTAACGTGTTTACTCCATTATCACTCCTCCAGTCAGGGAACAAGACTCAAATCCATCACTGAGATAAAAGTTTCACAGCTGCAGTTTTAAGTTTTCCACCCGTTAATGCACTAATGTGTCTTTTCACGGTGTCGTATATTCATTATATGTTATTATTATTATCATCATCATTACTGGTGCATTAACAAGGAAGTAGCTCAGTAATGATGCAGCTGGTTGCATGACACTTCATCTACAGACTGGCCATTTTAATCTCATGTGTATTCAGACGGTAAAATATTATTCGATCCCCTGAACCCAGGTTCTCTCAGAAAAAAACAACACTATCTCATTATAAATAGTTATAAATAGTTAAATTTTAATCCAGAGTGTGCGTCCACATCAGACCTCAGGTCAGCAGCTGCAGCGTTCTGACCACGCGGACGAACACACGTCTTGGTTCTTGATGCTCCACCTCAGGAAGCTCTTCCTGCTTCCCCTCCCTGCTGAGTAACAGAATCCCACATTGATTTTTTTTTTTTTTTTTTTTTTTACTCCACACCCTCTTCTCCTCGCTCTCTGTCGATCCAAAATGGCCGCTGCATTACGTCACCTCCCATGCGGCGCCCCATTTTTTTTAATATTGCGCTGCTGTTTTCTTTCTTTTCCTTGCTACAGGTGCGTCAGTCAGAGCCACAATGGCGGCGGCAGCAGCGGCTCAGAGTTGGAGTCTTATGTTGCGTTTTTTTTTTTTATGGAGCACCTTTGGCAGCTGTAAGCCCCCCTCACCACCCCCCACCCCCTCACCCCCTCCCGCAGTAAGGGGATTATTCAGTGTTTGGCCGACACATGGTGCTCTCAGCACCTCCTGATTGGATTGCAATAATCCCTTTACACAGCCTCAAAACCCTATTACTCTGGCATTAGAGAGTGAGAGGAGGGGGGGCAGGTGGGGGGGCATCTGATGTAGGACAGTGTGTGTGCGTGTGTGTTGTAAGACTGCGTTTGTTGCTGTTTTTCTTCTTCATGTTTTGTGCGACTACATGTTTCTTCACTTCTCCAGATTCGTGCTTGTTTGTGTGTAGATTTGTGCGTGTGTGGGTGGACTGTTTTTATGACCTTACAAAAACATTAATTGTGCTTTTAGATGTATGTGCATTTTCCAGTGTGTGTGTGTGTGTGTGTGTGTTTTGAAGGAGTTGGACCTCCTGCTGTTGAGAAGCGGCGGTGTGCAGGTGGAGAGTCGCAGCTCGCCTCGCGGCTTCGTATTACATCATCGCTGCTTTTAGCGGCTCTGAACAAATGCAACGGAGAGATGATACTCTAACAGAGAAGGGCTTGTGTTACACTGTGTGAGTGTGTGTGTGTGTGTGTGAGGAACAACAGCCCTGACCAGCTGCGTTGCCGTGCAGACGTGTACGATAAAAATCACATATATGCGTCGTTGGATCAGGGCTCGTTCCCATTATCCTCGAGGGCCGCGCCGCCTTTTCCATTTTTAACAAACTCCTTCTCATTTTAGCGGAAAGCCATTAGGCCTTTTTTGGAAGCTAATTCTGATTAACATTAGAGCCATTTGTAACTGCCACCATAAATCATCGGCCGAGCCATTTAAAGAACCACACCAGCTCATTTCGTTCCCTCATCCATTACAAACCCATCGCGCCTCCCTCCGTGTTTTGTCTGCAAAAGGCCACTGGGTTTCCAAAAACAAAAGCTACAGCGTGTAGCGCTTGATTATAGCTTATCTGTTAGCCTCAGTGCTAACGACACACTCAAATTCACAATGCCTTCCTCAGTTATAGATAATCTTTTGTCAGAAACAGGCTCGAGTCCATTAGATTTGTCTGTCAGCGTCTCGTTTTAATGTTCGCCACAAAGGAAGCAGAGCTAAGAGTTTCATTGCTCTAAATTCCTGATTACCATGAAGTATCTTGAGTTTCATAACCTTTTTATTGAGATGAGATCTGGTTTTACAGTAAATAAATGAAGAGACATATATATCCAATAAAAAGTTATTTGATTGTTTGGTAACACTTTATACACTATTAAGCATTAGTTAAGCATTAAATACTGAATTCATCATTTATAACACACGAATACTCACTAATATGTAGTTTATAAACAGAATAAAAAATATTTTACTCATCGATAAGCACTAACTGTATTTATAAACTACATACGAATGAGTATTCATATGTTATAAATGAAGAATTCAGTATTTATTAATGCTTAACTAATGCTTTACTTATTATAAAGTGTTACCGATTGTTTTAGTGTGTGTGATTAAGGCGTCCTGATGCAGGGACTCCATCCATCTGCTGCCGTGAGCGGGGTAAAAAACGGCGTCGTCTCTGTTTCCCTCTTCACCTCGGCGGAGCAGCAGATGGCTGTGATTTGCCACTTAGGGAAACTGTAACTACGTTTTAAAAGTTGATGGGCGATCACAGCAGAGAGCTGCAGCGTCTTCGCTTTGACTGACACAATAACTGGTTCCCCCGGCCGTCCATGTGATGCTTTTCACTGAGGTGCAAAACCAACGTCCTGACACACACACACACACGGTTGATTGAAGATGTTTTCTAAGTTCAAATCACAACAGGCCGATGAAGGTTTGTGATTGACGAATCAATTTGAAAGCTTCATCCTGAGAGATGCGGCCGTGTCCATCAGCCGCCTCTCATGACAACAGGCTTCACCAACGGTTCAGTCGAATACAAAGAAGCCTGTTAATGAGCATTATAACACCAGAATGTGTCAGTAATGACTCCTCCTCTCTCCTCTGCTCTCCTCCTTCAGTCCTACATGGAGGATCACCTGAAGAACAAGGACCGGCTGGAGAAGGAGTGGGAGGCGCTGTGTGCCTACCAGGCCGAACCCAACGCCTGCACCGCCGGCATGAAGGACGGCAACGCCAAGAAGAACCGCTCCGCTGCTGTGGTGGCATGTAAGCAATCAAACCTCTATTGATTATTCAATTCAAATTCAATTCAAACAACTTTATTAATCCCACAAGGGGCAATTAGTTTTGAGCAGCAGGTTGCCGTGGTTTATATAGCCTACATGGCCCACAATAAATAGTCAATACAACACATCAGACAACATGGAGCTTAGAATGGATAATAAATATAAAAGCTTGTGATAGCCTACTGTATAAGTAAAAATAATTTACTATTTATTAACTCTATCTATCTATCTATCTATCTATCTATCTATCTATCTATCTATCTATCTATCTATCTATCTATCTATCTATCTATCTATCTATCTATCTATCTATCTATCTATCTATCTATCTATCTATCTATCTATCTATCTATCAACCCTTTATTGGGGCAATTAGAAAATAATAACTTCATTTATAGTATAGTACACAGTTACAAAGGGCTCTACAATTGAGATTAAAAGATAGAAAACATAAATGGAACAACACAATAAATTATTTGTGTATATAATTCTAAGGGGATAAAAAACACAATTGCACAAGTTTGTAGTGTGACTGTCAACACACAAGATCACCAGTGCTTCTGGAAACAGACTTAACATGTCGTGACAGGTGACCAGTGTTTGTTCAGCATCTTAACAAGGAGGCTTTTCAAGAAAGTCGACTGGCGTCCAGTTTGTCATGTCCATTAATTAAACAGTTGTGTAGATAAGTTACTATAATTATTATTAGGAAATACAGCAGAGAATCATCTGCATAAAGATGAATGAAAATCCCATGTTTGCAGACGACCTAAGCGACGCAGAGCATGTAGATGTAGAACAGAAGAGGCCCAAGTATCGATCCCTGAGGGACACCGTACTCAATAGATAGAGAGTTGCTATTTCACTGTCGACTGTTGCTACTGTACGTCTGTCAAAACCTCTGCTGTTGTGTTCGACCTGGAGATGTTTATAAAGCGCTGCCGTTAAAAACTGATCAACTATGTGGATTTTTGTTTGCCAGAACCATCATTAGGTCATTTAAAGGTTGAATGTATCGAGTTCCTTAAAAATCTTCCCCTCCACTTATTGAATAGATGCAGTTCTTCCACCATCTCCTCCTGCTGCACTGAAGCTTTAGTGATGCTCCTCATATATCAGTGTTGAATTGAACATCCAGAGGTATCTGCCAAATGACTTCATATAACGTAATGATTTAATTAACCGACAGGAAATTGCTTCAACTCGTGAGCTGCATTTCAATGGCTGCACAAAAGACGTAGCTTTACTTATCTACAAAAACTCAGCGTGTGTTAACAAGACTCCATTGTGGCGTTCAATGAGCAGTGCTGTAAATCAGTGGTGTAATGCACCTTTAATGAGGTTCCTGGTGAGACTGTAGCTGTAAAGCTCAGTGTATATTGCGCAGGAGCTCTTCCTGTGTTTAACCTGAGATCTACGTCTTAATTCGCTGTTTTAAAGACGTTTGTAACACGTGTAAAAGAAGAGACGGCAGTGTCTCTCAAACATGGCGCCGTTACTCCCACCACTCCTCGACAACACTTCCCCGTTCCCTCTCTCTCTCCGAGCCCGGCCTCTATTATCAGGACGCAGGGGCAGATGCAGTGAGCAGAAGGGTTGTAAATTAGTTTTCTATTAAAGCTCTCCTGCACCGACCTCATCAATGATTAAAATTTCTAAGCTTCTGTGGAAATAGCCCATCTAAAAAAGTGCTGTCCCATTCTCTCCACCGGGCCGGGGCTTAATGAAATCCAGGTTGTCAGCAGGGGAAAGCAGTTTGTCAGGAATAAATTGTGCTTCCTATTTGAAGCACCACTGGCTTCTTCCAAAAAAGATTTTCAGAACTGTTTCGCCACTATCGCTGCAGGCCGGAGGGGGAGATGTATGAACCGGGCCATGTTTTACTCCGCAATATTTCAGAGCAGCAGCGGCGACGCAGGGCAGATCTCCTCCAGGGTGTCGGATCAGAGAGTTTTAATCTGATTCTGAAATGCAACTTCACCAACAGCTGCACCAGATACATAACACTTTATATCACATCCTGTCAATCTGAGCAGTTAATGTACAGTAGATGTGTCCTCATAGGAGGTTTCTTCACCTCTGTTGTCAAGAGCTTCTCCTGGTTTGGTTTCTGAAGTGTCTCCACTCACACATAAAAAACAGACCAGGGGATTCAAACCAGAAGAAACAACTAGAAAACCAGCTTCACATTAATTAGGTGACCGACATGTGTTTGGCTTCTTTGTCTGATAAGTTAAAGGTATTAGCTACAAGCTTAATTCCAGTAAGTGTCGCACTCACACTCGCTCCAACCTTCAATTGTACTGGTTGCCATGTACGCCTTTAGGGAGCAGCTAGCAGCTAGTAGCTAAAGCTAAGCTAACGCTAACCGTATTTAACGAGCAGCAGGACAGCGGACTGGAAACACATCTGAATAATTTCACACTAACTCACCTGCAGACGAACACGACAAACCCGCAGCTTCACACCTGCACCGGAAACGTTACAGTACCGGCTGACCGCTAGTTAGCATTAGCATTAGCATTAGCACGATGCCATTTCTCCACAGAGCTGTCACGATCTGGTGTCTGGCCCTTCAACAAATATAGTTGGTGACCTCTGGTGTAAAAATTGAGTCTTTATAAATCTCTTAGAACCTAAAATCACATTTTGGGATAATATCAGAGCAGGTGGTTTTTTTTATTTATTTTTTTTAGACAGTTTAGTGTTGAAACGTCACATTAGAGCTTAAAACCTTGTGAGGTGTGTGAAGATCCACCCGGCAGCAGAAGGTAACCTCCCTCTTGACCGCTCAGGGTTGTGTGAAGCTGTTTGAGGCGTCTGACACTGAAAATGAGCCAAAAAAAAAATCATTTGATCGAATCTCTGAGGAAAATCAAAGAACATTAAAAAAAAAAAAAAAAAAAGGTTTACAGCATCTGAGATGAAGCTGGAAAACACCTTGACCAACCAGAACGGAGTAAACGCTGCTCCTCTTCCTCCTCCAACGACTAAACGCTTTGACTTCCTCTCTGTTTGTGTTGCAGACGATCACTCCAGAATCACCTTGAAGGTGGAGAACAGCCAATCCAACTCCGACTACATCAACGCCAGCCCAATCGTAAGTAGCTCCTCTGCATTCTGACTCTGTTTCACCACGCCACCCCCACTGGCCCCCCCTAAACCACTACCACCGGCCCCCACGGGGCGTCATGGGAACAAAGGCAGCCTTGCGTTGTAACAATATAAATTTTGATGCAACGCTTGCTTAGCTTCAGCAGCCCTGCGCCGGTGTGTATGTTCTGCACCATGAATATTAATGGTTGTTACACAGAAAACACCCCGGGTGAGTGGTGTTCGCTGGCCCGGGGGGGGTAGGTAGGTGTGTGTGTGTGTGTGGGGGTGGGGGGGCACGTGCACATGGCTCTTCACTCGCTTCTTTATCTGTGGGGAGAAAACGATTGGTGCGGTCCTGGGAAGTGATTGTTTCTGACCTTGGGGTTATGTTAATGTGACACTGGTTTGTGTGTTTTTGCCCGTTACGATGCGCTCGACTTGCTGAAGCCCTTCTCCTCGGCTCGGTGCAGAGTTAAACAGCAACACAGCCCAAAGGAAGGAAATAAGGGAGGAAAGAGGAGAGGAAGGAAGGAAAGAAGGAAGGAAAAACCATGTGAATTCAGTGAGTGAGTGAGTCGATGTGGAAACCAGTGTTGAAACAGTAGCTTTACGTTTCCCTGGAGGCAGACACAGTGGTGTTCCATTAAAAGCAACAGAAACGCTATGCATTTCAAATCTGGGCGTCACACCAAGAAATGTGTCTGTGTGTGTGTGTGTTTATGTTGGTGTGTTTGTGATAGAGAGAGAGAGAGGGAATCAAAAGTATACAGGAACAAAAGAGCAACCTTGTCTAATGCCAGAAACACACAAATGCAAAAACATCTGCAACACACACACACACAGAGATGACAGAAAACATACAGTGCAAACACCCACGCAGACATGCACAGGCACATAGACATACACTAAAGAATGAATGTATGTGAATGTACGACACACACACACAAACACACACTTAGGTTATTTAAAGAGCCTCTCTCCTCTGCTGACATTTTGATTCCCCCCTCACCTTCCTCACCGTCTCTCCGGAGGAAACTGGTTCTTCCTCTCGGCCTCCTGGAGCCTGAACGTCACACCGCTTTCCTCTGGTGTTAAAACACATTTCATGGTTGTTCTGTAATGTTCAACCATAATGAAGATTAATGACATGCTCAAAGTTGTTCTTCATTAAAAAAAACAAAGTGCTGCACCACAACGAGCCTGTGTCCTGATCAACAGGTGCTGATGTGACTCATACAGGTTCATCAGACCACCAGGACTTTGGCCTCTTTGGAGGTGGAGCAGAGCAAAGATAAACGTGACCGAGGCCTTGGAGGCAGTGCAGCTGGGTGTGAAAAAAAAAAGAAGGGAATGAATCACTGGATGATTATTAATGTAAATCAACCAGATGTTGTGTTTCAGTGCTAACGGGCAACATGGATTTGTTAAATGATGGAATTAAAACGTTGCAAAGTCACGTTAGATGTCGCTCGCTTAGTTTTTAACCATCAAGTCTTCAGTCCCTCCAGAAAAAGAAAAAAAAAGACGTGATTATGCAATCGCCTAATTCAACGCATAATCAGCCATAGTTGCACTTTGGCCACTGATTTCTATGCAGAATGCGCAAAATACACAGGGCTTGTATGAGTTCATAATCCCTGCATTTCTGTTGCAAAAAAATTCACATACAGTACTGTGCAAAAGTTTTAGGCGGGCGTGAAAAAGTGCTGTTGAGCTCAACATCATCCGGTCTGTCTGGGATTACATGTAGAGACAGAAGGATCTGAGGAGCTCCAAGATATTTGGAAAAAACCACCGGCCTATTCCTTCAAAAACTGTGTGCAGGTGTACAGTACCTTACCTAGAAGAATTGATGCTGTTTTGAAGGCAAAGGGATGTCACACCAATTATTGATTTGATTTAGGATTCTCGTCTCTTTAATTCACTGCATTTTGTTAATTGATGGGGGAAAAAATTAACACTTCTGTCTTTCAAAGCATTCAGCTTTTTTTCCACACCTGCCTAAAACATTTGCACAGTACTGTATATCTTCACTGAAAGTTGAATAATGCTGAATGTTTAGTTTACGCAGCCATTTCCCCCCTGTTGCCTTGGGAACGTTATGAAGTGACCCAATAGAAAAGCCCAATGATTAAAAATAATTCTGTTTGTTTTACAATAAATGTTGAAATACTTAATTGTTGAAGTGTTTGGGACAAAGGGAATTAATGTTAGTGACGGCTCTGCTGATAATTATGGCAGAGATGTGAATTTTGTCCTGGATTCGTATCAGTGAAACAGCCAGTGTGGTCGACAGTTGCTTCAAATAAATATAATTAATAAATATAAATTAATATAGTTCAAATAAATAAATAGAATAAAAAAATAGACGTCGGTCAGTGTGAGACACGTCTGAAGAACAATCGTCTCATGTCCCGATGGAAAGATTCACAGTTACTAGTAATTCATGTGGCTGCCAGCAAACAGTTTATCAGCGCCAGTCTGTCACACACAAGCACACACACATGAACACACACACACTGTCACCTTCACCCCCACTGAGGTGTCAGACTGTAGTAACAGTTGGCTCCATCGTAAAACTTCATCACACACACACACAGACACACACACACTCCCCTTCTTTCCAATGAAAAGACCAAAAAAAAAAAAAAACGAACTGTGATAATTACACTTGTCACATCCTCCAAATTTTTGTTCCTCATTACCGAGGGGTGTGTGTAAGACAGAAAAAGACACACACACACACGTTTGTGGTGTCATCAGAGGGAGGGTGTGTCGTGTATCTGCAGAGACCTCTTTCATCTGTCACCAGTTATTTTTTAATCTTACCATCTCTCTCTTCCCCAAACTTCTTTTTTAAATCTCTCTCTCTTGTCTTTCTTGATTTCTCCACGTTGGGTTCTTCTTTCTCTTCATCCATCCATCCTGGTCCTTCTTTCTCTTCCTGTTCTCCAGGCCTTACCTCTCTTTGGTGGATAAAAAAGCAATTCACAGGATTTGAAATGCTCCTTTAAGAACCAATATTTCAATACATTCACATTCAACCGCCCACAAAAACCAAAAACCACTGTATTTCCTTTTAAAATATCCACAAAAACATGGAGGCTGGCACTTTACACCCACATCTGGCTGCAGATGTTTGATGATGATGATGATGATGATGGTCCAGTGTGAAGCTTATGGCGTTGTAGAGATCAGGGAACATTGCAGAACATTGAATATATTTACGTCATACTCTGGTTTGTGTGGGTGAAACCCTCTGACACCTCCAGCTGTGATATGTCCCCATAATGTCCCCATAATGTCTCCATAATGTCTCCATATGTCCCCATAATATCTCCATAATGTCCCCCTAATATCTCCATAATGTCTCCATAATGTCTCCATAATATCTCCATAATGTCTCCATAATGTCCCCCTAATATCTCCATAATGTCTCCATAATGTCCCCATAATATCTCCATAATATCTCCATAATGTCCCCCTAATATCTCCATAATATCTCCATAATGTCCCCCTAATATCTCCATAATGTCTCCATAATGTCCCCCTAATATCTCCATAATATCTCCATAATATCTCCATAATGTCCCCCTAATATCTCCATAATGTCTCCATAATGTCTCCATAATATCTCCATAATATCTCCATAATGTCCCCCTAATATCTCCATAATGTCTCCATAATGTCCCCCTAATATCTCCATAATATCTCCATAATGTCTCCATAATGTCCCCATAATATCTCCATAATATCTCCATAATGTCCCCCTAATATCTCCATAATATCTCCATAATGTCCCCCTAATATCTCCATAATGTCTCCATAATGTCCCCCTAATATCTCCATAATATCTCCATAATATCCCCCTAATATCTCCATAATGTCTCCATAATGTCCCCATAATATCTCCATAATGTCTCCATAATGTCCCCATAATATCCCCATGATATCTCCATAATGCTTCCATGTCTCCATAATGTCGCCATGATATCTCCATAATGCTTCCATGATGTCTCCATGATGTCTCTATGATGTCTCCATAATGTGGCCATGATGTCACCATGTCACCTTCTCTCGCTCCCTCTGAGCTCCTGTATGTTAAGTTCAATAGAAGTGCCTTCACCATTGTTTGGTATTCATAAAAGCCAACACACGACCATTAAAGACAATTTTCTGCGGGCGGAAAAGCCCCAGAAATCATCCTGTCTTCCTCCTGTAATTGCTTCCAGCTAAATTGGTCCTGCCAATTATTGCATTTACCGTACAATTTGCATGGTAATAGGCAGGGAGGAGGGGGCGTCACCCACTTCCCCGCAAATTCACCTCACGTTTGTCACTCTCGTCTTTTTATTTTTTTTTCCTTTTTCGCCATCCTCCTGTAATTTCCATTAAGTTGAGGAGGAAGTCTAATTTGCTGAAAACTCCTCACCTCCTTCAGTGACAAGCCTCCAGCTGTGAAGAGAAGCGACGCGAAACACCATGTAAACTATTAACTTTTAGAGGAAATACGAACGGGCTAATGGAGAGACGTCATCAAAAGAAAACAATTTATCACGCATATCGAGCGAAAATATTCTCCTCATTGCTGCTCGAAGGAAATCAATCATATTGATTCTGTTTTTACAAGGAGAGTTAAAAAGAAAAGGAGGTCGTTTAGTGAGGAGTTTAGTGTTGAGGACTTGCACGGACGTGTTGGACTCTATTTATCATGACGGATGTGAGGTTTATAACAGGAGCATTACATCATCACTGTGTCATCACTGTGATACTTGACGTCATTTAACTGCCTGTTATTGTGGTGGTTCTGTTTTACTGGATGTCATTGAACGCCTCGGCTGTATAACACCAATTTAACTGCACCTCACTTTAAAGTCGTAACTTATTCCATCTTCTCGTCTTGAACTTCCTTGGTTTTTGTTGTGTGTTGCGTTCACTGACACGGTTGCTCGTTTTGATTATTTGTGAATCTGTTATTTGTGAAACAGGAAGTGACATCGCCTCCCTCTCCTCTTCTTCTCTTCTCTGCTCCTCAGATGGATCACGATCCCAGGAACCCGGCCTACATCGCTACTCAAGGCCCTCTGCCCTCTACGGTGGCTGACTTCTGGCAGGTAAAAACACACACACACACACACACACACACACACACACACACACACACACACACACACACACACACACACACACACACACAATAAAAATCAATACGTTCTCTTCTCTTAAACAAGAGTTAGCCGATTTGTATTAGTGCAGCGACCCACATGGGAGAGCGGCCTGTTCTGTGGCTGTCGTTGTTAATCTCTCTTTCACCATTATGCTCACTTCCCCACTATTACACACACACACACACACACACACACACACACACACACACACACACACACACACACACACACACACACACACACACACACACACACACACACACAGGAACCAGTTGACAATGAGACACATTGTTAATGCAGGAGACAGAAAACACTTTTCCCACTGTCACAAATATTGGATTGGATTTGAATCTGAGACCAAGAAATCGATGTGTTATTCTTGCTGGTCGTGTTGTATATACTCTATATATGTGTGTGTGTGTCGGTGTCAAGGGGGGCAGTGTGTGTGTGTGTAAGAAGGTGTGGGAAGGGGACCAATGTGTGTGTGTGTGTGTGTGTGTGTGTGTGTGTGTGTGTAAGAAGGACAGGTCCCCTTGTTAAACAGCTTCTTGTCCCTGCTGCATTGTTGCTGGTGCAGAATGAAATGAGGGACGTTTCCTGCTCGTCCACCTGAGAGACCTCTTGTTTAAAATCTAAACAATTTGTCATAAATCGTCTTTTTTAAATTCTCTTTGCACTGTTGACTCACAAAAACCACACACACACACACACACATACACACACACACACTTATTGGTCCCTTATCAGCCTGTACTGTATTAAACCACAGTGATAACCATCGCCCATCGCTCCCTCTCTGTAACAGTGTTAACATCTCACAAGCGATGAGCCATGTTTTCCTGTTTGTTTGGGGGTCTTTTGTCATTGGATGCCCTGGGACAGCGGGCAAGTGGCATGGGCTGTTACCACGGTAACGTTGTGGTCTGCGGGCTCGGCCCTCGTGGTGGATTGGGGCTCAGGTCGGTGACGCAGCAGCAGCTCCTCTGCTCCCAGGCTTTAGACCTTCAGACCTCCGGCTGTGAGACTAAACCAGCTTTACTGCGTCTTATCAGAAGCTTTAATCAGGAGCTGCCAAGGTTATTACACCGCGTACATCCCATCACATCACTCCACATCACATCACGCCGCAGCGCAGCGCCGCCGTAGGTGTGGATGCTGCGCAGGCGTCGTCCTCATCGATGTCGCCGTGGATACTGAAGCCTTAGCTCCAAATACAACCAGCTTCCTGAGAGTGAGGGTCGGATATGAACGACTGCTGATAAACAATAAAATAAAACCTCTACCAGTGTTGGACACGTTACTTTTAAAAAGTTGTTTTCCCCACAAAGTAGCTGAGTTACTACATTATAAAAGTAACTAATCACCAGGAAAAGCAACTATCGCGTTACTTTAAATTACTTGGACCCCCACCGCCCTCCTACACTACACTGCGTTGTTGTGTGTGTGATACTTTAAAAGTCCAGTGTGTAAAATAAGGTGAAAACTGAGATATTCTATATATATGCTCTCTAGTTGGCTGAATTTTCCATTCAGGCTGCCGTACAAACATGGCAGCGCAAGACGACGATGCTCTCTAAAGCAAGACCCTTGCTATATGCATGTATAAAAGAAGAATTATAAGGCTACAAAAACCAAACAAGCTTTATTTTATAGCGAATATACACTTTTTCATGGGTATTCATGGGTAGTATATTCAGATTTTGCCAATAAACCTTGACAATTATTACACACTGGACCTTTAACAAGCCATTGTTGTTGTTACGTTACGTCCATAGACTGTAACATCTCGGCGTGGCTCAGGTTCATGGCTCATCATCGTTATTCTCCTTCTTCTTTCCCTTGTTACTGAAAAAGTAACATTATTTATTTATAACGTTGTTATTCCATCATTGTACTTTATCGGCTACAGCAGCAACTTCCTGTTTCTAACTCACATGTCACTGAACTGACCAATCAGAGACGAGGTAAATCAAAGACGTTGATCCAGGAGATGCACAACCTGTAAAAAATGCTAAACATAAATATGTAAATAGATGTAAATAGGTAACAGTAGGATGGATGGATGTTCATTCATTAATGAGCAGCAAAGAGCGAGAAGAGAAGAGAAAAGAGCTCCGTGTGCACTTCACTGTCTCCTGGATAAATAACGTTTAAGTTCAGAAAAGTTTCAGCAGAAGGAAAGTGTCGCTCTCCCCCAGTCAGCTGAAGTGAATTAACACCGTTTCTCAAAAAAGTGCACGGTCACATCTTTAGATGCATGAGACCAATCAGTGGAAGCAGCAGGGGGGATAGGGAGAGGGGGGGGGGGGGGGGGGGGGGGTGAGAGGGGCAGTAATTCAACAGCCGCCTGCAATTAAGGTGTGTTAAATCTCGGTGGAGGCGCGGCGTCTCTCCGGCTGAGCGGCAGGTGCAGCCGTCCTGATTATCTAACTCCATGATGTGGCAGCGCTTTTTGTTTTATGGCTTCCATTAACGGCCGACTGTTGCCTCCCATCGCAGCCCAATGGATCTCCAGAGCTTCCCCCCCCCCCCGCCTCCTTTACCCCCCCGGCTGTGTGAATACGACTGCCAGCAGGAAAAATAAGAGCACACGCCCGGTTGCCGCTAGGGGAGGGGAGTTAGGAACAGACCTGAAGGCCGTTACTCTTCGCGCCGCCACAACGCTGTCGACGACTCCGCTGGTTGCTTCTGTAGCAAAGTTTGAAAAACAGCGAATGTGTCCATGAGTGTTTGGTTTTCAAACTTACATTTCATTTTGTCTCAAACACATCTCCCCCCTCCAAAACATGTCAGATAATTTGCACAAAATGTATATTATAGCTTCTAGCTCTTTTCAGGCTGCACTTGAAAATAAGAATTTTGTTCTTAATTTGCTTGCCTGGGTAAATAAAGGTTAAATAAAAATTAAAATAAATAAAAACTAATTACAGGTAGGGTTTCAAAGGGGCGGACAATTTCCAGTAAATTTCCAGTAAATTTCCAGAAACTTTCCATGGGAAGTTAAGCAAGAAATCATCTGTGCATGTGGCTTCAATAGCCCTGCAGTGATGTGATTGAGGAAAAGCATATAGATATTCAAGTGTACTTGCATTCAATTTTTAAAAGTTTTAACCAAGATTATGCTACAATATATTTTCCCCAACTATATTTAAGTTCCCTGTTAAGAGCCAACCTTCAATTTTGTAAATTTCAAATTTATTCCCCTATATTCCCATTAATGGGCTCTATGCACAGCTCCACTACTTCCTGAACTTAATGCAGCTCCTTTATTTCCTGTCTTACATTATTGGACATACTGATTACAATCCAGGTGTGTTTGACCATTGTGACTACTCAGACACACCTGGATTAATCAGTTTGTCCAATAATGTAAAACAGGAAATAAAGGAGCTGCCTTAAGTTCAGGAAGTAGTGGAGCTGTGCATGGAGCCCATTCCCCTATATATTCCCGTGAATTCCCATTGAAAGTTTCCAACTTTGAAAACTCCCAGAATTTTACAACCCTAATGACAGACCAGTGTCCAGTGAGTGGGCGGATCATGGGAAGTGTGGACAGCTCCAAACATCTGACGTTTAATCAAACTTTGAAACTTCTTAAAGAACATGAAGTGGTGAACGGATCACTGTATGAAGCTATAAATGTGACTGTCACTGTCACTGAGCTTTAAGAGCAGCCTGAGAAAGCTGAAATAAAACACACTCCTCCTCCTCCTCCTCCTCCTCCTCCTCATTAAAGAAGCCGTTCACACTCGGTCTGCACAGAGCTGCGTTACCCACAATCCACAAGTCAGAGACCTTCAGAGTGAGAGTGAGTCAGAGAGACGGAGAGGGTGACGCTGCTGCTGCTGCTGCTGCTGCTGCTGCTGCTGCTGCTGCTGCTGCTGCTGCTCCGGGCGCCGAGCCAGAGACCAGTCCAGACCAGACGACGAGAGTGTGTGTCTGTCTCTGGGACTGAGTGTGTGTGTTTTGTTGTTGCAGATGGTCTGGGAGAACGGCTGCGTGGTCATCGTCATGCTGACGCCTCTGGTGGAGAGCGGAGTGAAGCAGTGTTACCACTACTGGCCCGACGAGGGCTCCAACCTCTACCACATCTACGAGGTAAAAACTCTGGGATCTGATTGGCTGTCACTGTCTGATCTGCATTCACAGGTGCATCTTAATAAATGAGAATATGACGGTGTAGCCTGTTTAGAGTTAGAGTCACCATTAGGTTGAACTTATTCACAATGCTCACATGTTTTTGAGATGTTGAATGGCAGAAGCATCACAATTAAAAGAAATAAAGATGTGAAATCTTTCAGTCTGTGTGTAATGAATCTAAATAAAATAATATACGAGTTTCCCTAACCCTCTGCCCTTTCCATGATATTGTAGTTTATTGAGATGCACCTGCACCTGCTCATTGGTCAGTTTCAGCCCAATTTAATGTCAACATCTGGCTCCAACTGTGAAGAATAATAAATACAATGTATTAACTTGACTTCATCATTCTGAACAAGTCAGAATATAAACTTATTTATCCTAAAAGAGTTTAATAGAGTGTCTTTTATTAAAGCTATACGTCCTCAAAACCATGCCTCAGTTGAAACAAGGAGATTCTGATAAGTTGAATTGACATTTCTTTAGTTCTTCTTGATTGATGACATTTAATCGTTCATAATAGTAATACACTTTTTGTATAGCACCTTTCAAAACACAGTTACAGAGTGCTTTAAAGATCAAAAACTAACATTGTCATCAAAAACATTTAGAAAAACATAAAACCAAAAACCTGATCTGCTTTACGGAGTGAGATAAAACTGTCAGGATAAAGACATACAACCATAATCAGCTGTATTGATAATAAAACAAATAGAATAAATGAAATAAAATCAAAATAAAAACAGTAAAGGTGGCAAACGGTGTTGGTTTGGAGCTGAACCTCATCACCACATGTTGTTACCTGCAGGTCAACCTGGTGTCCGAACACATCTGGTGCGACGACTTCCTGGTCCGGAGCTTCTACCTGAAGAACATGCAGACCAACGAGACGCGGACCGTCACCCAGTTCCACTTCCTGACCTGGCTCAACCAGAACGTCCCGGAGACCAGCCGGACGCTGCTCGACTTCCGCAGGTAGGGAGCTTCACCACAAACCTGGTGGAAACAAACAAACGTTAAAGGGATAGTATCATTTTTTTTAAAGTGGGGTTGTATGATCTACAAATAGCCCGTAAGTACTTTAATTGCAGTAGAAGACTCTCTGCGGAAAAAATTATATTATAGTGAACAATGGAACTGTGTATTTTTTTTCAGGTAAAACCTCTTTTAGGCCGTGAAAATAGGCCGTTTCTTTGGGTCCGTTCACAACACTGTATGTTGTAAATCTCTGGGCAGGGCTATGGGCTGGCGTTGCTAACAGGAGGAGTGCAGAGAGTCTGCTACTGCAATTAAAGTACTTAGGGGCTATTTGTAGATCATACAACCCCACTTTAAAAAAAAATGCTACTATCCCTTTAAAGTCAAGTCAAAAGTCAAAAGTGTTTATTGTCATTTGTACAGTGGAAAGGTGAGTTTCCCTGATAATGAAAATCTTACTTTGCAGTGGGTTATTTCTGTTTTGTTTTTTTAATTTATTTTAAAGTGAAGTTTGTGTTAATGTTGTCGTCCACTCTCTAAAAACAATGTGATCCCTCACTGGCTTCCCATCCAGTTATACTGTATGTCAGCCATTCAACCAGATGTGGGTGAATGTGCACGAGCAGGAAGATGCTGGTGCACATTTCCACAGAGTTGTCGTGTCATCAAAGTTTTTTTTTGAAGAACTTCTTCTAAAGTCTTTTTATTTGAAGAGTTTTCCTGGAACTCCGGTTTTTTATTTGAAGAACAGAAAGTGTGTTTAATGTAGATAGTGAAGTGAAGTGAAGGTCTTCAGAGGGAAACACACTCTGGTTCGACCGGAGCAGAGCTGAGGAACTCCGCTCTGTGTGATGATAATGTGTTGAAGGGGGAAGTCTCTCAAAGGGGCCGAGGCGGTTACTGTATCTGTAACTTTGTCTTTTCTCTGGGTGAACAAAGCCAGCGCACCTTTGTAAGAAATAAAAAATAAAAACAAAAGAAGAGGAAGAAGACGTCCGGTAGAGCGACACGAGGAGACGATCACATTTTGCGTAACTGTATCTGTTGTGTTACTTTGCATCGTTTTAAATCGTCTCCATGTGAACTCACATAAACCCAACAGGTCCTCAAATGCATCACAGTCATCGAGGCGTTTGATGGTTTAGTTGTTCATGCACGTTTGTGTCTTTATTTATAAAAAAAAAAAGAATAAGAAGTTGAAGGACGTTGAATAAAGTTGAAGGTTTTTTTTGGGACTTTTACTTGTTAGTTTCTGCCCCAGAGCCACACGGGGCTTTGTGCAGCTTCTGTGACTCACTCACAGGATAATAAACTTCAAACCTCTCACATCTCACTCCGGGAGTTTAGACTTGTGACCCTGAGATGCAGAGAGAGAGAGAGAGAATAAATATATATATATATCTGTATATCCTCAAACATCCCAGGCTTTTTCCAGTCGATAAGAGTGTAATTGAGGATGCATAGAGGGAACTCTGCCGGAGCGATTCTTTATCTGTGGCGCCTTTATAGCCGCCACCCCCACACCCCTCCTCCTCCTCCTCCTCCTCCTCCTCCCTCTTTTAAAACTGATATACTGTATTGCCTATTAGCAGGGAGCCGCCCCGGTCCTCCACCTCCTTTATTTTTCACTTCTTCTCTGACTCTACGTTTTTATATATAGCTACAAGCTCTGGAAAAAAATTAAGAGACCACTTCAAAATGATCAGTTCCTCAGATTTTTTACTATTCATAGCTATGTGTTTGAGTAAAATGAACAATTTTGTTTCATTCTATAACCTACTGACAAAGTTTCTCCCAAATTGGAAATAAAAATGTTGTAATTTAGAGCATTTATTTGCAGAAAATGGCAACAGGTCAAAATAACCAAAAAAAATTCAGGTGTTTTCAGACCTTGTATAACTAACTACACTACTTTTTAAACTTAGGAAGAGTTTAGAAATCAAAATTGGTGGAAAAATCCCTATTTTTAATCGCAGCAGTGTTCTTTTTTAGACACTGGAATCGATGGCTGCCACATGTAGAGATAAGGCTGATTTATTAAGAACATTTTGGAGTAGTGGTCTCTTTATTTTTTTCCAGAGCTATATATATATATATATATATACTGTATATAAATATATAAATATATATATTGGCCACGTTGCTGCCGAGCATCAGTCCTGTGAGTTATCAGGAGAGAGGGTTTGTGGTCTGGACATATTGCTTTTACTCACAGGGCGCCGGCCGGGGTCGGAGCGCCGTGGAGAAGAAAACACACAGGGAGATATTTTTCACTTTTATTTCAGCGGATGTGAAGTTTTTGTAACAAACGACCCCCCCTCCCCTCCCCTCCCCCACAACCCACAACCCTACAACCCCCTAACCACACCTTTTCTTTTTTGGTGCTTCCTTCTTTTCCACCTCGATGGTTTTCTGGACGGCGGCTGAAACACCTCCTCCTTCCTCTGTGTTGCTCGTGCCGGCATGTTTCTTTTTTTCTTCTTTTTCTTTGGGTTTTCGTTTGTTTATAACCTCACTCACAACTGACTGAGCCGACACATCGTTATAACCCCCCCTCCGCCCCTCCTCCGCCCCCCCTCCCCCCTGTTTTACCAGCTAACTAGCGGTTGCCAGTGTCATTTTTGTGATGTTGCAGCTAGTAATATAAGCCCAGTTGCATAGTCACAAAAGTGATCATTGGAGACTGTGACTCTGCAACCAAAGGGGCCTCACGGACCCCCCCTCCTCCTTTCCTCCCCCTCTTCTCCTCCTCTTCTCCTCCCCCATCTCTCTATTTACCCTCCTTCCCTTCTTCCTTCCTTCCTTCCTTCCTCTCTCTCCTCTGTCTCTCTCCTCGCTGTGCCCGATGACCTGAGGTGACCTCTCGCCCCTTTTTTTGCTTGCTCATGGTTTGCTTGACTGCCTCCGATCTCCTCCCACCTCCTCCTCCTCCTCCTCCTCCTCCTCCTCCCCTCTCTCTCTTTCTCTCTTTCTTTGCCATGCCTCCTCCCCTCCTCTCCTCTCTCGGTCTCTTTTGTCTCTCTCTATCTTGTTGCTTCCTCTTCCTGATGCTCTCCCATCTCTTTCTCCGTCTCACTTGATGAGTTTTGGCCGGTGGTCTGAGGATACGACCTCCTCCTCCTCCTCCTCCTCCTCCTCCTCCTCCTCCTCCTCCTCCTCCTCCTCCTCTTTCTCTCTGATTTAACTCCAGCGGTGGTTTAACGTGGAGCAGAAAGCAACGACCTGTGACCACCGAGCTTCTCTGCTGATCGTTCGTTTCAATCATCAGAATAAGCAGCCACATGTCGATGCAGTCGGTGCCCTACGGTGGCCCTGAGGGCTCAATACAACACAACACACTGCAACGTCAGAAAACACGACACATTTTCTGAGGTCACAGTGTGTTGACCTCTCAGGGCCGCCGTAGTGCAGGAATAAGCTGCAACACACACACACACCTGTAGCTTTTGATGTGTAAAACACCTGTTTCCGTTGTTTTCTCTGGTGTCATGCTGCTAACTGATCCATGACGCCTTCACTGACCTGTATTTTTTAGTTTTCTTTAGCAAATTGGCCCATTGCCATAATCCCTATAGTCATAGCAGTAGGTTCGTTACCTTTAATTGTCGGTGCAAGCTGTTTTTAGAACAGCGGAGCAGAGCCGTGAGCTGCTCAGAGCTACGCTACGGAGGCTCATGGGATTTCTTGGTTTCAAACTCATCAAACTCATCAAATACACAATCCAACAACTCCACAACACTCTGGTGGACAAGTTGTGACCTGCACATTCACCACGCTATGAGATAATAACACAACGTTACCACACAGAGATGTTTTAGAGGTAAATACAGAGACTGCTTGATGAAAAACTGTCCCTGAAGGCAATGTGCATCAGCGGTTTTGCATGAATTTACCTCTAAAACAACTCTGTCTGCTAACGTTGTGTTAATTAAAGGCAGCGAACCTATTGCTATGACTATATGGATTATGGCAATGGGTCAATTTGCCAAAATGTTGAACTATCCCTTTAACAACCAGCAGACTCTATAAACTCACTACTTCTGCTGTGGGACTTTATATATATATTGGTGACTGATCCCAATATATTGATCACATGCTGCAGATTTAGCAGAGACATAAAGACATTTAACTGTGTTGAACAGCATTGAAATAGAAGAAGAAAGACGTTTTCTGACTCTCTCTCCATCAGTTTATCTTTCCCTCCTCCTCATCCGCTCCACCTCTGTCTGTCTTTCTCTCCTTCTTCCTCTCTTTTGTCTCCATCCATCTCCCTCTCTCTCTCTCTCAGTCAGGCTTGAGTCTCTCTTACGGGGCGTTTCCTTTGAATCCCACTCCACTCCACACACACTCCCCCCACTCTCTCTCTTCCCGTCTCCCACCACCGACCTCCCTCCCCCCTCCCCCTCCCCCTCCCCCCTCTCCGCCTGTTGGTGATACTCTGACGGCTGTTTCCATGGTAACATCACTTTTTGATTGTCTGCAGTGAGCTCTGACTTTTCAGTTTTGATTTTTTGGAGGGTGGAGCAGGAGAAACGTGTCGGACAGGAAACACCGTTTTAAAACCCTGAGGTTCACTGATGATTATATTTCTCTTTCTCGTTTGTTTTTTTTTTATATCAGAAGTTAAAGAATCAGCTGCATTTGTAAAAAAAGAAGAAAAAAAAGGGTTTAAATGTGTTTGACCTGGACCTGATTCAGAGCTCAGAGCTTCCTGACTGTCGGAGTGAGTCAAGTCAGCTTTATTTATAGAGCACATTTAAAAACGACATGTTGACCAACCTGCTTTACAGTCATGTTCAAAACAAGAATAACAACGACAAAAGAATATAAAAAGACAGGGAGGAAAAGCATATAGGTAAAATAAAATCTAAATCAAAGGACGATCAAGTATTTGTACTTTACTGAATTAAACGCTATGGGAAAGAGACGGGTTGAAAATATTATTGGAGGGTGAAGAACGAACTGATTCCACGGTTTTGGACCAGCAGCTGAAAAGGCTTCGTCTCCTCTGGTTTTTAACTTTGTATGTTGGATGGAAAGGAGGATCTGAGGGGACGAGTTCAGAGATCTGATCTGGTGCTGGTCCACGAAGCACTCTGAAAACAGAAGTCTCTTAAAATCTGTCCTGGGACCAGTAATACTTCTTTTTGCTGCGTTGTTCTGTTATTGGGAGGAGATGAAGTCTTTGATGGACGGCAGTGATTAGAGTTTAGCAGTGGATCTTGGATGGAAAAAGACTGAACTGAGTTGATTTGATTATCGAACTTAAAGGGACTACGAGGAGTTTCAGAAAGCGGAAGTGTTTTCACACTACATTTCCCATGAGCCTCCGCGCGCACGGTGAAAATCCTGGCCCGGCGCAAGACGGACGAAAAAGCGAAAACATTTGCCAAGAATGTTTTTATTCATCAAGAACGAAAGTCGGAGGTTCGAAGACGATCAGATACCATCGTAGCTCCGACCAGAAAACGACGCCGACTAGTGATCTGGAAACCGAAACCAGGAAATGCCGGGCGAGTCGACCACTAAATAATAATATCAAAATAACGATAAAGACAAAACGATATATTTATGTGGGTAACGTAGATTCATCCACATTAAAGCTACAGTTGGTAAGTTGACGAAAGTGAAAGTAAACTCCGCAAATTAGCCATAAACGCACCCACAGAAGACGTACCGTATCCATAGCAACCGGAGACTCCATAACGATCTCGCCTCTCTCTCACCCAACACAGGGGGAGGGGAGTTGACAGAAGTGAAAAGAGGGAGCTGAAGGTGTATCGTCTTGAAATTTCTGACCAAATCGCGGACTTTACTTTCACTTTCGTCAGCTTACTACGACGTGTACGAGCTGCGATTGGCCGCTCCTCCTGCTCCCTCTACCTGATTGGAGGAGAATCGTCGGTCGCGGTGGATTCTGGCAAATACGATTACAGGCTGTAGGTGGAGCCAGAGGAGTTGGATTTTGCCCTAAATTACCCATTTAATGTCCAACTATCAGAATATAGTGACAGTTCCAGCAAATATGACTGAATAATTGTTACCAACTGAAGCTTTAATATGAGATATGGTGTCACGATTATAGATTTTCTTGGTACGATTATTGTCAGAGAAATAATCACGGTATTACGATTACCACTATTATGCATTAATTAATTTCCCAACACTATGTATGTGTAAAATCAAATATAGTCTAAATAATTATGAAGCTAATTAAATATTTTAAGTATCTATTAATAAAGGAGCGATTATATTCCCCAGGGGAATTAACTGTCATCTTTACCAAGTGTTTAAGTTTATTTTAATCTTTTTTCTTTGTTTTTTCTAATTACAAATGACATGCAAACTTTTAAATTCCTACCGATTCAATGTTACATTAAGTAACTGGACCAGTATCTGTGCATTTACTTTTACTTTGGCGCACATGATGGTTCCGACATAATCTTTTTTGGAAAGTGACGGTATTTAAGAATCTTTGCGATAAATTAATTGTGGCGTTTAATACCGCGATTAATTGTGAAAGCAAGTAATTGTGACATCCCTATATGAGACTCTTTTATAACCAAATACAAACTCTGCGTTGTCCCTTTAAAAACAAGACGAGACCGAGATGAACCGAACCTACAGAGATGAAACACTGAGTTTGTGCAGAAAGTTTTGAAATGTGCAGAAGCTGCTGACGACGACGAGGATGATGATGATGATGATGATGGAGGTCACAGAATCCACTGTAAATATAAATGACCTTTAAGAACAGAGAAGCTTCAGCTCTGCAGGTCTGGAGGTTTCTCTCTCTGACTGACTGATGCATTATGGATCTCTCACACACACACACATATAATACACACACACACACACACACACACACACACACACACACACACACACACACACACACATACAGTATATACACACACACTCACATGCACACACAGCATGTTTTTACATAATCTGCTGCTGCTGAATATTGTAATGTGGAGTCGTCAGCGTGCAGCCGAGGCTCCAGCGGCCGCTCTGCATCCTGATGAACAACATGTGAAGTTTCCACCACTGTATTTTTCCAGATTTGTGGTTTTTTTAAACACACGGTTGGACACTTTTTTTCTTTCTTTTTTTCATGCATGTATGTGAAGCAGCACAGAAATACCACTCCTGTGTTGTGGGAGGAAGGTTTGAGTGTAGAGAGGAGGAGAGAGAGGACGTGAGCGTCTTGATGGAGGAACAGAGTTTCCACCAGTGACGGCTGACTGTGTGTAGCTGTTGAAGGTGTTACATACGTGGGTGGAAGTGACATTTTAATAAATAATAATTGTGAGCGGCTGAGAAAATCTGCTGGGCTTTTGCTTTCTTTTTTTTTTTTTTGGGAGGGAAGTGGGTGTTGAATGTAAAACGTTCCCATTATTTGAGTTTCTGCAGAGAAGCAGCATCAAGTCTGAGCTTCTTTAACATGATGATGATGTGTTAAATCTAGTCAGAATAAAAAGGTTCATTTTTCAGGGTTCATCCAGCTCTAAGATGATCTCAGTGGTTGTTTCAAAACTGATGAATCTGTGATCAGCTCCGTCCATTTTACGGTTTTCAAATGTGTGGTCACATCTTTTCTCTGTCTTTATTTATCATCTGACTTATTCTCTCTCCTAAACTTAAACACAGGAAGACACTGTGTCTCTTGAATCTTGTTTCACACACGCTGACTTGAGTTTTTACTGACAAATATCATCGGTAACCCTTTAATTTATTTCACAGGCTGCTAAATACGTTATAATAATATAATAACAAGTAATTGCATCATAATGTCTAGAAATAGCCTACGTAGATATAACGGTCAGTTGCAAGGACGTGGTGGAGAAAAATTCTGGCCTTTCCCAAAAAATTCATGAAAAGCACGTGTAATCTTTTGCCTTTATTAAAAACATCACATTACTATGAAATTGGCCTTTATTTCTAGTCTTACTACACAATAACTTGTTATTTCTTGGCTATTTCTTGACATTAAGACATAGGACATAAGACTTTTTATTGATCCCACATCTGGGAAATTCGTTTGTGACAGTAGCAAAGAGTACAGGATGCATAAAAAAGTAAGGAATACAAATATAAAGGATTTACTATGTACAATACAGTATATATGTATGAAAAATAACAAAGATATGTACTGTTATTGTACAAAAATATAATTTAAATCGTTAATATTACTTATATTTTCTAATATTACTATGCAATTAATTGATATTTCTTGGCTATTTTTAGACATTATCACATAACCAGCGGCCTGTAAATGAAAGGGTTACCATGTCGTCTTTAATTGACTGTAAACCTGATGGTAAGTTGTACGGGACAAATTTCTGGAGCTGTATCACAGTGTGACGATCTCCTTCACTCCTCAGTCACATTTTATCTGTTTGTTTCCCATAATAATAATACTACTACTACTAATAATAATAATATAAAGTAAATGACCAGAGCTGTGTGTGGTTGTTGAACCTGTGTCGTGTGACGTTGACACTCATTGGTTCTTTCTGTTCTGTTTTTTTACAGGAAAGTTAACAAGTGCTACCGGGGACGCTCGTGTCCTATCATAGTCCACTGCAGGCAAGTACAACAACAACAACAACCACAACCACAACAACCAACACTCAGATTCATCATGTCCGCATGGCATTTATGGTTTTATTAATGTTGTTAATTTGCAAACTGGAGTCGGTCCAGTTTCACAGGTCGTCACGACAAAAACCTTTTAAAATGAGAAATGAGTCGACGAGCTGTGATTTAATTTGACAAACTGTCCGCGGAGGACGGCAACTTTTAATTGGAGGCTCCTCAAAGTTTCACAGTGTGACAGTCGAGGCCGCTGGCTGAGAGAGAGACAGAGAGAGACAGAGAGAGACAGAGAGAGAGGGAGGCAGTGATGCAGCTGTTGCATTTGCATACGTGGGTGTGTGTGTGCGATCACATCTGCACACCCCCACTACCTGAGGAAATAACTCAGACCAGTGAGACGTAATTAAATCTGTATTTAACAGAAAAATCTGCCACAGTTTTTTTCTTTTCTTTTTTTTTTGTGCAGAAACATCCGGCTGTGATTGGATTAGAGAGAGAGAGAGAGAGAGAGAGAGAGAGAGATTCAGCCTCCATGACAGATTGCCGTTGTGTCTGTCTGCTCACTCCTCCACTCAGTGATCTATTATTTAATATGGTGTAATGGTTCTTCCAGGACGATGGACCTACATTTCTCTGATAAATTGCCAGTGAGCAGCAGCAGCAGCAGGTTTCAGGGTTCCCAAATGTTTCCACGCCACAGCTCCTGAATAACATCAGCTTCCCCCTCTGCAAACCCAGAAAGGGGCGAGACGACACAAGTTCACTTCTTTCTGCCTCCTTTCATTCAGGAGTTGCATTATTGTTCTTATTTTTGAGTTGTTTTTTCAATGAATGAAACAAATAGTTTGAGGCTTCATGTCAGGCACAAACGGCCAGGTCAACATTTACAGTTTATAACGTTATGAATGGTAGTTTGACTGGCAGGCAATTAGAAAGATGAGCCTGGAAAAAAAAAGGTTTGAATATGTTTTATTATTAGAAATTATATTTTTATAATAATGATGAAATTATAACAACAAGCCCGGAACGGTTGAAAGAAAGACAGAACGACGGATTCGGACAGGAAATTAACGTTTTGAAAGATTGAGATGTTGTTGAACGGTCGCTACAGAGGGAATCACCGAGGTTGGATAACTTTGTCTTTACGACTTCCTCCATGTTTTGCTGTAGAGACGCCCTCTAGTGGACGCCTCATCTTAAAGGGATAGTAGCATTTTTTTTAAAGTGGGGTTGTATGATCTACAAATAGCCTCTAAGTACTTTAATTGCAGTAGAAGACTCTCTGCACTCCTCCCATTCGCTATAATATAATTTTTTCCAGCCCCTCAAAGTGCAGGGAAAACACAGTTTTTATTTGGACCTAACCAACACACGTATCCCTCCGCCCAGGGTTAGCGCCTGCTGATCAGCAGTTGGTTAGCTCCAAATAAAAACGGTGTTTTTCCTGCACTTTGAGGGACTGGAAAAAATTATATTATAGTGAACAATAGAACTGTGTATTTTTTTTCAGGTAAAACCTCTTTTAGGCCGTGAAAATAGGCCGTTTCTTTGGGTCTGTTCACAACACTGTATGTTGTAAATCTCTGGGCAGGGCTATTATGGGCTGGCGTTGCTAACGGGAGGAGTGCAGAGAGTCTTCTACTGCAATTAAAGTACTTAGGGGCTATTTGTAGATCATACAACTCCATACAACCGTCCATGCCAACGTAAACAGTGGCGGATGGAAGCATATATATGGATGGAAAGCTGTCGCTTGCCCTCTCTGCTTTTTCTCATGGAGAAAACTGATAAAAACCAAAGTTTGATCTTTTGCTTGTAAAGAAACAGGTTGAAACAGGAAATAGACTCGTCACTTCTGCTTTGTTGACACCTGATGCGTTTTATTTTGAAAAGTCATGATAGTCTGGACCAACAGAGACAGAGACCCGGCGGCACTGGCAGCTGTTGTCAAGTTAAACTCTGCATTCGCTCCTCGATATCGATTTAAAAACAACAGTTTAGAGAAGAATAAAACATGAGTGATGAGTAAACACTAATCAGAGCGGGTCAGACCACGACAGGAAGTGAAACAAGAGAGGGTGGGTCCTTCAAAATAAAAGCCTGAATGAGTGCCATAAAGAAAGAGAGGAGCAGAGCAGAGTGTGACGTCGTCCTCCTCTTCTCTCTCATGTTGAACAGAGTGAGAGGAGGCAGCAGACATCTTGACATGTTTACTCACACACACACACACACACACACACACACACACACACACGCACACACACACCTACACACACACACACACACACGCATATCTTTGATTGTCTTGTAATGATCCTGATGAGGTGCAGCGATACGACAGATCTCATCGCATCATGATGAACCTGCACACACACACACACACACACACACACACACTAACCAACACACTGATCAGGGTGAAGACATCAATTTTCAACACTTGAATTAAATCTAGGATTCAAAACATCCTCTCTCTCCATTCCTCTTCCATTCATACCAGTCAGAGTGATTGACGCGGAGTGATAGCCTACGCTGTGATAAGGCTTTAGAATAGTAGCCGTGGTATATGCTCATTATACCACGGTTAACAGCCAATCAGATCGCCGGATTTCACCTTTCTGTTTTATAAATATATTGATAATATTATGACATCATAACTGCATTTTTATTATAATATAATATATATAGGCTAATATATAAAAAATGTATCACCATGAAATAAGTAGAATAGTAAAAACGTTGCTGTGTAAAAGTATGATCAAACTGATGATAAGAAATAAGAAATATATGAAATGAAAAGTATTTAATCAGATCTCTCTCTCTCTCTCTCTCTCTCTCCACTCTGTCTCTGTGTCTCTCGCCCACCTGTGCAGTGACGGCGCGGGGCGGTCCGGGACCTACGTCCTCATCGACATGGTCCTCAACAAGATGGCTAAAGGTGGGTGTCTCTTGTTTTTTTTCTTTTATCTAGTGTGTGTGTGTGTGTGTGTGTGTGTGTGTGTGTGTGTGTGTGTGTGTGTGTGTGTGTGTGAAGGAGAGAAGTTACCATGGCAACCACACCAATGCCATTTCCAAAAAACATAAAGCTCATAAATAATGTTGTTTATTATAAGTGGACAATTACAGTGGTGAGTTCAAGGTCCATGTGACAAAACAAACTCACAGAGGAAACAATTACCCTCCAGATAATTAACAAGTGTTTCGTTAATATCTGCGCTCAGACTCCAAGGCTGCGTTCCGATCCACAGTTTACTTGGACAGAGCCCCCTACTCCCTACTCCCTGCACAGGGAATCTGCCGTAGGAGACTTCACTTAACCGATATTACACCAATCGGAACACCCTGCAACGTCACAGCTGTTTCCGGTCGAGTTTAAAAATAACGTTTTCAAGTTTCAAAATGTTTCACGCCACTATCAGCGTTTAGACAGATCTGAAATGATTGAAGAAACATTACTATTTCTGTGTGCACAAGCAAAGCAGTTTTGTGTTGCAATGCGTGGTATTTATTCAGTTTCGGGGCATCAGGGTGTGTAGAAAGCAACAGTGGCCCAGCTGACAGGAAAGCTAGCCTAACGGCTGTCGCTAAGCTAACGGCTGTCGCTTAGCTAACGGCGGCAGCAAAGCTAACGGCGGTAGCTAAGCTAACATCAGGACGTCAGCTGTTAAAACCCTCCCGTTGTCGGACACGACACAAAACTACTCCAGTTAGCTCAATCATGTTGTAACTAAGATATCCACTGGAGAAAATATATTTTCATGGACCGTTTATTGAGCCACTGAGCTATTAAAGTAAGACAGGTAACGATTAGCCCTGCCAATTTTCGTAACGCACGTAAACGGACCACAATGGCTGATGGGTAATATCGGTTGTCAACATCCGGTGAACTGGGCGAAGTGAGGAACCGTTGTTCACTCCCTCCCTGCACAGTTCACAGTTCCCTTCAAACTGCTCCCTGCGGTTTAGAGGGCAATCGGAATGCACCCCAAAAGTAAAATCTAAAGAAACGTGGTCGACATGTGACTCTGTCAGTTTCTGCTCCTAATTTTTTTAAAAGTCTCCACAAAGTGTTGTGAATCAAAGCGGAGTGGTGGATGTTCAGACTTTGTGTGGAGTGTCATCAGGACTTAGTGTCTCGGGGCCTCGGAGCTCGTTGTGAGTGTCTGATAATCACTGTAATTAGTGTTGTGGTAATTACGGAGGGGACCGAACGCTTCGCGGGGCCCCGGCAGTTTGTGACACAGCGTCAGATGAAGTGCTACTTCCTGTCGTTCTGTCTGATTATGTTTCCTTATATGGGCGTAAAAGGAGGAAGTAGAGTGAGACACAACAGACTCTCGGTTGTTCAGGTTGTTTGAGGTTTAGACTTGAGCCTCTTTGCTTTTGTGACATCACACCAACCAGGAGCCAATCAGCTGCTGGGACACAACTCAGTCTGAATCACCGGTGTCGATTAATGTTTTTGTAAATATCAATGAAAAACGTGTGCTTACCTTTAAAAACTGCTCACTCCCTATTCCTGTATTCTTACTTTACTCTTAGCGTGTTTATGTCCTGTAGTTTTCTTTATTTCCTGCTTTCCTCCTTATTTGTGCCCTAAACTCACGTTTTTTTTACCCCCTTTTTAAAAAAAAAATTTCTTGTTTTAAAATGCATCAATAAACAGACGATTTACGAGTGACTCCAAAGAGAAATAAAACAGAGCAAGAGCACAAATAAAAAAGTGATATGGCTCAGTTTATTTACAGATTTTGATTGACAGAGGAGCTCCCTGATCCAATCAAATAAGTACTGGTTTCCAATCGGCAAGTTAAATTAAGCCCCGCCCCCAATTTTGCATTAAAGGGGACATATTATGGAAATATCACTCTTTAAAGGCTATTTAACATATATTTGGGTGTTTGTTTTGTCTTCCGACCCCCAAAATGCGAGAATTGACAAACAAATCTGTAATTTTTAGGCTCCTGAGGCTGAAATCCATGTGGTTTTACGAGCTATTCCCTCAGTTGTCTTCCAATGATGTAGCTAGTTTTCGAATTTGCATAATACCACCCCTACCTGGTACCTGTAGAAGGGGGCGTGGCCTGGTGAGCAGTGGCTCATTTGCATTTAAAGGGACAGACACTGAAACCAGCCGTTCTGAACAGGGCTGTTTAGAGAGGATGAAAAGAGCTGTGATGTTTGATCCTTGGGGGATTTTGACTGAAACATGTCTTTAAGACACCTGGGAACTATTTAATTTGTGTAAAAGGGACAGAATGTCTCCTTTAAAATGTACTGCTGCCTATATGACATTTATACCAGGGCTGTTCCTGTTATAAGAATGAGCTTCTGTCATTGGTCTAAGTTTCAGTATCTGTTGGTCAGGTTGTACAGGTGTTAATAAGACAGATGTTGGCAGATGTGAGGCCTCGAAGCTCTTTAGTTTTATCAGTTTATCTTTTTCACTTCACAAACTCTCTCTCCACATCAACACACTCGTATTGAATCTGACAGGATCGTTATTATTTTTCCATCGACATCACTATAATGTTGTCAATGTGATTGTTGTCGGTTGTAATAATTGTTCAGTGGAAATCTGACTCACTGGCAGCTCCTCCTGCTCTCCGTTAACATATATAATATATAATGAATAGAAGACTGGAGCGCAGTGAAGTCAAAATGTTTCCAAAAATCTGGATTTGTGCATAAAATAAAAATAGAAGCCGACGTCCCAACACGGCAGCTCACACAGATTACGTGTGTGTGTGTGTGTGTGTGCATATCTTTTTGTTTCTTTTTAAGTGTGTGTGTGAAGTGTCCCATGGTGGTGGTGCTGCTGTAGCAGAACGAGCTCCTGGGTCTTTAATTCCAGATCAAAGGGTCAGTCGGGGCATCGGGGGCCTTTTCCCAGGCCGTCACACTGAGCTCGGGGGCCCCGGGGCCTCAGCTCGGCCCCCCCGAGTCTCAAATATACTTTGAAACAGAAAAAAAATCTCTTCCACGTCGTTTTATTCCATCTTCTTCACTGAGCCTCTAATCTCCATCCAGCTCGTTTTTAAAAAAAAAGACGAATCCATTTTGGAAAAACAGAGAAAAAGGAAAAAAAACGTGTGAGTCAGGAACAGAAGTGAGACGGAGACTCAGCAGGAGGCGACTGGACAGAGACGTCACAACAACAACCAGTCTGTCGTCCACAGAGAAGAACCAGGCAGAGACGACACCTTGTTGTTGTGTTTCTGATTCGTTCAGACATTTCAGAAACACACTGATTCACAGTAGAGTCGAGGTTTTTTGAAAATCTCAACCAGCTCCATTTTTATGAATTGAAGCCAAATCATAGTTCATTCATCAGATAGATAGATAGATAGATAGATAGATAGATAGATAGATAGATAGATAGATAGATAGATAGATAGATAGATAGATAGATAGATAGATAGATAGATAGATAGATATAAATCAACTCAATATTTTAATGATCTTTGTGTATGAATCAGCTGTTTGTCAGTGAACCAAGGAAACACCAGAGGTCAGGTCAGGGACCAGGGTCATGTACGTAATAATAATAATAAAAAACTTTATTTACACATCAACCATATCAAGTATCTCGCCGCTTTGTTTAAGTCACTTCCTGTGACCTCAGTGACCTCGTCATATTTCGCAGCAAAAAGTTACACTGGAGGACTGCCAGTTATGCAGCGCAGTCCCCATGACGGACATCTGCCTGTAAGGACGGTGCCGGTTAAAAAAAAAAAAAAAGTCTCCTTTCCAGCCGGTTCACCCGCTGCTCACCTGCAGCTGTCAGAGGAGTTCTGCTGCTCCTCTCTCTTCAACATGTGAAGGTCTAACCTCCATCTGAACACCGTCAGCTGAGCCAGAGCTCAAAGGATGTGGACCTGCTCAGCTGCAGCAGCGGTGTGTTTTATAACGGCAAGAAAAAAAGTGGGAGCACTGACTTCAGCCGAGCTAGTGCTACAGCGAGCTAGCCGGCTAACTTCCGCTTTAGCTCTCGGCTAACTAGAACGGGAATAAAATGATTTAATCATGCGGTTCTTCTAGACTTTCCAAACGTAATCGGACTGAATGGATCAAATTCTGGTAGTGAAACGAGTCGTTTCGCGTGGGGTTGTGACACTCAAAAATAATTATCCACCGTTTTATAGCCGCTTCTTTTCCCATTATTGTCTATGAGAAAAATGCTAAATTGTTGAACGGTGACCCTGGAAGTATCGGTGAGCACTTCCTGTCTAATGTGATGCAATGCATGCTGGGAGTTGCTGTTTCTTAGTAACGTGAACTAGACACAAATGAAACAGGGTGACTCTACTCGTGTTGTGCTTCTATGGCGGCGCACCAACGTTACGGTGCGTTAGCGCCACCTACTGTGTTGGAGTGTGAACCAGAATCACCTGGTTATGTTGCTGTTGCTGATCCAAACGTTTCTTTTTCTTTAGAAAAAAGCTCCCGAATAATGAGGAGAAACTTCGGACAGAAAAACTATTCGGGATCAAAGCATTATTTATGTACTTCCGAATACGTATTCGGGTTCGGGTACACCCCTAACGTCTGCTGCGCGTGGCACAAAACCATCTGTGTCTCTGAAATGTAAAAGTCGTCTTTCCCTCCACTACATCTCTGCTCTCACTCCTCCACTCCCCAAGTTTTTGTCTGTCCTGAGAAGCTGGAGGCCCCCATGTTCTGCAGGCTTCCTCCATCATGATCAAAGACCCTCCTCCTCCTCCTCCTCCTCCTCCTCCTCCTCCACTCTGTCTCTCCTCAGCAGTGGGCTGTAGCTGTAGAGTCGTGGTGTTGCAGGGTTGAGGAGGTATTGCTGCTCTGGTTCTCACGTTTTCTTCTTGTTTTTTTTTCTTCTTTCCTAAAGACCCCCCATCTCCTCTTCCTCCTCCTCCTCCTCCTCCTCCCTCCTCTCTCTCTCTCTCTCTCTCCACCTCCCATCTCTTCATCTTAAGATCTGAATGAAACCCATCGAGTACCGGAGCTTTTCACCATCTCTGTTTTTTCTTTCTTTCTTTCCTCTCCGTCCAGCTGCTGAGCTCGGCCCTCAGCTTCAGCTTTCACCAACTCCTCAAGGGCCTTGCCTTTCTTTTTTTCATCTCTCTCTCCTCCTCCTCCTCCTCCTCCTCCTCCTCCTCCTCACTCCGTCCTCCTCCTGACCTCCACCCTGAAGCTGTGTTTTTTTCTTCCTACCGTCTCCTTTAAGGGAGAGTTTCACGTTTTTTTTTGTTTTTTTCTAATGTCGTCCATTTTGAGGTTTATCAGAACCTGCACAATAGCCCTCAGCTTGTTAAGCCCCCCCCACTCCCACTCCCATCCCACCCTCTAAAAAAAAAACACTAAAGCAGTGAGTGTGTTGCAGCCTTTCTGACGAGACGGGAGCTTATTGTGTTGTGAAAAGAAAAAAAGGAAAAAAAAACAAAGCTCACAAAACCTGTGAAACAGAAAGAGAGGACGGAGAATGAGCCGTTGGTTTCCCTCCTTCGTGCCGGAGCGAAGCAGCAGCAGCAGCAACAGCAGCAGCAGCAGCAGCAGAAGCAGCAGCAGCAGCAGCAGCAGCAGCAGCAGCAGCAGCAGCAGCGTTATTATGTGTCACAACAAGAAGAAAGTAAAGAGGATTCTTGCGCTTTTTGTTTCCTCAGACTTTGGTAGAAGACGAAGAAGAGGAGGAGGAGGAAAAGAAAACCATTAGAGACACAATAAATTAAATGTTTTCTTTCTTCCTCTTGTTCTTTGTGAGTTTAATTGTTGCCCCTGTCTCGTTTCTCTGTTTCCTTTAGACGTCTTCATCTTCGGCTTCTTCCCGCTCAACTTCTTTTTTATAAAAAACATTTTTTTATAAGCCTCTGTGTTCTCAAATCATCTCTTCCTCTCTCTTGTTCCTGTATGTGTGAGGAGCTGCAGCTGTTCGCTCTGCTGCTCCTATGACACGGTGAAGTGACGGTGCAGGTGCTCAGTGTGACGCCCACGGTTTAAAGAGCAGCTATGCAAGAGTTTCACCTTAATTAAACAGCTTCAGAGGAACTGTGACGGTTAAATGAGAACGGAGGCTCTCTGCCTTAAAGGAAAAGTTAAAATTGGCCCATTGCCATAATCCCTATAGTCATAGCAGTAGGTTTGTTACCTTTAATTGTCGGTGCAAGCTATTTTTAGAACGGCGGAGCAGAGTCGTGAGCTGCTCAGAGCTACACTACGGAGGCTCATGGGGTTTCTTGTTTGGTTTCCCTCATGAAACTCATCAAATACACAATCCAACAACTCCAAACCGCTCTGGTGGACATTGTGCTTAGATGGAATTGTTGAAACTGTTGCATAAAAGCAATATCACATATCGATTAAGTGACAAAATAAAATAAAAGTGCCTCTTTATTAAAAACATAGTGCAGTTAAACATGCTGCCTTCTAAGGAAATTCTAAGGAAATAGAGGCCGACAGCAGCAGATTTGTTTCATTTAAAAAAAAATTAAAATCGATTTTGGGACATTTTATATCGATTCTGAATCGTATTAAATGAGAATTACGATTCTTATGTGAATCGATTGTTTTTGGCACACCCCTACTAAACTCTCAGTGATACTGGTTATAAAACACACATGCAGACTCACAGGTCAGGTGTCAGGTTTGGTTAAAGATTGGGAGAATAAATAAATACCATAATACTTTCATAATCTACCATCCTGATCTAACGGCAGCGCGTCTCAGTGTGGAGTAATCTCAGCAGAGGTCGTTGAGCCTCTCCACTGCCGGCGGCTGTGGGGCACGGTGCCAGTCTGGCACACGGACTGGGACCACGCCAACACACACACACACACACACACACACACACACACACACACACACACACACACACAGGCGTGTCAGACTTTGGCAGAGGCTGATAGAGCCGCGAGGGGCGACGACGTCCATGAGCTCAAAAGCTACAGGACGAGCGTCAAAGAGCGACAAGGGGCTTTGAGATCAGCTCGGTTTCTTTTTCAGAGAAACACAGCTCTGTGATTTCCTCTTTTCACTCTGTCTTTTCTTTTTTCTCTTTTTTTTTTTCATCCTGACAACAAAACACCACCACCTCGCTGTTAGTAGAGTGTGTGTGTATGAGTGTGTGTGTGTGAGTGTGCTTGTTTATTTGTGCAAAGCGGGCGGATGTAATCGCCTTCAGCTTCTGTAAAGGGAGTGGGTATAAAACAGCAGATTGACAGATGTTGGCTGGATTAACTCTGTGGCTCTTTGAACACTGTCCAGAAACATTTTAAATGTGTGTGTCCTTAAATTTTTGTGTGTGTTTGTGTGTGATAGGTGCCAAGGAGATTGATATCGCAGCGACTCTGGAGCACCTGCGAGACCAGAGGCCGGGAATGGTCCAGACCAAGGTAACACACACACACACACACACACACACACCTGAGTCCTGGAAGATACAAACTTATTTTAACAATCCAACATTTTTCATTTTAAATATTTTTCCTACACGTTATTATGTTTGGTTTGTACGACAGAGTATTAAGGCCACGTTGACAAATAAAATAATCACAAACTTTGAGAATAAAGTCGCAAATTTACAACTTTATTCTTGTAAATTTATGAATTTATTTTCGTAAATTTACGACTTTATTCTCGTAATGTTATTACTTTTTTCTCATAGGAAATGTACGACTTTTTTCCCTTAAATTTACGACTTTATTCTCTTAAATTAACGACTTTATTCCCAAAAATTAACGACTTTATTCTCAAAAATGTACGACTTTATTCTCTTAAATTTACGACTTTATTCTCAAAAATTAACGACTTTATTCTCAAAAATTTACGACTTTATTCTCGTAAATGTACGACTTTATTCTCGTAAATTTACGACTTTTTTCTCTTAAATTTACGACTTTATTCTCTTAAATTAACGACTTTATTCCCAAAAATTAACGACTTTATTCTCAAAAATGTACGACTTTATTCTCTTAAATTTACGACTTTATTCTCAAAAATTAACGACTTTATTCTCAAAAATTTACGACTTTATTCTCGTAAATTTACGACTTTATTCTCAAAAATCTACGACTTTATTCTCGAAGTCTGTGTTTTTTCTCAATGTGGCCCGAATACTCCGTCGTAGTGTGTGTGTGTGTGTGATGGAGCTTTTTAAATCGATAAATAAAGATAAAAATGGAAATAATCGATGATCAATGACACGTTCCATCAGTGGAGAAAGTGCAGTGTGACGTAATCGGCTTCACGAGGGAAAGTTTTTGTAAAGAAAGTTATTCGGAGGGTTTTTTTTTTTCTCCACAAAGTCACACATGTCGCTCCGTAACTTCTCCGATCTGATGTTCAGACGTCGGGATCAAACCTGCGACCTTCACGTCTGAGTTACAGTCTCTCTAACAATCAATCACACCTCCATTAAAAACTGTATTTTATCTCAAAGTCGGGGGCTTAGCCGCTGTTCTCCGCCTCCCCCCCGGTGTGAGACGGGACGGATCAATCGATTCCTGAGAAAGAAATTTAGCAGGGATCAGAGTCGGGCCCGGAGCGCAGAGGAGTATGTAAAGAATTCAGGAGTTACAAGTTACAAGGAGTTTCTTTTTTTTTTTTTCATTATTATTTCTAATATATAGTTTTAATTATTTGAGGAGATTTCAAGAAACTTTGGTAACAGTTTATAATAAGTTCACACTATTAAGCATTAATAAATACTGAATTCTTCATATAACACATGAATACTCATTAGTATGTAGTTTATAAACACAGTTAAAAATGATTTACTCATCCTTGATAAGCACTAACTGTATTTATAAACTACATACTAGTGAGTATTCATGCCTTATAAATGAAGAATCCAGTATTTATTAATGCTTAATTAATGCTTAATAGTGTGTAGTTACAGTATTATAACGTGTTACCGAAACTTCAACTACCTGCTGGTGTCTGAACGTAATTAGAAGGAAAAGCCCGGATGTGTATAAAACATTGTCCGTATCGATCCAGGCTTTATTAAACCATGTATCCTAGGTAGCGAGAGGCTGTCACACACACACACACACACACACACACACACATTGATTCCTCTGGAGTCGCAGCCTCAGCACCGAGGACGATGACGCTTGTTCCACTAATCTCAGCTGAGTGTTCAGCACATGTAGGTCACCTGACCTCCAAACATTTCAAAATAAAAGCTTCTCAAAGGGCAATTCAATACAAGTATAATGAACATGTTGTCGTTAAACCAAAGTTTAGATTTAATTTTTTTTTGTGTGGAGGTTAGACAGTTTTAGGCCCAAACCAGCCTCCTCCAACGTCTGTTTTATCGTGTTCAGACTCAAGGCTCTTGGTTTCCAGAGGAACCTACAGCCACAGTGTCACACCCCATCCTGACATACAGCGATACGAGCGAGCGAGAAAAAGTGATTAGAATAACATTACTCTTCAATCAGCCTGTCCTAACGCCCCACCCTGAAAAACTCGCTCGCTCTGTCTCTATCTATCTGGACGACATTTCTCAGCCGTGTCCCGCCCCTAAACACTTCTTATTGGTAGAAAAGTACACCCTGCTTCCTGTTGTCAAGCTAGATAGCAGAAATAGGAGAATATGAGAGATTTGCATTGAAAAAAAATATATATATATACTACTCTACTACTCTAAAAAATAGTGCCAGAAGTTTGTTTACGTCTCTCGATAATTTGATTGGTTTGGATTCTGAACCAATAGAATATACTCGCTGCATATCAGGACACTTTCACGCAAGATTTTGTCACCAGTTCGCTCGCTCGCTGTATATGTCAGGATGTGGTGTTATTATACACAGTGGTAGTTACGTCCAACTGTGTGTGAGTAGTGGGTCCTTCAAGACAAACTCTTTTCCCTGTTTTCAAAAATAACGTTGGACTGAGCAGGACTTTTTTGTTCCGAAGCCAGAATCGGACTCTCGGAGCTTCAGGTTCATGGTTTTGCCGACGGCCTCGTTGGCAGCTCACATGTGTTTCAGTGTTTTTCATTCTCTCTCTCTCTCTGTTTTCTCTCTCCTGTCTCTGTCCGGCTCCAGGATCAGTTTGAGTTTGCGTTGACGGCCGTCGCGGAGGAGGTGAACGCCATCCTGAAAGCTCTTCCACAGTAGAGAGGAGCGCCTCCTTCTGACAGACGTCCTCCACCTCTCCTCTCCTCCTCCTCTCCTCTCCTCTCCTCTCCTCTCCTCTCCTCTCCTCTCCTCTCCTCCTCCTCTGATCCTAACAGGAGGAAGGTCCATGTCTTTGCATCCTTTAGTTTGTTTCTTTTCCTCCCATCTTGTCATCTCTTACCCTCCTGTCCTCCTCTCATCTCTTCGTCCCTGCTGTCCAACTTTCTGTTTTAACTTTACATCCAGACTCCTCCTCCTCCTCCTCTTTGTCCTTCCTCATCACCATCTTGTCTCCTCCTCCTCCTCCTCCTCCTCCTCCTCCTCCTCCTCCTCTCTCCTCCTCCTTAGTAAACGTTGTGCCAGGACCCTGTGGACTCGACCCTGTACATAGATAGACCTTCCTTCTATTGTAATGATCCATGCAGCCTCTTTTTTTTGGTTTTATTTTGTTTTTTTGTTTTTCCAAAGTGACATTTCACTGCATTTAAACAATCGATGAAAGTGTTCCTCTCTGTTCTTGTTTAGAGTATATTTATTATTAGAGTTTGTGTTTCTCAGCGAGGTCTCTCTGCTCTGAGTCGAGTGTATGATGTTGATCATCGCGTCTGTATCACTACTGGACTTTTTTAGTGCCAATGCTTTATTTTATTTTATTTCACATCTCCATGCATCACGCTGCAGTGTCACGGTGTAGCTCCAAAGCGCCCTGTGTCGGTAGATATGAGACAAGATACTTTTATTTTTTCCTAAAGGTTAGTGGACGGAGAAAATCCTGCTTGCTGGTTAAATAACTTTCTTTTTTTCTTTTCTTTTAACGTTGATCATCCCAGTAGAAGCAATATTGTGTTTCTTCAACATGAATCGTTATCTCTCGTGGACAACCAATACGGTGGCTTGTCTGTGAAGTAACACTAAATGTCTGCCTTAATGATAAAGAAATGGAAAAAAAAACTAAACTAAACACAATAGCCGGACTGGTAAACGTGTGTGTAGCCACCTGGAGACGAGGTTGGTGTTGTAACGCTTCATTAACTCTTTCGCGACCATTGACGAGTTAACTCGTCACAGCCTGCCGAACGTTCACGACCACTGACGAGCAAACTCGTCAAAACCGTTTTTTTACAGATTACAATAATAGACACTCTGAGGTACCCTGTGTGTGAATATGGTAGTCCTCTGATATGTAAAACTGTTTTAAACTAAAATCAAAACATAATGTTTTTTATAAACTGTGTGATCTTGGTTTTATTTGAGTAATCGTTCTCCTTAAATGCTGCTCTGGGGACAGCGTGCAGCGCTGTGCAGCTGTCAGCTACAGTGTTGCCACTTTCTCGCTGAATCTGGCGACTTTCCAAACCCTCTTTTGACAAAAGCGACCGACGACAAATCTGACGAGTTTTTCCGGTGTTGTTTACAAACGTTTCTGGTTTGAAGACTCGGATCTGAAAGCCGGTTATCTCTGCTGTTTTCACGGCGCTGTGCAGCAGAGCGGGCGCTGAGCAGCGGGGGCTGTGACCGGCCGCCCCCGCCACAGAGCACTCATCGCCGGCCAGTCACACAGCAGTGTCCCGGAGCTGCTGCGCTGCAGCCAGAGACCCACACCGCTGCACCGCTGCTCTCCACGCTGCCACACCCCCCAGATATGCCTACAAATATATTTATTTAGCCGTAGAAATGATTTGGGAGACGCCACACTGCAGAGTACCGGTAAAATGAGCAGATTGCCACTTGACACAAAAGTGTGTTTTTCTCTGAAACTAGAGCGGGAGCTCCGTTTTTGGAGAAACCCAGCTCTCTTCTCCTCCTTCGTACTCACGAACGAAACGGCAGAAAAACTCGCCGTTTTTTCGAGAAGCACGTTTTAAAGTCACTCTTCAACCAAGTGAAGACCGTTTGTTTCTAGGTGATGTACAGAGTTCGGTTCGACGTGAGATAAAAGGTAAACAAATAGCCAAAAACATGTGGTCCTGAGCGGATGTGCTGAGGAATTAGTGTGGTCGCGAAAGAGTTAAAAAGAAAAAAAAGAAAAGAAAAATGGCCTCAGTCCAGCGGATTAACCTGTGGATTAAAAAGTTTGCTGTGCTGGTACTTAAAGAAAATCCCTGCGATAAACTCCGAGGAACACGGAGGCTTTAATAACCCGGGAGCACGGGAAGTTCGTCTCCGTCCCCAAAGTTTATGACACTTGGACGGCAGAGATGTTTGTCCCTTATCTTAATATGAAACCTGCTGTGCACTGGAATGAGGCCGTTTATGAAATGAATGAAGTGTCTCTCAGCGATGATGATGGAATCGGCCGGTTTAGCTTCTGAATAGCAGCTCTTCTATGTAGCATTAATGGGGTGATTGGTTCATGTACAGTAGCTCCACCTGCGTTGCATTGAAAACTAGTTTCCAGTGGCACTCGGCTGGTTTTCCCAAAGGCGTCTTCAACATTAAAGCACCATCTTCTGCACATGATTTACTGCACTACTATTTATTTAACAGATAATTATGTATTTATTTTAAAGGTCTCATAGTTACGCTTTTACCATTTCAAGTGTTGATTCATAAGAAGATATATCTGTGATTTTAAGAACCTAAAACCATCTCAGTGTAGTTTTTTACTTCTCTCTGGAGCTTTGGTAACAACAGCTCGGTTTCAGCCAATCAGAAGAGAGAGGAGGTTCTCAGTCTGTCTCTGATCCAATAAAAAAATGGAGCAGATTTCAGTTAAAACAAACAAATCCTGCAAGTTTTTTGTATAGTGGGTCCAGGTGGTGAGGGGGCGGGGCTAGACAGCTGCTTTGTTGTGACATCACAAAGTGACAGGAAGTCCTGACGGCTGGTTTTAAGGCTCAGTCCCTGAATACAGGCTGTGTGCATTTCTCTGTGGACTTTGTCAGTATTAAAATAGAACCTAGAAATAATTGTTACCAAATTAATTGATCCCTAATTGTAATTGTACAGCTTTGTATTTAAATGGAGGGGGAAAAATACACAGTATGGCGCTTTAAAATGAGATTGCTGCTGGTTTATTTTTGATTCATGCTGCACAGTTAAAAGATGACTTTGGGGAAACCAGCTCGTAGTCTTTGTAAAAAAAAAAAAAAAAAATCAATGTAATTTCACTTCTTTTAATTGGTTGACAGTGAGTGAATATTTTATTAATCAAATTCTGGTTCTGCTTATTGGAATCACCAACGATATGACCTGCGTACACTAAGCTACTAGTGCATGGCTGTGTTTATTCAGCAAATGACTAAGCTGTATTTTTTATTTTTTATTTTTTTCTGTGGCCTCAGAAACCTTAAACAAGCAAACGATTCATCTCTTAACTTCAGACAGATCTATTGCACGAGAAGCTCCGAGGACCTTTAACAAGTGCAAAAGCCAAGGATTTACTACTATCTGTTAAACCGCCGCACATCAGGGTTTCAGTGCAGTGAAAGGTGGCGCGGCATCAACATGATGCAACATCGCAGCAAGCCGCCGCCGCTGCTTTTTCATCACGTGAAAACTGAAACGACCTGCAAGAAATGCTCCTTATCAAAAAAGCCTGTTTGATGTAGAATGGGATGTTATTTTTTTCTGCCTGTGTGTCATGGATGTTATGAAAAAATGTGGAAATAAGAGAAAGTGCATTGAAGGAATTGAGATGATTACATTCCACTGGCTGTTTTTTTCTTTAGTTTAGTCCAAACTAAACTTTGCAGTGCGATTACTCGATAGGTCAACCCCTCACCCCCAATGCTGTATGTGTTTTTTTTTTCTTTCACGCACTCCATCAAGTGTCAATAGATGGCTGGTCTGTTGCATCAACACTCTGTACATAAACCAAAACAATTACTACAACAAAAATGAAAAAATAACAGAAGATATTTTTGTTCTATTGGTGTAAAACAAATTGTGAATAAAGTCTCAATGTCGATGCAGTATTGTAACGCAATCTTGACTCGTGAGTTTTCTTTGTCTTTCTCACATTATATTTATGCTCATACACGATCGTTTTCCCATCTGGGCGGGCGTTTGACAGCTGTTTACTGCAGCACTGAAACACACAGGTACATTTTAGATTGCCTACTTAAAGGGATAGTTAAACATTTTGGCAAATTGGCCCATTGCCATAACCGCTATAGTCATAGCAGTAGGTTCGTTACCTTTAATTGTCGGTGCAAGATATTTTTAGAACGGTGGAGCAGAGCCGCGAGCTGCTCAGAGCTACACTACGGAGGCTAATGGGATTTCTTGGTTTCCCTCATCACACTCATCAAATACACAATCCAACAACTCCACAACGCTCTGGTGGACAAGTTGTGACCTGCACATTCACCACGCTATGAGATAATAACAGAACGTTACCAGACAGAGTTGTTTTAGAGGGAAATGCAGAGACTGCTTGATGAAAAACTGTCCCTGAAGGCAACGCGCATCAGCGGTTTTGCATGAATTTCCCTCTAAAACAACTCTGTCTGGTAACGTTGTGTTATTATCTCATAGCATGGTGAATGTGCAGGTCACAACTTGTCCACCAGAGCGTTTTGGAGTTGTTGGATTGTGTATTTGATGAGGGAAACCAAGAAATCCCATGAGCCTCCGTAGCGTAGCTCTGAGCAGCTCGCAGCTCGAACCTACTCCTAAAACTATAGGGATTATGGCAATGGGCCAATTTACCAAAATGTTGAACTATCCCTTTACATTTTTACTATCTTTCACTCATATGAGAACACATACTCTTCTCCTGGAGTAAAACAATCACAGGTTTGATTAAAACCACCAGATCAGAGGTCGGAGTTAAGTTTTATGGAGCCGCCTCAGTATCTACGTATACATCCATTCTGGGTTTATTGACTGATTCCTTTATTGTCATTTTGAAATGAAATCAAGTTTCACTCATCCACCTCGTGCACTTTCTGCATTATAAAGTCTAAATTATCTTCAGGATCTGCTTCACCCAGAACAGTAAGCTGCTCCACTGTTTAAAAGCCTGAAATCTCTCAGTCATGACACCAGCTCGACATTGTTATTCAGCCGGCATCTCTTCAGATGAAACAGAGTGGATGAAGAGCTTTTCTTTTTATTCCTTTTTTCTTTTTTTAAGGCTGCTTATTCAGGTGAAACGGCGGCTTGGAAATCGATTGTTGAGAAAACACTGTGGGTACATAAGCTTGTGTGCTGCTGTAGCCCGGCAGTGTTGACTTAAGAGGGCAGGAAGAAGGGAGATCGATTTGGCAAGACGCTGCTGTCTTCGATGATGAGTCATACGAGTAGATTTAGAGCGTCTAAGTGTTGTGTTTTCACACCCAGAGGGCACCGGCGTCCTCCATCCTGAGCTCGGGCCCAGATCGGCTGCCAGGGATGAGCACGGCTCCCGGAATAAAGGCTGGAAGTGTCAGAGTCCATCAGCGAACACGCGGAAGTGGGTTGTGTCCTCAGAGCTGGTTCACAGTGGAGACACAGAGTCTAATTGACACCTGCTTTAGAGGTTAGGTTAGGTTAGGTTAGGTAAGCTTTATTGATCCTGTATAGGGGAAACTACAGTATTTTACCAGCAGGTCAAGAAAAACCATACAGCACAGAGACATCAGACAACATAAACACAACACCGGTGAAACATGATCTAAAAGTAGGACATAATTAAAAAGAGAAGGACATGATTAATTTTTATCAGGCTTTCGTGGTATTTAATCAATACCACTAAAAGCTACGCAGCAGTGCCAAGTTTGACCCTAACAATCGCTTGTTAAAATATCTGGTTTAACAATAGAACTGAGTTCAGACACATCCGATGGCTTCAGAGGACACTGGAGCTAAAACTAAACTCTCGTCAGGATGAAGACCACAAACACTCAAATTAATTATAAATTAAAAAGGAACTATGTAAGATCTTTACCTCAATTAAACAGCTTCAGACTAATTGTGATGGTTGAATGACTTGTTCCAGGGAGAATGGAGGCTCTCTGCTTTCCACTTAGTGTCTCTTGACCCGGTGTCGACCCGATCTCGTCTCATCGGAAACATGGACTGCTTTACGGCACAACGACACAAACACACCCTGTAATCCGTAATCTCTTGTTAATGTTACCCACCTCAGTAGACATCGCTCCATGGATTGCCTTCTCCCAGGCTTCATTGAAAAAAAGAAACGCACATGATGGAGGAGGGTTAGCGGTGAGTGAACAGTGAAAGTATGCACTACGAAACTGTAGCAACAAGCAGGTCAATGAGGGGGAACCAAGCCATGCAATGCACCTTTGTTTTTGATTCAGTAAAGCAGTGGAACAAGACATTATATTTTTCAAATATAGAAGGGGCAATAATGAAATTTGGGTGGGGCCCAGAACCGAACCCTGGGGGACACCACACACCATTTTAGAGCAGTACCCCTGATCCCAGAGGACAAAAGTCGTATGTCATATCAAGATAACTGTGGATGTAGGTGTATTCAACACACGGTTACTTGACTTAAAGGAGCATTATCGCAAATACAGCAGTAATAGCAATAAAAAAAACTGAAATATGCAATAAATAGGTCGAGGGGAGCCATAATACGTATACAAAATATAGCCAACAGTGTAGTGTCTGTGGAGCAAATGCAGAATTTATTTTTGTTAGGCGACAAGCCGGCCCGGCCACTCCTGAACGGCATGCTATGTAGGATGTTTACTTAAGATACGCTGCACCACCGGCCCCATCTGGTGGCCGAACAAAGAATTGTAATTTGCGATAATGCTCCTTTAACTCGCAACTCCCTTTATTGGCTTCCTGCTACCAACATAGGCTACTAGCGGCTAACCAACTGCTAACTTCCTGTAAGTAGAAGTGATTCCGCCCGTAAAGCCCGTTGCTAGGCAACCATGTCAACACATTCTACGATGAATTATTCCATTATCACGAGAAAATTGACTTTTCCACAGAGGTGGGAGAAAGTCCCTGTGTTGCAAGTCCAAGTAGAGTCTCAAGTCTTTGCTCTCAAGTCTCGAGTAGAGTCTCAAGTCTTTGCTCTCAAGTCCCAAGTCAAGTCCAAGTCCTAAGATTTTTGTTTCGAGTCCCAACCAAGTCCTAAGATTTTTGTTTCGAGTCCCAACCAAGTCCTAAGATTTTTGTTTCGAGTCCCAACCAAGTCCTAAGATTTTGTTTCGAGTCCCAACCAAGTCCAAAGATTTTTGTTTCGAGTCCCAAACAAATCGATTATAATTAATGATACATAAAGATCATGACCACGCTTCAATTGTTAAGTTGTTATTATGCTATTTAAAATTGACGTAGGCCTACAGTAACACGCCAGAAATCTTGCGTGATCGAATGTGATCTGACGTAGCTTCTCTGTTGATGCTAGCCATCAAAGATACTCTATTAAACCGTCTTTGGTAGCCATGGAGCCGTTAGCCACACTGGTTTGTTATGCTACGTGTGCTGCAGTCAGATCGCTTATTTATTGGTTACATTCAATTTCACATCACGTTCCGCGGAGCCGGTGACTCAGGATTGTTGAGTTCCCCCACACACAAGCCGACTTTTGATCCAAACGGTCACGATTATCGGAGCCGACAATCGTAAATATTGAACATGTTTAATATTTATGATTGTCGGCGCCAACCGTTTTACGAGCCGATTGTCGGGAGAATTTAAATCTTAAAACACCACAATCCAGAACCAGAATCTCATAAAATAATCTTAAAAGCCTAAGATAATTGGGCGATTTTTGTCTTTGGTCGGAAGGGGGAAAATCGGGGCAAAATCGGCCAGATTATCTTTATGTGTGTGGTAGGCTTTAGTGTGTTGGCATTAATCATACAGCCAAGACTGATAACAGGAGTGGGTTCTATTAGAACGTCTCTGACTGGCTGCTACAGTACAACACTGATGTGATTATTTTAATATTTGTGCTTGCTTCATGTGACTTGACTTGAATTCAAGTCAAGAGGGTTAAGTCCAAGTAGAGTCTCAAGTCTTTGCTCTCAAGTCCAAGTAGAGTCTCAAGTCTTTGGCATCAAGTCCCAAGCGAGTCCAAGTCTTTTTTTGATTTGATCAAGCAAGTCTTAAGTCATCAAAATCGGGACTCGAGTCCAAGTCAAGTCTCAAGTCCCGAGTCCAAGTCCACACCTCTGCTTTTCCATTCACCTACACTGCAAAAACTCATAATCTTTCCAAGAATATTTGTCTCATTTCTAGTCAGAACTAATCTCTTTCCACTTAAAATAAGACTCATCACCTAAAAATTTACTTGTTTTTAGATAATTTTCACTTGTTTCAACATTGTTTTTATTTGAAATAAGTAGAAAAATCTGCCTGTGAAAACAAGTTTTTTGTGCTCGTAATAAGAAAGAAAAACTTGCTCCACTGTCAGATTATTTCAAGTGAAAATATGCTTGAGAGAAGTAAAAAGTGTCTAAAAACAAGCTACATTTTAATGTGATGAGTCTTATTTTAAGTAGAATGAGATTTGTTTTGACTAGAAATAAGACAAATATTCTTGGTAAGATTTTGAGTTTTTGCAGTATATTTCCATTAACTTACCTATTTCATCCTGCCTTTTGAATTTGCGCTTAAAAAACCCCCCACAAATGCACATTTTCTGTATCAATAGAGATGAATGTGCTTCAGTGCTATGGAAACAGATGAGCGAATATGTTATGTTATGTGCGTTACCAGACAAGGTGCCAATATCATGGCCATCTGGGCGGCTGTTGCTATAGTAACCGTTTGCCTCTGATGTCTCTGAACTGCTCCTAACACGACGTACCAGGTAAGCAACTCTTCCAATATGGTATTAAAGGTAAATGTAAAGGTATTTTATGGCATATTTCTCCACCTTTTCCATTCACCACCAGCTTTTCCCGCTTATTTAGTACCTTTTTGTCGTCACGCTTATGACAATGTGTATTTCCTTTTATCACATTAATAATATTTGCTTAAGATTTGCAATACAAATTGGATGAAAACAAGACTTTTGTTATGTCGAGATATTAATAAAGAGAAAACGACAATTAAATGAAACATAAATACGTGGCCGTTCTCAGCTTCCATAGAAAAAAGAGAAGACATTTTATTCAAAGGGAGAGTGGGTGGGTCGGATACGTGTCTGATGTCATTAATGAATGAATCCTGTTTCCAGGAAAACTCTCGTCACATTTCAGTCTTTTATTGCCAGAGCTGTTGTTGTACGGCCCTGCACAAGACGAGCTGCACACAGTCATTATTCTTAGTAATCGTCGCGCTGCTGGAGCAGAACAATCACACCACACGGGGAGAAAAAATATATAGTTTGTTTTTAATGGAGAGGAGATGAATGTTTATTTTTCTCTTTGTACAAGTTCAGTTCAAATATGCCGACGTGTCAATGTGGATTTTAAGCATGTGTGTTTTTTTTAAACGCCTGAGAGATTGTGTAACTCATTGAGCAAATAAATGGCTAGAGGAACTTCAAATACAAGTGAAGCGGGAAAAAACATAATTGCCTCAACTTTTTTTTTTTTTTTTTTTTTTCACATTATGCTCCGAGACTCACAGTCGTCTTCTTTATTTTACATCTAAACAAGATGGCCGAGCGTGCATGCAGCTCTAACGCCACCAAGTCAAAGACCGTCAGTTGTTTCTCCTGGGAGCTAATGAGGTTCAGAGAAAGGCAGCGGGCTGTGTGTGTGTGTGTGTGTGTTTTGACATAACTGTTCGCTGTGTCATCTCCGGCCTCCGCTAATGGGCCGTGTTGTTGTTCCTGCAGCGAGGAGGAATCAGAAAAGACTCGTTTGTTTTTTGTTTATTTGTTTTTTGTGACTCTGAAATGAGACGTCGGCGGTTTCACAACAGAAGTTCAAATGTTTTGTCGCCCGTCGACACATCAGTCAGGATGTTCTGCCGCTGCTCGCTGATCAATAACAGATGCTGTGAAACATCCTCTCTGAAATGTCAGCGTTTTAATGGCGACTCTACACACACACACACACACACACACACACACACACACACACACACACACACACTCATTCCCTTTTATCACCAGGGTTGGGAGGGTTACTTTAAAAATGTATTCCAGTAAAATTACAAGCTACCTGTTAAAAAATGTAATTAGCTGCGTTCATAACAACTCGGAGGTCGGAATTCCCAACTCAGAAATTTCCAACTTCCGACATCATTGCGTTCACGCTGCAGGAACTCGGAAGAGAAAAAACATGGATACCTGAAGGAAGTTTGGCACATTGTGGCTCATCGCTGAATACGAAAAATATATGCAGCAGTAAAATTATGTTTGTTTTGGAGGCAAATGAAAAGAGAGACGCCGCAGATGAGTGCACATATAATGTAATAGCCTTGATAACCGTTAAACGTTATTTCCGTCACATACGAGGACCGCAATTTCACACCATACAACAATCACAGCTTAATATAAACGTATTTCATATAGGCTACTGCAATAATACACAAAAATATGCATTAAAACCTCAACAAATAACTTAAAATTTCTAAATTTTAACAATTTAAGACGAGGGCCGCCATGTTTTGATGTTGTCGTGACGTCAAGTCGGAAAGTCGGAGCTCTGAAATGATACCCGAGTTTCCGACCTGTAATTTCCGAGTTCGACGCCGTTCAATTAGTTTTTGACAAGTCGGAGCTCGTTTTTTTTCCGACTTCCGAGTTGTCTTGAACGCACCATTACTTTAACATGCGTTTTGGCTTCCAAGAGGGCACTTTAGCACGCGGTTTGGCTCCTAGACGACACGTTGGCACGCATTTTGGCTCCTAGAGGGCACTTTAACATGCGTTTTGGCTCCATGGGGGCACTTTAGGGGGGGTGACTGCCCCCCCTGTGCACGCCACTGCCCTGTGGTTCACCACCGGTTTCTGATGCTCTGACCCAGTCGTCCTCGTCAAACTCACTCAAATCCTGACACTTGAACCACATCAACTCAGAGGACAACATGTCCACCTGCTGCCTCATACTGTATGTCCCACCCACTAACAGGAGCCATGATGAGTTGTGTTATTCAGTGTTATTCACTCCACCTGTCAGTGCTCATAGTGTTAAAGTGCCCTCTAGGAGCCAAAACGCGTGCTAAAGTGCCCTCTAGGAGCCAAAACGCATGTTAAAGTGCCCTCTAGGAGCCAAAATGCGTGCTAAAGTGCCCTCTAGGAGCCAAAATGCGTGCTAAAGTGCCCTCTTGGAAGCCAAAACGCATGCTAAAGTGCCCTCTAGGAGCCAAAATGCGTGCTAAAGTGCCCTCTTGGAAGCCAAAACGCATGTTAAAGTGCCCTCTAGGAGCCAAAATGCGTGCTAAAGTGCCCTCTTGGAAGCCGAAATGCGTGCCAAAGTGCCCTCTTCAGTGGTGAGGACGCGCTATATGTGCCCTTTTTTTCCTTTTCGCCCCTGCCCTTCAAAAAGTCTGTGCACGCCACTGCCACAGGGTCATTGATCCAACAGTCTGCTGGAGAAGTTCATGCTGCTTCTGATAGAAACTTGGTGTCAGATCACACACAGCATCACAGAAACAGGGACCAACACAATATTCAGCAGGTGGTCATCGTGTTATGGCCAATCAGTGTAAATGTATGTGTAAAGAATAAAACAACTTTTAAATAAACAACAGGGCTGGAAGGAACATTTACTTTTAGTGGAAATCATATCACCATATATCATGGTTCATCATATTTATAACACATAAATACATGCCTGTACTGGTTAAAATAAACAAACGAACAACAAAACAAAAAAACACGAGGAATTGAAAAAGGACTCAAATCTGTGAAAACTGCACTTGACCTGCCTCCTCCCACACACACACACACACACGTATCATATCTATCACACTTCAATTCTCCTCCTCATTCTCCCACGTGCACATGTCAGTCTGGTCCGGCCGCCGCACATCATTTGTAATTATGCAAAACAGTCGGTCCTGGTGTCGTGGAGGGAAAAGCAATTTTTCTATGCAAATGGTTAAATTCCCCGTGAGGGCCGCCATTGGACGGGGGCTTATAAAGGTACTAATGATGAGTGACGGCCAGCGATATTGGGGTCACTGCACGTGCCACACCGATGAAAATGATCAACTAAATACCAGAAGTGCTCTCACAGTGGCAGGAGGAGGATGGGGGGGGCAAGTGGCGCTCTGAGAGTCGGAGTCGTGGACATCGGTAATCCAACAGGACGAAGCCGTAATGAGAAAAGATCTGAGGGGTGATTTAAATTAAAGAATTTATTCTTCTTTCTCTCTTTCATTTTAATGATTTACTTCAGCTCTTTTTTTTTCGAGGGGGTGTGTTCAAGTGCTGTTAATCGTTCGAGTCCTGCAGAGAACCGTGCAAACACACAGCGTTGTGAATCTCACTGTGTAAACTGGGCTCAGGACGTTTAAAACTGTTTTAAGCCTGATTGGTGGACGTATGTTATAATGTAAAGGAACTAGTTTTGTCCTCAGTGACGGACTGGCACCAAAAAGAGGCCCTGAGATTTTTGACAGAGAAGCCACACATTACAAAACACAACTAACACTAATACTGTATACAGCGGGGAAAATAAGTATTGAACACGTCAACATTTTTCTCCGAAAATACATTTCTAATAGAGCTATTGACATGAAATTTTCACCAGATGTCAGCATCAACCCAAGTAATGCACACATACAAAGAAATCCGAACATTAATGTCCATAAATTAAGTTATGTGTAATAAAGTGAAATGACACAGGGAATAAGTATTGAACACATGAAGAAAAGGAGGGAACCCTTCTGATTATTGTTTTGACTCTTCTGTCTGAAATCTTTGGTTGCGTAGGTCTTTAGACAGCTCTTTGCCATTGCCCATCATGCAATACTTCTTGTCTGACACCTTGGTGGTGAGAAACCTTTTTAAAAGGCATCAATCAGGACTAAACCAGCAGATATTACTTTGCACTGATAGGAGACAGGATTACATTCTAAATACTGACAAACTCCAGCTTCTTTCTTGGCTTTCCATACCTTTTTGCCCCTCCTTTTCTTCATGTGTTCAATACTTATTCCCTCTGTCATTTCACTTTATTACACATAACTTAATTTATGGACATTAATGTTCGGATTTCTTTGTATGTGTGCATTACTTGGGTTGATGCCGACATCTGGTGAAAATTTCATGTCAATAGCTCTATTAGAAATATATTTTCTGAGAAAAATGTTGACGTGTTCAATACTTATTTTCCCCGCTGTAACAGCGTTACTAACTGTGCTACTTTTTTCAGTAGTGAGTAATCAGTTTTAAGTTTTTTAAAGTGTTTTTCATCAACTGGTCAGAAAGAGCCGTTTATCTGGAACTAACCAACTCAGTCAGTATTCCTCCGTACAGACAGGCTCTACGACGTGCTGTATCACTTTGCCGCTGATCTGAACAGTTGATAGGCGGAGTGATACATACAGCACGTCGTGGAGCCTGTCTGTGTGGAGGAATACTGAGTGAGTTGGTTAGTTCAATAGTTAGATAAATGGCGGTTAGGGAGGTAAGTCCAAGTCATTTGAGCATTTTATAAAAAAGTAACGCATTAGTTACTTTCCTTGTAATTAATTACTTTTATCATGTAATAACTCAGTTACTAACTTTTTGGGGAAAGTGGGGGCAATAGTAGCTCTAAGTAATTACATTTTCAGAGTAACGTGCCCAACACTGTGTGTATGTGATCATTCAATGATGATAAGAAAAATGTAACACCAAAATAATTTTTTTTATGGGGTGGAATCAAACCCAGGCTGCTCTACAGCTTCTTATTACAAGGGGCTACTCTACCAATTGAGCTACTGTATACGCTGCCCTTGTGTCCTCATACTGTTGTCTTTCAGAGTTGGGCGGCCATAAACCAGCCTGCCCTGGCTCATGTTTTTTTTTTTTTTTGCATCCTAACGCAGTCGCTTCGGCCATATTGTCCTGTGGCCAGTCCGTCACTGTTTGTCCTGTTGAAGTGAAGAAGTGACAGGCTGCGGCCATGTTTATGACTGAGACAGAGACAGAGAGAGCAGTGGTTTGGTTTTGCATTATGGTCTTTAATTCTCCGTTAAATGTTAAAAATATCAACTTGTTTGACTCGACTTGACGGACAAGACGGGACGTGTCGATGTCGACGAGGACAGAAACAGATCTGAGCTTTCGGCCATTTTCTCTCCTCTTCCTCCTCCTCCTCCTCCTCCTATTTAAAGTCTGACTCCAGAGTTTCTCCGCCTGACACAACTTTCCATCGATGCCATTTCTCAGCCAACTTCCTCCTCTATCTGTCTCGCTCCGGTGGCCTTGGCAGCAGAGGAGAGGAGAGGAGAGGAGCGCTGAGCTGAGCTGAGCTGAGCTGGGAGTGAAGAGGAAGAAGAAGAAGAGGAGGAAGAAGAAGAAGAAGGAGAAGAGGAAGACTTGAAGTGATAACAGAGCCGGAGATAAAACGGACAGAGGAAACACACACACAACGAGCAGCAGCGTGTTCAGACTGGTGGGTTCAAGAGCTATTAGGGCCTGTCACAGTCGGCTTGTCACAGATCGGGTACACACACACACACACACACACACACACACACACACACACACACACACACACACACACACACACACACACACACACATCCCAGCACCTTGCACAGACTTAATTCTCACAAGTCCACAAACACACATACACACACAGTAGCCGACAGCCTCCCCGCTGTGGCAATCATGCACTGACACACACTTGTTTCTCTGTCCGTGTGCTTTGTGTCTCTATATAGCTCACACACACACACACACACACACACACACACACACACACACACACACACACACACACTCACACACGTCTGTGACAGCAGCAGGTATTTTCGACGTGCAGACTTGAACAGTTTTCAAAGATAAGAGCTGCGACTGAGTGGCTCCTCCGCCATCTGGGTGCTGTGTGTGTGTGTGTGTGTGTGTGTGTGTGTGTGTGTGTGTGTGTGTGTGTGTGTGTGTGTGTGTGTGTGTGTGAGAGAGAGAGAGAGAGTGGGCGAGCGACCGAGACCACAGACCAAACCCTCCTGTCTCTGTACACGTCGTCCCGTGTCACAGAGGAGGAGGCAGCTGTGTCCAGGTGTTGCAGCTCAAACGGCACAACAACCTTTCATTCTCTCATTAGGCGGCTGCATATATGAAGAAAATAAACACCTAACCCTAAAAAAATTCTAACAAAAGGTTTCTCAGCTGTTTTTTATAGTATTAGGTGTCCTTAATAACATACTACAAGTTTACCAAAGTTTGACCACTAGAAAGGTGTCATTTTCAAGATGGCGTCCCAAGATGGGCAGGAAGCCCTGAAAATATCCTAACTCTTTCATTATTTGACCTATAGCCAAGTAATATTGGTGTCTAACCCCATGTTTTCTGGGTCTTGTCTAAATTGCACTGGCAAGATTACATACTTACTTACAGTACAACACAGTTCTAATTTATTTATTCTTTATTGGACACAAAAGAATAAAGTTATGAACCACAGAAACCACCAACACAAGGCAAAACAATATGAGAAAGGAGAAATGGGTGGTTTACAGTGACAAATATACATAATAATTGGTTATGTTTTATTAAAATCTCTGTTTTTATAAAGAACTAAATTTCCTGTGTCCATCTGTAACTTGTAAGTGTTTTCATACATGACTTTTATCTGTTTCACACAAAACAGAGTTTGTTTGTTTTTTAACTGCAGCCTTCTTCTGAGTTGTAGTTAATTAGAATAATATCTTCAAGACTAATTAAAATAAGACTTTCCCCACAGTTTCAGGCCCCAGATTTCAGATTACAGCTGTTCACGTTTGTTTAGATGAATACACCACAGGAATAAGAGACTTTACTACGTGGAGGTATGAGTCATCACAGCTGAATGGAGACGGATTAACTTTTAAGCAGCTTTTAGTTACTACACATGTCGTCGCTTCACAGCAACAACAACAAAACCAGGAGAACTAGAGCTTCTCATTCTGGAGGTTATTATAAAATTCACATGTAAATGAACACTAACCCACCTTGCAAATATGTAAATAACAAATGTATGGGCATAAATATTTATTTATATAGTTAAATGTTAAAGGGATAGTTCAACATTTTGGCAAATTGGCCCATTGCCATAATCCCTATAGTCATAGCAGTAGGTTCGTTACCAGACAGAGTTGTTTTAGAGGTAAAACCGCTGATGTGTGTTCCCGTCTTCCAGCACGCAGACTCTCCATTTACCTCTAAAACAACTCTGTGTGGTAACGTTCTCTTATTATCTCATAGCGTGGTGAATGTGCAGGTCACAACTTGTCCACCAGAGCGTTTTGGAGTTGTTGGATTGTGTATTTGATGAGTTTGATGAGATAAAAGCAGCTCGCGGCTCTTCTTTGCTGTTCTAAAAATAGCTTGCACCGACAATCAAAGGTAACGAACCTACTGCTAAAACTATAGGGATTATAGCAATGGGCCAATTTGTTGAACTATCCCTTTAACACAAATATAGAAATAAGTATCTGTATGAACATATTCCTAGTAGTTTAAATTGACATGAATCAGTATCCAAACTCATTATGACATTTTTTCAGATGTTGTTCTGCTGGAAACGACAGATGATGATGAACTCGTCTCCAACTACTTCCTGGTGTGTTTTTGAGAGGTTTGGTTTGTTCTGATCGAGTTTCAGCCCGATTGCTGCTCAGTTTCATCAGAGACTCAGCAGATAACGAGACTCATCGCTCATCGTTTCCACGCAGGGTTTAGTCTTGTATTATAGGGCTGAACTGGGCCGAGTTGAAACTGAGAGACACTTTCCACCTGTCACTGAATGTCAGATTGGTTTATATTTCTCACGTAGATTAAGATTAGATGAAATTAAAGGTCCAGTGCGTAAAAGATTGCTGGCTCGCTCTTCACCCCTCCCGTTGGCAAAGTGACGGTGGCCTCCAAGGACAAAAAAATATATAATATAGTATTTCAGGAGCATGGAGCGATGAGGTGAAGATCTAAACCATTTTTATGATATATCTGCTTTTTTCTTCCTCCTTCTTCTTTGATAGTTTATTTATTAACGCGAAACTCTTGAAACGCACTCACTGGCTGGATTTTCCCTTCAGGCTGCCGTACAAACATGGCGGCGCAAGATGGCGACGCTCTCTAAAGCAAGACCCTTGTTATATGTTTAAATAGAAGAATAATTATAAGGCTACGAAAACCAAACAAATTTTTTTTAATAGCAATTATACACTTATACTAATATATTTATGGGTAGTATATTCAGATTTTCTCAATAAACCTTACTAATTATTACACACTGGACCTTTAATTAACAAACACATGATTAATTTGGACTGAAATACATACACGTCTTATTAAATTAGCTTTAATTCTGCCCTTCACCCATCAGACTCATCTGTCAGTGACACTCCCAGCCAGCAGAGGTCAGTAGAGTTTGTTCTGTGACGTGCTGCACCTGTCTGTGCCGTTAATGTCTTTACAAACGCATGATTAACCGCGAGATTGTGCGACACGTGAAACTTCAATGAGCTCAATGATCCGTCCGTCGTCAGGTTGGTGTCTCATCATGTAAAGAACTAAGTCGCCGGCCGCTCTGCCAGTTGGCTAGCGTCGCTGCTAAAGCACTGCTTGTTGCCAAACTGGCAACACACACCGGCACACGGTTGTATGAATGAAACCCCCCCACCACCCTCATACCCTGGGGGGCTCCGTCCTCATCTAAACACAGGATTATCAAGCAGAGGCCTTTTGTCAGCAGCATTCAGGAAGCATGCAGGCGCGTATTTACAGTCTGATGTAACTGTGTTGTAAAATCTGAGCATCTGCATGAAAAGCTCTGGCAGGAGCGTGGAGGTGGAGTGAGAGCGGCTCTGTCACCTTCTATCAAACCGGCCGGAGAGGAGACAGACTTTGATCAGGCAGCGAGAGGGAGGCGGCTCTTTGATGCACAGTGACCCGGCAACACGTGCAGATCGAGGGACGGAGCGGCTGCAGCACCTCTGTTCACCTCCAACATGAAGGTTATTATAACGCTCAGCTCAGATGCTGCTGAAGCATGAAGCCATGCGCTGCCTCATTAGAGCTCCACAAGCAATCAATAGTCAAAGGTTAGAGGTCACGGTGTTGTGTCAGTACTGCAGGGATGCACAGGTGAGTCTCTCTTTAGCGAGACCGAGCAGAGTGTTTACATTTAGGGCAAAGTACTTCCAGGTCAGTAAGGCCCATTGGAACATAGACATATACACAGACGCCTCATTTCCTGCTGCTGCTGCACAGATCAGTGTGGCCGCCATCTTGGATCTGGTCATAGGTACCTGCCTCGCCTCTGGTGCATTCACTTCTACTGAGGAAGGAGGTGCACGCAGGTAAAATAATCATAAGTCACTAGGTGGGTTTGCATGGACAGTTTCAAACTATTTCAAACTACTACTATGACTATTTCAAATAGGTTTGGTTTAAATCAATCTTAAGATTTCAGCTTGAAGCATGGCTTGCACGTGTTGAAGCGTGTCAAGTCCTGAACATGCACAGAACAAACGCAGCCAGAAATCAACCTGTTTCAAGGTATGCATGACTGACAGAACGCTTTAGAAAAGGTTTAAACTCAAACTGATTGGAATTTCAATCGGTTTGGGAGAATTGAGACAGTTTGAGGTGTTTTCAATTGGTTTGGTCTCTCAAACCTATTTGAAACCGTTTAAAACTGTCCATGTAAACCCACCTACTGAATCTTTGTTTTTGTTTTTTTTTAGAAATGGCAGACACTTTCATACTAAAATACTTGATTGCTTTGTTAATTTTAAAATGTTGACTTCATTCAGTCAATTGTGTTTGGCCTGATGTTGTGAAATAGAATCAGTTTCATATTTTTAAAGGTGTACAGAAATGGCCGTTTGTCCTGTTTGTCGCGCCGAGTTGTCACGAGCTGCAACACGAGTTTACCCGAGTAAGGAAAACGAATTTGATTGGTCGTTATCGAGCGGGCGGGATATTCAAAGCTTGGGGCGAGACCGAGCTCCGTGTGTGTGTGTGTGTCTCAGACGTTTGAATGACGGATGACAGATCCAATATCAGTGGCTGGTGAATCGTGTACAGGCTGACGTATAATCCGTGCGCCTGCATTATCCAATGCAAAAAAAAAAAATACACACTTGCATCCCGGATTTACTCAAAAATAGAATTTTGCACAAAGTTTGGCCTACAACGTCTGAAAGATGAGTTATCACATTAATTTTATGATCCAGAGTGGGCTCAAATTCAGTTTTCTTTTCTGTACACCTTTAATTCAGACCACTATTTTCCAGATTTTTAGTTTGTGTGTGTACTCCTTGGTTTTTTTTACTGTAAATATTAAATTGGGTCCTTTTGTCCCTTTTTTCTTGAAAATTCTCAATCAGTACAGTATACAAACAACAGGATGCTTTTCTTTTCTTTACAGATCCAAATCTGGCCCTAAACTGAGTGGTGCCACATCAGTCCTGGTGGAGACCCATCTCTCCACCAAGTTTGGTAGAAACCGGCTCGTTTTTTTGTGATAATTACAGCCACGGTTAATGTTCTTTTGTTTGTTTTCCTCTAAAAAGGACAAAACAGGTCATTTGTCTTCTTCCTTTTTCCTCTTATTTCTACCAGAACATCCAGTTATTACTTTGTGCTCAAACCCATCAGTCTTTTTATGGCCTTTTTATTGCTGTGAGTTTTTTTTTTTTTTTTTTTTTTACCTCTCAGGCAACAAAAAATTACTTACAAAGTACAACTTACAAAGTTTAAAGGGATAGTTCAGCCAAAATTGAAATCTCTGGGAAGAGGAGCTGCCGTTACAAACAAGCTTGAAATATAGACTTATTTAATCTTTTTCGGGACAATTTCTCATGTCGGGGCTTCAATACAAGACGGACATTACATACGAGCAGCATGGAGGTATTTGGACGTTTTTTGGTGTGTCTTTTTGTTACGAAGACAGTTTGTATCCATTTGCAACCGTCATATGGACATGCACTGCTACGCCGAGACCCCCTGTAACTCAGAGAAGCCACGGAGGACTCTGAAACTTCTCCCAGCCCTTAGTCCACATGAGGGTGAGTAGATAATGAGGGAAATTTCAATTTTGGGTGATCTATCCCTTTAACGTGTCTAATTTCTGATAAATTTCTATTGTTCGGGCAAACAATTATGTATTTAAACTTCTTCTTTTTTCTTGCTGATTTGATCCACCTCCTCTTTGGAAATTGTTGCTGAAGTTGTTAGTGAAGCCAGTCGTCCAGAGACTGAGTTTGGGTTTTAGAGGTGCAGGTTGGTTTTTTTTAGCTTCTTTTTTTTTTTTTTTTTGCCTGTGTAGTGAACAGACATGCAGCTCTGGAGAAACCTTGGGAAGCTTGGAAACCAGACAGGAAGACGCTGATGCCTGAGAAGGAGGAGGAGGCTGCAGATGTTCGGTGGGAGGATGAAACACCTGGACCGCTTCGCCTGCCTCCGTAGTGATGGCAGGACAAATCCTCCTGATGTTGCACAGTTAGGAAAATACAGGAGCAGGCGGCAACTGTTTCAGTGTTTACTGAGGATGAATGTGTGTGTGTACACAGAGCTGGCTCCTTTAATTTACCAGTGGCTGAAACGCCGTCCACAAAGATGAGTTTAATTACCGAGGGTCAGAGCAAATATTTCAATATCCACCTCCCCCCTGTTATAATAATCCCCCTCCAAATGGATCTTAATAATGTAAACCTTGCACAACCTGCTTTGGCAGTGGTGCAATTAATTATGGTCGTGGCTTTAAAGCAAATTTAGATTAGCGACAGAAACGACAGAGAGTCACCGAGCGTGAGTGTTGGGAAATGATGGAGTGATAGAGAGGCAGAGACAGAGAGAAAGAGCTCCAGTCATCAGCATTTCAGATTCGCTCCTCCATGAGGAAACCGACCATCCATAATGCATCACATGTCTCCTAGCAACAGCCGGGAACCTAGCAACAGGATCTTAGCAACAGCAACAAACTGCCGCCTCCTCGTGCTCCGGCCAATCGGGAAACGGCGAGACCGGTCCAACGGCGCCAATCAGGAGGAGGAGGAGGAGGAGGAGGGAGGAGAGCCAGCGAGAGAGCAGCAGAGTGAGTGTGTTTCCTCGCACAGCTGATTGGGCACACACACACATACACACACTCGAACGCACACATGCACGCACACAGAACACATGCATACGATACAAACAGAACGCACACTTTGTCAAACACACACATCAGCACTCAATGAGCAGGCAGGAGTCAGAAAATACACACATGCACTGAAAGCATCCTCAGATTATTTAGCGCTAGGAGGGTTGACAGACACACACACACACACACACAGACACACACACAAGGTAAGTGCAGCAGGACTCACAATGAACTACGCACACAAACACACCTTAATACCAGATGTCAGTTATACTCAAATTCCTCGATTTCCTGTTGACATTTTCCTAAATGTGTCCTGCCTGCACTCACACAGTGTTCAGTTCACCCACTGTATAAATTACACTGGTATAGTGTGTGTGTGTGTGTGTGTGTGTGTGTGTGTGTGTGTGTGTGTGTGTGTGTGTGTGTGTGTGTGTGTGTGTGTGTGTGTGTGTGTGTGTGTGTGTGTGTGTGTGTGTGTGTGTGTGTATGGTAGCCTATATGTGTATATTTTTCAGGAAAAAGTTGTTCAAATGATGTGAACAAACTGACACTGCTACAAAAAAAATTATTTCTTTGCATTTCTTTTACCCTTACTGTAGGTGAATCATAAGCACAATCAATGATTTTTTTTTTTTCAACAGACCCTGTGGTTTCTAAAATATTGATCTCTACCAAACGGTTGAGATGTCACTTAATGGTTTAAGTACAGAACTTCATACAAATACCAGGGACAGTAGATTATTTCACATAAAATGCTAATTTATAAAGAAATAAACAACAAAAAATGTCTGGGGCATTGAATACACTTTCCATCTTTCAGTATGCCACACACCACCTCTGCTTTTTATTATAACCACAGAAATTATTGCTCAAACAAGGAAATGTTGCATTTCTAATTTTCCCATACTGTATCTGTGTTAAAGGCCCCATGCTGTGCACTTTTCTCTGGGTTTATTTACCTGCTGATATCCCTAACAAGATGTATCATTGGTTTTAAGAACCTGTGATCTGCTTAATATCGTTTCTACTGCCCCTTTCTGTTGCCTCTTTCTGGAGCTCTAGCAGGCACAGGTCATTTGGCCAATCAGAAGAGAGAATGAGAACCTCTCCTCTGATTGGCTGACTGTTTTTTGAGTGGTGTGGGGTCGGGCCAATCACAGATCACGAACAAAACTAAGTGGCTGATGAACAGCTTTTATTTAGGCTAGCTACTGTTGATGAACAGAGCGGCCATCTTAGATTGCGAGCTTTGAAGTTCCTCAAAGTTTCCAAGTTTGAATTGTGATTAGGCTACATCTTTACTCTGTAAATATTGCTTTTGTGTTTCAAAAGTTTGAATGTCTGCAACTATAAATACTTTAAATTATTTCACATTGCGCCCTTGTGCTTTATCGTCAGCACAGGAGAGGAATATTTTTGAATAACTTTCGATTGGAGCTATGAAGTCTATACTTGACTGTCCATCACGGTAGTACAGCATGGGTTTTAAAAGGCTTTCCTCCTATCTCACCACTCTCGTTTTTCTGGCAGCTAAAGCTAATATCACCCATCCACACCGAGGAGTCTCTCCACACCCCAGGGCAAAAACAGGAAGGAGAAAAAAAAGCTCCATCTTTAACTTTAAATGAGCTGTAATGGCGTCTGGGGCTCTTTTCCCACATCCAATACGGTGTTGCATCCCGCAGACACACGGGGGCTTTTCAATTCCCGAGGCCAAAGGTGTGCGTATTATCTGGAGATTCATTCCCCGGGTTTAAATGGAAGAATGAGAAGTGAGGCTTAAGTCACCTGCCTTTTTTTTTTTTTTTTTGGAGCTCAACGCAGCTCATTCTTCATTCACTGCCTGGCAATCTTCAGACCAAAGAGGAGGAGGAGGAGGAAGAAGGTGCGCTTCAGTCAAGATGGCTCCTCCATCGCCAGGATAAGCACAGGTTGTTGTTTGTGAGGTGATTCGCCAACATCATGAGTTTGGTCGTGAAAACTGAGAGAGTCTAATTTCAGCAGCGCATCCTGATAATAATCTCTGGACGTCCTGTTAGGGGAAGGTGGTAAAGGAGCATCCATATTGCTTGACGCACTTTAACTGTAACTTTTTATGGAAGCACTCCCCTGGAAAACTGCAAGAGATGGGTGGTTATTAAGATGTTGGAGCATAGGATACCAGATAGACAGTAAACTAAAGAAAACAAAGATGAAATGTGAGAAAAGAGAACAGGGGAGTGACATTTATGGAACCAGGTAGCCTACTCGGTGTTCATGACAATAATATTCTCATTTTCCAATACCGAGTCACTGTATCGTGTTCATTGTTCACATTATTCCACTTTTCAGACTTTCCTCGCGCACACACTTCAGTCTTTTCTAGCTGGCTACCTGGCTAACAGTCCACCAGTGTGTGTTGCTAACTTCACAACATTACTGACCTAAAGCCACTTAATACGCGGCTCATTCAGCGCGACGATGCTAACCAAGTTGGTTAGCACGTCTTTTATGGGTGAGTGAGTTTAACTTCAGTACCGCTAACCACCACACGCCGTCACTTCTCCTTACTGGTGCCTCGTGACTGTGACTATACCCGCGGACCTCCGTTACATAAAGAGATCGGCTGTTGACGTAGATGAACAACATTGACTTACTTAACGTACAAATAGTTTTTAATGTTTCAGCATTCTTCAACCGTATCTCTCGCTCTGCATTTAGTCCTGCCCAACGTGGGATCCGATAGGTTACAAAGCTCACCTCACCTTGGCTCTGATTGGCTGCTAGTGACAAACTGATACAAACAGGAACCAAAAACTGAGAAGTTCAAGGTCTACTTAAAACAGAGGACGTTTCCACTTCTTACTAAAAGTGATCAAATTCTCCAAAAGCTAATTACTCAGGAGTGAAACCAGATCATATTTCAAACTTAGTAATGTAAATACTGGACTGAAACATATATTAGAGAAACAATATGTAAACAAAATCAGCAGGGTGTGATTAGCACTTCAAATAATGAACGATGAAAGTAGAAAATTATATTCACTGTTTCTGAAGATGAACCTGCCATGAGCTCCCTCCTGAGATAATCTGTTTTTAAAACACTGTGTTTCTGCATACAATACACACAATATACACTCACATCTGTGTGTGGGCAGATGCCATTAAAACGTGTGACAAGTGGAAAAAGCTCCACTCTCACTTAGATAAAGATCAGAAAGCGACAAGTCCCTCGCCAGGTGATCTCCCACTGGGAGACCCCAGAAAAAATCAGAGTCTCTGCACCGGCGTGGGGCGACATGAAGGCGAGTGAATCACCCATGGCACTTTAAATAAGTAATTAAAGGGAACTCGCTGTTGACATGACATGCAATCATCCAGGATCACATTTGGACTTTTGGATATTTAATATTTAAACCTTTTTCTCTCACCAAGGTGATTTGAATCTGAATTGCAAATCTTCTCGGGGTCACCGATGGAAGCGGCGCCATTTCAGAGGGAGTCTTTGTTGTCTGGATGTGATTTTTTGGAAGGGTACAGAGGTGAAACAAATGACGGAGTAATGAAAGCCTGTCTGGACCAGATGATGACTGGTGAAAGGAAAAACACATCCCTATGAGTGAGCAGGCAGTGATTTCATCGCCCTGCTTTATATATAGAGTATAATGTTCTGTCTGCTTCTGTGGAAGTCTCGTTGTAGATGAAAATATATCTGACAAGGACTGATCTGGAAAAGATTAAAACAAACAAGCAGAAAGAATAAGAATGGCAAAACGTCTTTGTCAACCTGAAAACAAAACGACTGTTTTTTTGTTCTTCTATCTTTCTGTTAGATACACAATCACACAATGTTTAATGTTATTGGACAAACAGAAGACAAATGACAACACTGGACCAGGAAACAAGTTGTTGCCCAGTTGGAAGGATCTGAAGTCGCTCATCATGTTCTCGTTCAAAGATAAGATGTAAAATGACACTGACAGGCGGATAGTTCAGTGTCTACAGAGTAGGGCTGCGAGATTAATATTCATCTAATGATGATGTTTGGAGTTTGTTTACAGCGTTCATAAGCTTTCCACTCTTCTTCTCTGTTCTTGGTGTGTTTGTCTGGCAGTGTAACAGCGCCACTACAGGCCTGGTGTATGTACTGTACTGCAGCGTATTGAGTCGTTTTCAGAAAGACACAGAAACCATAGTTAAAGGGATAGTCCACCCAAAATTGAAATTTCACTCATTATCTACTCCCCCTCATGTCGACTAAGGGCTGGGAGAAGTTTCAGAGTCCTCCGTGGCTTCTCTGAGTTACAGGGGGTCTCGGCGTAGCAGTGCATGTCCATATAACGGTTGCAAATGGATACCAACTGTCTTCGTAACAAAAAGACACACCAAAAAAACATCCAAATACCTAATGTCCGTCTTGTATTGAAGCCCGGAAATGCAAAATTGTCCCGAAAAAAATTAAATAAGTCTATATTTCAAGCTTGTTTTGTAGCGGAAGCTTCTCGAAGCTCCTCTTCCTGGTTCGTCAAATTTGGACAAACTGGGAAGAGGAGCTTCCACTACAAACAAGCTTGAAATATAGATTTGCAACCGTCATATGGACATGCACTGCTATGCCGAGAACCCCCTGTAACTCAGAGAAGCCACGGAGGACTCTGAAACTTCTCCCAGCCCTTAGTCGACATGAGGGTGAGTAGATAATGAGTGAAATTTCAATTTTGGGTGAACTATCCCTTTAATATGCACACCTGAATACAGTATTTGCTTATTTATCTCAAGTCATTTCGTCATCACAATATTGAACAGTGTCATCGCACATCGGACTTTTTGCTGCAGACCTAGTGCAGAGTCATAAACTCTTTGTTTTCTTGATTTTTTGATTGTTGTACCTAAAAGAGTCCATGAAATTATTATAGATGATCATGGATGAGGTGAAATGATGCTGTTTTCCTCTGTCTCTAATCTGAACACGCAGCTACATAGTGTGGTTTGGTGTGTAGAGAATAGGAATATGATCCAGTTAGGAACAACATGTTGAAGTAATTGATATCATGAGCATTGTTTATTGGACTGGACCATTTCTGTGAAATCGTGGGGAAGTTGGGCTGCACTGAATTTAAACTGTCCCTTCTGGACTCAAAAAATTCACAGATGCTGAAGAGATTAATAATAGAAATGTACAGATGTTCCCTGAAAGCCTCATGTGAAAGCGACAGGTGTGGGGCAGCAGCAGTAGGTTGTCATTACAAAATGGTTTGCCTCTGCTGTACAGTCCAACATGGCCGCTGTTCAACACTTTGTAACACAGAACGCCTTAATAAAGTTTGTCAATGTGACGATTCAAAGACGATGGCTTTGTCCTCACTGAGCGGGCGGCTGATGGCTGCCAGATGTGGACAGTATGGTCTGCTCCGCTGCGAGATTCGAAGCCTGTGATGGCTGATAAAGGATCTCGACAGCAGCCATGAGGGAAATGAGCCCAATAAAAACCTGTGAACACGTCAGAAATCCTGACAGACCGTCCAGAAGCCAGGCTGTCGACCATTCAGGCAATTAATCAGACATCAAGACCTAAAAAGTGATCATTAAACAACAACAAACGAATCAGGCAGGAAGAAATTCAACCTTAAAGGGATAGTTCAACATTTTGGCAAATTGGCCCATTGCCATAATCCCTATAGTCTTTGCAGTAGGTTCGTTACCTTTAATTGTCGGTGCAAGCTATTTTTAGAACGGCGGAGCAGAGCCGTGAGCTGCTCAGAGCTACACTACGGAGGCTCATGGGATTTCTTGATTTCCCTCATCAAACTCATCAAATACACAATCCAACAACTCCACAACGCTCTGGTGGACAAGTTGTGACCTATGAGATAATAACACAACGTTACCACACAGAGTTGTTTTAGAGGGAAATTCGTGCAAAACCGCTGATGCGTGTTGCCTTCAGGGGCAGTTTTTCATCAAGCAGCCTCTGTATTTCCCTCTAAAACAACTCTGTCTGGTAACGTTGTGTTATTATCTCATAGCGTGGTGAATGTGCAGGTCACAACTTGTCCACCAAAGCGTTGTGGAGTTGTTGGATTGTGTATTTGATGAGTTTGATGAGGGAAACCAAGAAATCCCATTGGCCTCCGTAGTGTAGCTCTGAGCAGCTCACGGCTCTGCTCCGCCGTTCCAAAAACAGCTTGCACTGACAATTAAAGGTAACGAACCTACTGCTATGACTATAGGGATTATGGCAATGGGCCAATTTGCTAAAATGTGAAACTATCCCTTTAAAGACATGTTGGAAACACACATTTGTACGTATTCGCACAGTCCATATAATTTCATGCTCTGCAGCTGGTTTGCTTGTCACTCCTCCTCCTCCTCCTCCTCTTGAATCCAGTGTGTGGGCGGCAGGAGCGAAGAGTGCAAATCTATTTCTTTCTTTCTTTCTCTTTTTTTTTTTTTTTTTGGAGTTGATGTGCTGTCACAGTGAGTGTTGCTTGGTGGCTGGATGTCGACCTGTTAGCGAGCAAAACACCAAACTTCCTGTGTCTCTATCCTCACTCGTTTGTCCTCCTCTCTCTACATCAATTTTCCTCCTCCTCCTCCTCCTCTCTCCAAATATTACCCCCTTCTCTTCTCTTCTTGTCTCGCACCTCCTCTCAGTCTTATCTCCTCGCCGCCGCTGCTTCTTCTGTCTTTCCTTCACAGCCTCCCTCTGCTTTCCTCTCCCATCTGCTCTGTCCTTTAATTTCCCCTATCACTCCTGTTCTCTTGGCTCTCTTTATTATTCACTCTCACTTTCTATTCAGTGTCCTTTATTGGCGCCGGTGTTGGATGAGCAGCGCTGCGTAATCAGTTGAATAAAAAATAATACAAAATATCTACAGCATAACAATAAATGGCTCTGCCTCCGTCTTTCTCCCTCTTGTCACACTTTGTCATATTATGCTGGCTCCCTCTCTCTCTCTCTCTCTCTCTCTTACACACACACACACACACACACACCCAGCAGCTCTCTCAGGATTTTTTTCTCCATCACTGCTCAGATTAATCAGCAGCTTCCTGCCAGTGTCTGACAGTTTTCCCCTAGTTGGCCGGCCTCCAAATCAGACAGTGTTCGACACCGGCTCACTGTCCCGTCTATAGAGCTGCCTGACTCGCCCGCTGTCTGCCTCAACATCTGTCTGTACATCTGTCTGTCTGCTTTATCCCAGTCGGCCGTAAGATGTCACTGCAATTCTTTTGTATTTGCTTGTAACGCTCCATCCAAGCATGCATGGCTGGATAGCTCGTGAGTTTGGGCACTATATAGTCTATATTGTAACTCCTAACTTATGTCTTATTTCAAATTTCATTGCAATGACATAAAGTATTCAGCAGTGTGGGTATGAATTGTTGGTTAAAATAGTTCTTAATTGTTTAGGTTTAACTGTGGTTTTGCTACATAGCCAAAATTAGCATTATTACCTATCTGTTTACTCTCCAGTCATTGCAGCGTTTGCAATAGCTACAAGAGCTAACTCATGGACTGGACACAGTAGTGACTCGGTATCGGAAAATGATGACCAGAGCAAGGGGGCAGTTGTCGGTCTGAGAAGTGAAGCTCACTTCCGCGTTCAAAAAACTGCAATCCCCCCGGCTTCCTCTGGGGGCTGGTGTCAGAAAGCAGCATTCCCCATAGACACCCATGTTAAAATCGCCGACTTTCATCCTCAATAAACATGATCAAAGCCTGGTGTCAGAACGTTTTTTGGTCTCAACCGATAGTTTCTACCCCCGCACACACTCTGAGGGGGGTGATTTTTTTTTTTAACTCTACCGTTTTACTGTTATTTTACTGTCCGTGGACAGCTGCTTCGAGGCCAGTGGGCGGGTTCTCGGCCGGCCAATCCAACATGGCGCTGTTCAGGCCGGCCAGCATATTTGAGTCACAAAAACGACTCCCCAAAACCAATGGGTGACGTCACGGGTGCTACGTCCATTCTTTTTACAGTCTATGGACCAGAGCTATAGAGGGCCTAAGCGGAAGCAGGAAGTAACGCTCACCATAGGACCTCAATTTGATAAAAATCTCCATGTAAGTGAACGGGAGTCAAAATTGTATTTATATATACTGTATATATAAAATAAAATTCCGAAGAATCCATAACCATAAAGACTACAGGTCGCGTAGGTGACGTCACACACCTTTTCCCGTGTCAGTTGGTGGCGTATTTTTTGTGGGACAGTAGTCTTTAGAGCGGTTTTCACACAAAATACATTATTTCGTTGCCGTTGTACGACAAACTGCTGATTTTTTGGCATGAAACACAATGTTTTAAGTAGGTTAAGGTCATATATTTTTCTCATGACACAATTCAATCAGATCACGAAAACATTTTTTGACTCCTGTTCACTTACATGGAGATTTTTTCCGAATTGAGGTCCCATGGCGAGCTTCACTTCCGCTTCCGCTTAGGCTTTCTATAGCTATACTTTGCATGCTAATCTCAGTGGAATAAAACAAGTGATAGAATAAAGAGGCAAAATATTATGTTACGCTCAAAACGGCCAGAGACAGCTCCATACAAAGTTTCAATGCTTATCTCACAACATTTCTTCTACACCGGTGTAAACTTGGTGCTTTAATGCTAACATTAGCAATGTAGCAATAGCAAAACCTACAAAAGCAGAATGACTGTGTCCAGTTGTTTTCTGCCTCTTAACCACTGCTTCATCATAATTTACAGGTTTAAAAGCCCCTTATTGTGCTTGTGGATATTATGTTTAATGTCAGTAAAAGTCTAAACAGTTTTGTTGGAGAAGAAGCTTCAGGCGTTTCTCCAACAGGAGTTTGTTGGGAACTATTTTCAGCTACGGATCGATGCACATTTGTTGCTCCACCATTTTTGGCAGCAGGACAGTTTATGTGGGATTGAGTGAAAATAAACTCCAGTGCAACAGTATAGGCTTTACTTCACTGGTGATGTTTTTAATAGATTCAGGAGAAGAGAATAAAATGATCTATCACATACTTTCGTTGTTTATTTTTCTCCACAGGTTTTACTTAATAAATTACTATTAAAGGGACAACGAGGAGTTTCTATTGGGTTATAAAAAAGTCTCACGTTAATGTGGATGAATCTCCGCTACCCACACTTGTTAATGGGCCCATTTTCGATAAATATATCGTTCTGTCTCTATCGTTATTTTGTTATTATTAGTGGTGGCGGAGATGCTGGTCGAGCCGACCAGCGTTTTTTACTTTCGGTTTCGCAACGAGTCATGAGAATAACGCCGCTGAATTGCCGTTTATGGTCGGAACTACGACGGTATGTGAACCTCTTTGAACCTCTGACTTTAATTCTTGATGAATGAAAACATGAGTCCGTCTTGCGCCGGTCAAAATAATTTTACGGTGCGCGCGGAGGCTCATAAATGTAGTGTGAAAACGCTTCGCTTTTCCAAAACTCCTCGTTGTCCCTTTAAGTTGTGTAGCATTAATGTTTGAGATTGGGCCGTTTTAACCCCAGCCACAGTTCTCTGTGATGCTCTCTTCTCCAACTGTGATGGGTTTTTTTTTCTTTTACAACCTTTGTACAAACGATTTATTTTAAAGCTCTGTTAAATAAGTCATAAAGTTAAATTACATCATTAATTTACTATGTTACTACTGTTTCTATTTTATGTTTATTTCCTGGCCTGGTCTCTCTGTCTCTCTCTCTCTCTTCTGCCTCTTTGCTTCCTCTCTTCACTCCTGCCTCGCACCGTTCTTCCTCCTCTCGACTCCCTCGTCCTTTAAATTGATATTTCCCTGATTCTCCTTCCTCTAATCTTATCTCCCTCATCACTCTCTCTTCCCCTCTTTCCACTTATTTAATTTGGTTTTACATTAAGGTTCCACAGGAGAAAGTTAATTACGCAGCATTTTGAATTATGAATTGTGATACAGTTTAGTAACGTATTGCCTCATTTCTCACGGCAGACTGGGGCCGCGATGAGATTTTTCACATTTACTTTGCAGGTAGGCTATCAGAGGTGCCACGTTCGCCGGGATCTTTCATATAAGTTGAATTTTTTTATTAACTTGATATCATCTTCTGTTAAAACCCTGTATGACAGATGAAAGGCAGCTTCATTCCAAAATACAATGTTAGCCTATATGAATTGAACGCGGGAGATAATTACTCCAGTCAGTGCTTCTCATTTAGCAGAAAACCATAATTAACTTTTTTAGAGCCGACAGACAACAATAATAAAAAGAGTGTGTACCAGAGATGCAGAAATAATAAAATAGACAATCATTTTGTAAAAGTAGAAATGTTTTTTGCCTTATTTTGTATGTATAATCTACAAAAACAAAGTCTTGCAAACAATTTTGATGATAATTTGATGATTAATTGTTTATAATGGCTTAACGACCCCCAAGAAACCATTATTCATTTATTCATTCATTCATGCCACATTCACACCTGGTGGTGGTAAGATACGCCTGGGGCAGATTGACAGAAGCCAACGACAGCAACGACAGCAACTGGGATGGAGCAGGATTCAAACCGCCAACCCTCTGGTTATTGGACGAGCCACTTCACCTCCCACTGTTGAAAAGTAGAAAGTAGAAATTTACTCAATTTCTGTAAGGAAATATGAATATGACAACTGATGCGAATAGAAGAGAATAAAGGAGGATCTTTATCACTGCACTCTGATGTGTTCTCTGTCATTTATTAAAGAAACAAATTCACAGAGTTGTTGATAATAAAAAGAATTGATGCTCTCCTTTCTCTCAGTGGTGTAATACCATCCTGCAAGATTTCTGTTTGTTAATTTATTACCGTGCATTTTGTAAGGTAAGAGAACCAGGCCTCCATTGAAACCAAAGTTTCAATGGAGGCCTGGTTCTCTGGTGTTTTAGGGGGGGGTTTATCACACATAAAACCTGTTTTCCCTGTATTTGGAAGGTAGAGGCTTAGATTTATTAGGTACTCATGGAAAAAGTATTATAATATGTCAGGATTACAGTGTATCAATTATAATACAGTTATAATGGGAGTCAATGGGACCAAATTGGTCAGTAAAGTAAAGTAAAGGGTAAAGAGTGTATATCTCAGTGCAAATCTCCTATTCTATACAGCGTGTCATGAAATTTAAAAAATAATCCTGGCCAACTTTCATACAACCAGCCTTTAAACTGACCGATATACTGAGAATTAAAAACTTAAAATAAGCAGAATGGACACGTTTGGTCCCCCAAGTTGCCTCGAGTGTTAAAAAAAAACACATTAAATGCATGAACACAGGTCACTTTTCATCCCAGAGGTCAGTTTAAACATCTCAACAAGTGTTTTTGGTTTTTTTTTAAGAGCATTGACTCTTCTGTGACGGTGGACACAGTAACATCAACAGCTTTCCACTCAGTAGAGATTCTTTTGGTTCCAGTGAGGTGTGGATTATGATGTTTTTGGAAAACCACTGATCCACTGTTTTCATCCTCCCAGCAGCAGAGGTGGACGAATAAACTCAAAATTATCCTCGGGAATTTAACAAGGAATAATTGTATTCAGGTGACAAGACTCAGTTCAATCAATCAATCAATCAATCAATCAATCAATCAATCATTCAGCTTTTAACACTGTGAGTCCACATTCGGTTTGTACATATTATCATAAAGACGTACACAACTTAATATAAGTGTGGATTTGTGGTGAGATCAGACTCCCACATTTACACTCCACTTACTGTTCCCGGCCCTCCGCCCTCGCTGCCTCCCCCGCTCTCTCTCTCCCAGTCATTTACATTTATATTGAATTAGAAGCTGTGGTGGAGAGCGAGTGGAGGCAGCCGAGACTGATTATAATGGGAGATTACGGGCCGACTGCACCACCATTATGTCGTGTAATTACAAAGAGAGAGAGAGAGGGAGAGAGGGAGGGAGAGAGGGGAGGATGGGGCCCTTGGATGCCCAGATGTCAGGATCTATTTCATTTAGGGAAATAATGTCTCTCTGCTTCTTCTCTCACCACATTTTTCTACCTGTAAATATCATAGAGAGCCAAATCCTCCTCCTCCTCCTCCTCTTTTACAGCTGTTATTTTTTATAGGTCAGGATTTATTAGAGACAAATATCAAACAAGGCATTAAGAAGAAGGAGGAGGAGGTGTGAGGTCCCCGGCAGGAAGTTCACCACTTAGCCTCGATCCACTTCAGTTGTAAAGAGAAAAAAAAAAGAGGAAAAAACAGGATAAGGTGTAAGGTAAGGTGCTGCCACTAGAGCAGGTTAAAGGGATAGCTCAACATTTTGGCAAATTGTCCCATTACCATAATCCCTATAGTCATAGCAGTAGGTTCGTTACCTTTAATTGTCGGTGCAAGCTATTTTTAGAACGGCGGAGCAGAGCCGCGAGCTGCTCAGAGCTATGCTACGGAGGCTCATGGGATTTCTTGGTTTCCCTCATCAAACTCATCAAATACACAATCCAACAACTCCACAACGCTCTGGTGGACAAGTTGTGACCTGCACATTCACCACGCTATGAGATAATAACACAACGTTACCAGACAGAGTTGTTTTAGAGGTAAATACAGAGACTGCTTGATGAAAAACTGCCCCTGAAGGCAGCGTGCATCAGCGGTTTTGCATGAATTTACCTCTAAAACAACTCTGTCTGGTAACGTTCTGTTATTATCTCATAGCGTGGTGAATGTGCAGGTCACAACTTGTCCACCAGAGGGTTTTGGAGTTTTTGGATTGTGTATTTGATGAGTTTGATGAGGGAAACCAAGAAATCCCATTAATCTATGTAGCGTAGCTCTGAGCAGCTCACGGCTCTGCTCTGTCGTTCTAAAAGTAGCTTACACCGACAAATAAAGGTAATGAACCTACTGCTACTAAACGCGATTTTACACTTACTGTATACAAATATATTCATGGGTAGTATATTCAGATTTTGCCAATAAACCTTGACAAATATTACACACTGGACCTTTAAAAAGAAGAAAATGCATCAATAAATTGTTCATAATTACCCAAAAACAGTCAAATATTTGCAGGCAAAAGAACAATGTGAGAAAAATAAGCCAAGTGTCTTAAAATATCTGCAGAACTACATCCACAGGAAGTGATTGGGTGGTCAATAGTAGAAGCAGTTTCAATGATCAGCTGCTCCCTCCACATCATCAATAAGTCACTGTGACCCCAACACTCAGATCCACGTGCACTTACAGAGAGAGTAGAAACACTCCTCTGTTACCCACCTGCCTGTGGAGCAGCTGCTCTTTGCACCACTCAACGCTCAAATGCAAATGTCTCCTCATAATGATGAGTTCATGCATCACAACCAAGGACGTAGGTTTGATGTCATCATTGGCAGAGACAGAACCAGATGCTTTGGTCAGACTCAGGGGTAAACACAGGTCAACAGCTAATGGAGGGAGGTTAGAACTGGGGCAATGGCTTCTGTTGTGTTTTGGCCTTATTAAAAGCTTTACATCAACATTTTAATGGTTGGACACAAGGAAATGGAAAAAAAATCTGAAGTCATGGAAGAAGCTGCAGACATGATGGAAACTGGATGTAACAAACTAATGTGTTTTCCTCATTTCGGCGTTGAATCAAATATATTTATAGTTTAAAATATGTTTTCACAGTAAAATCAAACTGACTTCCTCCTGCTGAGATCATTGGACATCACATCCTCCTGACCCAACAGGAAGTACATCAAATTACACAAATGTGGCCCATGAGTGCACCATTGATTTTTTGTTGATTATCCCTCTTCTTCATCCATCTGTCTGAGAAGATCCGTGTTTAAATAACAACACATCTCTGGTATAATGTGTGTTTTCTGTGCATTACGGTTTGAAACTTTGCCATAATGTCATGCCACCCACATTTTTCTCACAACTTGTAATCCCATCAGGCATCTGTGTAAAAAAAAAAAAAAAAAAAAGAAAAGAAAAGAAGATCTACTCTTTATAGAAAATGCTGTCGGCCCTGTGTGACTGCACGGAGGCAGGAAGCTACTGAAATCTGTTTAAACTGTGATAAACTGCAACATTCGGTCACATCCTTTAGAAATATGAAGTCATCACTGCCCAAACATATATTGTAGATAAATGATCCATTACAGTGAAACCAATCCAGTTACTCTCCATCCTTCAGCCTCATCCTTTTTTCATCAAGTCAAAGCAAGAGAAGCCATGAGTATTGGACTAATTCCTCATTTCAGTAAAACACAGAATCAATGGACGTCAAACATCCAGGGGCGGGTCCAGAGTATTTTCTAGTGGGGGGCACAAGAGGTAACAACAGTGAATCTGGGGGGGGGGGCCCAAAAGTAACAAAAATGAAGGCTACCATTGACCGCTCTCTTTAATATTTATATTGTACAACACTGTTTACACGTCTTCATCTCGCTTTTACTGACCACATTGAATCTTTCATCTTGTAAGGAAGATGCCTATGACCTTTCCATTTTCCACTTGTAAATATTGAAATTATAACCAATCAATAATCAACTCTATCTTGTAAATAAGAAGTCTTAGCAGAATAAGCAACACAATACAAGTGAACATCAATATCTTATACTCTTAGAGCTCATCTCTGTACAAACATCTCAGTGTTCTGTGTAAGAGTCAGTCAGTTATGCAGAATAACCACAACAACCATCACTCAGTTGGTAAAATAAAATTGAGAACAATAACAATCTTACACAATTTTCTTTATTTCCTACACAGAACACTGGGCTGTTTGCTGTACAGAGTTGAGCAGGGGGGGGGGGGGGGGCAGGGGGAAGGTGCCCCCCCTGTGCCACCATGGAAGACCGCCCCTGCAGACATCTCCCAGTATTCACCATCATCTGTACTTCCTGTAGTAAAAAAACAAGGACTAGTTTTTCTTTGCTTCACTCCAGTCCCTGGATTCACCTCCCTTCACGTCTGTCCACAGGATGCCACCAGCACCGACTGCAGTTTTAGTCCCTGAGATGTTAGAGATGTACAGTAGGCGGCCGGTGGGAGGTTTCCCTCGACTGGCGGTCCGACTGTCAGCTTTGACAGATCCTGTTGGTCATGGAACTCGTTAATGAAACAAGGAAAAGAAATGAAAAGTAGGTCGTTATCACCTTTAATTACATTTTTTGAGCATTTTGACATCGATAGGCGCCGACAGAGAGAGAATATTACCTGACTGAGCCCAAATCACATGAAATATGGATGTAAAAATTAATTTGAAGTCACGTCTTATAGAACTTATAATCTAACCGTCGTCTTTGCCAGGCCTCAATATTAAAACCAAAGATGACCAAGAAGATCACATCTACAGCGACACATGATGCTCTCTGTGCTGTGACGCCTTTCTATCAGAACCAGCTTGGACTTCTTCAGCAGCACGAGAGCTGCAGTTGTTGAGATGCTCTGACCCAGTTGTCGTCTAGAGACATCACAGTTTGGATCTTGTTGTCAAACTCAAAGCTCAAATCCTGACACTTGAACCATTTTTCCTGCTTCGAATACATCAACTCTGAGGAACAACATGTTCACCTGCTGCCTCATATATCCCAACAGGAGCCATGATGAAGTGTTATTCTCTTCACCTGTCAGGGCTCATCATGTTAGCCCCGATCGGTGTAGGAAGAGCCCAAACCTGGTCGAGCTGCACATTTCAGCTTATATGGCCTTAATCTGGATCATCCATGAACATGTTTTTAAGTTAAAAAATAATAAAACATCTTGAAAAAGTGTTTTAAAACAGTGATTGGGATTTCCTCATCTGTGTCACTGGTTGTTGAGGTCATAATTAGTACGTAAGAAAGTAAGCAAACTATATTTCTATATCACTTTTCACAGAAGGAGTTCACAAAGTGTGGTATACATGGTATAAAACAAAGACACATACACAAACGGAGATATAAAAACATAAAACAGGTTGTTGTAAAACACGTCACTAACTAAAAGCCTGTCTAAACAACAGGGTCTTTAGTTAGTTACAGCATCAACAGGCCAATGGAGCCCTCACTGTTTGTTGTATGTGAACATATACGGCCAAATTGTCATTTTTCTGTCCCTAATATGTCCATGAAACACTCTGAAATTAAGTTGAAAACAAAAAAATAATAATTAATGAGCCAAAATAGACACGCTGTCCAATAAACCTGAGACTGAAACATTTGTGTAGCCTGAAATATAAAATATAATTATATGTAATATAATGTAAAAACTGCAAATCTAAGATGGCAGCAAGTCTCTCATTAAAAAACAACTTGGATGTTTTAGCAGCGATCTTCTTGTCATGAAGCTTAGGATGCCGGTAGCATATAAAACAACCTTAAAATCTCCTTTAAATTAGCTCTGTATTTCTGTATAATTACGTGCTGATTGGCTAACCCTCCTACTGGGAGGTCAGAGGTCAGGATCAGATACAGAGCAGCAGCCGTTCACACTTGGTGGTTTTACCTTGTTAAACGTCTTTTAATGATTCTGGTTTCCTTCAGTCTGAGGTGTCATAAAAAAACCGTCCATTTAAACTTTCGGATTAATGAAGGCAATAACAACAGTCATTAAGCCAGATAGCTCTGATATCTGACGCTGAACTGTGAGGAGCTGACAAGCTTCATAATCATTACCAAGTAATAAAATTCTCAAACTGTGAAACGCTGATAAACCAGGACTTTAATATTTTTCAAGTGCCACACAGTGTTGCTGATTAGGTGAGAGGGCGTCAGAGCCTCTGTCAGGATGGACAATGGCGCCACCTAGTGTTTGGTTCATCAGACTGACATATTCCTGTCTGTGACACATATTTAGTTTATATCCTGCTGTGTGATGTGTGATTCTCAGAGGATTGTTTTATGTTGCAGCAATAACTTAATCAAATTATCTATTTAATTTGAAAACATAATTAGAAAGTGTTGTGTGTCTGTCATGTGTGTTTGTTGCATAGACTGTATATAAAAGAGGGTTTGTTGTCAAGTCTGAACAAGTTGATACTGGAAAAAAAATTATAAACACTTGAATTTGGGATATAATTAAAAAATATACATTACAAATAAAGACATAATTGGCCAAGTGACATAAAAAATGATAACAGAATATGAAAAATAAACTAAATGTAGGCGATAGATAGATAGATAGATAGATAGATAGATAGATAGATAGATAGATAGATAGATAGATAGATAGATAGATAGATAGATAGATAGATAGATAGATAGACAGATAGATAGATAGATTGGCTTAAACATAACCGTATGTCCCATTTGCCTTTTCGCTTCCCGTGTGAATGTTTTTTTTCTCCAAACTTTATTTCACATCACAATTTACCGTACATTTCAATTTGAAATACACATCAATTTACAAAAACTCATTTGAGGAAACATTTGCTTGCATTTGAAACACTACAAGCTTACAACACATTAACAAGATAAAATAAAATAAAATAATCACAGGGGTTGACATTTCAACAAAAGTGCTTTAAGCGTGTTAAAAAGAACACAGGATTGTAACTTAAAAATCAAGAGACTTTGACATTGTTTCACATAATTCATTTATAGACTTATTTTCTTCCGATAATACCTTTAGGGATGTTAGATAGATAGATAGATAGATAGATGGATAGATAGATAGATAGATAGATAGATAGATAGATAGATAGATAGATAGAAATAAATAAAACTTTATTGATCCCCAAGGGGAAACTTTGCCACCAGTAAAAACACATTATACATCCACTTAACAAACAATACAGACATACCATTGCACAAAAACAGCTGTATCGACATGATTAGGACAGAGTACTCAAAAACTATAAAATATAGTTTTTAATTTGAGTCAAACTACCATCCAAACTACATGAAACCGCTGGAATACAGATTCTACGGCGCGACTTTTATTTTGAAGGCCGCTTCAGGAAGTAAATATGTAGCTACGCCGTTTCCGGTTTACTTCCTGTTTCAGAAGGTTATGAACGCGTGTGTGTGTCAGTGTGCCGTGTTGTTGTCGTTCTGCTCCGTAGCTCACCCCGCACCGACTCCAGCCATGAGCGCCGTCCTCCCGCGGATCGAGCAGCTGTCCGCCCGGGTGGTCCGGGTCCTGGGCTCGAACCCGGGGCCGATGACGCTGCAGGGGACCAACACCTACCTGGTCGGCACCGGGGACAGGTGAGCCTTGTGTGGCGTAACTACTGTCTCTGTTAAACAGTAGCCCTAATCAATGCTAATGTTCAGTTTTCCGCGTGGGAAACAAACGTTGAATCAAAGTCAGTTTAAAGGGATAGTTCAACATTTTGGAAAATTCGCCTATTGCCATATTCCCTATAGTCATAGCAGTAGATTCATTACCTTTAATTATATCGGTGCATGTTGTTTTGAGATCAGCGGGGCAGAGACGTGAGCTGCTCAGTGAACACAATGGAGGTGAACGGTACAGGTCCCCTGTTCCTCATCAAACTCATCAAATACACAATCCAACAACTCCAAAACACTCTGGTGGACAAGTTGTGACTTGCACATTCACCACGCTATGAGATAAACATGTAGCTAATGTTACCACCAGACAGAGTTGTTTTTGAGGCAAATGCAGCCGGAACTACATTCCAGACACAGCTGCTGGGAAGAAGGATTTCAAAAGCTAAAGTAGTTCAGAGTATTTGCTTCATGTGTCGTAAAAGCTAAAGTAGTTCAGAGTATTTGCTTCATGTGTCGTAATGTTACACAATTGTACATGATTATCTCATAGCGTGGTGAATGTGCAGGTCACAACTTGTCCACCAGAGTGTTTTGGAGTTGTGGGATTGTGTATTTGATGAGGGACAGCTAGGGGACCTGTACCGTTCACCTCCATTGTGTTCACTGAGCAGCTCACGTCTCTGCCCCGCTGATCTCAAAACAACATGCACCGATATAATTAAAGGTAACGAACCTACTGCTATGACTACAGGGATTATGGTGAGAGGCGACACAATGTTGAACTATCCCTTTAATGGTCTAAATTAAGTATTTCTTTGCTTGTAAGTTAAAATATGCAGCGTGTGGACCAAACCTGGAAATGAATAATGACTTGCCAGGGCCTACTGATAACTTCAATATTAGAAATATCAATAATTTAAAGTACATTTGAAATTATATGAAGTTAAAAACAATATTTTTATGTCTCGCCAGTCGGCACAACACCAAAACAAAACTTAATACTACGGAGCAAAAAATGAAACAAAGTTAAACACTAAATTGCAAAATGAAACAACAAAAGTTAAAGCAGAAGTGAGTGGTCCGGTCGTTTTCGCTAATGCTGCGTTCCAGGCAGGCTTTTGAAATCGTAAATTACAGCTTCAAGTCACAACTTACGACTTTGTAGCGTTCCAGGCAACCCACTCGTGTTTTTCCGACCTGTTTTACCGGTGAAAGTCACTATAACGGCCACTCGTAACTTCCGACCGGTGAACTCGTACCAGATCGAACTGGTACCACTTCACGGTCGGAAAAATACGAGTTTCCTTGAACACACCATAACAGTCCTCGTCGCTACGTCACCACATTCACGGCGTTCCTTGGCTGCACACACAGCCCTGCATGCCGTTCTCTCTCCTCATTGGATAAAAACTGTAGGATACGATAAATGTTTTCTCTTCGGCTCAGAGCAGAGCAGAGGGACTGACAGACCCATGTTTCAGTCCAAACACTCTATGTAAGTGATTGCTGTCGGAAGATATAACTATTTAAGACTTATATTAACACAAATATATCACTCACTTCTGCTTTAATTAATAATAAATGACTATATAATAACTCAGCTAAATATAATATGTGATTTATTTATTTATTTTTGGCTGCAGGCGGGTGCTGATAGACACGGGGGAACCTGCTGTGCCTGAATACATCAGCAGCCTGAAACAGGCGCTGACCCAGTTCAACACCAGCATCCAGGAGATCATCGTCACCCACTGGCACCACGACCACACCGGCGGCGTGCAGGACATCTGCAGCAACATCACAGGTGGGACGTCTATTTAATCCCTGTGTAAATATCTATATTTGTCTTTTCTTGAGAGTCTTTTATGCAGAGAGGAGCTGATCACATCCTGTCCAGCGAGTTCTTTATAATGCCTTCAGGTTTTTATTTATTTATCTATAACTCCTCCCTTAAATGAACCACTTGCTTATTTAAAGGGATAGTTCAACATTTTGGCAAATTGGCCCATTGCCATAATCCCTATAGCCATAGCAGTAGGTTCGTTACCTTTAATTGTCGGTGCAAGCTATTTTTAGAACGGCGGAGCAGAGCCGTGAGCTGCTCAGGGCTATGCTATGGAGGCTAAGGGAATTTCTTGGTTTCTCATCAAAACTCATCAAATACACAATCCAACAACTCCACAACGCTCTGGTGGACAAGTTGTGAGCTGCACAATCACCACGATATGAGATAATAACAGAACGTTACCAGACAGAGTTGTTTTAGAGGTAAATTCATGCAAAACCACTGATGCGCGTTGCCTTCAGGGACAGTTTTTCAGCAAGCAGACTCTGTATTTACCCTGTGTTTACCTCGAAAACGGCTCAGTTTCGCAACGTTCTGTTATTATCTCATAGCGTGGTGAATGTGCAGGTCACAACTTGTCCACAAAAGCGTTTTGGAGTTTGGGGATTTTGTATTTGATGAGTTTGATGAGGGAAACCAAGAAATTCCTTTAGCCTCCGTAGCGTAGCTCTGAACAGCTCACAGCTCTGCTCCGCCGTTCTAAAAATAGCTTACACCGACAATTAAAGGTAACGAACCTACTGCTATGACTATAGGGGTTATGGTAATGGGCCAATTTGCCAAAATGTTGAACTATCCCTTTAACAGTTTATTCATTTTTAGTATAATATGCTGGGGCTTGACTTTTAATTTAATTTTAATTTTTAGTATAATATGCTGGGGCTTGACTTTTAACTTGACTTTTAACAAATGAATGAATGTATTGAGTGAATGAATAATGTATGTAATAATGATGGTAGCTGCCTGCAAAACGTAATTGCCCTAAAGATAAATAAAGTTGTATTTTATTCTATTCTAATAAAGAATTCTTCAATCTTGAATCTTGATTTCTACATTTTCCTTTTTCCTGCAGGTTCTGATGTACGAGTCAGCAAACTGCCTCGCTCCACGCAGGTCACAGAAACCGCCGGGAACAAGAGCTACACGTACCTCAAAGACGGAGACGTGGTCCAGACGGAGGGCGCCACGCTCAAGTCGGTTCGGTTCAAACTTACAATGTAGAATATTTTTTGAAAAGGATAAATGAAGCGTGATTAGCCTAGTGAAATCTAGCTGCACCCTAGCGGCAGCAAATATATTTGTTCCGCAGGTCCGTCTAGAAACGAGCCATAGGAACTTTTTGAGTCTCGAACACCGTTTGTGTTCACCAATCACAGCACTCTATCTGTTTAGAGAGTCGTTGGGCGGCTTAACGCCATGACGACACACTTGCGACGGTGAAAAACATGACAAGATGGCTTTGGCAAAGGAATCGTTTGAATCGGCGTTGTTGGCATCAACTTTGAAAGAATTAAACTTGTCATTTTCTTTAAAAGTTGAGCAAGAAACTGCACTGAAGTCATTCATTTCGAAGAAGGATGTATTTGGGGTTTTGCCAATGGGATATGGGAGCGTCATCCTGCTCTTTGCTCTGATTAGTCGAAGCGCTACCCTATGGGCTCTATGCACAGCTCCACTACTTCCTGAATTTAAAGGGATAGTAGCATTTTTTTAAAGTGGGGTTGTATGATCTACAAATAGCCCCTAAGTACTTTAAAGGGACAACGAGGAGTTTCTATTCGGTTATAAAAAAGTCTCACGTTAATGTGGATGAATCTCCGCTACCCACACTTGTTAATGGCTCCATTTTCGATAAATATATCGTTCTGTCTCTATCATTATTTTGTTATTATTAGTGGTGGCGGAGATGCTGGTCGAGCCGACCAGCGTTTTTTACTTTCGGTTTCGCAACGAGTCATGAGAATAACGCAGCTGAATCGCCGTTTATGGTCGGAACTACGACGGTATGTAAACCTCTTTGAACCTCTGACTTTAATTCTTGATGAATGAAAACATGAGTCCGTCTTGCGCCGGTCAAAAGAATTTTACGGTGCGCGCGGAGGCTCATAAATGTAGTGTGAAAACGCTTCGCTTTTCCAAAACTCCTCGTTGTCCCTTTAATTGCAGTAGAAGACTCTCTGCACTCCTCCCGTTAGCAACGCCAGCCCATAGCCCTGCCCAGAGATTTACAACAACATTTACAACATTGTTGTGAATGGACCCAAAGAAACGGCCTATTTTCGCGGCCTAAAAGAGGTTTTATGTGAAAAAAAATACACAGTTCCATTGTGGAAAAAGTTTTTGTTTGGACCTAACCAACTCACGTATCCCTCCGCCCAGGGTTAGCGCCCGCCGATCAGCAGTTGGTTAGGTCCAAATAAAAACTGTGTTTTTCCTGCACTTTGAAGGGCTGGAAAAAATTATATTATAGTGGAACTGTGTTTTTTTTTTCACGTAAAACCTCTTTTAGGCCGCGAAAATAGGCCGTTTCTTTGGGTCCATTCACAACAATGTTGTAAATCTCTGGGCAGGGCTATGGGCTGGCGTTGCTAACGGGAGGAGTGCAGAGAGTCTTCTACTGCAATTAAAGTACTTAGGGGCTATTTGTAGATCATACAACCCCACTTTAAGAAAATGCTACTATCCAAACTGATTAATCCAGGTGTGTCTGGCCATTGTGACCACTCAGACACACCTGGATTAATCAGTTTGTCCAATAATGTAAGACAGGAAATAAAGGAGCTGCCTTAAGTTCAGGAAGTAGTGGAGGGAGCTGTGCATAGAGCCCCATTGCGTGCAGAGGCAGTGTGAAAGACAGCCTTCATCCCGCCCCCTGGATCAAGCCGAGGTCTACCGGTCGTTGCCAGACTAGACATGTTAATGATATAGTCTCTCTGGCTTGTCAGGCTTTTAAAGCGTGATGGTATTTCTGTTTGTTCCCCACCACCAGAGTGCTGTTCACCCCGGGTCACACCGACGACCACATGGCGCTGCTGCTGGAGGAGGAGCAGGCGCTCTTCTCCGGAGACTGCATCCTGGGCGAGGGCACGGCCGTCTTCGAGGATCTGTACGACTACATGAAGTCTCTGGGGATCCTGCTGGACTCGCAGGCCGACCTCATCTACCCCGGTGAGTCGGCCGCTCTTCCTCCTCTTCTCAAACACATTCACACCTGGATGCTGCCCAGTATCAATAATAAAGAACGGTCCTGGGGCTTTTAGTCACACACTGTCTTGTCATATTTTCATGTTCTTCATTTTTTTTTTCGTGTCTTGCCTCACTCCCGAGTCCATGACCAGCAGATAGACACCATCCTTTCGACTGTGCGTGCAGTAACAAGGGAGATAGAGCCGTATCGCCCGTAATTAGCTTAGCTCAAACACTGGAAGTGTATGGGTAGTGTTAGCCTGCCTCCACCTAAAGTCATCAGAGAAACTCTTCAGCAACTCTAAACGGAAACCGGCGGGCCGATCTTTGTCTCAGAGCTGACAAAACTCTCCGGTAAGGCATCTTGAGCGGTCAAATGCCGCTAACAGGACGAGATCGGTCAAAACGGAGGGTTCAAGCTAAAAGGTTTATTTTGGTTCAAGCTAGCTACATCGAGGGTAGGTTAGCTTCCTGTTTCAAAGTAAAAGCAAAAATTCTATCGTCATGGTTTTCTGTATGTAAAGAGCAACGGGTGTTTTATTTTGTGAAAGTAACCGGAAGTGCATTGGTCACAACGGCTAGCTAGTCCGAACAAACTTGTAAACGGCTGGTATTTAGACAAATTAATGACACACTGCTGATCTAAACGGTTTCTCGCCTAAAAAGGTTTGAAATGTTGATAAAGTGATATATATTTACAGAGTTTAGAGCTAAAATGAAATCAGCTTCTGACTGCTGATTTCGGCTCAGGTAGGAGGCAGGCTAACACTACCTATACACTTCCAGCGTTTGAGCTAATAAGCTAATTACGGGCGATACGGCTCAATCTCCCTTGTTACAGCACGCACAGTCGAAAGGATGGTGTCTATCTGCTGGTCATCGACTCGGGAGTGAGGCAAGACACGCGTTATCACTTTAATGTTAAGTCTCACAGTTTCTCTAAAGATATACTTCAGAGCTACAGCAATGATGACAATAAATATTCTTATTTAGTCATCTTTCTTCTCAAATTTGTTGATCAGTTTTTCTTTTACATGTGAAGAAAGAAAAGATCAAATCGTCACATGACCAGAGATTAATTGACCTAAATGATCAGTCAACTAACAAACTTGTCACTACGTGTCCCCATTTTGGTTCTTCTTCTTCTTCTTCCTAGAGTTGTTCAGATGCTAGGAGCAGAAATAGCTCTGATACCGCCTTAAATATGTTATTAGGTATTGATGATTATGGGTCAGTGATAAATAAGGGTTAACAACATGAGTAATTCAGAAATATCTTTAAAAATGTGTTTTAAAAGCATCAGATTTGTTAAATTGTACATTTTGTAATCATTTGAAATGACATTTGCACCTTTTTTTTTAACAAAAGTAAAACTGAGTGTCCCTGAAAAATGTCAAATGGTGAAACCACAAAAGAATGATACATATTTGATCCACCTACACTGGATTGAAGTCTAAAAATATACTTTACTCTGAAAAAATTAAATTGAAATAGATCTTTTAGTGTATTATTCTTATATCTTAGTGCATTTTGGCAACACTGAGCAGGACGTGTCCTAAAAAAAACACTAAATAATGTGACAAATTGTGTAAAATGTGTTAAGACACATAGTGTTGCATTGCAAAAGTGACAAATGACATTTGTTCCAGATTTATTTTTCTGTATATCGTCAGATTTTTATGGAAAAATACTGGTTTCACTTCTTGACACTGGGTTGCATCATGTAATTGACCCTTGTACAAATATGCAAGGTTTTAATTTGAAGGGGCAGCACTGGTGTTACTGTCTATTTGACACTATTTTTTAAAGATATGAATGAAATTGCTTCTGATTATAGAAATAAAGATTCTGTGTGCTCATTTTATAAAAACTTTGAACTGAACTGTGCTGCAGTAAAGGCATCACATGCATTCAGGGTTAGGGCTACATTGTTGGTAATGTTTATTTTACAACAGTGGTATTGGATCAGTATTAGGCATGGGCAAGTTTCAGGAATGGCAATCAATATCTGGACGGAGGAAATGGTAATGTCTCTCTAATTTCTACTTTTTCCTTGTTAACCAGGAGTTATTGCTCATTGTTGGAGAACTACGATCGGCCTCCACAAACAAAACAAACTTCTACGATCACTTTGTTCAATCGGCTGCAGTAATAAAGTGATGATACATCAACCGAGGCTCCCAATTAATGTTTTAAATTGAATCAGCCTGACCGGTGGCTCCTCTGCTCTGCTGCCGTGTCCTCAGGTCACGGCCCCGTGGTCCAGGACGCCGGCTCCAAGATCAGACACTACATCAGCCACCGGCACCAACGAGAGCAGCAGATCCTGGCCGCCATCCAGGACGGAGCGGGAAAACCTTTCTCCTCCATGGAGCTGGTAAAGGTCGTGTATAAGGTCAGGACAAAAAACAACAAAAAACGAGGAAACCTTTTAAATTTATGGGCCGTTCATTACGTGATAATGTCAAGAAATAACAATTAAATGTGTAGTAATGTCAATAAATAGCCTAGAAATAAGGGTCAATTTCATAGTAATGTCATGTTTTTCATAAAGGCAAAAGATTACACATGCTTTTCATGCTTTGAATCTTTTTTTTTTTTTTAAGATACGCAATCAAATGTTATTTCTTGGTGATATTTCTCAACATTACTATGAAATTGACCGTTACTTCTAGGCTATTTCTAGACATTATGACGCAATTATTTGTTATTTCCTGACATATCACGTAATCAACGGGCTGTAAATTAAAGGGTTACCAGAAACGACGCTACGTTACGTGCTAACTGCAGCTATAACCATCAGTCCAGTTTCCACTTTAATAACCAAAGCACCTGTTGTCTCCCAGGACACGCCTGAACACCTGCACCAGGCCGCTAATGTGAACCTGCTGCACCACTTAAAGAAACTGGAGAAAGAAGGCAAGATCAGCCTGGGTAAGTAAAGTCTCTCACAGCTGCAAAAACTATTGAGTGACAAGTTTATTTTATTTAGAAAGTACAGTATTACGGCCACATTGAGGGAAAAAAAAAAATGTTTTCACAGACTTCGAGAATAAAGTCGTAATATTACGAGAAAGAGTCATAATTATACGAGAAAAAAAGTCATAATATTACAATGATACAGTCATATTACAAGAATAAAGTCATGATTGTACAATAATAAAGTCATAATTTTACAAGGATAAAGTCATAATTTTACAAGAATAAAATAATACTTTTACAAGAATAAAGTTATAATTTTACAAGAATGAAATAATACTTTTACAAGAATAAAGTCATCATAATTTAACCTGAGCATTTGGTGAAGTTGTACTTCAGTAAAGGTTTCACAAACAAGGAGATACTTAATTTCGTGGCACATCAGCACCACATTGTCATAAGTATCAGGACTTTGGAAGGAATATGCAAGAAAATGCATCTATTCCACAGAAAGAACCAGGTGGATTTCAAGGAAATCGCTGCTTTTTTCTCATAAAATTGCCACTTTATTCTCGTAAAATTATGAAACTTTTCCCGTACAACTGTGACAGTTTTCCCTGTAAAATTATAACTTTTTTTCTAGTAATATTATGACTTTATTCTTGTAAAACTATGAATGAACATTTTTTCTCCTCAATGTGGCCCTAATACTCTGTCGTACTTTAAACCAACTCAGGCCTGTCGGTGATTTTCTTTCCTACAGTTGATTCCTCACAGAGTACTAAATGGAGGAGTAACCTGTGATGTCCACCACCACCACCACCACAACGACTTTGTGATTGTTTGACCAGCAAAATGTTGTGAAGTGCAGAAATGACTGGAGAATCAGGGATGACGGTGCGTTTGAGGTTTTTCTGACGTTGAGCTCACAGAACGAGACCAATAACAGAACTGAGCTGCAGGTTAAACAAGGCTAAAAGTGAAAAGCAGATGTGAATGTGCCACAGTGCCCTTAACTTTTTTTTTGTCTGATTATCTCTAGAAAAATATTGAACTTAGAATAAATTGGGCTCCTTTTGCCAGAATATCAGACTTGAACTCCAGCTGAAGCCCTGAACCTGACAATCAGTTAAATGAACTATTTGATTCATGGAGTTCTTCTGTCAAATGTCATTAATAGACATTGTGTTCAGCACTTAATAACATGCAAATGTTGTGTAGGATTATATCCAGTGTTATACAGGTTATACAGGTACACACTGTGTGTTATAGCACTGAATTAGCATGTTGTATGTTTGTATGAATCCCTGAGGGCGACTGTTAATTGTTGCTCATTATGTTGTTGCCACCTTCCCATCACCACTGTTTGTTCAGCTCATCTCAGGACAGGTTTTATGTGTGTGTGTGTGTGTGTTGTGGTGATGGGGAGGGCCCAACTGAATGGGAAGCACCAGGTAAAGGCAGGTCAGCAGGATAGATAATTTAGGCCCAGAGTATCTGATGATGAGAGATGGATCAGCATGGCTTTTCTATCTAGATTTTTTTTTTTTTTTTTTGAGATTTTCTGCTGCTGTCGCCTTTGATTTATTTTATTTTTCCTTTTTTAAATTTAGTTTTAATTCCCTGTGTGCCTGTGAAATTGTGTACTTTTCCAGGCGGTCACTAGGTGGCAGTATCTGCTAATTCATCCTATTGGGTGACAACATGGACAGTAAATTACCAACGTTTGCAGTTATAATATTGCAATATACCCCAACAACAATGTGAATATGTGTTAGAAAAGTTATATCTAATGAGATTATTAACCATTAAATGAGTTGCTGTTGTATTTTTCTGATAATTATTGTATATTTGTGATCATTATTAAATTGCTCTAAGGGGGATGCAGCTTATTATAAAACGTGAATACTATAATTGAACACATGAAAAGACTGAAACTATTTTGAACAGTTGAATATTATCTCAGCATGATGAGCCCATATTGTGATGAGTAATAAAAACCTGTAGTTTGAACCTTTGACCTCCTGCTGAGCCGTCAGTGAGTCTGATCAGTTTCCTTTTTGACTAACACAGTGGATACGGTCTCTGTGTGTGTGGGTTTAGTTTTTCCTAAGAGCCAAACGAGGAGTTTTCTCTGCAGGTCTGTAGGTTTTTCTCTGCAACAACGACGACGACGTGCTGATCTTGGCTCTGATGATGTTGACTTCACTTCACTGAAATCAACATCATCACTTTATGAGAATGAAGGCTGAAAAGTTCACAACAAACATCACTGAAGTGAACCAGAGTGCAAAAGCAACAGTCAAGTATGGTGAACATAGCTATACGTATGTAACAGTGAGAATAATAGGCTATAAACATATAGACACAGACTACTGCAAAAAGAATATGGCCCTTTGGTGTATTTATTATTTTATTTTTTATTTGTAAATGTATAGGATTAAACATTAATATTATCATTTGATGCATTGGAGCAGATTTAGCTAAGAGATAATGAATTCTGCAAGTAATTGGTAGGTCACAAAACATTTGCGCATCACACACTCAAATACACACGTTTCTGTTAATAATAATGGTCAAAGTTGATCACTGTATACTTCATACGGACATTTCACTCTAAATTACGCAGGATAAAGTGATATTACTACTATTATTGTTGTTGTTAAAGGAATATTTCAGAATATCACTTTTTCCCTGTAATTCTTGAAACAATATTCTGCCCTACAAAGGCAAAGTGCAGTATCTGCATTTTTTAAATTTCTTTTCTTTTTGACCAATCAAAGGTGTGGCAGAATTTGATATTGGTACTGCTAAAATTTCCAGAGTTATTGGGCTTTTTATTTTGCTGTCCATCCAAAAACGCACTGTGAAACCAAGGCAAAGTGCAGTATCTGCGCCAAAACCAGGGCAAAAGTGCAGTATTTGCCATAAAACTGTAAAAAATTGGTCACAAAATATGCCATAAAAAGGTCAAAATTGGTCAGAAAGATAAACTACAAAAGGTCCACCTTTGTCTAATCAATTATAGACTTGGTAGTTATTCATAATTTGATGCTTAAACCTGACAATGAAAAACACAAAGAGCTGTTTTTCTCAGTTTGGCATCTTTTTTTTTTTTTACAGATACTGCACTTTGCCTTTGTAAGGCAATATTGCACTCTAAAGCTTTCAGAATTTATTATATTAAAAATAATAATTTATTTTCAAAATTATTTCTAATTGTTTTAATATGAAAATATGTTTAGGTTAGGTTTTATTTGTGCCCAGCAGCTCTTCTCCTGCAGTGTGTAATGAGATGAGAGTGGAGGAGGTGGTGGAGACTAGAGAGAGAAACAGAGAGGAGGGGAGGGGAGGAGAGAGAGAGGGGGGAGGGAGGGAGGAGGAGGAGGGGGAGTAAAGATAAACAGCCGAGGAGCCTCTGAGCCACAGGAACATGGCGGCTCCGGCCCTGGACACTGCTGCTGCCGCCGCCGCTGCCACCACCACCAACACCGCTCCTTCCCGCTGACCGACCCCAGCGCAGCAGCGACAACACCGGGGAGACTCACCTCACTCTGCCCGCTCAACTCTCAGGTAAGTTTCCTGTCATTCTCCGGCTCTGACTGACACCCCTCCACCTGCCCCCTCTCCCTCTGCCCCCACTCACACCACCACCACCACCACCCCCCACCCCCTTTAAAAAATAAATAAATAAAAATAAACCCTGTAATATTCCTGTAAAGTGTCTGTTCCGGTTCATATCGAGTTGATTTTTCTTTTCTTTTTTTTTTTTTTTTTAACTTAAACGTGCATGTTTGGTTTGTTTAAATGGCGCCGCAAGCGTTACCGTTATGATTGTTTTTGCTGTTGTGGTGTGTGGTGTTGTGAAAATATAATAGCCTATATAATGTGGTGAACTAGTTTGAATCCGGGGAAATGGTGTTAAAAGCGACCGGTGTTTTACATTTTATTTCTTTATTTCTTATTATTTCCATTGTTTTGGCGTCTTTAATGAACTGTTGTCGGGTGAAGAAGGAGAAGGAGGAGGAGAAGGAGGAGAAGACATGTCCGTTGCTGTTGCCTGAGTGACAGCTATCAATGTCCGTTGGGTTGCCCGAGTGACGGAGTAGACGTTAGCTGGACGGATTCTTCTTTTTGAAAAAACGTTACTTTCTGCCGTTAAATTTAAATCCGCTGCTGCTAGTCGGTCAGGTCTGAACTAGTGAAGTGAAGTGTGTGATAGTGGTGGTTGGGGAAGAGAAAAGTAAACGCTAACGTGTGTAAACGCGTTCAAATATTGTGTGATAACTGCTCAAATAAGAAAAAATAATCCCCAAACGGACGTTACTGGACTCGTGTGCTGTGTTTTTATAACTTTAACAGTTTAGTTAGCTGTTAAAAAACCCTGACGCTTCCTGCTGCTGGTCGACTCGACAACACTGTACAGCCTAGGCTTATATATGGAGCGGCGAGACCCGACGGTTTTACTGTAGCGTTGAAAGTAAAAAGAAAAAGAAAAGAAAAAGTCATGACCGTTAAATGTTTTTTTTTATGATAAATTATTTTATGGGTGTGTTTGTGTGACTGAGGTGAACTTGTAGTGAGTAGTTTGACAGGGAAATTGTTGATGTATTCCCGGTTGATATCGCTCGGACGGACTTCCTCAACCCGACTCGACAAGTCAAGGGAAACCGTCGTAGACACATAACATACACACTTCCGGTTTGGTCTTTTCAAAATAAAACACTCAGTAGTAAATACTGTAGTAATTTTTTTTGGAGGGGGGTTATATTTAGCATTTTATGTCTGTTTTTTTTTTTACACCATTTCGTTACAGAAGATAGGTTTATTCAGTGAACTGCCATGTAGCATGTTGTTGGTGTTTTATTAGCTTATTACAATGTGCACCAACATCACAGGACAGTTTACCAAACACCATTTTCAACACTTCCTATATAAAAACACATCAGATTGAAACATGTGCAAATAACTAATGTGGTCAACCCTAAACATTAACATGACTGGAATGTCCTCCTGCTTTTATTTTTTTTGTATTTTATAAGGCTTTCCTCCCCTGGCCTTTTTTCCCCCCTTCTCTTTCTTCTTGGTTGTATTTTGAAGAGTAAACCGACCAATGTCCGGTCTTGTTCCTGTTTACTCTTGTTATCTTGGCAGTTTATCGATTAGCCTCAAGGCAATGGGACGAAGAGAAACGCATGTCTAATCCTGCAGTAGCTACAAAACAAAAACAAATAAACGAAAACAGAGCCTGAACCTTGAAACAGATGAATGTTTCAAAGTAATGTGTTGGTGTTGTTTGTAGATCATAATCTCACTCACAGCAGCAGCAGCAGCCCCAGTAAGGTGTAAATTATATCAGGCAGGAATACAGTTGGAGAGGTGGATAGACAAAGTGATTGAATGTTTGCATAGTTTCTCTTTATGCCAACACCTTTACACACAAAATAACATTTCAAGACGCATGCCTTCAGGGATTGTTGCTTTGCATACTCTTGCATGCACTCTTGTATATTGTTTGTACCATTGAGAATTCATTGCACGTCGTTAATTGATGCATTAAGTGCTTGTGTTTAAACACATCATGTGCTTCCATGATCATTCTGTTTGTTTATCCGTAGTAGCAGCAGCAGCGTGGCATCGGATGAGCTTTTCCAGGGCTGGTGTGTCTTAGAGCTGCACACGTTCACACTGGACAGAAATAGGACCTCAGCTTAAACCTGTATTGTCTAACAGTGGAGTAGGTATTTGTGCAGCAGTGCAGGGGAGAAGAATTTATCTTTTCTGTTTGCTGTTGTGCTGGTTTTCCTGTCTGTGTTTGCTGATGTGCTGGTATGTTACCATTAGGGAACCTGCAAGTTTGCCTACGTGACAGGTGCCATCGGACTCCTCTGGATATGTTATCTTGGAGGGCTGCACTCATGATTTTTTTTTTTTGAGCTTATTTGCTCTTCTCTGCACCCCAAAGTGAACTTTGAAAAGGATTGCGACATACAGCCCAGGTTGCCAGGTTTGGCCTGTAACCCCCCTCCCTTTTTTCTCTCTTCTGTAATCTGTTAGATGCTTAAGCGTGTCCAGAAGCATGAATCACAAATCATGCATGTTCAAGGATCAAACTGGATCCTTTACTACTTTTGTTTTTACTTTTTTATTCGTTATTTTTTATTTTTTTTTTACCATTTCATCACCTCAGCTTTAATGTTAAAAGCGCAGCAATTTATCTGCTCATATGCCAGCGTGCTTCAATGCCATTTCAATGCCAAAAGTACCTTATGTGTAAGTGGTGCTGCAGCAAGAGTGCAGGAATGTACTTAAGAACAAGATCTTAACATGAGATTGGCAGCTTGCCCGGTGTGGGATCCTTTAGTCGCTTGAATTCACTGAACCACGTGAGGGCTCAAACAGTTCCCTGACCAATGACAGCAGCAGCAGCGGCAGCAGCAGGAGGAGGAGGAGGAGGAGGAGGAGGAGGAGGAGGAAGGGCAGAGGCTTGACTGTGCAGTTCTTCATAACAGGTTTTCCAGCAGGTCTTATCCTCTGCAAGCAAATCCACGCTAAGAAACACACATATGCTCTTTTTAAAACCATCCTGGCTGTAATTGTTTGACTGAATTGGAAACAGACAGATTGTCCCCAAGTCTAATGCTGGTTTATTTATTTATTAATTTTTTTTATTGTCTGTTGTATTCCAGGGCTTCAGACTAACTTTTTTTTATTTACTAGAAGCACAGTGGCCCCTAACTAATTATAGGGGCTCGCACCATAAATTGACTTGCAAAGCCAATATTCACATTTCTTTTTCATTCATGATCCTACACACATTGGCCTGACACCTGTAGTGACAGATACCAGATTTTTTGTAGTCATTCCTTCCACATTTCACCAGTGATAAAAAACAAACAAACAAAAAAACAGCTGCAAATATACTAGTTGCACAATGCACATGTGCAAGTAGATGAAAAATTAAAGGTATTCAGAAACGAAAATTGATTTTGAGCCCACTATGGGTGTTAACATTAGTGTAATCATTCATCTATCAGACGATGGAGCCCAAACTTTGTGCAAAATTCTATTTTTGAGTAAATCCGCGGTGAAAGTGGGGTAGTTTTTTTTCGCATTGGATAATGCAGGCGCACAAATTATGCGTCACATTGCTCACGATTCATCAGCCAATGATATTGGATCCGTCATCCATCAATCAAACGTCTGAGAAAAACGTGGAGACTCGTCCACCGACACAAACTCTCCTCCGTCCCTCCTCCACTCTCCTCCTCCAGATCCCTGCGCTCCATCACTTAGCCTCGCTAGCTAAGTTAGCAAGCTATAACGTAGCAAGTCTACTAGCTAACAGTTAGCCACGTTAGCTAAACACCCTCGCACAAACACACATTTACACACCGAGCTCGGCCCCGCCCCAAACATTGAATATCCCGCCCACTTGATAATGACCAATCAAATTAGTTTTCCTTACTGGGGTAAACTCGTGTGGCAACTTGTGGAAGGAGGCACGACAAACAGGACAAACGGCCATTTCTGAACACCTTTAACTTGAACACTCTCAAATTTTAGGGGCAAAATGGCTCCATTTAGGGGTATCAAATATAAACATGGACTAACTGCAGCAGTGACGTTACACAGCATCTTTCTCTGTCGCCAAACAAACCTGATGAACATTTCTCAAGACGCGATTCAACAGATGGTGACCTCACCTCTCCACATATGTAGGGACGCACAACGTTGTCAAGACTGTAGCTACCTGACACACACACACACACACACACACACACACACACACACACACACACACACACACACACACACACACTCTGTCTCCATCCATTTACCACCGGTGTTGAGTTTGTGCGGACATAAGTGTGTTTGTTTACTCCAAAGTGTTTGTTTATGTTTGGCTCCTCTCACTACCACAAACCTATCAGACACACACACACATGCGCAAACACACACACACACACACACACACACACACTGCCACCTGGCCTCCTGTCACGTAGCAGAGACAGTCGTCTTCCAGGTCTGATCCTCCTGAGACCAAGTGCTCTAATTAACCAGCGACACACACACACACACACACACACACACACACACACACACACACACACACACACACACACACACACACACACACACACACACACACACATGCACATGTACCATCTGACGACCGCCATACTTCACTCGTGTGACTCATTATATCAGTTGCAGTGAGTAATATGTGTATTAGTATAATTCAAGGGTGTGCTGCATTTATAGGAATCTGAAGACTAAGAATTCAGCAGCATCATTCATGTGCACAGTTTTATTTTGAAAATAATAACAATATCACTTTTGTTTTGAAACAGTTTTGTTTTCATTATCCTTTGTTGTAGCTGCTATTGTCCCGTTTTACACCAGTTAACAGCTGATTCAATGTCTCATCTTTTCTTGAAACGTTTCCAAATGCTCAGTGAATTCAGCCAAACGTGTCACAGATCTGTGGCTGGTTTCTTCAGGTCTTCGCCGCAAGCGTTATCTGCTCGATCTGTTTTTATTTCTGTGAATGAAACTGATTGAAAAAGTGCAACAGGATCCTCTTCTCTTCAGAGACAGGAAGACAACACAAAACACACAACACAAACAGGCCGCACGCCAAACCGAAAGCTGAAGTGATCTGAAGTAGCTGCCCCGGCCCGCACTCGGCTCAGAAACAGGATGTGATGTCACGGGTCGCACGTAGAAAGGCTGGTCGTTCGGGGGATTGTAAACAGTCAGACAGAGTGAGAGTGACTGTGCAGTGTAGTATTGTTCACAGCAGGTCGTCTGCACAGGAAGCAACACTGCAGCACTGTTTCTATTCAACCATGAATAGAGAATAAAGATTATCTTTTCTCGCAAATATGTCATCTGACATATTTTAGTTCATATAAAAACTGAGAAAAACTCCAAGGTACTCTCTTTAAATCAATAAAATGCCTTTATTTAACTGGCATATTCAAAAAATTAGGTGTTTTCTGAAATGTCTGTTTGACTCACTGATGAAGGCTTGATGCAGAAATGTGTCAGAGTTATTTTTAATATGTCATTATGACAAAGCCAGATAAATGAAGGCGCTTTGCTGATTTAAAGAGAGTGCCTTGGAGTTTTTCTCTGTTTTTACATCTCCTATGTTCCTCTCCAAAGAGAAACCTCTAATTGAGAAAGGAACACATTTTTAAAATTGTAGTTCATTTTCAAATTTAGACTCTATGGGTTTTTTGTGCTGTGAAGAATTTCCTGATCGTCTCATGCAGGACGCAAATTTGCTTTTTCATGTCAGTCCTAAAAAGTGGAAAATGTTCAAAGGAGCTCCAGCAACACTGGTGGTATGAAAAAACAACTTTATTTGACCAAGGAGTCCTAAAAAAGTGCAAAGTAGGAAAACAAACAAACCTATGTACAGTTATGGTGAGTTATAACAGTCAGTGGGCTGGTCCCATGTGCAAAACCTTAATGAGAGTTGTGCAGGGGTTGAGGCACCAGACCTGGAAGCCAAGTCAAGCAGGTTGCATAACAAGTGCTAATTTGGTTAGCTGGAGCTGACGGCGGCTGTAATTCTCCTGCGCTGTGACAGCAGGGCCGAGCCGCAGAGAGACAGAGACAGAGTCCACACCACAGGCCTCCAGTGGGATAATACAAGCTAATAGCATAACAGGCTTTTAGCCCGCGGACCAAACGTGGGACACGGGCCCGGGCCAGTTGTGGCGTTCATGGCCGCTTTTTCTGGCGGTGGCGCGGAGTTAACAACAACAATAACAGCTGAACAGGAGGTTAATGTCGTGGTCACTGAGGCCAGAATTCACCATAGTCTTTAAATCTAGTCGTAGCCTACCAATTTTGATGCAACACTTCCCCAATCTCGTTTTTTCTCACAGTTTTTTTTTTGTGTTGTTGTGAGAATGGAATGGGGCGTTTCATCATGTGGAGTTATGACATTTATTGCATCAGGAAACAGTCTTTAAACTTCAATCTACGGACAACTTCTCTTTTCTTCTCCCACAGATGCAATCAGAAACTGGTTTGAGGCTGACACAGCTTTGGTTCGGGGTGTTTTTTTTTACACAGCGTCACACATCTGTGGCCACGGGGGGGCTGCTGTGAGGAGTTTGAGGGGGGGAAAAAGAGACGGTTGTAAAAATATAAAAGCTGTCGGCGGACGACTCATCTTTTGAATGGACGTAGTGTCATCAGTAGAAGTTTAAAAGACACGGTGCAGGTTACGCCTACTGTCAGTCACTCTGTGAGTAGAGCCGTCACAACCATAACATTTTACATAACGGTTAATTGCCATCGAAATAAGACCAGACCTGGAGAGTTCCCCTTTATAAGAGGACCAGTCCACTCAAACGGTGGGAACTGTGATGGAAACTAGACACTTCTGTTAGTTTCATCCAGCTGTTTTTATACAGATGAATGGAAACCATGTGAACGGTCGTTTATATGCAAAATGATTGCGACCAGCTCAAACGTCACCAAAAGTGACACCCCCTCACCGTTGCTGTTTGTTGCAGCATCCTTCCACAGAGCACAGTCAGTGTGTTATATTGTCATGCAAAAGTTTGGGTCAAAGTTTTTGTTAAAGGTATTCAGAAAAGAAAATTGCATTTGAGCCCACTATGGGTCTTAAAAATAGTGTAATCATTCATCTATCAGACGATGTAGCCCAAACTTTGTGCAAAATCCTATTTTTGAGTAAATCCGGGATGAAAGTGGGGTAGTTTTTTTTCGCATTGGATAATGCGGGCGCATGAATTATGCGTCACGATTCATCAGCCAATGATATCAGGATCTGTCATCCGTCAATCAAATGTCTGAGAAAAACGAGGAGACTCGTCCACCAGCACCGACACAAACTCTCCTCCGTCCCTACTCCACTCTCCTCCTCCAGATCCCTGCGCTCCATCACTTAGCCTCGCTAGCTAAGTTAGCAAGCTATAACGTAGCAAGTCCTCTAGCTAACAGTTAGCTACGTTAGCTAAACACACTCCCCCACACACATACACACACCGAGCTCACTCTCAACCCAAACATTGAATATCCCGCCCACTCGATAACGACCAATCAAATTCGTTTTCCTTACTCGCGTAAACTCGAGGAAACTTGTGGAAAGAGGCGCGACAAACAGGACAAACGGTCGTTTCTGAACACCTTTAATTTGAACAGTTCAGCAAGTGGAGGATGAAATGATCTCCAAAAGGCGTAATGTTTCAGATTACATTTTACATTTTTATTTTCAAAATGACAGAAAAGGAAAAGTGCCTTGGTCACCCTGCATGGTTAGTAGTAGCCCCCCCTTTGGATTTTTTTTTTTTTAACTTGTGCATTTTATGATTTGATGATGCTTAGGCTATATTATTATTTTTTGTTTTTGTTTTGTGTATATATATATTTTTTTTCATTTTTGACATGTTCAAAATAAATAAATTCATTCTTTCGTTCATTCATCACAGTGTAAATAGTAAATATCTTGTCTGATATCTTAGTCAAAGTTATGAGAGCTCAAGTCTTCTGGGTTTTCCATTCTTTTGCAGGCTGCTGCTTTGTTTCCCTTTTTTTTTGTAGAAAACTAAAATAATACACTGATATTGTTTAAAATATTAACCTTTGGAGATCATTTCATCTTCTACTTGCTGAACTCTTCACATGAACAGACCAGTGGCGCCCAAACACGCTGTATAACACCATGTGTTAATGGACGGCAGGATTATGGCAGAGTGGTCAACGTGTGGTGATGGTCCTTTAACCAGCTCTGGGCTCAGTGAAGCTGCTGCTGCTGCTGCTGCTCATCACGTGTCCCCACAGAGTTTAATCACAGCCAGGAAGTAGGCCGTCTGTGTGTGTGTGTGTGTGTGTGTGTCTCATTGACTTTCTGTGGCACTCTCTCACTCTACCCTCTCTCTCTCTCTAACTGTCTTACACTGTGTGTGTGTGTGTGTGTGTGGTTGTTTGCCAAAGCCTAATATAGTGATATCCTCTTCTGCAAATAAGTTCCAATGAAACTGAGTCTAAATGCTGCGAGCTACAGCAGCGGCAGCGACCGTCTGTTTACGTTTCCTCCTCCCTGGATTCAGGAAGAGGATGGTTAACTGTGCTGTACCTCGGGGGAGTATGTTGTGTGATCAAGATATTTGCATTTTTTTGCCTGTCCCTTCCCAGAAGCAAACTGTGGGCCGTCCTGCTGAGCCGTTGTGAGCGTCGTCGTCTTCCTGTAGCAGGAAACGCTATTTTTTTCTTTTCTTTTTTTTTTTGACAGAAATTCATCTTAACTCAAGTCACTAACTAGTTTTTCCTGCAGCCTTTGACCACACCACGGCACGGCACAGAGGAACGTTTCCTGGGATTATTAATATGAATATTATTATTAATATTATTATTATTATTCATCAAGCTCCTTTAACGTGTCCAATCACAGCGTCTTTCTGAGTCGTCTTTCTGTCACTGTGCGCTCAGGAACATTTGCACTTGCATGTGTGCTTGTGCAATTCACAAAGCAGTTGGTTGGAGATTAGCTGTCCATCCCTCCTACACACACACATACACACACACACACACTCTGACACACACACACACACACACACACACACACACACACACACACACGCACACACACACACACACTCTGACACATGCACACACACACACATACATGCACGCAGCCATCTCTCAGCAGTGGCAGGTGCACGTCGAAGTCGCTCTGTGGTCGCAGTCGGCTGTGTCCAACTGACTGAGAGCGACTCGCTGTCTTTCACTTACACACACGCACACACATGTGCTTACACTGAGTAACAACAACACACACACACACACACAGATAATATACACACGCACGCACACGCACACGCCAGGGGGAAGAGCCGGCAGATGTTTCAGATTTGGCCGCTGACCAAAAAAACTCACTTCTCCTTTTTACTACTTTTTCTTTTGGCATTGTCAGTAACCATTTCCATGCACACACACACACGCACACACACGCACACACGCACACACACGCACACACACACACACACACACACACACCTACACTTACTGTGTCTTAACTATTATATTGCAATCGCAGCATTTCAATTCCTCCACAGTTCATTGGTAAAACACTTCATTTTTCCGATTAAATCGACAAAGCCTCGGTGTCACTGACTGTGATGATATAAAAACAAAAAGCTCCTCTGTAAACTTTTGGTCACCTCTCTGTCTCACCGCACCACATTTCCCATCAGCCCCTTCCTGCGTCTTGCCACAACCCCCCCACGCCCCCACCCACCCCAACCCTAGCCTCCTCAGGAGCTTGTCTCCAATTTCTAAAGAGACAGGTTCAGATCTCCTCCTGTTCTGCTGCTTTCCCACTAAAGTCAGGCCGTCTTTATGCTTCAAGTGGCCCAATTCTGACTTTTTTTCCACTCAAGTGGCGCAGATCGGATCTGTAACATGAACGTGTGCACGGGGGGGAAAAAAAGCACGATATCGGATACTGATCAAAGTCAAAATCAGCTTTATTGTCAATCTACAATACAGGACATACAGAGGATTGAAGTTGTGTTTCTCTCAGACCCCCGGAGCAGACAATAAACATTTAAAATCTAGAATATATTATAAAAAAATATAAAAACTAAACCAGTATTAAAAAAAGTAAAAAAGATCGGATGCAGGCCTCCGTTATATGTGGAAATAAATCAGATACAAAGCGGATTTCAGTCTAAACAGACAGATCGGATATTCCCTTCCTGGCACTGTGAGTCGTATGTTATCAATAATGCGTCGATAGCGCATATTGATGACAGTGTGTGCAGCTGACCGGCTGACTTCCTCTTCTGCTTCGGTAGCCAACTGCGTCTACGCATGCGTGTCGTTTCACGCAGGCCAATCAGGTTTAAATGCAGATATGGGTCACTTCAATAGAACATGTAAACAGACGGACGAAAAGATCGGATATAGGCAACAAATTGGAATAAACAGTCGTAGTGTTTTAAGGTTTTAAAAGGCTTTAAAGTCTTGCAGGTTACGTAAATATGGTGGAAATTGAAGCGCAACACAAATCCACTGTCACTGAGCTGATGTGTGTTTGCTACGGTGGCCCTGAGTGCTCAACATACATAGTAAAACGTATGCAAAGACACAAACATGCTACACATTTATAAAAGTGTTTCCAGGGACACTTTTGTTTGATGCTTCTTGACTTCAGAAGTTATGAAGACAACTACGCATTAGAGGTGTTTGATTAGTATAATCATAGTCATTACTGCTTGATTTTGAATTGAAAATATAAAAATATGTACTTAACTTAACTTTGTTTTTAGCCTGTTTTTTTCCCCCCGTGAATTTGTAGCACGGTCGCTCCAGTTGGACCTTTTTATTTCTATATAGAGTCAATAATAGCTAATACATGGAACACAAAACAAACACCACAATTGCAATATCCTACAATTAAGCTGAGTCAAACAAACACAGTTTTGGTTTGATTTTAGTCTTTCTTGTAAAGGAATATCTGGATTTCAGATTTCTGTTGTGTGTGTGTGTGTGTGTGTGTGAGCGTCGACAGCCCTTTACGGATTCAGCTGATTGTTCAAATTTAGATCCACTGTGTGGAATTTTGCAGTTTCCGACTCAGACACCGGCACGAGGAAGAAGTGTTTAGTGGCTGTTGCATCACGACACGACACTGAATCTGGTTCCACACTAGTCCTGTTCCTCAGACGGTAAACACAGACTAATAATAAACATTTCTTCTTCTTAATTAATCGGACCGAGTCGGGAAAAGGCCCCGGCCGCCCAACATCATCATCACGACACGTACAGTGTTTCCGTAAAAAACTTCCATTTCGCAACTCCTGTGGACTCTTTCAGACGTTCAAGCTGTTTTCATTGAAGATCCGACTCTGACTAATTTACAACCGACATAATAAGGTTCAATTTTAAGCAATTTACAGGCCAGAAATAGTTGCGTGAGGTCAGAGTCAGCGTGACCTTTCTGAGAAACCTTTACTACACGATCAGCAGCAGCAGCAGGAGGAGGAGGAGGAAGAAGAGGAGGAGAGAGAATGTGATTCACCGAGGACAGGACATGTGTTATGTGATATTTCCTGAAAAGATGAGTTTTCACCCGATTACATAAGAAAAAGGCGGGGCGGCGATGTGACAGACAATCAGCGAGCAGGTTAGAGTCTCACGGCAACAGGATACGTGAGCCGACTGCTCGGTTTGTTTGGAAATAAAAGCCCAGCACTGCAGCGTCCATTTTTCTTTCTTCTACTTCCATTCACTTCATCACGAGCTAGAAGTTTTCCTGTTTCTGCGTCGGCTCAGCTGTTCAAATAAAGTTTCATCAAATCAGAGTTGGGGGTGGTGGTGGTGGTGGGGGGGGTTGTTTGTGATGGCAAACCGCGGAGTGGGAACTCGGTGAACCTGGACCGGCACCCACAGCGGCTCGGGGTCGGCCGCACAGTGTGAAGACGGGCCGGGGCGGGGGGGCCGGGTCAGAGTCTGGGAAAAGCAGCAGGTTCTCTTGTTATTGTGGGAGAAAGTGAGACGATGTTTTAAAGTCGACGTCTGAAAAGAAAAAGGAGAAAAAAAAGATGTTTTATACACACTGTTAAAGGGATAGTTCACCCAAAATTCAAATTTCACTCATTATATCTACTCCCCCTCCATGTGGACTAAGGGCTGGGAGAAGTTTCAGAGTCCTCCGTGCCTTCTCTGAGTTACAGGGGGTCTCGGCGTAGCAGTGCATGTCCATATGACGGTTGCAAATGGATACCAACTGTCTTCGTAACAAAAAGACACACCAAAAAAACATCCAAATACCTCCATGCTGCTCGTATGTAATGTCCGTCTTGTATTGAAGCCCCGAAATGCGAAATTGTTCCGAAAAAAATTAAATAAGTCTATATTTCAAGCTTGTTTTGTAGCGGAAGCTCCTCTTCCCGGTTCGTCAAATTTGGACCAACCGGGAAGAGGACAGACCCTGGTTCGTCCAAATTGAGTGAAATTTCAATTTTGGGTGAACTATCCCTTTAAAAACTCAAACTCACACACATACACAGGTCCATACATTCGATCTTGGGCGTGTCCCGGCTCTATACGGAGGCGTGACCCCCCCCCCCCCCCCCCCCCCCTCACCCCGCGGTGATGAATCGTCACTTATACCATAACAAAAAAAAAAAGAAAAAAGAAAAAAGCTGAGCAGGAAAGTCCGGTGAGGTTTGACACTGAGCTGCTTCACCAGACCTGGAAAGTCCAGTGATTCTGAGAAAATGACCCGAGTCATATCACAAGAGTGCAGATATCAGTAAACAGCAGGCACAAAGTCTGTATTGTAAACTGTCGGGACACAGATGCATTGTGGGAGAATGAGGATCCGGTTGTTTTTAGAGACTATAATGTTTTAGAGACGAAAGGTGAAGGTCAGTTGTTGATGTTGTTTTCTTTTATTTACATATTAATCGTTTTGTTTTTTGTGTTTCACAGAGAACTGAATGATGTCACAAGGAACCACTTTGTGTACGTTTACCCAGAATGCTTTGCATATGAGGTAAGTGGACATTTTTTATATTTATTCATGATATATGATTTTTTGTTTTTAACTCGTACACAGTTTGTATCTTTTTTCTTTTTCTTTTTTTTTTCTTTTGGATAACTTTATTACAGACTCAGGTCCATTATAAAAATGAATAAAAGAAAGAAAAAAATACAAAGACAAAAAAAAAAGTTCAATGATGAATAGAAAACTGGGACAGTAGCACAAAAAAATATATATTCTTGACTGTTTTATATTGTGAAGGAGAAGATGTAGGTGAATCTGGGGAGTCAAACTCATTTTAGTTCATGTGCCACATACGGCACAGTTTGATCTCCAGTGGAGCCGACTGGTAGAATAACAGCAGAATAACCCATAAATAACTAGAAGTTGGTTATTAGTACAAAGAAATACATTATTAAGATGTTTACATTGAATTAATGAATGAATGAATGAATGAATGAATGAATGTCCCTTTTTACAAAACATATTATGAACAACTTGAAATTCCTGGAGACAAAATGTGCAGCTTCTACAACAACATCTGAGTTTTCTAGACTTTTCATGTTCGACACCTCTTTATCTCCGCCTGGTGATTTACACAACAGCTTATGCAAAATGCAAAAAAGTTTTACTGCACTTTACTGTGTGTGTGTGTGTGTGTGTGTGTGTGTGTGTGTGTGTGTGTACTTTAGGACATGGATCCGATGTTGGGGTGGTGGGGGTTATGAGAACTGTAGCAGTGAAAATGGCTTCACAGTGGGATCAAAGGTTGAGAAACGCAGCCTGAGTTTAAAGAGCAGAGCATCTGAACCGGTGTGTGTGTGTGTGTGTGTGTGTGTGTGTGTGTGTGTGTGTGTGTGTGTGTGTGTGTGTGTGTGTGTGTGTGTGTGTGTGTGTGTGTGTGTGTGTGTGTGTGTGTGTGTGTGTGTGTGTGTGTGTGTGTGTGTGTGTGTGTGTGTGTGTGTGAGCTCGGGGACATCCTGACACCACGACAGGGAAAACGAAAGCAGAGACAGGTCTGTGTGCACGTGTGAGAGCCGAGGTGTGTGTATGTGTGTGTGTGTATGTGTTCAAGTGAAAGCATACTCACAAATTTTGTGTGTGTTCGAATGAGAGTTGTTTGTGCAAATATGCTGTGTGTGTGTGTGTGTGTGTGTGAGTGAGTGTGTGACCTGTGAAACACAGCTGCTTCCACCAGCACTCAGAGCTTTTTAAAAGCATTTTTAAAATTACCCATCTCTCTCTCTCTCTGTCTCTCACTTTCAATTGTGTTATCTGCCATCTCACTTAGTGTGAGGCTTATTATCAAAACAGGGACCAGGCTTATTATTATTATTATTATTATGTAAGTGCTGAATGTACAGTCACAGCCTTTGTCGCTCACTCGCTTTCTGTTTTCTCTCCGACATCCATTCGCTTTGATTCAGAAACGTCTGCAGACTTGGAAGAAAAAGCAACTTTGAAACTGCTGCGGTTTTGCTGTGAACGTGCACGTAAAAGTTTTTTTTTTTTTTCTTCTTATCCTTCGAGATGTAGCGTAGAGAAATGAAACAGACTGAGATGTGAATGAGACACACAAACACACACACACACACGTGCAGCCTGTGCGAGACAAGGAGGAGGTGTGGGTGCTTGCAGCAGTTTGTAGGAAAGCTGGTTTTGGTTTCAACATCTCCGTCCATGCATGAAGTCGACTCTGTAGAGTAGAGCTGCAACTAACGATTATATTCATTATCAATTACGAAAACGATTAATCGATCAGTTGTTTGTTCAATAAAATGTTAAAAAATGTTGAAAAATATCAATCAGTGTTTCCCAAACCACCAGACGACGTCCTCAAATGTCTTGTTTTGTCCACAAACCAAAGAGAGACTCAGTTTATTGTCATAAAGGAACAAAGAAACCAGAAATATTCACATTTAAGAAGCTGAAATCAGAGAATTTGGACTTTTTTTCTTAAAGGGATAGTTCAACATTTTGGCAAATTGACCCATTGCCATAATCCCTATAGTCATAGCAGTAGGTTTGTTACCTTTAATTGTCGGTGCAAGCTGTTTTTAGAATGGCGGAGCAGAGCCGTGAGCTGCTCAGAGCTACGCTACAGAGGCTCATGGCATTTCTTGGTTTCCCTCATCAAACTCATCAAATACACAATCCAACAACTCCAAAACGCTCTGGTGGACAAGTTGTGACCTGCACATTCACCACGCTATGAGATAATAACAGAACGTTACCAGACAGAGTTGATTTAGAGGTAAATTCATGCAATTATAAAATAATAAATTCATGTATTTGATGAGTTTGATGAGGGAAACCAAGAAATCCCATGAGCCTCCGTAGCGTAGCTCTGAGCAGCTCGCCGCTCTGCTCCGCCGTTCTAAAAATAGCTTGCACCGACAAATAAAGGTAACAAACCTACTGCTATGACTATGACTATTTGCCAAAAATGTTGAACTATCCCTTTAAAAAAACCTTCTCAAACCGATTAATTTAATAATCCATCCATTTTTCGATGAATCGATTACTGTAAAGAAATGGTTTGGAAGAACTGATATTACGATATTACATAACCAACTCAGCCATACACACATACACTCATCGATAATATGAGGCCATTTCATTATTCAGTAAGCTGCAGTGGCTTTTTACATTTTATTTTACTTTTTTTTTTACAATATTCGCCTCGGTTTTACACAGGTGTCAATAAAATGGGAATAATATAATAATTTAATACTCAGCTCTGCCTCAGTGTGTAATGTGAGTCCTAAATGTGAGATCAACAGGCCATGTAAATGATTCAGTCTCTAGAAAGGCTGAGGGAGGGAGGGAGGGAGGGAGCGCTGCCTAGGGCTAACAGGAGGGAGGAGTGTGTGTGTGTGTGTGTGTGTGTGTTGTGGGAGGAGACAGGGAGGAGTGTGTGTCTACGTGATGGGGGAGGGGACACAGAGAGAGAGAGAGAGAGAGAGGATTTGTGGCATGTAGTTTGTCAGCTGTCATTAGGCGCAGATGACACACACACTCACACACACGCACAAGAGAGAGTGAAAGAGAGAGAGAGAGAGAAATACACAACGAGATTGTGTTTATGCAGCGTGTGCGACTGCGTGTGTGTGTAAGTGTGTATAAGTGTGTTGACAGTATAGTGTGAGCACCTGGTGGTGGCCGCTATGGGATGGCCGATGGTCGATGGTCGGCTCTGGACTGGTTATGGACAGGTTGAACCAACGCAGAGGTAAGTGAGTGAAGTGTGTGTGTGTGTGTGTGTGTGTGTGTGTGTGTGTGTGTGTGTGTGTGTGTGTGTGTGTGTTGCTCTTCACTGAACATCAGCTGTGTTGTTGACGAACCTGTTAATCAGGGAGTGATACCAGATTCCTGCTCTTGTTATTGTGATCTGGGGCCAGTTGAGTAACTGCTGTGTTTGCTGTGTATGTGTGTGTGTGTGTGTGTCTATATGTGTGTGTATATGTATATGTGTGTGTCTGTATGTGTGTGTGTGTGTTTTACCTTCTGGATCTTAAACAACCGGAGTTACGTGTGGGGAAAAAACAACAAAAGTACCGTTAGTTGGTTTAGTTTCAGAATGAATCCTACTGGTTTAACTCAGATATGTGGATATGACTGGAATGACGTGACCGGTGAGTGACCAGTCGACAACATGTTGACAGTCATCGTCATCATCATCATTGTTGTTATTATTGTTGTTATTACATAATAGAGCTCAGGCCACACCCACCTGAACTCTCGCCTTCGTTTTAAACATCTGTGGAGTTTCATGACTGTGTGTTTAAACACAGCTGTGATGCTGCCCCACTGACAACAGACCAACACACACACACACACACACACACACACACATGTTTGTATGGCTATCTTTGTGAGGAGGACACTCATTGACATAATGTATTCCCTAGCCCCTAGCCCCTTACCCTAAACCATAACCATCCAAAACAAATGCCTAACTTAGCAGGGTTCTTACTGATCCTTAAAAAGTCTTAAAAGGCATTGAATTCATTAATCTAAAAACAAGGCCTTAATTGGCATTAAAATGTCTTATATCAATTTTTCAAAGGTCTTAAAAATGTTAACACATGGTAAGTGGTATTTTATGGTTGTAATTAGTCTCAAATCTCAAAATAATTGGTAACAATCCGACATAGAGAAGTTTTAGTGGCGGCCGTCAACGCTAAGTTTCACCGCCACCAGCTCCCGAGTCAGTGTTTTTTTTTTTTTTTTTTATGCATTTATTGTGAAAGGACAGCTGGAAAGAGACACAATCCAATGTTCATGTAGCAGTCACTTTACCTTGGATCACATAGGAAAGTGGGTAAAATTGTCCCTAACCCTATGTAATTGATTTTTTCTGCATTTGTGTTTATTATGAAGTCGGTCTTAAATTTCATTTCAAGTGGCTTTAAAAAGTCTTAAAAAGTCTTAAATTTAACTTGGCTTAAGATGTAGGAACCCTGCTAACCTTAACCTATACTCTTAACCGTACTTCAACCTACTTATAATAACCTAGTTATTATAAAGTCTTAACCTTGGAACGGGTCTGAGAATGGAGAACCGGCCAAAATGTCCTCACTCTGATGGTTTAAAACTCAAACTAGTCCTCACATGTATAGCTATACAAGTACACACACACACACACACACACACACACACACACACACACACACACATGTAAACACCTGCCCAAAACAGCCTCAGTGGTAGTTCCCACTCACACAAACACACACACACACTAACACAGAGACTAACAAGAGCAGGGTTCCTACACAAGTATGGCAAATCTGGAAAGTATGGAAAATGGAAACTACTGTATGGATTTATCTTCTTAATACTTATCTGGGTTTGATCTCATCTGAAGTTATTTGGGTTAATTATTTTGTACCTATAGCTACAATCTCCTGGAAATTATTTGGTGACATACTGTAATGGCATACAAATTCAGAATAATGAAAACAAATGATTAATTGCATCATTCATTTACATGAGACACATCTATTTACTCAGATGCCACAAATTATTGGAATTCTTTTACTGAGATATATGGAAATTAAGGTCTGGATTGGAAAAAGTATGGGATTTTGAAATTTGAAATGTGTAGGAACGCCTGCAAGAGGAAAACAACACCAGCTACACTGTCACAGCTGATGATGATAATAATAATAACAATACTATGATGATAACTATAATGTGTATTTGTTCCTAAACAGTGAGGAGTTGGATGCTCACTGTGTGTGTGTGACCGTCTTAGTCAGAAGTGGACTTTGAGCTGCCATGTATTATTGTGGTTCTGACACACTGTGTGAGTGCGAGTGTGGCTGTGTGTGTGTGTGTGTGTGTGTGTGTGTGTGTTTGGGGGGGGAGTGGTTGTGAATGACACACACACACACACACACACACACACACACACACACACACACACACACACACACACACACACACACACACACACACACACACACACACACACAGAGTGCAGAGTCAGCAGGCCGAGCTGCTCTGTCACCTGAGGTCTAACCAGCCAACTGTTAACTCAGTTTGCTCTGCTTCGATAACAACTGCTGTTAACACTCATTCAGAAAGCATGTTCACACAGCCGGGGGGTTAGAGGGGGAGGGGGAGGGGGAGGGGGAGGGGGCAACAACAGCAACTTCACTTCACAGTCTTTAACAAGTTAACAAGTTGTTGAGTTTTTGATAAACAATATAGAAACAATAGAAATCTGAAAGTTAGAAAAGTTCTTCTTTTTTTTCAACTTTCATGTATTTTTCAGATTTCCACCAACTGGATAAAAAACAAAAACAAAACAAAGTTGTGTATCCTGTGGTCAGATTATGTCATCCGGTGTTTCTTTCTGTCACATCGACCCACAGCCACTCAGCTGTGACTGTATGGTAATTTTCACACTGACACCGGTCAACAACGCTGCTGCTGCTGCTGCTGCTGCTGCTGCTGCTGCTGATAAGTCATTCAGGGAGTTGAAGGTGGAGTTTGACCTCTGGGCTGAAACTCCTGCCGTGTGTGTGTCTCTATGTGTGTCACTGTGTGTGTGTGTGTTTTTGCTTTCATTTTGTATCAGTGTTATCTGAAGCTTGCGCCCATCAGGTGAAGGAGTCTTCATATCAGATTGAAACTTCTCAGTGCGTTTTGTCGTCGTACCTATAAATCTCACACATCGTGCTGAGTAAACGAGTAAACCTTCAGTTTTTATTCAACCTTAAGGAGCTTCATGTGAAACTCAGAAGCCAAGAGACGCCTCAAGAGTTTGTGTCCAGATCTGGAGACGAGACAAGAGGGGCCGAGTGTCACTGACGAAAAACAAAGCCTCTCTCATATGTCTCTATCTGTGTGTGTGTGTGTGTGTGTGTGTGTGTGTGTGTGTGTGTGTGTGTACAAGCTCCACTCTGGTGTCCTGACTGTGTTTTTCCAAGCTCGCTCAAGGGTCCAGAGGTTTAACCACCACTGGACAGATTTGGGGCACGAACGCTCTCCACTCTGCTGCCTCGGCGCTTGCGTTAGTCGTCAATCAAGATCCTTGGACCAACTCCATCGGATTTACAGATGGTTCAACTAGAGCTGCAACAATTTAATGGATTAATCGAACAATAATGGTAGTTTTTTAAAGAAAAAAAAGTCAAAATTCTCAGATTTCAGCTTCTTAAAGCGACATTGTGTAGGAATTCCTCCCATCTAGCGTTGCGGTTGTATATCGCAAGCAACTCAATCGTATTTTTCATGCTGCATTCACGTGAAATTGGGCAGACAGCAGACGGACGACAGCCGCTGCACGTAACGGCATAAATGATATGTTGTCATGGCGATGTCGTATTGTTTACCTGACCCACGTTTTACCGTCTTTCTCTGGACTTCTGTGACTAAAATGACATCTGGTTTGTTAGCGACGGCCGTCTGCCCGACTGCAGGTGAATGCAGCATCAGTGTAACGCTCCATTTCTCCTCACTGCGTTACCGCGGTGACTTTTCACAGACGCCACCTCGACCTGAGCCGACAGCTCCGGTGTCTCCGCTGAGTTTCCGTGGTTTCCTACCGTCACGCTGCCACTGAACGTAAAAACATGGCGACACCACATGGCAGCAGCACCGAGCTTACCCGCTCCATGGAGAGATGAATGATATGAACGGCTAATTCAGAGCTGAAAGGAACACTTCAGTTTGTCGATGGGGGGGATTACTGGTTAATGAAAAACAGACTTTTGAACCAAATAATCGATTTTCGTGAATACATAACAGGAGAAGTTACATAATGTCCCTTTAAATGTGAATATTTCTGGTTTCTTTGTTCTTTATTCAAATTCAAATGTATTTATATAGCACCATATCGTGCAGAAGCAGTTCAGAGTGCTTTACATAGAGATAGGACAACATATTAAAACAGTAAACAGCAATAGATACTAAGACACACTGACGTTCATACACACAAAGACATTTAAAGCAGAAGTTTAAGCGATCCGGTCGTTTTGGCTAACTTCTTGTCAGCAGATGGAGTTAGCAGTCCCCGCCCTCGTCCCTACGTCACCACATTCACGCGCATCCCTTGGCTGCACACACAGAGAGGACCGCCCCTTTATGCCGTTCTCTCTCCTCATTGGATAATGGTTGTAGGATACAAGGAAAGTTTTCTCCTCGGCTCAGAGCAGAGCAGAGTGACTGACAGACCCGTGTTTCGGACCAAACACTCTATATAAGTGATTGCTGTCGGAAGATATAACTATTTAAGACTTATATTAACACAAACATTCCGCTTACTTCTGCGAAATGCACAGCTAAACAGAAAAGTCTTAAGTTTGGCTTTGAAGGAGCACAACGTCGGAGCATTTCTGAGATCATGTGGTATAGACTATGACAATAAACTGAGTCTAATGGTTTAAATAATGGACAGATCGATCGATAATGAAAAAATAATCGTTAATTGCAGTCGTAGATTTAAACGTTTGTCGTTCTGTTTAGTTTCACATATTTTACTGTGAAGGCATCAGATCTGGAAACAGCATTTGGAGGAGTATTGGTTTTTGTGTGTGTGTGTGTGTGTGTGTGTGTGTGTGTGTGTGTGAGCGCATGCGTGCATCTGTGCATACTCACACAATTGAGCCGGCATCTGGGCAGGCATGTTCAGCGTTATTGATTGCGGTCTATAATCGATCAGGCTCTCACATTACATGAAGCTGCACATATGCAGAGTGATGAGAGGCTGAGCTGAGCGGCCTCCTGGAAACAGCTGCTTTAAACCAGACAAGCTCTGCTCTAGTTCTTTATTTTCTTTTCCTTCTTCTTCATCTTCATCTTCTTGTCAGAGGTCAGCTTCCAGTCAAACAGCTGCTCTCCTCTGGTCGAGTCAGTTTGTGGTTCACCATCATCATCACGATCTGGACGGTGCTGGTGACAGTAACACCTTCCTCATTTAGCTGCGGGCGGCTCGCCTTTACCTCTACAGCATTGATGATGATGATGGTGATGAGGTTAAAACCACATGTGAGAATCTTATTTAACGGCCTTCGCGCTCCGGTGACGCTGAGTTGAAAGTTTGACCTGCGCCGCTGCTCAAACACCAATTAGTCTGCGTTTGTTGAGCTGATGAAGAGTGGGGGGCAGGATGGAGGGGTTAAGTGGGGGAGGGAAGGGGCTGTTTAGAGAATAAAGGGCATTCTGGTTGACGTGGGTCAGTGTGTACAGCTTGAATTTAGTGGCGACTCACTGCACACACACACAGAAAGGTGTTTGCTTGTCATTCCGGCACACGGGTGTCAGGAGTCCTCGGAAACTTTGACAACAATTCAATGAAAATAAAAAAAGAAAGAAAGGCCCTTTTTTTTGTCATTGTGACCAAATTATATACAGCAGAACTGGTTAAAAATACTGTAATAACATAACATAAGACTGTTTATTAATCCCACACATGGGACAAACATATAGTTATGTATCAAAAAGTTTCAGGAATATAAACAGTTTTTTACAAGAAGAGAATAAAGTTATATACACAGTGTTAGTGGTAGTTGTAAGGCATAAAAACGTATTGCACAGTTGGGAGGTGTACAGCAGTAAGGTGCAGTTTGTACACAAGAATTGAACAGTTGGACATAAATAACAACTGTAAACTGGAGGATGGGATGTGTAATGTGGGTCGTAAAAATTCCACACATGGTGCATCAGCTTTGTCCAGGGTGCAAAGAAAAAAAAAAAAAGGTTTTGCATGAAATTTGAAAGGACACAACTGTCGAAGCCGTAATGGAAATCAGAAAGTGCCGCATGCAGCATCTCCTGCTCTCAAACCTCTGGCATACAGACTATTACTGAAGGTGAACAAAGAGGAATTATTAATTAAAACAGTGTCAGGATGATGCATTTTCTTGAATCAATGCAAAAAAAGGGACAGATGTTGGTAGGTGGACGTCTCCGCTCCTCACACTGGACATCAGAGAGGCCTAACGTCGTTGTTATCCTCTTTAGCTGCATGTATCCAGATCCAGTGTTTTTAATGTTAAAGCCACATAACGGCAGACTTCCAATTAAAGCTGCAGAATAAGGGCTAATCTGAAATAATCTATCTATATTTGGTCGTCACAGTTAGACCAGCCAGTACACACACACACACCCACACACACACACACATACTGTACATTACACACACACCATGCAAGCACGGGAAGCAGAGTAAAGATAGATGAGAGGAATCACAGCAGGGAGGCTTTTGTCACACTAAATTTGAAACCGTGACTGAGAGAAGTTGAACTGAATCTGATGGATTTATTTATATCAAAATCACACACTTGTTATTATCCCATCAGAAATTACCGTTTCTACAGTTTTGCTTCCACCGGTTCCCACAACCACCTGTCAGTGAACTTTAATGAGCTGTAACTTACTGGACATGCAGGTCCTGTTTTCTCTGTGTATAAGGCCAAGTCATCAATTTCTAGTCAGACAGAAGTGAGTGAAATAACGTGATTGGTTGAGGAGTTGTTCCTTGTTCCGTCTTGGCAGCGACAGCCGGCCGGAGGAGGAGTGCCTTCCACTTTGTACCCAGATAACACTAAGTTTTTATACTGTGTCAGTCAGCTGAGGTAAAAGACTGAATTGTAACTCCACAACAACTCCACGACTCGTCCGCTCTCTAGCTGTAGTGATGCTTGTCCATCTAAAGCCAGGCTATAGATCAACAAAATGCTTGTCGTCCCTGGCAACAGTGGGTAAGCCATGCAGCAGCCACCATAAAGCCGGCGGCTCAGAGCAGCAGCAGCAGCACCATCATCATCGTCGCTGTGGCACCAAACAGCAGAGATGTACATAAAGAGATTGGACGTATTGACGCGGACACGCCGACATGGTGCACACACACACACACTGATACACACACACACACACACAAACACACACACACACACACACACACACACACACACACACACACACACACACACACACACACACACACACACACACACACACACACACACACACACACACACACTAATACACACACATATGCACGCAGGGACGTACATAAACACACCCACCGTCATGTCGCTGTGTGTTCTTAATCCAGCCACAGCAGGGTATTAAATCTACTTTATGTTTGTGTGTGATGGGGAGGCTTCGCTGGCTTAAAGACTGCGGCCTTGACAGGAGCTTAGACGCCATGGGGAGGAGGAGGAGGAGGAGGAGGAGGAGGAGGAGGAGGAGGAGGAGGAGGAGGAGGAAGGTCCCACCTCTCCGTCTCCACCATCACACCCACTGTCATGTTTTACATCAGGACCAGATCACTCCCTGCTTTTAGTGTTCAAACAAAGGATATAAACCAATAATAACGAGGTAATAACACCTGATAGTGTTCAACTTGAAGGAGTCAAAAAAGATAAACATGATATTGTTTTATGTGGTAGAAAAGTATTTTTTTATAAAGAGTTAATGCTGATTAGATCCACAGACCTCAATGTGTAGCGAAGGCAGGATTCAGACCAGCTGCATCGTCTATAACATGGAATACGGAGTTATTGGGGACAAATATACATTTTCATTTAAGGTGAACTATACAAGTCTGGTGTCTCCTCCTCTGTGTCTCTAACCCTCCTCTCCTCCATGTGCGTTTGTTTCCAACGGAGCCGGTGAGAAATCAATCCATGGAGCGGTGGATAACGTTATTTATCATCTACCATGTTACCATGTGTATATCTGTGTAGTCTTATCTGTCATAGGCCAGTTCCATTAATACGTTTTAAATCGTAATTGTATCATTTAGTTGGGACGATGTTAAAAACGTGTAAATCGTAAAAACTATTTCTCACTATTTTTCAGATCAGTGGTTGGTCGCTGCTGCCGCTGTGTTTGTAAAATTAGCGGGTTTGATTCCCGTGTCGGACGACGCTCTGGCCAATCACAAAAATAATTTCTTTGTCTTTTGTCATTGCACAAAATAAATCGGAATGGGAAACCGGGTTTTGAGAGAAGGAAATGTGGGATTTTATTTTTGTGAAAAATCGAACAGCCATAATCTGTCATAAACAAGAGATTACGGGTTATGGGGCGCGTTTGTGTCGCGGCGCGGTGTAGGTCTGATCTTACTGGGTTGGTTTTGGAACTGGAACTGGAACTGGAACTAGTTACAAGTCATTGATTTAACCAGCACTAGGACTCTGAAGCTGGTTAATTAATGTAAAAATGTAGCAGAGTTAAGGTGAAAATCCTGCATAGTTCCTCTTTAATGCTGTCGTAAAGATCCACAGGCCTCAATGTGTAGCCAAGGCAGAGTTATGTAATGTCTACTAGGGACAAATATACAAATATATTCATTTAATGCCACTACAATACATAAGAGCCACCCCATTAATTAGTTCTTGCATCAAACACAAAGATGGACTTGTTCCACTGTCCTCACAAAAACACATTAGCTTTAATTTAGTGCTGTCAGTCATTACATAAGACTGCGTGGTCAGTGTCTTTTTTTTTTTTGTTTGTTCCATGCTCAAAACCTCAATTATTCTGCAAGCTAAGGCCTGAGGATGAGTCACTCCTTTAATAAGCACCCATAGTGTGTTTTACCTCCATGACAACTATCATTTTGTCAGGCGAGGTCTCGCATGCAAATGGTGATTGTCACATCGACCGTCGTCTATTCACGCTCTCATCTGCTCCCTGTTGCATGCGTGCTCCTTGTAATTATCCAGACCCCGCTGCATTAACAAACCCTCCTTCACTTCATGTGTATGTGTGAGTTTATTGCTATTATTCTAACAGCCAATCTCCTAAATAGGTTGCACCCCGTCGCTCTCTCTCTTACTCTCTTTCTTTCTTTCTTCTCATCTGACCTCCATCTGGCTGTAACCTGACACCACGCCTGCTCCCTCCCTCCCTCCCCAGTCACCTGTAACAGACAAGGAAGTAAAAAAAAAAAAAAAACACAGCATATTCCTTGAAAGCTGAACAGACCAGAAAATACAGTTTGTAGTCGCCACTGTCCGGTGTAGTGAATGCAGAGACAGGAGGGTTAAACACAGGTCAGGTGTTACTGGAGGTGGGAATGTGTGGGAATAGTAATATTATATTAATATTATAATATTTTATAAGGAAGGAATCATGAATATTTTAATTTTAACTGAATCAAGTGGACTTTTAGGGCTCCAGACTAACTTTTTGACCCTCTAGCAGAAAATGTTGGGAGCACAAGCAGAAAATGTAGGTTCACACACCATAAATCGACTTGCAAAGCAAATATTCACATTTCCTTTTCATTCATCGTGATCAAAAACAACAAATTTACTGGTTGAACATGCACAATTACACACTAAAAACAATTTTAACCCAACTGCTGGTTCAAATAAGGACGAACCCCTTTTTTGGGTTAATTTTAAGCCAATGGGTTGGGTTAATCTTTTTGACCCAATTTTTGGTTTGAATATTCAACCCAAGAGCTGGGTTATGCTAACTACAATGTTGGGTTATTTTTAACCTAACTATTGGGTCGTGTATAAAGCACTTGCTCGACCCAATAGTTGGGTTAAAAATAACCCAATGTTGTAGTGCGCGGACAGCATTTTTCAAATGAACCGGCCCGGTTAAGTCACAGAATTACCCAACCCAAGCCAACAAATGGGTTACTCACTGAAAAACAACCCAATTACTTGCACAACCCAGGAATTGGGTTAAATTCATAGCCCTATAACTCTGAAAATGGGTTACACGCTGGAAAAATAACTTTATTTTAATTTAACTCAACACCAATAACTCAGAAATTGGGTTACAGAGATAACCCAACATTTTTTAGTGTGTAGATGAAAAATGTACTTGGACCGTCTCAAATTTTAGGGGCAAAACGCCTCCATTTAGGAGCAAAAGTCTGGAGCCCTGAAAACCAACAAGATGTTGTATATTCAGTTTTTTTTATCCCAGAGTTTGTGTTTCTATAAAGCAGCTGTGATGATGTGACAGCGCTACAAACGCACCTGTTACAGCCTCAACCTTTGTCACTACTGGTTTTTCAGAAAACAAAAACAAAAAAACAAAAAAAACAAAGAAAAAAGGAGCAGCAGCAGCGATGGTGGTGATGGTGGTGGTTTCTATTGGAGACAGAGTCCACTTAAGCAGGAGGCTGTGATCAGTCCTCAGCTTTAATTCCTTAATGGCTGGTTTGACCCTCTGGCCTCGTCTCTCTTTCTGAAGCTCTTGGCTCCTCTGATTGCATTAGTATTGGGCTGAACAGGCTGAAGGCTTTTGTCGCAGGCTACATTAGTGTTAATTCATTGTGTGTGTGTGTGTGTGTGTGTGTGCATGTGTGTATAGTGCTGGTGTATACAAGACAATATGTGTCTCTGCGTTTGCAACATGTGGGCCTGTTAGGATTTGCTTGATTGAGACATTGTTTGAAAATGTCTTCTTCTGTATGTGTGTGTGTACAGTACATGTCTTTACAACCATACAGAGTTGTTGGATGCCTGTACTTTCTGCAGCTTAGTTCATTTTCTTTTAGTTTTAGTTTCTTTTAGTTTATTTGTTTCATTCATTGAAAAAAAAAAGAGATACACAAAGAGAAACAGTTCAATACAAAAAATAATGAATGAAAGGGGGCAGAAAGAAGCAAACTTATGTTGTCTACCCATTTTTTTCAAGAAATCCTTTCACAAATTAGATAATATATAGGTAGGTATATCCACTGACAGTCACGAGGTACCAGTGAGGAGAAGTGAAGACGTGTGGCAGTTAGCAGTACTGAAGTTAAACTCACTCACCCATAAAATACATGCAAACCCATTTGCCAAGTGGTCATTGACCTCTTGGCGAAACGGTCACATATATGAATCAAAGCAAAAAATACTAGTAAATTCCTAGGTCTGAATACTTTTATATCATCTGTCAACTTCTATTTTTGCAACTATCTACATACCTAATGACATTTATTTATATGCAGACAAACATTACTTATAGTGATTGTTTTTTATACCACCTGATCTTGTCCGGTCAGGTGTCAATGAGGTGTGTTTCACCTGTTTTGTTTTTTTTACGTCACTTATTCTTTATCGAATCTGCATTCAGTTACATGTCTCCAAAGGCGAGAGTCAAATAACTTAGATACTTGTGTGTAATTACTGCTCTTATTAACCTGGAACGAGTTTTTCCTGAATGGGTTGGGATAAGGGAGGTGAAAAAACAAAAAACAAAAAAACAAACTCTCGGCTTTCGATAAAGGCTTCGCTTTGATGCTTTGAGCTCAGTGTAAACAGGTTAACAAAGCTCAGAGAGAACGATGAAGAGTCTGCGGGTCATGGTTATTAAAGTTCATCCTCATGGCGTCGTCGATAAGTTTTCCAGATTTCTTGCCAATCAGTGCAGCAGTTGTTCAGATACATCAATAAAAAGCCAAACGTGTTTTTAATAGACCGAATCGCCTTGTTGTTTACATTCTACTTCCGGGTAGAAAACCAGCACGTAATTTGAATGAGATCAATAGTAACGAACGAGAGTTTAGCTATATATATCATATTTTTCACGCCGTATCACTGTTTAGACAAATCTGAAATGATGGAAGAAACATTACTACTTCTGTGTGTGTGTTTTGTGTTGCTATGTGTTGTATTTATTCAGTTGGGGGGAATCACGGTGTCTAGAAAGCATCAGTGGCTCAGCTGACAGGGACAGCTGACGGCGGTAGCTAAGCTAACGGCGGTAGCTAAGCTAACACCAGGACGTCAGCTGTTAAAACCCTCCCGTTGTCGGACACAACATGAAACTACTCCAGTTTGCTCAGTCATGTTGTAACCAAGATATCCGCTGGAGAAAATATTTTTTCATGGACCGTTTATTGAGTCACTGAGTTATTAAAGTTAAGTTAAACAGGTAGCCTAACCGTTAGCCCAGCTAATCTCTGATAACCATGACTAATTACAAAAATGTGCACACGTAAATAGTAATGTTTGTCTAATCATTGGTTTTATAGACTTTACAAACATCAGATTAGTCTAAACGGCGATATAGTGACATGAAAAATTAGATATATATAGCGAAACTCTCGTCCGTCACTATTGTTCGAATGCTGGTTTTCTACCCGGAAGTAGTTGTAAACAACAAGGCGATTCGTCCTATATCTGAACAAAAACATTTCATGGTAATCATCCAAAAGATATTTCTCTCTGATCGTCACCGTCAGTGATGAAGTGATGAACATGAATAGAAACATGGCGCTGCAGGCCCGGTGTTGGTGACCAGCGCCACTGGTGATCATAGCAGCTGATTAACAAGGCTTTCTGTTGCATTATGGGAACTGTCTTAACAGAGCAAGCAGAGCCAAAGACACCAAAACGTTGTTTAAGGGTCTCCCCCTCTCTTCTCTTTCTCCTCTCCTCTCCTCTCCTCTCCTCTCCTCTCCTCTCCTCTCCTCTCCTCTCCTCTCCTCTCCTCTCCTCTCCTCTCCTTCTTTCTCTCCTCTCCTCTCCTCTCCTCTCCTCTCCTCTCCTCTCCTCCTTTCCCCCGTCTCCTCTCATCCTTCTTCGCCTCCTCTCCACTCCTCCTTCTTCCTCTTCTCCTTCTTTCCTCCTGTGTCCTCTCCTCCTGTTTCATCTTTTCTCCTCTTCTTTCTTCCTGTTTCCTCTCCTCTCCTCCTTCTTCCTCTCCTCTCCTTCTTTCCCCCAGTCTCCTCTCCTCTCCTTCTTTCCTCCTGTCTTTTCTCCTCTCCTCTCCTCTCCTCTCCTCTCTTCCTGTTTCCTCTCCTCTCCTTCCCTCTCATCCTTCTTTGCCTTCTCTCCTCTCCTCTCCTCCTTCTCCCTCTCATCTCCTCCTCCTTCTTTCGTCCTGTCTCCTCTCCTCTCCTTTCCCCCTGTCTCCTCTCCTCCTTCTTCCTGTCCTCTCCTCTCCTCCTGTTTCCTCTTCTCTCCTCTTCTTTCTTCCGGTTTCCTCTCCTCTCCTCTCCTCCTTCTTCGCCTCCTCTCCTCTCCTCTCCTCCTGTTTCCTCTTCTCTCCTCTTCTTTCTTCCGGTCTCCTCTCCTCTCCTCTCCTCTCCTCTCCTCTCCTCTCCTCTCCTCTCCTCTCCTCCTGTTTCCTCTTCTCTCCTCTTCTTTCTTCCGGTTTCCTCTCCTCTCCTCTCCCCTCCTCCCCTCCTCTTGTTTCCTTCCTCCTGCCACCCCTCCTCCCCGTCCACACCCACGTGTCTTATTTACAACATTTGCACTTGCTGACTTGATGTCTGTGTGAGAAAATGTTTCCCGTACGCACCAATAAACCCGTCATTCATCCGTTTTTTGATCCTCCCCCTCCTCTCATCCCTCCGTTCATCTGCTGTGCCTTTGCCTGGATACATCTTTTTCCCTTCTTTCTATCTATTTGTCCTCCTCACTTTCTCACTCGTCGTCCCCCTCTCTCCCTCTCCCTCTCCCCTCCCTGTTGTTTTCTCTCTCTCTTATCCTGCTTCCCTGCCTTCATCTGCTCAGTATCAGCCCCACAGACTGTTATGTAACAGTCAGGTGATGTGTTGGCCAGTTGAACGGCCTTAAAGCCCTACTGCCCTGACACACACCTTCTGGAGCTGATAGACTGCTACACTTTACCCACGCCAGTTTCCTTATAAAGCATCTGAAATAAGGGTGTATGCCCTCAATAGACAAAATATGAACATTATTGAAGCTTTAAATCCAACATAACTTTGAACTTTAGGCTTAAAACCCAACAGGCATTGATCTGTCTTCACATCAGGACTGTTTAGTTAAAAAAAAACCTGTTATATTCAATGCAATCTGTAATTCTCTTTTTTTGTGATCAACTTATTTATTGAAAAATGTACTATATACTGTATATTCACATCATATACATTGTTTTCCCCCCTTTTTTTCTCCCCACAATCTGTAATTCTCGAGTCCAACACAAGATATCAAAGCCTCAGTATAAAAAATGTGCTCTAAAAACCACCTTAAAAACAAGAGGAAGGTAAAACTGTGTGTAAAGTTCACTCTTTACACTTTAATGGATGCTTCTTGTAAATCTGTTTAAACTCGTCCTTTTAAAACCCCAACGAAGACAAACAACAGAGCCGCCTGGTGCTGCGCCAGCAAGATGAGTTTTGTCGTCAGTGTTTGGGAGAAGGTCTAGCAGCATGAGGCGACCATATGGTCTAACTTCTCCTGCCAATGGGTGACTTTCCACCTACCACCTTTTTACTTTCCTTCTGTTTTTTAATTTTATTTAATCCTTCATGATCACAGAGAAAATTAGCAAGACACTTTTGTCTCCTCAGCGGTATGACTCCTGTTGAAGCTGTCCAACAGGACGGTGTGAATGCCTACATGAATTAGCTATTTCTAAACCAATGTAATTATTGACACCTACTGTATTCCCACTGGGCCTCCCACATATTGCCTGCAGGCACATTACAATGGTACATTGTTTTCATGAGTCACGAGCGCACTCCTTGTTTGATTATGCACCATTCAAACAGGTTGTGTACGTCTTCAGCGCATTCATTCTTGTCTGTTTATAATAGTGTTGTTAGGTATGCTATGCTATGGAGCTCATAGTGTGCATCAGAGACCAGTGCATCTGGATTAAAACAATCCTCACAATACATGGACGTCACTATCTTGCACATGAAAAAAATAAATACCAGTAGATAACATGAGTTTAATAATTAACTATTTGGCAAATTGTACTCTCAAATATAGCCCAAAACAGGTTTATCATTATAATTTTTGCCTTTTTAAAGCCTTTAAACCTTTAAAGGTCCCATATTTTCATTTGTCCCGTGTATGATCGAGATGTATTTGTGGATTTAAAGAGGAACTATGAGAGTCTGGTCGCTTTTCCGCTGTTTTACTAACCCTCCGCCATGTGCATTTGTTTACAACAAAGCCGGTGAAGAATCAATGCATGAAGCGGCGGATAACGTTATATAACACATATAATGTTACGACGTGTGTACTTGTGTAGTCTTAACCGTCATAAACAAAAGATTGCCGGTTATGGAGCGTGTTTGTGTCGCGGTGTGCAGAGACGAGAGCTACACTGAGGGTTGCAAGGTGGAAGGCAGAGAGCCTCTGTTCTCACAGTTACTCTGGAGCTTTTTAATGAAGGTAAAAATGTAGCATGGCCACAGGAAAAATCCTGCTGAGTTCCTCTTTAAGAACCAAAACCCATGTGAGTGTAGTTTTCTATCTCCACTCTCAGCTTCTCTCTGGAGCTACTGTAGGTCGAATGGTGTCAGCCAATCAGAAGAGAGGAGGCTCTGAGACTATCCTCTGATTGGGTGACTGTTTTCTCAATGATTGAAAATTAGAGCAGATTTGATGAAAATACAAAAACAAATACAATGCTGCAAAGTGTTGGATGGCGGGTCCAGGTGGTGGCGAGGGGCGGGGATTAATGACTGCCTTGTTGTGACATCACAAAGTGACAGGAAGTCCTGACGGCTGGTTTTAAGGCTCAGTTTCTGAATACAGGCTGTGCATTTCTCTGTGGACTGAGGCTTTGATACTTTCACAGGATCAATATTGAACCACATGGAAACATCGCTTCATATAATATGGGATCTTTCTCAAAGCTGCTGTTTTACCGCTGTGTATTTCATGTTTAATGATCGCATCACTATGAGCTAACACATTTATTTTTGTATATGTATGACCAAAATATTCACAGTGTTTTTTCCCCCTGTGTCTGTCTCCAGGTGCTGATATTTGCTGAAGATGAGTAGTGGGCGGGGGGACACCCCGGAGCCCCCCAGAGGGGGGGAGTGTCTGAAGAGGAAGGACTGTCAGTCAGACCTCCTGGGCCCCAGGTGAACACAGAAATCCTCCGAATAACCACAAAATACACAACGATGAAGCTCCTGTAGCCCATAATAACCTGAACCGTTTTATATCAGTGCTGTTTATCCATCGGATTCTTCTTCTAAGCCACAAAAATATGTCAAATATGTGACTAGTAGCTTGTCATTAAACTAATAAAAAGTTTTTTTAGGGGGGAAAAAGTTGAAAAACTTTTTTAAAATTCAGGTCAATGAAGAGAGAACAGAGACAGAGAGAGGGAGGTTGTGTGGTTTGTGGGCCGAGGCTGTCGCAGGTCGATGGAGAAAAATGCGGCGGCAGCATTTTTACAGACAGCGGTTTACATAAGCGATAACGAGTCGTTGTGCTTCTGTTGTCCGGGCGGGCGGGCGGGAGGATGTGTGAAGGTTGGAGTGACGAGGTGCTGAGGTCACAACGAGGACACGTGAGGACATGTTGTAGCTCAGGTCGCAGCGAGGACGTCTCGGTGTTTCCCCTCCCAAAAAGACGAGATAATATTAATGTAACCACACACACGTCTGTTACATACACGTGTTTGAAACCTGACGGGACTGTTTTTGACATCCACAGTTGTAATAATAAGGCAAACACTGGAGCAAAAAGAAGTGTAAAATAACAAATAATTACTAATTTCACATATTTGACAGTGACATGTTCTTCTTTTTCATCCGGCGTCCAGCCCAAAGAGGAACACTGAGAGGAGGAACCGGGAGCAGGAGAACAAATACATCGAGGAGCTGGCAGAGCTGATCTTCGCCAACATCAACGACATGGACGACCTCAACGTCAAGCCGGACAAATGTGCCATCCTCAAAGAGACGGTGAAGCAGATCAGGCAGATCAAGGAGCAGGGTGAGGGTCCACTGCTTTGTGCCACGTTGTCATGCTACATAACTGAGCGTACGCTATAGCAACATGACTGGTGGTTAGGACTGAAAGTAGTGCAGTTTCCCAGGTGTTTTGATAAATGCTTATTATTTATTTATGTATTTATTTGTAAGGGGCAGTGAATATTAATGAGCCCCAGTATAAATACATTTGTGAATATTCCTGGAGTTAGCATGGTTGCTAATTTGCATCCGTAGTCCCTTGGCGGGTAAAAAATACAATACAATACAATACAATACAAACAGTGTTGAGTGCAAAATGTAGAATTAAACACACAGGAATTGAATCAAAATCAATAAAGTTGCAGAGAAAGAATCCCCTCCTGGCGCCTGGAGAGGATCAAGACACTGGAAACTTAGCAGCAGAGGAAACAATACAATACATACAACAATACAATAACACAATACATTCATTTACTATCAGCAACTAATTTGAACTAAAAAACTAATTTGAGCTAAAAAAAAACCAACAACTGATATTTCCCTTTAAACGTCAAACATTTCAATTTCTCAAGATCATTTAAAAGCCCAAAAGTCGCAAAACAGAGAGACAGAAAAACATCGAGGTAATCACTTACGTTTTGTCTAACGAAATATTCAGCAATCAATTCAATTTTGATTTATTTTCATGAGTAAAATAACGTTTCTAAAAAGTCTGATTTGAGCACATTCTAACTTTCTTGTTGACCAATCAGATTGCTTGGTCCGAACTACTTGTTGTATAATATACTGTAACAATAGAACGGTAGATAAGTGTGATAAAATGTGACAGAAGTCATGCACTGCACGGTTTCCTGTAGCTCAGATGTTATCGGCGAGTCGGCGACGTCTCTTTGGCCTCTTTGGTTTGTCAGGTTGTGTTTTGTGCGTCACATTTTGTATTTTGCATGAAAAACATAATGGAAAGACGCTGCTGGAACAGATGATGTGGATCTGTTTTAAATTTATTTTATTTTATTTTAAGGTTTATTTGGAATGGGACCTCACATATTCATGAACATACAAAAAAAAACAATTAATTGCTGTAAATATGTCAGATTTAGCTGGAAGCTAATTTCCATCCGCAGTCCCATGACACATAATTAAATAAAATTACACTCAGACATTTAAAACGATAGAAATTGTCGAGTATGAGCCGAGAAAAGTGAAGCGTCCAGAGAAATAAATTATTAACATGAAGGAAGGTTTTTTTGATATATAATATAACATATAAATATCTTATTTGAGTAGGGACAGTGCATATTAATGAACATTGGTATAAAATACTGCAGTAAATATGCCGGATTATAGCCGAGCCGCTAATTTACATCCGTAGTCCCTAATAAATAAATAAATAAATAAACAAATAAATAAAATACAACATTACGCCACAAGGAATAAAAACAATACAAATGGCGATACAAATAAAGTAAATAAAATATTGGATGCGGTACTCAGACAGGACAAGACAATATGTGAGACAAAATGTGTCGTGTTGAAAGAGGTTTTATTCTTAATCATCAAAACCACACAGGCAGGAAAATGGGAGTTGTTGAAACTCTTAGATATTCACGATAAGATGAAGAGAAACGTTGTCATCGCATCAAATCAGGAACAAATGAGATAATATGGGGGTTTTCTCTTCTTCTAAAAATTGAAAATTGAAAAAAAAAGACATGATGTGCCTGTGATAGCACAACATCCAGCCAACACCTAATGTTTGATCGTCACCACAGCAACACACACCTCACGAACAACCAAACCCTCTCCCTCCTCCTCTGATTGGTGGAAACTGCTCCACACACACACACACACACACACACACACTCTGAGACATAAAGAGAAATGTGTGTGAGCACTAACACAGACTCTGTAATGATGATGTGTGATGATGAGGATGATGGTGGTGGTGATGGTGGTGGTGGTGATGAAGAGGCCGTTATGTAACTCAGGCCAACATGATGTAAGTCCAGCTCCCCCCTCTCCCTCCTGCTGCTCTCCTCTCCTCTCCTCCCCCTCACTCCTTTTCACCTTTCCTCCCTTTCTTTTCTTCTTTGCACCTCTTACACCTCCACTCTCTCCTCAGTCTTTCCTCTTTGCACTTGTACATCCATCTTTTATTTGTTCCTCTGCTGCTTTCTTTCCCTCTTCCTCCTCTCCTCTCTCTGTTTTCCCTCTCTCATCATCCTCCTCTCCTCTCCTCCTTTTTTGTCAGCCAGTTGGTGTCCACATGTTGTTGCACTGTTTGTATCTGGAAACAACAGCTGAATAAGCAAACACACAGACACACACACAGATACACACACACACAGCTGTCTGCTCAACTTCAGGAACACATTGTTTTCCAGCAGCCACGATATTGAACTGATGAGGTGGATGAACTGTGTGCAACAAATTAAAGTTCACGTGACTGTCATTCCCAGGTGTACGGGGGATGATATTTTCATTATTGATTAATTTGCAGTGAAATAAAACCAAGAAAAGAAGCACATCTATACATTTACAGTAAAAAGTTGGAACGAGGGATTATTTGTTATTTTTCCATTTGTGAAACTACTTACTATTGATAATGAATGGGTTTTGACCATTTAATTAATTAATTAATTGATGGATTGTTTGATCTTTCCTATGTGCTTCAGTGCTGCACTGAACTGGATAAACTGTCCATAAACTGCCTATAACAACTATAGTGACAAGTATCTGTCTGTTTTGAATTTGCAGCAGTATAATGAACAGCCATCAGTAGCTGTTCTGTTTTTTTTATTTTATTTATTTATTTTATTTTCATTCAGTCCAGTTTGTTCAGGCTGGGCTGCTGGTCGAGGTATCGGCTTTTAGCTGTTGGCCGGAGGCACAGGGTTCAGAGAGCTAATGAGCTGTGCATTTGTGAAAAAAAAACAAAAACTGCAGACTGGAGCATATGCAAAAACTAAGCTGTTCATAGGCAACAACTGTACAGTGAGTGCAAAAAAACTTCCTTTAAGTGCATGTTCATCACATTTCTACACATCGACTCCACTCTTCTTCTTCTTCTTTTTTTTCATTGTTTTTCATCTCTGTCCCCTGGAAAAACCTGCTAAAGTCACACAAAATCACTTTGAGGCAAATGTTGTTAATTACAAAAAAAAAAGCGCGCACTGCGACTTTAATACCCTTCAGCCTACATGACAGCCACTCCAGGCTGCGCAGTGACAGGGTTTAAGGGCTGATGACTCTGTACAGCTCTGGTCCCACAACAGGAATGTGAGCTATGTGGCCTAATGGGGCCATGGGAGGCTTAACAGTGCAGTGGTACAGAGACCGGCCTCTAATATGGCTATAAATGTGTGTAATGTAGCGCACATTAGCTCTGCCATACCTGCTTCCCATGGCATCCCAGTGCACTCGAACCTGCGGGGTTTAACGGCCCGCTGCTGCAGGGAGACTTTGGGGTGCACTGGAGTTTGCATTAGTGTAACGCAAGCCCAACGTTAAAGGGATAGTTCAACGTTTTGGCAAATTGGCCCATTGCCATAATCGCTATAGTCATAGCAGTGGGTTTGTTACCTTTATTTGTCGGTGCAAGCAATTTTTTTTAGAGCTACGCTACAGAGGCTAATGGGATTTCTTGGTTTCCCTCATCAAACTCATCAAATACACAATCCAACAACTCCACAATGCTCTGGTGGACAAGTTGTGACCTGCACTATCACCACGCTATGAGATAATAACACAACGTTACCAGACAGAGTTGTTTTAGAGGTAAATACAGAGACTGCTTGCTGAAAAACTGTCCTTGAAGGCAACACGCATCAGCAGTTTTGCATGAATTTCCCTCTAAAACAACTCTGTCTGGTAACGTTCTGTTATTATCTCATAGCGTGGTGAATGTGCAGGTCACAACTTGTCCACCAGAGCGTTGTGGAGTTGTTGGATTGTGTATTTGATGAGGGAAACCAAGAAATCCCATGAGCCTCCGTAGCATAGCTCTGAGCAGCTCACCGCTCTGCTCCGCCGTTCTAAAAATAGCTTGCACCGACAATTAAAGGTAACAAACCTACTGCTACGACTATAGGGATTATGGCAATGGGCCAATTTCAATTTGCCAAAATGTTGAACTATCCCTTTAACAGTGAGTGAGGGTGAATATAATCAGCGGAAGGTCCTCGTGTACATGGAAATGAGTGAATGAGTGGGTGTGTTTTCTTTTCTTTTTTTGCCTGAAGCCGACATCATCACATAAACAACGTCGTCAGTGTTTTCTGGGAAAAGAAAATACTTGAAAAGAGGCCGAGCTGCGACGCCACAGCTTCATGTTCCAGGAAGACAAACACACATTGTGTCAGAAACATCCAGTCATTTACTTCAGTGGAGCCGAATCCTTTTTTTTTTTTTTTAATGTTTTTGATGTTCAGTCTTGAACTTCTGACGCGACCTTTCACCACATCATCAATGAGTCAATGAATTCCTTCAAACACATTGTGAAAGTGTTTTGTTTATTCTTTTAAATGTGGGTTGTTTTTTGTTTTTTTTTACCGGGACATCCTGTTTCCGTTTCTTGTTTTCTTTTTCTTTCTTTTTTTTTTAATCCCATTTTTCCGTTTTGTCGTCTTTTCACAGACAAAGCTCCGGTGGCCGATGATGAGGAGGTGCAGAAGGCCGACGTCTCCTCCACAGGTCAAGGCGTCATTGATAAAGATGCTCTCGGGCCCATGATGCTGGAGGTGGGTTCAATATTCTACACTTTTCTTTTCTTTTATTTGAAGCATTGATCCGTAGGAAGATGTATTTTAGGAACCAAAAAACATCTCAGTGTTGTTTTCCATCCTTGTTTTTTTTTTCCATCTCCTCATATTATGAGTCTAATAATTAACAGTTTGGCAAATTGCACTCGCAAATATAGCCTAAAATAGGTTTACCATTATAACTTTTGCCTTTTTAAAACCTTTAAAGATCCCATATTTTACATTTCTCCTGTGTTTTGTTTGATGTGCTGATCCTTAAGAAGATATATTTGTAGTTTTAAGAACCAAATCCATGTGAGTGTAGTTTCTCTGGAGCTCTAGTAAGCTGCAGGCCGGTGTCAACCAATCAGAGGAGAGAAGGCTCTCTGAGCCTCTCTTCTGATTGGCTGTGTGTTTTCTCAATGATTGACAAACAGAGCAGATTTGAGGTTAAATATTTATAGAAACCAAATCCTGCAAAGTGTTGGATGGTGGGTCCAGGTGGTGAGGGGGCGGGGCTTTGTTGTGACATCACAAAGTGACAGGAAGTCCTGACGGCTGGTTTGTTTTAAGGCTCAGTTTCTGAATACACACTGTGTGCATTATTTCTCTGTGGACTGAGGCTTTGATACTCTCACAGTATTAACATAGAAACCTACTTTATAATAGAAACATCCACCTTTTTTTTTTTAGACCATGGGTCCTTTAATTGAATAACTGCGTGTGTCTGTAATACGAGAAAGAGAGAGAGAGAGAGGGATTGTGGGAAAGTGCCAAAACACCAGAAAGGAAAGGGCTGCAAAGTGTTTCACACATGTTGTCGTTTGAAACACAATTAGAGCGTCCCTCTGACTTTAAATGGTGTTGCACTCGCCGGTGACGCAGAGAGATAAGAGTTCCCCCGGCTAGCGGCAGTGGCGTCATGAAGCCTACATTAGTGTGTGTGTCTGTGTGTGTGTGTGTGTGTTTGTGCAACGGGTGTGTGGTGACGTATAACATGGGACCCAATGAGGTATAAATACCTTACTGAAAAGCCAGATTAGAATAGGAGAGGAGGAGCCTGGCCACACACACACACACAGCACACACACACACACACACACAACACAACACACAACACACACACACACATGCAGGATAAATTTAGCTTTCATCAGCTGTAATATTGGCCGAGGTGTCTGTCTGTTTGGAGTCTAAAAGATAAACATCGTTGGAGCCAAAGAGCGTTTTCTATTGAGTTTTATTCTGCTGTGCTGCGGCCGGCTGCACACCAGCTGGGCTGATAAGCAGGCAGACTTACAGTAGGAGGCTTGTGTGGACATGTGGCAGCAGGCTAAAGGACAAATCACAGTCTGTACATAGTATACTGTAGGTGGAAAATGCTGAGTTGACGGGAGTGAAAGAACGGAAAAATCACGCACACATACACATGCACATGCACATGCCAACACCTTGTATTATGACGGTTGTACCCGCATTTTATTTTGAAAGGGGTCGACTCGAGACACATTTTGTTTCACTTTTGTTTCAGAGTTTAATCAGCGTTAGATAAAAAGCTTTAATGAACTCTAATTAACATCCAATCACTTTCACTTTCTCTCCTTCGTGTTCACGTCCTCTAATCTCCCTCTACCTCATCTTCCTTTATTCTCCTTTCTTCCTTTTCCCTCTCCTCTTTCCTCCCCACCTCTCCTTTTCTTCTGGCTTTCCCTTCATCCTTCCCTCCCTCCCTCTCTCCCTCCCTCCACCCTTCGTCTTCCTCCGCTCCCCCTTTCAGGCCCTGGACGGCTTCTTCTTCGTGGTCAACATGGACGGCAACATCGTGTTTGTGTCGGAGAACGTCAGCCAGTACCTCCGCTACCAGCAGGAGGAGCTGATGAACACCAACGTCTACAACGTGCTGCACGTCGGAGATCACGCCAAGTTCATCAAGAACCTCCTGCCTAAGAGCCTGGGTAGGATTTTACACATAAACACATACATGTATATACTTTTGATGTATCTCTTTGATGTTTCTCTTTCTTTCTTTCTAGTTTAGTTTTATATGCCCCTATTCATTTATATATATACTGTATATTCTAGATTTGTATTCTAGATTTGGAGACTGTCTTAAATGTTTATCGGCTGCAACGAGAAACGTAATTTCAATCCTCTGTACAGTTTGTCCTGTAGAAGTGACAATAAAACTGGCTTAGACTTTTTTGGCTTTAATGTCGGAGGAAAAAGAAGAAAGCTCACGCACATCCAAAATGTAGCCAGGTGCTGAGTCCAGGAAGGTAAAGCGACAAAAAGGAGGGAACTCGCCACACTGTATTCTCCCAAAATGTTCAATAATTTATTAGAGGATTACATAATATAAGGAGAAGGACAACGTTTCGAGCGTTTGGCTCTTCGTCAGGTCAGTCAATTAGAGCAGTTGCTTTCAGGTGTCCTTCAAATGGTTTTCCAAGATCCACCCATGGAAGAGGTCATAAGGAATCCATAGTGAAACGATACAAGGTCCATAAATCTTCATTGGCATTGCAAGTATTAAAATGGACATATGTAGGTCGTCATATTTGATGAGAGTAAAGTAGGTGTGGATAATATCTACAAAGAAAAAATACATATAAAACGGCAAAAATAACTTGTTTTATCAAAAAGACACATGTCTCTGTTTCCAAAGGAAAAAAATATATATATAAGGGGTTCCCTTTCCCTAAGAAATAAGGTAAAAGATTTATACAAAAAAGTTTTGTCGGAGGTCCATGAGTGTTGTGAATGTTGTTATCCATATTTTTTCTGCGTCACTTCTCATATATATTTGTTCGTCGTGTCTTCGTCTCGTCCAGTGAATCATCGGAGCGGCGACTCGTCCAACAGGAACAGCCACACCTTTAACTGCCGCATGCTGGTCAACCCTCATGCCGACGGCGAAGCCCGGCCGGCGTCGGAGCAGCCGGACGCGTCGCAGCAGAAGTACGAGACCATGCAGTGTTTCGCCGTGTCCGAACCCAAGTCCATCAAAGAGGAGGGCGAAGGTACCGACTCATACGTCTCTACGCCAGCTGTTCCTTTTTTTTATTTGTTTTATTCAATCTTTATAGGTTTTTATTGCTATCTTGACCCATTCTTTTCTTCTTTAACGTTTCCCTCTCCTCCAGCCTTTCTCCCTCCTCGTCTTTATTGATTGATAGATAGATTGATTTGTTTATTTAAAGCAGAAGTAAGTGATATATATGTGTTAATATAAGTCTTAAATAGTTATATCTTCCGACAGCAATCACTTACATAGAGTGTTTGGACTGAAACACGGGTCTCTCAGTCCCTCTGCTCTGCTCTGAGCCGAAGAGAAAACATTTCTCGTATCCTACAGTTTTTATCCAATGAGGAGAGAGAACGGCATGCAGGGCTGTGTGTGCAGCCAAGGGACGCCGTGAATGTGGTGACGTAGCGACGAGGACTGTTATGGTGCGTTCAAGGAAACTCGTATTTTTCCGACCGTGAAGTGGTACCAGTTCAATCTGGTACGAGTTCACCGGTCGGAAGTTACGAGTGGCCGTTACAGTGACTTTCACCGGTAAAACAGGTCGGAAAAACACGAGTGGGTTGCCTGGAACGCTACAAAGTCGTAAGTTGTGACTTGAAGCTGTAATTTACGATTTCAAAAGCCTGCCTGGAACGCAGCATTAGCCAAAACGACCGGACCACTCACTTCTGCTTTAAGTGTCATGCAAGACCCTAGACAATATAAATAAATACATTCAAAGATGGCGAACAAGTCTACTCATAAATATCTGTCCATAGACTCATGCAACAACATTTTTTGCATTAACAGGCAGTTTTTTAAAAGAACCAAAACTATAATAGTAAATAGTTTAATGTAGGACATACTGTTCACTGCTTTTTCAATAATCTCTTTGTCTCTCTGTGTTGCCGTCGTTGTCTCTATGCCCCTCCACTCCACCCCCCCGCCCCCTTTTTTGTGCATTTCTCTCCGTTATCTCCTTCTGTCTCCTAACTTCCTCTCTTTTCTTGACTTTCTGTCACTTTCCCATCACTCTCTCCATCCCCCATCTTCTACTCTCTTGTGTCCTGTCCTCCTTTCATCACCACTCCCCTCCACTTTTCCCTCCCCATCCATTGGGAGAGACTAATTAGTGTGTGGCACTTTGTCATCTTCCCATCTTGTTCTATCACACACACACACACACACATACACACACACACACACACACAAGGGAAAAGAGTCTTTCTGGCACTCTAATTTTAGACGTCTGACAACCAGATATTGTGCCAATCTCTCCCCTGACAGGAGGAGGATGTCTGCCGGACAGACTGAGAGCTGCAGGTTGAGGCTGAGCTTTACGGTGGCGGCTTTTAGATCGAAGCTTTGACTCAGACTCGCAGCCTCGAGTCGAAAGTTGCTGCTCTGCTCATTAAATATGTTTTTTTTTTTTTTTCACCACTGAGGTGATAGTTAATGATGGTGTTGGACTGGACAGCCTCATATCCACAGGTGTTTTTAATGTTTTCTTAGGTACAGGCGGTGTGGTAGGGAAATAAGAGGGAACCTGTTGCCTTGTGTTGTTTTTAATGAAGCTGCAACAGGTGGAGAGTCACAACAAGACGACTCAAAAGAGAGAGAGGGAAGATGAGCTTGCAGTTTTAATTCAAATACACACAGATAGGAGTTTCACACTGGCAGGGCTCCGGTTCCCAAACCTAATTTTAAACCGGATGGTGCGTTCAGACCTAAAGAAATAACAGGTTCATAACCTTGGTTTTCAAGTGAACCAAAAATTGTTGGTTCTTCCCTGCGAACCGTTACATCATCAGTGTGCGTGTCTTATTCTATCTAGGCTGTGAAAGACGAGCAGGAAGGAGGAGGAGAAAGCAGCGACTCGCAACATGGAGAAAGAAATGTTTGGTGCCGATTTGGGCAAATACAGAATTTCAAGAAAAGCTAGAAAGCAGCACAAGGAAGAACAAGTTGTATGAATTTCCCTTTGGGGCTTAAAATATTAAAGTAATTCTTATCTTTGAACTCTGGGAAGAGATGGTCAAGGCCACCAGACCACATAATTAATCAACTTAAAAAGAAACAGAAGAAGGAACAGAGATGGCAAAAAAGCAAAAAAATTGCCGCTGTTGTGTTTACTGTACTTCTACTACTTCTTTTTCAGATTTTCAGTCTTGTCTCATCTGTGTGGCCCGACGAGTCCCCGTCAAGGAGCGACCTGTGCCCACATACGAGAGCTTCACCACGCGGCAGGACCTTCAGGGTACGTCTCTTACGTTACGTTACGTTACGTTACGTTACGTTACGTTACGTTACGTTACGTTACGTCTTATCTGTGGAAACCAAATGTGGTAACACTTTACTTGAATAGGTATTCATAAGATTGACATAAAACTGTCATAACCATGACATAACAGCTGTCATAAACATCAATGAATACTTATGACAGCTGTCGTTAAGTGTCATTCGGTAAGTTATGTCACTTTTGATGCAAAGTTGACATTATTTGAGATGTTTTTGTTATGAGAACTTGACATAATCTTTAAAGTTTGGCAATTAGGTCTGCTATGACAGTTTAAATTGTCTTTATGTCAAGTTGTCGGATCAAAAACATCTCAAACAATGTCAACTTTGCATTAAAAGTGACATAACTTATCGAATGACACTTAACGACAGCTGTCATAAGTATTCATTGATGTTTATGACAGCTGTTATGTCAATCTTATGAATACCTATTCAAGTAAAGTGTTACCCAAAGAGTCAGCGTGATGCCGCCTGCTGCTCACTGACCTATCGTAAGGTTTAACTCGTCCCCTGCTCTCCCCTGTCCAGGTAAGATCACGTCGCTGGACACCAGTCTGCTGCGGGCGTCCATGAAGCCGGGCTGGGAGGACCTGGTCCGCCGCTGCATCCAGAGGTTCCACCTGCAGAACGACGGAGAGATGTCCTTCGCCAAGAAACACCATCAAGAAGGTGACTGTCTGAACCCAGAGGGAGGAGTCACGCGTTGACCGTCCCTGTAAACCGTCTCCTCGTCCTGACTCCTGTCTCCTTCCTGTTTCCTGTTTCCCAGTGTTGAGGAACGGCCACGCGCTCAGCCCCATGTACCGCTTCTCCCTGGCGGACGGAACCATCGTGTCGGCTCACACCAAGAGCAAGCTGGTCCGATCTCCAGGCACCAACGAGCCGCAGCTCTACATGTCACTGCACATCCTGCACAGGTAACAGTGATTTATTTAAAGGGGCACTAATATGCTTTTCCAGCTTTTCAGAGTTATAAATAAGTTGGATACTTGTTCAGGGTATCTGCGGGGTCTTGAAAAGTATTAAAAGGTGATAAATCAATTTTGGGAAAATTAAGACCCTTAAAAAGTATTAAAAAGTCTTTTCACGACTTTATAAAGTCTTAAATTGTGAAGGTATTTTTTCTGAATTAGCTGTCCAAGAGTTTGAGTCCTAAAAAACATTGTGAAAGTGTGTGAATTTATTCATTTTATTAAAGAACAAGATTGTTGTTTTGGTTTTTTGAGAGTGGAGCAATGTTTTTTTTTATTCTTTTTTATTATAAACTTTGCCTTTGATTTATTATCCCAGCCTATTTTGAATACTGTTGTATCATAGTGGTCTACAGTCTTTATCACAAACTAGAACTGTTAAGTTAAAAGTGTCACTGATGTAAATGGTTACAGCTTGAAGTGGTGGTGAGGTACTGAAAAATATTGAGACGGTCTTGAAAAAGTCTTAAAAAGGTATTAAAATTAACTTCAAGATTCCTGTATAAACCCTGTTGTTCTAGAGGACGTGGAAGTGCCATATCATGAGGTACGTAGGTGTGTGTTGAACGTTCAGGCTGCAAACACTCAAGTTTGGAGAGTTTTTTCTAAAGTCTCATTTTTTGACATGTCACAGGTTTAGCGGAAGTTCAGCTGGCCGCCTGGCTCCAGCTTAATTTGCAGACTTTTAGTAGCAGGTCGACGTCACATCCAACCGTACGATGATAATACAGTAATATGAGATGTGGTGAAATTTAGCGTTTACCATTCAGAGACGGAGGTTCAGACTGCGTGTGTTTTTGTTGTGTGGGTGCAAGGCGTACGGTTGTATGGATGGAGTTGAAACTTTTAGCATATTAAAGGTATTCAGAAAAGAAAATGGATTTTGAGCCCACTGTGGGTCTTAACAGTAGTGTAATAATAACTCATCAGACTTTGTGCAAAATTCTATTTTCAAGTAAATCCGGGGTGAAAGTGGGGCAGTTTCTTTCCGCATTGGATAATGGAGGCGCACGGATTATGCGTCACGTTGCTCACAATATTGGATCCGTCATCCGTCAATCAAACGTCTGAGACAACACACACACACCGAGCTCGGTCTCGCCCCAACAATTGAATATCCCGCTCGATAACAACCAATCAAATTAGTTTTCCTTACTCAGGTTAACTTGTGCGGCAACTCGTGGAAACTCATAGAAGGAGGCGCAACAAACAGGACAAACGGCCATTTCTGAACACCTTTAAAAACGCAAAAAGAACAGAAATTCGCTTGTTTACTATTTATTGGGAGTGTACAGGAGTAAGGTGTGCAATTTGCACACAAAATGGAAGTGTTGGACATAAATAAATAAAAAGAAAAACGGTAAACAAACACTTATATCTGTGTTTGAAGAGAGTGATGGTGAGTTATAGATCAATTCACTGCATCAAAGAAGAAGTTTGCTCTTTTTGCATCATCCGAGCTTTTACACTTGAAAGGTTTTCATCAAAGCTTTTTTTTTTTTTTTTACTCTTTTACAAACTTCTTTTATTTACTTCTTTTTACTTCTGCCGTGGTTGAGTTCACGGTCGACCAGACAGGTTCGAGTTCCTTCATCACATTCCTCATTTCAATTACATCGAAGCACAGATGTTATTTACAGCACATTTCTCTCCCTGATCTGTGTGTCTATCACATGTTCTCTCTGAGTGTTTGTGGTTTCCCCCTCGTTTGGACCTCGGGTTTGTGTATGTGTGTGTGTGTGTGTGTGTTGGTGGGGGGGGTGGGGGGTCACGGCCCAGAACAAAGGGCCTGTTATTCAGATCTGCCGCCGCATGTATAGACCAAAAGTGACACAAGCAGCACCAGCCGGTCCGGTCCACAGAACCTCCGTCGCTCCGTCGCTCCGTCGCTCCGTCTCCTCCCACCACCGGGAGCGACCGGGACTCCGCCAGCGTCCCGCCGCCGCCGCCGTTTGGTATGAGCGCTCCGAGTCAGGAATTGGACGGCGGTCAGAAAACAATGCCAGGACTGTTACCCAGAGCGTCCAGGGATCAATGGCGAGAACTTGGCCTTTTTTTACTTCCACAAGTTTCACATTCAAATTTATCGCTCCAGTATTCAGCACAATGAGAGCTTTGTGTGTTTGCTGTGGGGGCCGAGGCCGATGCATGTTCAAAGCTCTCTCTTCTCTTCTCTTCTCTTCTCTTCTCTTCTCTCTCTGTTACAGCTTCAGGCTTCGTTACAACTCTGTTTTCTCAGTTGTGTACACGGCTTCTGAGCTGCTCCCCGTTTTACTTTATGACGTGACTAATTGACGCTGAAAGAAAAGGCTCTTACTCACTTACTGCTTCTTACTTTACTGACTCCACCACGCTGCCTTTTCACCTCCTTCAGCAGACATTTGCTGAAATTCATGAGCTAGAAGATCACTGGTCTGGATTTTAATAACTTAAAAACAAAAAAACTGTTTTACACTCAACCTGTGAAAGATGACCCAACATTATAAACACAACTCAGCCACGGTTCAAAGAGAAAGAACAACCTAATGGTACCGTATAAGCAGAGGGATTGTCTCCTTATGATGCCAACAAGAAAGATAAAATACAATATATTCTTATTTACTGTCAGTGAGTGACTGATGTTTTCAGTTTCATTGCAGATCGTGTGGTTTGTAAACAACATGAACATGTGATGTTTTCACCCTCCCCTTGTCTTTGTCATGAGAAAATATTAAAATATGCAGGGACATTTAAAGAGGAACTAAGCAGGATTTCTCTGCTACATTTTTTTACCTTAATTAAAAAGTTCCAGAGTAATTGTGATCATTTACTACATGACTTGTGACTTGTTACAGTGAGAACGGAGGCTCTCTGCCTTCCACCTGGCGTCTCACAGCTGAAAACCAACCTTGCAACATCACCTACTGGCCGCCGCCCCGGTGTCCCAGCTCTCGTCTCTGCACACCGCAACACAAATGCGCTCTGTAACCTGTAATTTTTTGTTCATGGCGGTTAAGACTACAAAAATACATGGGCTGTAACATCATATATGTTATGTAACGTTATTCACCGCTCCATTTATTGATTTTTCGCCGGCTTCATTGTAAACAGATGCACATGGGTAAGAGGAGCGTAACCAAAACAGCGGAAAAGCGAGCGGACTTGCATAGTTCCCCTAGCGCGTATTGTCGTAAAGACGCGTTGTCTCTGTCTCTGAGTACTGTAAATCATTTTGTCGGGTGGACCGACCCGACAGCTGCCTCCTGAAGTTAAAGAGTTACACTACTTAGAAACAGCTCATCTTCCCGCCGACGGCCTCATTTGCTGTTGAAGGTCAAACAGAGACATCAGCAGCAGCGAGAGACTTCTGCAAATCCAGTTAAAACTTCTCTGTAGTCGCTTTAAGATAAATCAGTTTTACCCTCTAACCAAAAGAACACCAGTTCAGCCTCATACTGACACCTGTGTGTTGTGTGTTGTGTGTTTTCCTTCCAGGGAGACGGGAGGCAGCATGAGCGCGGACGCATCTGGCGGGCAGGGCATGGTCAAACCGATGACCCCGACCAGCGCCGGCGGCCCCTCCCCTTCCCCCGACACCAGCGCCACGCGGGGCTTCGGGGCCGGCCGCGCCCCCACGCCTCAGGGGAGCAGCCACGCCGCCCTGAAGCTGGGCAGCCCGGCGGCGCAGGGCAGCCCCTCCGTGTCCTCGGGGGTCCAGGGCGCCATGATGTCTCCCCACCGCCAGAGCCCCGGCGTGGCGGCCAGCAGCAGCTGCTGCAGCAGCCCCCGCCTGCCCCAGCATCCCCCCGGCTCCTTCTCCCCCGTGCCCCACCTCCCCTCGCCGGCGTCCGTGGGCAGCAGCACGGGCAACGTCCAAGGGTTCAACTCCCTCAGTGCCCTGCAGGCGCTGAGCCACCGGGTCAGCCAGGGACACGAGTCGCCGGACAGGAAGTCGTCCGGCCTCCAGAGCCCGCTGCACTCCGCCGGCAGCCAGCTGGCCAAGAGCGGCCAGAGCTTAGAGGCCGACTTGTTCGGAGGTTTTGGGGAGCAGCACGACCTGCTGTCCCAGAGCCAGGACGGCGAGCAGGGCGAGGGGAAAGACGGCGACCCCGACGGCTTCGGAGGCAGCGGCGGCATGGGCGAGCTCGGCGACGCCCAGAACCGCCTCCTGAACCCCAAAGGCCACACCAAGCTGCTGCAGCTGCTCACCACCAAGCTGGAGCCGTCCGACCCCGGCTCGCCGACGGGCGACGACCAGAACTGTAAGGGCGGCGGCGGCGCCAACAACTACTCCGCCTCGCTGAAGGAGAAACACAAGATCCTCCACCGGCTGCTGCAGAACAGCACGTCGCCCGTGGAGCTGGCCAAGCTGACGGCCGAGGCCACGGGGAAGGACCCGGTCGGCCCCGAGGCGGCCGCCGCCGACAGCATGGCCGCCCTGGGAGAACTGTGCGTGAAGCAGGAGCCGGGGAGTCCCAAGAAGAACAACGCGTTGCTGCGCTACCTGTTGGACCGGGACGACAACGCGATCCTGGATAAAGCCATTAAGATGGAACCAGGAGAAGGACCAAAGCTGTCCAACGTGAAGACGGAGAAACAGGAAGTGGGCTTCAACATGTCCGACCAGGTCAGTGCTGTTTACAAACATGATTCATTATTTTTGAGGTTTTTTTTGGGGTTATTTCAATGAATCTTCATGAGACAAAATTTTATAACCTTTATTTAAAGGGATAGTTCAACATTTTGGCAAATTGGCCCATTGCCATAATCCCTATAGTCATAGCAGTAGGTTTGTTACCTTTAATTGTCGGTGCAAGCTATTTTTAGAACGGCGGAGCAGAGCCGCGAGCTGCTCAGAGCTACGCTACGGAGGCTTTCTTGCAGTCTGTTATTATCTCACAGTCTGGTGAATGCGCAGGTCACAACTTGTCCACCAGAGTGTTGTGGAGTTGTTGGATTGTGTATTTGATGAGTTTGATGAGGGAAACCAAGAAATCCCATGAGCCTCCGTAGCGTAGCTCTGAGCAGCTCACGGCTCTGCTCCGCCGTTCTAAAAATAGCTGAAAATGTTGAACTATCCCTTTAAACATGGAGATATTTAGGAAGCAACCTCATTTACAATAAAGCCCAGACAAAACACAAAACATTTAAAACATACAATGAGCATATCCGAAATAGCCAAAAAGTAAAAGTAACAAAGATAAATTGAAAACAGAGAAGTCTAAATTAAAATCAGGAGCAGTTGGTGGTAAAATAAGATGCAATTATGGATTTAAATTGTCCTAATGATAAAAGTGTGGCAAGTTTCAGATGGTTTTGCAGAGTGTTGCAGGTTGCAGGTGCAACAGGAAGCAGCGTGAGTCCGTCCTATGATAGAGACTTGCATTAAAAGATACTAAATGGTTAATATAGGATTGTAAAAGGCCATAGAGAGCTTTAAAAATAAATCTAAATAAAAAAATAAATAAAACCCAATGTCTATGGCTGTTAGATAGAGAGAGCCAGTCAACTTTAGAATTATTTATTTCAAGAATAATCTAATAGCTAACAGAGGATTTACTGGTTTGTTATATTCAACATTTTAGCTCATACATAGGAGACACTTTAAGGAAATAAAAACGATCACAGTCAGTGTCCTCTCACTCCGTCGTGGTGCGCGTCAGTGTCAATAACACTGAAGTGTTGTTACAGTAACTCACACTTTCTCCACCTCTTCACTAAAAAAAGAAACTTACTTCCTCTTTAACAAAGTTGTTAACAATCAAACCAGTGACCTCCTCCTCCTCCGCCTGCTAGCTCGCTTCATGCACGATGTGGTAACAAGCAGGGGACCGTCCCGGATTCAGCTGCACGATCGGATCTAATGTGTGGATTTATATTGAAAAAACATTTTTTGTACTCAGCATTTATCTATAAATAAGCACAACATCCCATCACTAAAGCCATTTTTCTGGGATTATTTAATATCTGCACCAAATTTAACGTCAGTCTGTTTTAATAATTGTCCAGTTGCACCAGAAATTTGTTGTCAAAGTCGTGACAAAATAGTTTGAGGCAGAGAGAGAGAGAAAACACACACACATAATGGAGATTCTGTCTTTAGAGTAAATATAAATAATTAGTCCACTTAACGAATCGACATATGGACGACGTGTTTAACAGCTCCTTTAAACACCTCCGAGTGAGAAGCCCAGTAGCTGCAGAGCCGGCGCTGGCCGCTCTGTGATTGGCTGCGTCAGATGTGTGTTGAGTTCCTCTTTAGGCAGCTGATGGCAGGTTGTCAGGAACTGGTCCACTCCCTGAAACACAAGATGCTCTGGCAAAGGATGCACTGGTTGGGTGGTTGGGTGGGGGGAGTGACTGTTTAAAAGCTTAAGCATATGTGTGAGAGTCAGTGTGGGTGAGAAATAAAAAACAGGCGCTTAATAAGTAATAAAGTACTTCATATTCTGTTAAGTGTGTCGCAGTGACAGGAGTTTCTTGTCCATCTGATTGAGTGGATGTTCAAACTTGTGTCTGCTACACATGGAAATTAAATGAAAGCCATTATCCTGCAGACAGAGATTAACCTGTGCAAAACATTCATCAACCCATCGCAGTAATCCATCGTATCCATCCAGGGGCGTAACTTTGGGTTAAACAATGGGGGGCGGGGGGGTTGGATCTCTGCCCATATAAGGAAGTCTGTGTGCATGTGTCCTAATGAGAGGAAGAGTGCAAAACCATTAACTTTGATGAAAGGTCAAGGCTAATTTACCTCTTTACTTTGGCATTGACATATTCGTTACAGTAGTAAAAAGGTGTTTCAGTCATTTACTGTCATTATTTTTAATGCACTAGATAGAAACCAGCTGTCAGCTTAAAGGGATAGTTCAACATTTTGGCAAATTGGCCCATTGCTATAATCCTTATAGTCATAGCAGTAGGTTCGTCACCTTTAATTGTCGGTGCAAGCTGTTTTTAGAACGGTGGAGCAGAGCCACGAGCTGCTCAGAGCTACGCTACGGAGGCTCATGGGATTTCTTGGTTTCCCTCATCAAACTCATCAAATACACAATCCAACAACTCCACAACGCTCTGGTGGACAAGTTGTGACCTGCACATTCACCACGCTATGAGATAATAACACAACGTTACCAGACTGAGTTGTTTTAGAGGTAAATTCATGCAAAACCGCTGATGCACGTTTCCGTCGGGGACAGTTTTTCAGCAAGCAGTCTCTGAATTTACCTCTAAAACAACTCTGTCTGGTAACGTTGTGTTATTATCTCATAGCGTGGTGAATGTGCAGGTCACAACTTGTCCACCAGAGCGTTTTGGAGTTGTTGGATTGTGTATTTGATGAGGGAAACCAAGAAATCCCATTAGCCTCCGTAGCGTAGCTCTGAGTTCAATTAAAGGTAACGAACTATAGACTATAGGGATTATGGCAATGGGCCAATTTACCAAAATGTTGAGCTATCCCTTTAAGACAACAATTCACTTACTAACTTAATCACACGACTATCACCTCCTTTGGACAGTTGTTTTCCTCCTTGTATATGAAGAACCAACGACTTTTTAAATAGTTTGTTGGCTTTGTGGCTCTTTTCATTGGTATCCATCTGCTGCTGGCTTGTCCCACACCTCACACACCTCCTGTGGCTCCACACACACACACACACACACACACACACACACACACAATGACTTCACTTCCTCATGGGTCCGGTCCAGTCCGGTCCAGTCCAGCAGTCTCTGGTATTCGATAGCGCCGTAGCACGTCTCTTCTCCCAGGTAGCGCGGCAAAGTTAGTTTATTGAAAGTGCAGGTGCAGTGACGCAGCGGGAGTTAGCTCCAGGAAAAGGCAGCGGGAGGAGGAGGAGGAGGAGGAGGAGGAGGAGGGAGGGGGATCAGACGCTGGACGGCCTCGGGGACAAAGGCGACCCCCTCCGACCGGCCGCTGTGCCTCCGGCGGCGGTGGAAGGAGGCAGCGGGCTCATCCTGGAGGGGTCGTTGTTCTTTGTAGCATCAGACGAGGCTTTGTTGGACGGAGGTTTTTCAAACTGTTGAAGCCATGCGACGTTCCAGCTCACGGAGCAACGAGGAGGACGTTACTGTTGTTGTTGTGTTGTGTTGTGTTGGCCATGTGTTTGTGTTCACAGTCAGACGTCACTCGCTGCTGCTGACTCCTGTGAGCAGCTCCGACACAGAGAAGTGAAACTAAGATGAGAACTAAGAGAATAAATGAATAAATAAAAACATGAGGATCACAGTTTCTGCTTGTGTTCAATGTGCAGCTGTGTGGTTGTGGGAAAAGAGCAGAAAATCATGTGACTCTGTGTGTGTTGTGTATCCGGGGTGTCCTCATACGTTTTCATTACAGCGTTTGCTTTGTGTGTGAGCAAAGCTAACATGTGACTCTGTGTGTGTGTGTGTATAATGAGTGTAACTGTGTGTAAATATGTGTAGCTGTAAGTGATCACCACTACTGCTCAGTTACTACTTATAGAGACAGATATACAGTACATAGGTTTTGACTTTTACATTCTCCTCTACGATGCGTTCAAAGCCCAGAGAGACTTTAAAGGTGCCACCACCGGTCACATCCAGAGGTGGCCGAGTCTCTGAAAACATCTGGACGCCACAGTCTGCAGCTGCTTTTTAAAGGACAATTCCGAGCAAATTCAACTCGGGGCTGTATGTTCCTGACATTTTAGAAGGAATCTGAAGATTTTCAGTTTAATTGCTCCTGTTTTGCGGTAGTTGTGTCTGTCCCTGCATCCCCACGGCAGCAATGAATGGGAGCGGATTGAAGTTCTGCTGCTTAGGCTGTTTACATCCCTCAAAAGCCGCAGTTTTTTTCCACAGACAGCGTCAGATGGCGACTCAAACATGCACCGAGAAGTTTATTCACTTCAAGCAAGTCAAGAGTTGATATTCCTGTGTTTATGACACAAACGGGAGCTTCCGACTGCACGTGGACACACCGAACTCGTCAACTTGCGCGAGACGCCGCAAGACTTTGAATTAGATTAGATTATATTTCTTTATTTGTACCCACAGGTACATTTGGCTCGCAGTGAGAGACATTCATACAAAACAATACAATAAATAAAAAACAGTAAAATACCTACACAGTTCATCCTCATCCCCATCATCATTCTATGCTGCCTCATAATAGATCCGATTTTTTTATTTTGAAGTAAATAAACTTCTGGGTGCATGTTTGAGTCGCCACCTGACGCTGTCTGTGGAAAAAAACTGCGGCTTTGAGGGATGTAAACAGCCTAAACAGCAGAACTTCAATCCGCTCCCATTCATCGCTGCCGTGGCGATGCAGGGACAGACACAACTACCGCAAAACAGGAGCAATTAAACTGAAAATCTTCACATTCCTTCTTTTAGACCTAAAATGTGAGGAAAATACAGCCCCGAGTTGAATTTGCCCGGAATTGTCCTTTAAAGCTTTAAAGTTATTTGCTCATAGATTTCATATTCTGCCTCCTTGACGTCATGATGTTCAGGTTGCGCTTCCTGCACCGAACACCGGCCTCGCTGCATCTGCTGCACAAACAACCAGAGCACTGAGCCTGATACGTTCTCCCTGCACAGACTGGACTTTGGAAAAGGTTTGAGGGGGGGACGTGTCCCTCGTAGACGATGCCCTTGATGTGTGGCAATATTGTGGTCACTTTGTGTGTGTGTGTGTGTGTGTGTGTGTGTGTGTGTGCTCGGTCTAAACAGAGCTGTGACTCTGTCTTATTGTACATCACACATGACCTCATTAGTGCCGGCAGTTTATTTTTAGGTCCTCCTCTATTCATCTGTCCAACGGCCGCAGGAAACCGTCCCTGTCAGTGGTGTATGTGTGTGTGTTAGTGTGTGGGGGTGTGTGTGTGTGTGTGTGTGTGGCAGGTTAAATTACACCGAGGGGAGTTCTCAGTTTCTTTCAAAGTTGTCATCAGAAGTGATTCTACACGTTTACATGTTCATTATATACATTCACATCTTAGGTTTAGTTTTCTTTTTTCTTTTTTTTTGTCTCACTCTTGATCCACAGCATTATTAATGTCCACATTATATACATTACATATACACATTTATATAAATATAAGCAGGATTATTAGATATTTCTGTGTGGAAATTCCATCTGAGGAACTTCTGAGGAAACCCTCCAATAGAACTTGAAATGGTTTCGTTTTGTTTTCTTCTTTTTTCTGAATGTAAAGCTTCCCCTTTTTTTTTTAATCGTTATTTGGCAAAAATGGCTTCATCACCTAAGAAGCTGCATTTTACTTTCACTTTTCTCTGTGACATTCGAAGCCCGGTCCCCGGCAGCAGGAATAGAAAGTTTTGTTTGATCACAGCAGAACTGTTTGGATGAAGCATCAGTTGCAAGTTGAAAATCCATCCTCGTGTGTTAGTGGATACTGAAACATTCACTTTAATTTTTTAATGGTTAAGAACAGAAGAAATTCCCGCACACTGTTAACCTGCATAGGGTCTTTAATCCTGGACAAAGCAGCGTTTTGGTCGATACGACCTTCGTCAGGTGGAGTTGAGGCATGAGTACAAAAAAACACACCAATATTATCCAATTAAAAGCAAGTTGATGAATCACTGCAAGCTGTGTGTGATTATCAGGTGAGTAGAATATAACTTTAAAGGGACAAGTCACCATAAACCAGTGGTTCTCAACCTTTTTTGGCCCATGACCCCATTTTGTTATCACAAATTTCTGGCGACCCCCGTCAATCAAGATTCGCCAGCACAGATTTTCTATGTTGCATTTTATTTTAACTCGATTTGATAAAGTGAAAGTATAGCATACAGTGTGGTGTTTTTTTAAAAAGAATAATAATTAGTCAATTAGTAGAAATATCATGCAACCCCATTTGAATTCCAGGCGACCCCACGTGGGGTCCTGACCCCAAGGTTGAAAAACACTGCCATAAACAGAAAGTTGTCACTATCAGAATCATCTGGATCAAAAAATTGCTAAAAATGAAACAAAACATAAAAAAGACTTGAGGCATTGAAGTTTTTAATGGTAGATTTTTTTTTACAAACAAGTCCATAGTCCTGTAGCAGCCGACTGGTTCTGGTTCTGATGTTGGTCTCATTTCTGAACCCTGTTTCTTGTTGCTGATTCCAGACCAGTGAGCTGGACGACCTGCTGGAGGACCTGCGGAGCGGCGGCCAGCAGCAGCAGCAGCAGCAGCAGCTGTTCGGAGGCCAGCAACCGGCCAAAGGACCGTCCTCCTCCTCATCCTCCTCTTCATCCTCTGTGCCGCCCGGTTCCTCCGTGGACAAACAGACCATCATCAGCGACATCCTGCAGATGGCCGATGGCAGCGGTGGTGGTGGCGGTGGTGGCAGCCCCCCCGGCCAGCACAGAGCCTTCCCCCCCGTCAGCCCTGCAGGTACGTCAGATTCACTCCGTCAGTCTGAGGGTTTATGCGTCTTAAAGGGATAGTTCACCCAAAATTGAAATTTCACTCGTTATCTACTCACCCTCATGTCGACTAAGGGCTGGGAGAAGTTTCAGAGTCCTCCGTGGCTTCTCTGAGTTACAGGGGGTCTCGGCGTAGCAGTGCATGTCCATATAACGGTTGCAAATGGATACCAACTGTCTTCGTAACAAAAAGACACACCAAAAAACATCCAAATACCTCCATGCTGCTCGTATGTAATGTCCGTCTTGTACTGAAGCCCCGAAATGCGAAATTGTTCCGAAAAAAATTAAATTAGTCTATTTTTCAAGCTTGATTTGTAGTGGAAGCTTCTCGAAGCTCCTCTTCCCGGTTCGTCAAATTTGGACAAACTGGGAAGAGAAGCTTCCGCTACAAACAAGCTTGAAATATAGACTTGTTTAATTTTTTTCGGGACAATTTCGCTTTTCGGGGCTTCAATACAAGACGGACATTACATACGAGCAGCATGGAGGTATTTGGATGTTTTTTGGTGTGTCTTTTTGTTACGAAGACAGTTGGTATCCATTTGCAACCGTTATATGAACATGCACTGCTACGCCGAGACCCTCTGTAACTCAGAGAAGCCACGGAGGACTCTGAAACTTCTCCCAGCCCTTAGTCCACATGAGGGGGAGGAGATCATGAGTGAAATTTCAATTTTGGGTGAACTATCCCTTTAAAGCGAGTCCAGTTGGACAGAATCTCTGTAAAGACGCCCTCTTGTCTTCCTCCGTCCCGGCAGGTTTCGCCGGCGTCCGGCCGGGCCAACCAGGCCGAGCCCCTCCGCCAGGCCGCAGCATGTCTCTGGACGGCAGCATGGGCCCCAACCCCAACGCCCCCAGGCCGTTCCCCCCGCAACACAGGAACAACGGCCCCTACGCTCTGATGCAGCAGCAGCAACAGCAAGGCATGATGGGAAGTCACGCAGGCATGACCAACCAGGCCGCAATGGGCAACGCAGGTGAGGCAGAAAGAGAAGTGACGTCCTCTGATTCTTAAAGGGGGCGTGTTATGGAAATATCACTTTCTGAAGGCTCTGTAACATATATTTGGCCCCTAAAATGTGAGAATTGACAAAAAAATCGATAATTTTCAGGCTCCTGAGGTTAAAATCCATGTGGTTTTACCAGCTCTTCCCTCAGTTGTCTGACAATGATGTACTTAGTTTTCGAATTTGCATAATACCACCCCTACCTGTGAGTACAGGTACCTGTAGAGGGGGCGGGGGCCTGGTGAGCAGTGGTTCATTAGCATTTAAAGGGACAGACACTGAAACCAGGCGTTCTGAACAGGGCTGTTTGGAGAGGATGAATAGGGGCAGAACATGTCTCCTTTAAAAGTGACTGAAAAACACTAAACTAATTGTTTTCTTTTGAACCAGGCATGATGAACAACGGGGCGATCCACAGGCTGCAGCAGGCATGGGGCCCCCAGGGGCCGATGATGGGCCAGGGCATCGGACCTGGTCGCATGGTCCCCAACATGAACACTGCAAGAGGCCCGCCCGTGTCCAGAGCCATGGTCAACATGCAGATGATGGGCAACGGTGAGGAGGGAGGAAGGGAGGGAGGAAGGGAGGGAGGGAGGGAGGGAGGGAGGGAGGGAGGAAGGAAGGAAGGAATCAGAAATACTTTATTGATCCTCGGAGGGAAAGTTTTCTTTGTTGCAAATAAAACTCCTGAATAAAAAGAAAATCAATCGAAATATATAAATATTACGAAAATAAAAAGCAGAATAAAAGTAGAATTAAATAATATTTTTAAAAAATAGAATAAATATAGAAAATATAATGAATGAATGAATGAATAGATTAATTTGAATGTGTCTAAAAATTAAAAAAAAAAAAAAGTATATACGTATATATATAAATTTCACAAATGTACAATTTACAGTTAGTAGGAAGGAAGGAAAGTCTACAACACTTGTTTTGTTTTTTTCCTTCTCAGAGATGGAGATGGCAACGCCCCCCTACCCTCAGCAACAAGTTCCGCCCAATCAGACTGCGCCATGGCCCGACCGAATGATGATGGATCACTATGGAAACCAAAGCAGGTAAAACCGTCATTTCATCCTGAAGCAGCTGATGAAATAAAAAGAGGGCATCGAACCCGTGGCCCTCGAGTCTCGAGTCCTGACGGTAACAGCCAGCGTCTCTCTCTCTCTCTCTCTCTCTCAGGCCTCCGTACGGCGTTCCCCAGGAGGACGGGATGGGATGCTGCGGCTCGGGACACGAGGGTCCGCCCGACGAAGGCGCCCTGCTGAACCAGCTGTGCTCGGTGCTGAAGGACTACGAGGGCCTGGAGGAGATCGACAAGATGCTGGGAATCCCCACGCTGGCCGGACAGGTGAGGACGAACATGGTCAGTTCATTTATTATCTATTTTTATTTATTTATTTGGTGGGGGTATTTTCTAATGATGTTGCCTGAATAATGACTTAAACTAATAATACATGTTCAATAAACCTTCAGCCACTCACAAAGAAGGATAACATGCCCCAAGCTATTCAGCATATCCAATAGGTTCAGGTCTTACGATGCACAAAAGCAGAACGAGCTCGTTGTTCCATCTGAATGACGGTGAAAACAGGAACCTGCTTCTCTCTGATCGTGGATGAGCACACGTCTGTGCCAAACAAACGATTTATGACCTTCACTCTGAAAGTGAACATTGGAATCTAAGAGAGTTGGATTGAGCTATAAAGCACAATAACATTAATAATTAAAATAATGATTGTTATTGCTCAACGTGCATCAGCTGTTTTGCATGAATTTACCTCTAAAACAACTCTTGTGTGGTAACGTTGTGTTATTATCTCATAGCGTGGTGAATGTGCAGGTCACAACTTGTCCACCAGAGCGTTGTGGAGTTGTTGGATTGTGTATTTGATGAGTTTGATGAGGGAAACCAAGAAATCCCATGAGCCTCCGTAGCGTAGCTCTGAGCAGCTCGCGGCTCTGCTCCGCCGTTCTAAAAATAGCTTGCACCGACAATTAAAGGTAACGAACGTACACCTAAAACTATAGGGATTATGGCAATGGGCCAATTTTCCAAAATGTTGAACTATCCCTTTAAAGCAGTATTAAACTGTATCCTATTGTTTTTGGGGGGGATTTCGAGAATTGAAAAGAGGCAAATTTGGGAAGTTTCAGCAACATTAGACCCTCAGACCGAAAAGTTTGATCTATTCCTTTAAACTCATTTCCCCGTCTCACTGCTCTGCAGGGTCCCATGTCAGACCAAGACCAGTACCTCGGCTCCTCGGACCCCGCCCCCAGCATGAAGCCCCCCCAGTACAGCCAACACTACGGCGCCCCGCCCGGCTACGGCGGCATCCCCACCGACGGCGGCTTCCACGGCCACATGGGGCCGCAGAGGATGGCGCCGGCCGGTTACCCCCCGATGATGAGGATGCCCCGGCCGGCGGGGATGAGACCGGGGGGGCCGAACCCAGTGGTGCCGCCTCAGCCCAACAGCATGAGGCTCCAGCTGCAGCACCGACTGCAGGCCCAGCTGGTAGGTGACGCCTGTTGTTACATCACTCCCCTCGCCACCGCCGCCGCTGCTGTGATGTTTATCCAGCTCGAATGTCGTGTTTGACGAGACAAGACGGTCACATCCAGTTTTTCACTTTCTGATGGACAAGATACTGTGCAAACAAAAACACAACAGGCCCCTTGTTTTTGCAGACTACACTCAAAAACTCTGATTTTTTTATTTTATTTTTTATTTTTTGCTCACTTGGTGTGATGCAACAGAGCAGACAGTGATGCCAACAAGGTTCACTGAGTTTAAACCAAGCAGCAGCAGCAGCAGCAGCAGCAGAAAGGAACAGGCATGTTGCAGCGTTGTGCCTCCATCAGCAGTTCCCTGCTGCTGAGACACTTCACAGTGAACACACATGTCGTGCATAGGCAACACACACATATTAAAGCATACATTAATGTGTAAAGGTGATAGCTTGACTGTACCTTATGTAACTGGCAGTCAACGCAGCAGAGTCTCTTTGAAGAGCCCATTTCCTCATAATGTTCCTCTTTCTGCCCGTGTGCACCGCCCGCACCTCCATGTTGTCATGACGAACACTCTGCATGTCGTTGTGCACTTTTATTTATTCGTTACAAGTTCCTTCCTGGCTTCATATTTTCACTCTCCTCGTAAAACACTAGTTGTTATCGAAAAATCATTAACCACCGTAGCTGAGTTTAGTCCAAGCGGCACCGTTACCACAGTGAAGTCTGCGCTGCCCCCTGCTGGACAATACGGGGTAAAACTCACCAGTATTTTCACCATGTGAGGCAAAACTTTTTCACCACCTCCATCTTTTCACATTTCTGTTGGAGCCTGCGGGGAGAGGGTGGAGTCACAGTCTGGAGGAAGAGTTAAAGTTAAACTCTCATCCTTCGTAAAAGAGTCATTCAGATGTGCTTCTTTTTTATTATGTTGAAATCATCGTGCAGAGTTTGATTTGAAAAGCTGAGCAATGGTGCACCAATTGTCCTAAAGTCTCTAAATTTAGAGTTTCTGTAGTTTTGTGATGCAAAATATCTTTGTTTTGTCACTGCTACACATTTACAGTAAAACTGAACTCAACCATCTTTGGTTGAATTCAGCGGTGATATATACAGTAGATAAATTTAAAAAAAGAAATATATGGATGTGGTTATTTCATGAACCAACTGTAGTAGTAGTTTTACTGTTAATACCAAGCTGAAGAGAAGTTTGATTAATAACACACTTTCTTCTCCCTCCCTCCTCCATGCAGAACCGTCAGCCAATGAACCAGATGAGTGGAGTGTCCAACATGAATCTACCTCTAAGGTCTAATGTACCAAACCAGGTCAGTCTGTGTAACTGAGTGTGTGTTTGTCACCTTCGTAAATATTTCCCTTCACATTTTGACGACGCCTGTGCAGAGGAAGAAAAGGCGATGAAGAGTCAGGGTGATGCGTGTTTCAGTGTTATGCTGCGTTCAAGACAAGTTGAAACTCGGATCTTTCTCGACTTCAAAGCGTTCAAGACCAAACCAAACCAAAAACATGGCGGACCGGGACAAAGTTTGCATTCAAAGTGCCTCACGCCAGTCATAAAAACATTACAAAGGACACAAAAACAATTTAACGTTTCAATTTATTCTGGCGTTTAAATGCATTTAAATGCATTTTAATTGATGTTTTACCGTTGACGGTGTGAAGATTGTTGTGCGACGTAAGACAACTGATTCTCGGTGAAGTCGGGGAAAGATCCGAGTACAATAATTAATGGTTACTGGTCCGTGCCAGAGCGATTGATATAACAATTATATCAATTAGGGATGTCACAATTACTTGTTTTCACAATTAATTGTGGTATTAAACACAATTAATTGATCGTAAAGATCCCTAAATACCGTCACTTTCCAAAAAAGATTATGTTGGAAACATATCCGCAGATGTGCGCCAAAGTAAAGGGTAAATGCACAGATACCGGTCCATTTATCTAAAGTAACACTGAATTGGTAGGAAGTTAAATGTTAGCGTGTCATTTGTATTGTAAAAAATTAAAATAAACTTAAACATTTGGTATAGATGACAATTAATGACTTAAATATTTCAAACACTTACCCTGGTGGATTAATAACTGGTCCTATATTAAGAGATTAGTAATGGAATTATATTTTGACTATATTTGATTTTACACATTAATAGTGTTGTGAAATTTATTGATGCATAATAACGTGATAATCATAATACCGTGATTATTTCTCTGACAATAATCGTACCAAGAAAATCTATAATCGTGACATCCCTAATATCAATCGCTCTGGTTCATGCCAACAATGAGGAACCTCATTAGGTATCTCAACGTGATTGGTTCCTTCTATAACTGGTCCTGTTCTCCTGCAGGGAACCCTCAACGCCCAGATGCTGGCCCAGCGTCAGCGCGAGTACCTCAGCAACCACCTTCGCCAACGCCAACAGCAGCAACAGCAGCAGCAGCAGCAGCAGCAGCAGCAGCAGCAGCAGCAACAGCAGCAGCAGCAACAGCACCTGCACCACCAGCGTGCCATGATGATGCGGGCTCAGAACATCCCCAACGGCGGCGCCGCGCCCACGCCGATGCCCATGGGCAGCACCAACCCGCGGCTGCCGCAGGGCAACCCGCAGCAGTTCCCCTACCCGGCCTCCAGCTACGGTACTGGCCTGCCCTCTCCTCCTCCTCCTCATCCACATCCACATCCACATCCTCATCCTCTCTCCCCCAGCCACCATCTGGCTAGCCAGGGCATGATGGGAAATGTAGGCGGCGGGCATTACAGCGGGGTAATGAGTCCGCCATCGCAGCACAGTGCCTTCCAGTTCAGCAGCTCAGGTATACAGTGCGACGCTGCGTCTCAGCGGTCTGTGTTCATGCATCGTGGGAGATTCAATCACTCGTCGTTGTTGTTGTCGTTGTTGTTATGGTGATGGTGCTGATCAAACGTCGTCGTCTTTTCCCCCCCGACTGCTGAAATCAAGCTGATTGGGTGCTGCTTAGGGTCGGATGATTCAAATCTTTTCTTCCACTTTTTGTTTTTGTCCAAATCAACTATGTGAGACTGAACTGTCCGTTAACCAATCAGGAGTCAGGACACTAATCGACCACATGCAGAGAGAGAACGAGCTCTGGTGGTGGCACGGGTGAAAGCTGCTCTTTGCTGATATTTGTTTTCTTTCGGTGTTTGAAACCTATTATTAATTCACTCTTCATCTCATTTGACCAAAAAAGAAAGTGTTGTTGTTTATCTAGAACTTTTCATATTGCTAGTTTCTGAGAATTTTCTTCTCTAGTACAGTTTGTGGCATCAAAGAGTCAGTAGAGTTTTGGTACAGCAAGTATTTGCTGGCTTATCGCAACCCAAAACGTAATAATTTTGGCTATTTTAAATGTAATCAAGCCAATTATGTAAGTAAATGTTTGGGCCAATAACGTAACAACTTCTTTTTTGAATGGTTATTATGTTATTGGCCTAGCATTTAAAAAAACATACAGTAGCCTATATCACTTTATGTTTATGATGTTACAGTTGTGAACCATTTGAAGTTCTGCGTTGTGTCTGTGTGAAACAAACATCCTCCCATGCTTCATAAAAATGCGATTCGCTCGGCCGTTTCACACATGTTTGCAAACGGAGGAAGTAAGCGTAGTAGGCTGACAACATCCTTGTTGTAACACACAAGATTGTAACACATTGACATCTTCCACACTGAAAATAAAGAAAAATAAAGTGATACATATATTATTATATTATCGGCACCAGTTATTACATTGGCAAAAAAAAAAAAGTTATTACATTATTGGCGCAAACATTTTATTACATTATTGGCAAATGATTAAGTTATTGGCTTTAAAATGGCCAAAATTATTACGTTTTGGGTTGGCGATTTCGCTCCTCATGGTCTGACATACAAAGAACTGGATGTTACAGTAAATATTATCAGATTTGAGAGGCAGGATCTTAGAGTAGAGTCTTAGAGTTTGTATAATTTAGCAGCTCCCAGTTAAAAACTACCTGTTATCGCTTGTATGTCGTCTCATCACCTTCTTCTCTCTCCAGCAATGAGCCAACAGCAGCAGCAGCAGCAGCACCAGGACCCGGTGTCGGGCTTCCCGTGCGGGGCCGCCACCCCTCAGAGTCCCCTGCTGTCCCCCAGGATGGGGCAGGGCCAGAACCCCATGCTGCAGCAGAGCCAGGGCCAACCGCAGCCCCAGGGCCCCAACCACCAGGGAGGCCCCCCCAGCTACCAGCCCAGCGCCGACCTCAACGGATGGCCGCAGCCCGCCAACATCTCCACCAGCAACAGGTAAACAAAAGAACACAACGGCACAACATGAAGCTTTCCAAACGACTGACCTGAGCTCAGCCTTAAAGGGACAACGAGGAGTTTCTATTTGGTTATAAAAAAGTCTCACGTTAATGTGGATGAATCTCCGCTACCCACACTTGTTAATGGGCCCATTTTCGATAAATATATCGTTTTGTCTCTATCGTTATTTTGTTATTATTAGTGGTGGCGGAAATGCTGGTCGAGCCTGCGCGCGGAGGCTCATAAATGTAGTGTGAAAACGCTTCGCTTTTCCAAAACTCCTTGTAGGACATTGTGTAACTTCTCCTGTTATCTATTCAGGAAAATCGATTATTCCGTTCAAAAGTCTGTTTTTCATTAATCAGTAATCCCCCCCATCAACAAACTGAAGTGTTCCTTTCAGCTCTGAATGAGCCGTTCATATCATTCATATCTACATGGAGCGGGTAAGCTCGGTGCTGCTGCCATGTGGTGTCTCCATGTTTTTACGTGTTTTAAGTCACCGCGGTAACGCAGTGAGGAGGAATGGAGCGTTACACTGATGCTGCATTCACCTGCAGTCGGGCAGACGGCCGTCGGTAACAAACCAGATGTCATTTTAGTCACAGAAGTCGAGAACGTGTCGAGAACAATACGACATCGCCATGACAACATATTGTCATGTGTATTGTTTTGCCCCGTGCTGACGGACCTCTTGTTTACATAGAGGCTTGTTTATGTCGTTACCTGCAGCGGCTGTCGTCCGTCTGCCATCTGCCCAATTTCATGTGAATGCAGCATGAAAAATACGATTGAGTTGCTTGCGATATAGACCGAATCGCCTTGTTGTTTACATTCTACTTCCGGGTAGAAAACCAGCACGTAATTTGAATGAGATCGAGAGTTTAGCTATATATATCATATTTTTCACGCCCTATCACCGTTTAGACAAATCTGAAATTATTGAAGAAACATTACTATTTCTGTGTGTGTGTTTTGTGTTGCTATGTGTTGTATTTATTCAGTTTGGGGGAATCACAGTGTCTAGAAAGCATCAGTGGCTGCAACTGACAGGGACAGCTAACGGCGGTAGCTAAGCTAACGGTAGCTAAGCTAACGGCGGTAGCTAAGCTAACACCAGGACGTCAGCTGTTAAAACCCTCCCGTTGTGGGACACGACATGAAACTACTCCAGTTAGCTCAGTCATGTTGGAACTCAGATATCCGCTGGAGAAAATATTTTTTCATGGACCATTTATTGAGTCACTGAGTTATTAAAGTTAAACAGGTAGCTAACCGTTAGCCCAGCTAATCTCTGATAACCATGACTAATTACAAAAATGTGCACACGTAAATAGTAATGTTTGTCCAATCATTGGTTTTATAGACTTTACAAACACCAGATTAGTCTAAACGGCGATATAGTGACATGAAAAAGTATATATATATAGTGAAACTCTCGTCCGTCACTATTGTTCGAATGCTGGTTTTCTACCCGGAAGTAGTTGTAAACAACAAGGAGATTCGTCCAATACAACCGCAACGCTAGATGGGAGTAATTCCTACACAATGTCCCTTTAACTCAGTGGTCGCCTCCTTCTTTCAGCGTGTACCCCCAACAGTCCCAGTCCCAGTACGCCACACAGCCCAACGGAGGAATGTACAACGGCAGCAACAACATGAACATGGGCGTCATGGGCGGCGGCGGCGGCGGCGGTGGGAACATGAGCCAGATGTCAGGACAGATGAGCTCCATGAACACAGAGCAGGTCAGAGACGCCATTTTGAATCTTTATTGTGTTTACATCTGCTTCATGGTGTTTTAGAGTCACAATAACACACATAGAGACAGAAATAACGTTTTACTGGACGATGTGACACAGAAACCTTCACATTAAAACCCTCCTGTTGTCCTTCTGAGTCAAATTGACCCAATCTGTTCCCTTCCTCCATCCTTCCTTCCTTTCTTCCCTTCATCCTTACTTCTTCTTCCTTCCTCTTTTGATCCAATTGACCTGATCTTTTCCCTCTCCCTCCATCTTTCTTTCCTTCCCATTTCCCTTCCTCCCTTCCTTCCTTCTTCTTCCTTCCTTGAACGAATCTGTTCCCTCACCCCTTCCTTCCTTCCTTCCTTTTCGACCCAATTGACCCAATCTGTTCTCTCTTTCCTTAGTTTTTTCCTTCCTTCCTCCCTTCCTCCCTTCCTTCCTTCCTTCCTTCCTTCCTTCCTTCCTTCCTTCCTTCTTTCCCTTTGTCCTTCCTTCCTTCTTCTTCCTTCCTTGAACGAATCTGTTCCCTTCCTTCCTTCCTTCCTTCCTTCCTTCCTTCCTTCCTTCCTTCCTTCCTTCCTTCCTTCCTTCCTTTTTGACCCAATTGACCCAATCTGTTCCCTCCCTCCTTCTCTCTTTCCTTCGTTTTTCCCTTCCTTCCTTCCTTCTTTCCCTTTGTCCTTCCTTCCTTCCTTCCTTGACCCAGGGGGGACAACAGGAGGGTTAAATCAGCCTTTTTTCAAACAAATATGAATCCATGTTGAATTGTTTTTGTGTTTTCTGCCTGTGTTCATGTGTTTGGTTGTTTTCCTGGTCCAGGTGAGCGACGGCAGCCTGATCCTGGAGCAGCTGGCAGGAATGGACATGTTGACACAAGACGGTGACACAAATTCTGTGAGTGAAAGTTTACCGTCCTTTTTCTACACGTAACTTTACACATACGTTTTCCATGCCATCAGCCTGATAGTATATAATAAGTGTCTTTATGTCCGTCACATCATCATATGCTATGCTGTATTTAAGCAATATATATGATATATTGCTTTTATAAAACGGTTACCAATAAAGGCAATATGAAAGAGGGATACGCAATCAATTTCATGTAGTTTTATTCAACCAGAAATACATATTATCCAATAAAATAGCCCCACTGTGAAAAAAATAGTCCCACCTCTCCAGACATTAGCTCCAAGTTAGCTCTGCAGCTCGTCTTTTCCTCCGCTTTTTTTCAGGTGAAAGTCACTGCTCAGTCCCCTCTACCATTGTTAACCCTCTGGAGGTGAAAGTTCACCTTAAACATGTGAATTCAACTACTTTAGTCCGTTTTTTAACATCGTAAAAACATCAGCTGTATTTGCTACGGACTGCAACAGTCCATTGTCATAGATACATGACAACAACTTCCATTCATACCAGTCATACGTGCCTGACGCGGAGTGATAGCCTATGCTGTGATGAGGTTTTAGAATAGTAGGTTAACAACCACTCAGATGGGCGGATTTCACCTTTCCGTTTTATAAATTGTAATATATCTATTTATTTATTCTTTAATCTTGATTTTCTGTCTGTTACAGAATTTCTGCTGACCTCACCTGGGTGACACAGGAACCTGTGCAAAGAGACACCGACACCTGTTCAGCTATGGAAACACTGCTCGCTCATTCACACCAGCCGACTCAGAGGCTCCAGTCAGAGAGAGGACGACACACACAAAATGTTCTGAACTGCATTTGCTTCGGTTTGGCCTCGTTCACACCGATTCACCATTTTATGCAACAACAAAAAAAAAGTCAGACGTTGCAGGAAAACTTCCATCTGAACCATCCTAACAGCAAATCACACAATGGGAGGACACAAAGAGAAATATTGTCCCTGTAACTGTAGATTAAGGTGTAATACTCCAAGACATCCTAGGGACTCTTATTTGCTGTTGAGCAAAGAAAGAAAAGAACAAGTTAAGGAGGCAGTATGTTTCCAGAACTGATTTGAGGGCTTTTAATGTGATACACTCAGAGTAAGTGTTGGTTTTCACTGAAAGCTAACAGCAGCTCATGCTTCATAGAATCAACAAAATATAATAACATGAAAAATTCTAAAAAAAAAACACACAAATTACTGAATCAGGGGCAACTACTGATGTCATGTCTAAAACAGGAAGCTCCTGTATTTTCCAAATATTTCTGTATTTTTTGACATAACATGCTAAATGTAGCAGCTCTTGGATGAAAAACCTCCCCGTCTGCTGTCGGTGTTTGCTGTTAGCATGCGCTCTGATTGGATGAATGTTTTCCAACCGTACTCCTCTCAAGTCTCTGAAGCAGTGGATTTCTGATCAAGTGAATGAGCGTCCGCGTGAAAAAACTGAAACGATGTCACAGATCGACACTGGAGAAGCGAATGGTTGACAAGCATAAATGAAACCTCTGGATTTTATCTTTTTATGGTTCTATGGTTCAGAGCCGGACTGAAAAATGTCAAATGAGAAGGTTTATGACAAAAAAAAAGAGAAAAAAAAGAAAAACAGATTTCACAGGTATTTATAGTTTTGAAGAAATTTTAGAGATTCTTTGTATGACATTTAAAAAAAAAAGAAAATCAAGGATATCTTTCTTTAAGGAAATCTCTCAGAATGGTACATTTTGATGTCGATTTTAAAAAATTAATATATTTCAACTGCTGTAGTTTCTGGGGAGCCGTATCCCTGTTTAATGACTTTTTTGAATGAAGGTGAATGTGTATAGATAGTGTACATACTTAGATTTATGACACCATTTTTCTCCTAAGTGGTTTAGCAAAGCAGCAGTTTGGAGTTTTAGTCCAACAAGTTTTTTTTTTTTTTTTTTTTTTTTTTTGGTTTTTGTTTTTGTTTCAGAGAGGAATTATTTCATTGGTTGAAAAAAGATCAGTGGGTGGAGCTAAAGAACCAGGAGACTACGTACAGTGAGGAAGGTGAACAAAATGTTTAAATACTATGTCCTTGTTTCCTTCTCTTGTGGCAGACATCAAGAAATAACGTTGTTAGTGCTGTTTTTGAATTTGAAAGTGCAGCTAAGCTAACTAGCTAACTTTGCTACTTTAGTATGCAGCTCAAAGCTTTTCTGGACACATAGCCATTAGCGCTAACATGAGGAAGTGTCAATTGGTACTGTAAACTGGTTCATCCTAACATTTTTCATCTTCGGTTTAAAAAAATCTCTGGTTTAAGATGAAACAGCTGCAAAAACTTTGCATCAACAACATGTTAGCATGCTAACATCCTGAACTAAGATGGCGACTTAAAGTAGCTGGTGCATTCGCTCTGCCCACTGAGATTTTAGCGCCGTGATTATTTCTGCCTCCAAAAGCAGCTTAGCCTCTAAAGAAGATGTGTATGACTAACGGTAAAACTCCACGCTACTGCGATATAGGTGAAAACAATGAGTCTGTGTGGTTTGCGACCCACTGGCCTGCAGGTGTCACTGTTGCGTAGCTGAAGCTCTGTCGTGCTGAAGGACAATTTGGCAACCCTTTAATTTACAGGCCGTTAATTACGTGATCAAGAAGTCAAGAAATAGCCAAGAAATAACAATTAATTGCGTCATAATATCCAGAAATAGCCTAGAAATAATGGTCAATTTCATAGTAGGCTGATGTTGAGAAATATATCCAAGAAATGATGATTGATTGCGTAGAAATAGCCCAGAAATAATGAATTGGTGAAGAAAAGTTCCTTTCCCCAAAAAAAATTCAAAGCATATGTAATCTTTTGCCTTTATAAAACACGTGACATTACTTTGAAATTGGCCGTTGTTTCTAGGCTATTTCTTGGCATTATCTTGTAATTAATGGCCTGTAAATTTAAGGGTTACCGACAATACAAAGGCGTTTGGGATTGTTGTGTTGACTCTCTCTCTGTGGGTGAAGCTGTGACCTTTGAATGACAAGACATTATGTACTCTATGAAGTATTGACCTGTAAACGGACTAACAGAGGTGAAGGCAGATTCATAAGGAGCTTTTTAAAGACTGGACATTTAGCATTTTGGGAATAATTTGATCACATCGATTTGAAAGGTGCTCCCTTCATTCGTTTTGCTTCTGTCTCATGTCTTATGCTTGTAATTGTGGGGAAAAAATGACTGTAACTAGCAACATGGATTTCCTGAATCCCTCTGGTCCAGGAAAAAAAACTGTAGAGCACAAAAAGATGTGGAAAGACGAATGTGACGCCACAAAACCGACTGCAACATGAGTTTGTTTTTTCTCTGTTTTGGTTTTGTGTTGATCTCATTTGCCCCCGGTGTCCTTTCACCTCTCAGTGCAGTGATGTTAAACCCCAGCGTGCTGCACATCATAAAAAACCCCAAAGATTTTTAAGGAGGAATCCCCTGAGACAAAACGTAAAGCCATGGAAATGTTCTGAATGTCAAACTCTGCGCAGGGGTTCAAGGCAATCAAGAGCGGATGTAAACGCTCGTGTACAGTAACTCCCAATGTTTTAGATGAAGGTGACTCATTCTCTCTTGATCTTGACTGATACAGTATACTTATATATATATATATATATATATATTGAAGATTTTTCTTGACTCATAGATGGATATTTTATCGATTGCAAAATACTGTAATTCATGTAAGTACCTTAAGATGCTAAAGACATAGCATACTGCCTTAGATCTGTGGTTGTGTGTGTGGTGTATAACTGTGAGGTTTATGTGTGTCACACACTGCTGAGTGAGTGTTTTACCACTTCATACTGTTAGGATTTTTATACTTTCTCCCAAGAAATGACACTGTACAACCTGCGCTAACCTGACACGGAAATTTACAACAATACTTTGGCAGCACAAATGATTTTCTCCCCCTCACTACCACAGTGTTTCTGGATTATAAAGGGGTACTGAGTAATATGTTTAGCTGCCATTTGAACTGTAGTCGTCTGTAAATGACAACAATGTTGTTAATATGCATCTTGCCCTGATGCAGGACTGTACTGTGGTTAAAACACTGAATACATTACAGTTTTCAAATTTAAATCAGTCTAAAAAAGGATAAAATGCTCAACAAATGGGACTTACACTGATAGTGTATGTGGAAAATTGATGTAAAGTTCTACATATACAGTAATATCTCCTACTTCCAGTTTATTTCCAACTTTGTGTTGTTGTTTTTTTGTTTTTTCTTCTTTCATTTTCAAATCTTAGTGGTTTTAATTTTGCACAAGCTGCTCTGACCTGTATAAAAATGTCTGGCTAAAATCCTTAATTTTACTTTTTTTGACACAATCAAACTGCATCAGGGCCAGAAAGCATGAGATTAATCATCCGGTGCTGATCTGATATGCCTGGTTTAACACTGGAAGAGTGAAAATGCTTTCTCATTTGCTTTAGTGCGTCTTTGTAGACAAAACCTTTGTATGCATAATCACTGAATACATCCAGAGAAAATGATTTTCTTCTTTTTTTCCTGCTAAAGAGTTTTAAGAAATGTTTATTTGCCCCCCTTTTTTTAGGATATGTTTAAAGTCAGCTGTCTGTTGAACCTGAAGCCGGTTTGATTGAAGTGTTTTATTTCCCAGTTCGGTGGTATTTTCAGAGCAATAGGTCAACGCTGAGGGAGAGTGTAGCTGTTCAAAGATCACTGTTTGCAGTTCAAGAGATTTTTTTTTCTAAACGATCCTCTCTCTGCTGTGATGTTCATATTAAATATCTCAGTGGTGACACAGTTCAGTACAGTTTATCCAGAGTGTGAGTGTTTTATTATGCAAAAGTCCAGACGTTCACACCACTTTATGCAAGCTGTCGACTCTAATGTTGCTTTTGCCAATGCTACTCGTTAATTTATGATTCATGCCACTGTAAATAAATTATTTTTATTGAGCCGGACTGTCTCTGTCTTTTCATTTCATCCCCTGTCCTCCTGCTGTCATGTCCTGTGTTACAGCTTCTTCAATGTTCATAATTAACATGAGAGACATTATACTGACTCTGCTGTTAAATGAACAGAGCAGTGTATGTAATACCAGAGTTTGACCAGCAGGAGGCGACATGGTCCAGGAAATTTAATGTTGAATGAATTGTTGTCATAACTTTTCTATAACGCAACCCTTGAATGTTTCTACAGTACAATCCTGAATCTTGCTGACTGACCTGTTACTTTAGTTCTCTAATACACATATACACTTGATAATATTCACAACTGTACCTGATAAGTTGTGATAAACTGGTTGAAAGACTTTTCACTGGTTCTTGTTAACCACAAAACCCACGTCCTGACTTCTAATCACAAAACTGTGACGAACACTTTTCTTTACACCTTTATTGTTCAGTATGATATCTCTGGTAATTGACCTTCGATCCATGAATTGGACTTTAGCCTGAACTTGTTGTGCCGGTCCCAAAGTTTCCACCCTGATCATGTGTTTCCTTGTTCCCTCCCCTTCAGATCTACAGTTTGAAGATGGGTGGAACCAACATGTGGTGAAGAGGAGGAGCTGACAGGCCCCGTTCACTGCAGAGACACATGTTGTTTAGATCAGAGCTCAAACTAGTTTCACTTCTGAGCAACAGAAACTCAGACAGTCGTCGTCCGTGAGAGGTGAAATGGCACAGAAAGGAGTTCATCTGGACCAGGAGACCTTCTCTTGTTCCATCTGTCTGGATCTACTGAAGGATCCAGTGACTATTCCCTGTGGACACAGCTACTGCTTCAACTGTATTAAAACCCACTGGGATGAAGAGGATGGGAGGAAAATCTACAGCTGCCCTGAGTGTAGGCAGACCTTCATACAAAGACCTGACCTGGTGAAAAACACCATGTTAGCAGCTTTAGTGGAGGAGCTGAAGAAGACTGAACTCCAAGCTGCTCCTGCTGATCACTGCTATGCTGGACCTGAAGATGTGGCCTGTGATGTCTGCACTGGGAGAAAACTCAAATCTGTCAAGTCCTGTTTGACATGTCCAGCCTCCTACTGTGAGAAACACCTGCAGCTTCATTATGATGTGGCTCCATTGAAGAAACACAAGCTGGTGGAGCCCTCCAAGAAGCTCCAGGAGAACATCTGCTCTCGTCATGATGAGGTGATGAAGATGTTCTGCCGCACTGATCAGCAGTGTATCTGTTATCTCTGCCCTGTGGATGAACATAAAGGCCACGACACAGTCTCAGCTGCAGCAGAAAGGACTGAGAGGCAGAGAGAGCTGGAGCTGAGTCGACAAAACATCCAGCAGAGAATCCAGGACAGAGAGAAAGATGTGAAGGTGCTTCAACAGGAGGTGGAGGCCATCAATGGCTCTGCTGATAAAGCAGTGGAGGACAGTGAGAAGATCTTCACTCAGCTGATCCGTCTCATGGAGAAAAGAAGCTCTGAGCTGAAGCAGCAGATCAGATCCCAGCAGGAAACTCAAGTGAGTGGAGTCAAAGAGCTTCAGAAGAAGCTGGAGCAGGAGATCACTGAGCTGAAGAGGAAAGACGCTGAGCTGAAGCTGCTGTCACACACAGAGGATCACACCCAGTTTCTACACAACTACCCCTCACTGTCAGCACTCAGTCCATCTACACACTCATCCAGCATCAATATCCGTCCTCTCAGACACTTTGAGGATGTGACAGCAGCTGTGTCCGAGCTCAGAGATAAACTACAGGACCTTCTGAGAGACACATGGACAAACATCTCACTGACAGTGACTGAAGTGGATGTTTTACTGTCACCACCAGAGCCCAGGACCAGAGCTGACTTCTTAAGGTATTCACAGGAAATCACACTGGATCCAAACACAGCAAACACACTATTGTTACTATCTGAGGGAAACAGAAAAGTAACATATATGGGTATAGATCAGTCTTATTCTCGTCACCCGGACAGATTCACTACATGTCATCAGGTCCTGAGCAGAGAGAGTCTGACTGGACGTTGTTACTGGGAGGTGGAGTGGAGAGGAGACGGAGTTTATGTAGCAGTCGCATACAAGAATATCAGCAGAGCAGGGGGAGAAAGTTTGTTTAAATGTAATCACAAATCTTGGGCGTTAGATTGTTCCAACAAAACTTTCACATTTTGGTCCAACAACATCCAGACTCCAGTCTCAGGCCCTCAGTCCTCCAGAGTAGGAGTGTACCTGGATCACAGAGCAGGTATTCTGTCCTTCTACAGCGTCTCTGAAACCATGACTCTCCTCCACAGAGTCCAGACCACATTCACTCAGCCTCTACACACTGGATTTTGGCTTTATTACGGAGGCACAGTAGAGTTGTGTAAACTCAAATAGACAAAGACCATTGAAGGTGCAGTTGGTTAAAATCTGTATTTTAGTTAATCACTTTCTTTAGTCTCCATGTTTGTTGCTAAAAGCTCATTGCTGTTGTGTCTCTGCACTGCACAGAGATCACCTGTCAATCAAACATTGTGGGCGGGACTTTGACCTCTTGTCATTTCTTGTTGTGTTGATGTTTGAGTTTGTTGAGGTGGAGCTGGAGCCGTGGAGATCACTGCTCATGATGATGTTACTTTACCTAAACTCACATTTCTCTGTATGAAAATAGAAACTTCTCTGAACTCTAAATGTTTGTTGGATATTTGTGTTGTTGCTGTGTTTGTGTGTTGTTGTTTGGGCCTTAACAGAGAAATCACCAGTTTATTTGTTTATTTGTTTATTAAGATCCCCATTAGCTGTAGCAAAGCCACAGCTATTCTTCCTGGGGTCCAACAGTATCAAATATACAGTTGAAAACACAAAACATAAACATTATAAAAATTTAAAACAAAAAAAAACAAGTGAGCGATAAGCCTAACCTAACAAAACAAAAACAGAATAAGTGTTTACATTTCTTAACTGTGCTTCATTCATTCTTCGTTATATTAATTTTTCACATACTAATCCTATTACCCACATTTCTACATATCATATATGTATACATCATTACACATCACACATCATACTTGTATCTACATTCATTCTACAGTCCGTTTTATAAATTATAATAACACATATATCCATCGAAATATACTCCATATATAAATATACCATGTTGTCTTACTTTGATAAATGCTGTTTTATTAATATTTTGAATTTCTTTGTGTTCGTGGTGAGTTTGATATTTTTCGGCAGTGAATTCCATTCTTTCATACCTCTATACAAAACTGTACGCTTGATGGCGTTAGATCTTGCTTTAGGTAATGTAAAGTTTCCTACAGCTGCATGTCTGGTGATATATTTATGACTCTCTGCACTAAAAGCAAGGTTTTTAAACAAGATAACAGGTGTTTTTAGGACAGATATATTTCTAATAACAACAAACAGTGAGTACAATAGTCTGTCTTTGACCAGTAACCAGTTAAGTTTCTTGTGCATAGAAATTATCCTTGTCCTGTAGTCACACTTCAGTATTGTGCGGGCAGCTCTATTCTGTATACATTGTAGTTTATTTAACATGTCTCCAGTGGCATTTGACCAAACTGCTGGGCAATAGTCGAGATGTGATAATATTATCGATTGGATTGCTGTTTTCAAGATGTTTATATTTATAAAAGTTGCATGTCTTCTTAGAATTGATATACCTCTACCCATCTTTGCAATCATATTATTAATGTGTTTTTTCCATGATAATTTGTTGTCAACTGTCACTCCCAGCAATTTGGTCTCATGTACCTGGTCTATAGTGATATCTTTGATTTTAATATTTAATGCAGGATTTCTATCAATATTATGATTTGAGCCTACAATCATGCACTTGGTTTTAGATATGTTCAGGACCAGCTTGTTTTCTTTAACCCATTCAGCCACACTTTCTAGTTCCTTATTCATAATAGTTTCTAATACATTATTAGTAGATGCTGATGTATATATGGTTGCGTCGTCCGCATACATAACTGTGTTAGCTTTCTCTAATACATACGGTAAATCATTTGTGAAAATACTGAATAATAAAGGACCAAGGCAGCTCCCTTGAGGTACTCCACATGTCGTGGTTTTGGTTTCTGAGTAGCTGCCATTAAAAAATACTGTTTGTGTCCTGTTTGATAGATAGCTATAAAACCAATTAAGTGCAGATTGCTCAAAGCCATAGCAGGACAGTTTTGTTAGTAGTAAGTGATGATCAATTACATCAAAAGCAGCTGAGAAATCCAGAAATACAACACCAACCATATTTTTGTTATCAATTGCTCTAAGCCAATCATCAGACATGCTAGTCAGCGCCGTTGCCGTGGAGTGAGCCCTTCTGTAAGCATGTTGAGAGTTACAGATAATGTTATTCGCAGATAAATATTAATTTGTTCAAATACAATCGTTTCCATTATTTTTCCTAATACTGGTAATAAACTTATAGGACGGCTATTTGAGCTGGAAAAGGGCATTCTCTTGTTTTTTGGCAGTGAGATTATTTTCGCCTGCTTCCATGCTTGTGGACATGTACCACACATAAAACTTAAATTAATTATATGGGTTAATGCAGGAGCTATCTGATCAACAGCTATTTTGAGAAGCCTGCTGTCAAGGCCATCAACACCCGATGGTTTGTCTTTGCAATTTTTTTAGGAAATCCTTTACCTTGTTAGTGCTTATATTCTCCAGTTTAAACTTGGAGTTTTTTCCATTCATGATTTTATTTCTTATTAATAGGTGAGATATATCATTACTTAGATTAGACATGTTTCCTCTTATTTTTTCTAGTTTGCTAATAAAATAATCATTTAAATAGTTTGCAATTTCATTGGGCTTGGTAATGAACTTGCCATTTGCCTCCATAAAGGATGGATTCGTTTTGTTTTTTCTCCCTGTCAGATCATTTAAAATGTATGTACCTTCCTGTATCACTGAGGTTTGTTCTCACTGTGGAAACTAAGAAATGTAGAGGTACATTTAAATTGATGTGTTGTTAGAGGTATATGAGGTTTAATCAAAGTGTAAAGACGATTAATAATTTTTTAGATATTCAGGTGAGTCACAGTGATTGTGTGGATGATGTGAATCTGTTCATCAAATCACTGAACAAGAGTCATTTTACAAACTTGTCTGATTGAGCTGAAATCTGATAACTGATGCTCAACACAAGAGGGCGCCGTCCTCCTGCTGAAAGTACAGAACCACTGACTGTCTGGCTCTGGCTTTTGGCTCCAAGTGAGTTTAGTGAACAAATAATCACCGAGTCCATCCAGAGAGTGAGTGTTTTTTGATGCAAAATTCCAGACATTCACACCACTTTATACAAGCTGTCGACTCTAATGTTGCTTTTGCCAATGCCACTCGTTAATTTATGATTCATGCCACTGTAAATTAATTATTTTTATTGAGCCGGACTGTCTCTGTCTTTTCATTTCATCTCCTGTCCTCCTGCTGTCATGTCCTGTGTTACAACTTCTATAATGTTCATAATTAACATGAGTGTTGTGTCAATTCATGGTTACAAGTTGCACTGAGCACTCCAGCCTAGATTCACCCAGGACACACACAGAGCACTTCCAACCTGCAGGGGGCAACCATGCAACAGAGTTGGTGGAGCCAGCTCCTCAGGAAGTGTTCTTGGGACCGTATTCACCTGCGCACCCACAGGAAATGCATGGCATTCAAATGTTTGGTAAGAGCTCAGTTGTCTCTCTCCCCTGTTCCTGAAGAGATACTACGACCACAGCTCCTGATCATCCAAAGACGCAACTGTCTGGTAGGACAGAATGTGATATGTGTTGATGTCATGCTTCTGTATGACTTTTGCTTGGTTGTAACGTGCAATTTAAGTTAGACTTTATGTGAACATACTAGGTATTGGTAAAAGTAACGTTACTCTAAGCATGTATATTTTTTAATTATTATATACGTTTAAAGCAGAAGTAAGCAGAATATTTGTGTTAATATAAGTCTTAAATAGTTATATCTTCCGACAGCAATCACTTATATAGAGTGTTTGGTCTGAAACACGGGTCTATCAGTCACTCTGCTCTGCTGTAAGCCGAGGAGAAAACTTTCCTTGTATCCTACAAACTTTATCCAATGAGAAGAGAGAACGACATAAAGGGGCGGTCCTCTCTGTGTGTGCAGCCAAGGGATGCGCGTGAATGTGGTGACGTAGGGACGTAGGGACGAGGGCGGGGACTGCTAACTCCATCGGCTGACAAAAAGTTAGCCAAAACGACCGGATCGCTTACTTCTGCTTTAATTGTGGGATTGCAACTTTAATTATTAACTATCAGTCACAAAAAACACACAGGACTTGACAATGAGAGACATTATACTGACTCAGCTGCTTTTTGTGCCTGTTAAACGTACAGAGCAGTGTGTAATACCAGAGTTTGACCAGCAGGAGGCGACATGGTTCAGGAAATTTAAATCACTTTGTTGTTGAGCAATGTTGAATGAATTGTTGTCATAACTTTTCAATGACTCAACCCTTGAATGTTTCTACAGTACAATCTTGAATCTTGCTGACAGACCTGTTGCTTTAGTTCACAAATACACATAGTTAACAATATTCACAACTGTCCCTGATAAGCAGTGATAAACTGGTTGAAAGACGTTTTACTGGTTCTTGTTAACCACAAAACCCACATCTTGACTCCTGATCACAAAACTGTGATCAACACTTTTCTTTACACCTTCATTGTTCAGTAAATTGACTTTAGCCTGAACTTGTTGTGCCGATCCCAAAGTTTCCACCCTGATCATGTGTTTCCCTTTTCCCTCCTCTTCAGATCTACAGTTTGAAGATGGGTGGAACCAACATGTGGTGAAGAGGAGGAGCTGACAGGCCCCGTTCACTGCAGAGACACATGTTGTTTAGATCAGAGCTCCAACTAGTTCCTGTCCAGAGGAGGTGAAACTCGAACAGTCGTCGTCTGTGAGAGGTGAAATGGCACAGAAAGGAGTTCATCTGGACCAGGAGACCTTCTCTTGTTCCATCTGTTTGGATCTACTGAAGCATCCAGTGACTATTCCCTGTGGACACAGCTACTGCTTCAGCTGTATTAAAACCCACTGGGATGGAGAGGATGGGAAGAAAATCTACAGCTGCCCTCAGTGTAGGAAGACCTTCACACCGAGGCCTGTCCTGGTGAAAAACACCATGTTAGCAGCTTTAGTGGAGGAGCTGAAGAAGACTGGACTCCAAGCTGCTCCTGCTGATCACTGCTATGCTGGACCTGAAGATGTGGCCTGTGATGTCTGCACTGGGAGAAAACTCAAAGCCGTCAAGTCCTGTTTGACGTGTCCGGCCTCTTACTGTGAGAAACACCTGCAGCTTCATTATGATGTGGCTCCATTAAAGAAACACAAGCTGGTGGAGCCCTCCAAGAAGCTCCAGGAGAACATCTGCTCTCGTCATGATGAGGTGATGAAGATGTTCTGCCGCACTGATCAGCAGTGTATCTGTTATCTCTGCTCTGTGGATGAACATAAAGGCCACGACACAGTCTCAGCTGCAGCAGAAAGGACTGAGAGGCAGAGAGAGCTGGAGCTGAGTCGACAAAAAATCCAGCAGAGAATCCAGGACACAGAGAAAGATGTGAAGGTGCTTCAACAGGAGGTGGAGGCCATCAATGACTCTGCTGATAAAGCAGTGGAGGACAGTGAGAAGATCTTCACTCAGCTGATCCGTCTCATGGAGAAAAGAAGCTCTGAGCTGAAGCAGCAGATCAGATCCCAGCAGGAAACTCAAGTGAGTGGAGTCAAAGAGCTTGAGAAGAAGCTGGAGCAGGAGATCACTGAGCTGAAGAGGAAAGACGCTGAGCTGAAGCTGCTCTCACACACAGAGGATCACACCCAGTTTCTACACAACTACCCCTCACTGTCAGCACTCAGTCCATCTACACACTCATCCAGCATCAATATCCGTCCTCTCAGACACTTTGAGGATGTGACAGCAGCTGTGTCAAAGCTCAGAGATCAACTACAGGACCTTCTGGGAGACACATGGACAAACATCTCACTGACAGAGACTGAAGTGGATGTTTTACTGCCACCACCACCAGAGCCCAGGACCAGAGCTGACTTCTTAAGATATTCACAGGAAATCACACTGGATCCAAACACAGCACACACACGTCTGTTATTATCTGAGGGAAACAGGAAAGTTACAGTGATGAGGGAAGATCAGTCTTATTCTCGTCACCCAGACAGATTCACTTCATGGCCTCAGGTCCTGAGTAGAGAGAGTCTGACTGGACGTTGTTACTTTGAGGTGGAGTGGAGAGGAGGAGCAGTTCGTGTAGCAGTCGCATACAAGAATATCAGCAGAGCAGGGAGTGGGAATGAATGTGGATTTGGACCCAATGACAAATCTTGGGCGTTACGTTGTGACCACAACAGTTATGAATTTTGGTTCAACAAGATCCAGACTCCAGTCTCAGGTCCTCAGTCCTCCAGAGTAGGAGTGTACCTGGATCACAGAGCAGGTATTCTGTCCTTCTACAGCGTCTCTGAAACCATGACTCTCCTCCACAGAGTCCAGACCACATTCACTCAGCCTCTACATGCTGGAGTTGGGCTTGGTTCTGGAGCCACAGCTGAGTTCTGTAAACTTAAATAGACAAAGATCATTGATGGTGCAGTTGGTTAAAATATCAAGAGTAGCGTTAGTTCTGGCAGGCCACGACGTCAACAGCGTAGCTGTCATCACCGGTGCAGATCAGCTGACGGCTCAGCTGACTCCGCGTGTCCGCTCCCTATTGGAAAATTGCATTCAGAGCGGGGTATTTAAACTGCTCTTGCCCGACCCTCTTTCCTGCTTCCTCTGCTGGCACTTTCGCTACCCAGCTTCTCCTGTCATTGTATTCATGTTGGTTGCTCTGCTCTGTCCGGGTTTTCTTTGCTGCTGCACTCCCTGCTTATACCATTCATGATGGCTCATGAAGGGCAGGAAGGTGTGCTCCTAACAGCAAATTACACAATGGTAGGACACACAGAAATATTATCCCTGTAACTAGAGATTGAAAGATGAATGTGACGCCACAAAACCGACTGCAACATGAGTTTGTTTTTTCTCTGTTTTGGTTTTGTGTTGATCTCATTTGCCCCCGGTGTCCTTTCACCTCTCAGTGCAGTGATGTTAAACCCCAGCGTGCTGCACATCATAAAAAACCCCAAAGATTTTTAAGGAGGAATCCTCCGAGACAAAACGTAAAGCCATGGAAATGTTCTGAATGTCAAACTCTGCGCAGGGGTTCAAGGCAATCAAGAGCGGATGTAAACGCTCGTGTACAGTAACTCCCAATGTTTCAGATGAAGGTGACTCATTCTCTCTTGATCTTGACTGATACAGTATACTTATATATATATTGAAGATTTGTCTTGACTCATAGATGGATATTTTATCGATTGCAAAATACTGTAATTCATGTAAGTACCTTAAGATGCTAAAGACATAGCATACTGCCTTAGATCTGTGGTTGTGTGTGTGTGGTGTATAACTGTGAGGTTTATGTGTCACACACTGCTGAGTGAGTGTTTTACCACTTCATACTGTTAGGATTTTTTATACTTTCTCCCAAGAAATGACACTGTACAACCTGCGCTAACCTGACATGGAAATTTACAACAATACTTTGGCAGCACAAATGATTTTCTCCCCCTCACTACCACAGTGTTTCTGGATTATAAAGGGGTACTGAGTAATATGTTTAGCTGCCATTTGAACTGTAGTCGTCTGTAAATGACAACAATGTTGTTAATATGCATCTTGCCCTGATGCAGGACTGTACTGTGGTTAAAACACTGAATACATTGAGAATATCTTTCTGAATTTAATGAATTCAGAAGGAGAAAGTTTTCAAATTTAAATCAGTCTAAAAAAGGATAAAATGCTCAAGAAATGAGACTTAGACTGATAGTGTATGTGGAAAATTGATGTAAAGTTCTACATATACAGTAATATCTCCTACTTCCAGTTTATTTCCAACTTTGTGTTGTTTTTTTGTTTTTTCTTCTTTCATTTTCAAATCTTAGTGGTTTTAATTTTGCACAAGCTGCTCTGACCTGTATAAAAATGTCTGGCTAAAATCCTTAATTTTACTTTTTTTGACACAATCAAACTGCATCAGGGCCAGAAAGCATGAGATTAATCATCCGGTGCTGATCTGATATGCCTGGTTTAACACTGGAAGAGTGAAAATGCTTTATCATTTGCTTTAGTGCGTCTTTGTAGACAAAACCTTTGTATTAATAATCACTGAATACATCCAGAGAAAATGATTTTCTTCTTTTTTTTTTTCCTGCTAAAGAGTTTTACGAAATGTTTATTTGCCCCCCTTTTTTTAGGATATGTTTAAAGTCAGCTGTCTGTTGAACCTGAAGCCGGTTTGATTGAAGTGTTTTATTTCCCAGTTCGGTGGTATTTTCAGAGCAATAGGTCAACGCTGAAGGAGAGTGTAGCTGTTCAAAGATCACTGTTTGCAGTTCAAGAGATTTTTTTTCTTCTAAACGATCCTCTCTCTGCTGTGATGTTCATATTAAACATCTCAGTGGTGACACAGTCCAGTACAGTTTATCCAGAGTGTGAGTGTTTTATTATGCAAAAGTCCAGACGTTCACACCACTTTATGCAAGCTGTCGACTCTAATGTTGCTTTTGCCAATGCTACTCGTTAATTTATGATTCATGCCACTGTAAATAAATTATTTTTATTGAGCTGGACTGTCTCTGTCTTTTCATTTCATCTCTTGTCCTACTGCTGTCACGTCCTGTGTTACAGCTTCTTTAATGTTGCGTTATTAACATGAGAGACATTATACTACTGACTCTGGCTGCTTCTTGTGCCTGTTAAATGAACAGAGCAGTGTGTGTAATACCAGAGTTTGACCAGCAGGAGGCGACATGGTTCAGGACATTTAAATCACTTTGTTGTTGAGCAATGTTGAATGAATTGTTATCACTTATGTCTCAACCCTTGAATGTTTGTACAGTACAATCCTGAATCTTGCTGACAGACCTGTTGCTTTAGTTCACAAATACACATACAGTTAATAATATTCACAACTGTACCTGATAAGTTGTGATAAACTGGTTGAAAGACGTTTTACTGGTTCTTGTTAACCACAAAACCCACGTCCTGACTCCTGATCACAAAACTGTGACGAACACTTTTCTTTACACCTTTATTGTTCAGTATGATATATCTGGTAATTGACCTTCGATCCATGAATTGGACTTTAGCCTGAACTTGTTGTGCCGGTCCCAAAGTTTCCACCCTGTTCAGGTGTTTCCTTGTTCCCTCCCCTCTAGATATACAGTTTGAAGATGGGTGGAACCAACATGTGGTGAAGAGGAGGAGCTGACAGGCCCTGTTCACTGCAGAGACACATGTTGTTTAGATCAGAGCTCAAACTAGTTTCACTTCTGAGCAACAGAAACTCAGACAGTCGTCGTCTGTGAGAGGTGAAATGGCGCAGAAAGGAGTTCATCTGGACCAGGAGACCTTCTCTTGTTCCATCTGTCTGGATCTACTGAAGGATCCGGTGACTATTCCCTGTGGACACAGCTACTGCTTCAACTGTATTAAAACCCACTGGGATGGAGAGGATGGGAAGAAAATCTACAGCTGTCCTCAGTGTAGGCAGACCTTCACACCAAGGCCTGTCCTGGTGAAAAACACCATGTTAGCAGCTTTAGTGGAGGAGCTGAAGAAGACTGGACTCCAAGCTGCTCCTGCTGATCACTGCTATGCTGGACCTGAAGATGTGGCCTGTGATGTCTGCACTGGGAGAAAACTCAAAGCTGTCAAGTCCTGTCTGCAATGTCTGGTCTCTTATTGTGAGAAACACCTGCAACCTCATTATGATGTAGCTCAGTTGAAGAAACACAAGCTGGTGGAGCCCTCCAAGAAGCTCCAGGAGAACATCTGCTCTCGTCATGATGAGGTGATGAAGATGTTCTGCCGCACTGATCAGCAGTGTATCTGTTATCTCTGCTCTGTGGATGAACATAAAGGCCACGACACAGTCTCAGCTGCAGCAGAAAGGACTGAGAGGCAGAGAGAGCTGGAGCTGAGTCGACAAAAAATCCAGCAGAGAATCCGGGACACAGAGAGAGATGTGAAGGTGCTTCAACGGGAGGTGGAGGCCATCAATGGCTCTGCTGATAAAGCAGTGGAGGACAGTGAGAAGATCTTCACTCAGCTGATCCGTCTCATGGAGAAAAGAAGCTCTGAGCTGAAGCAGCAGATCAGATCCCAGCAGGAAACTCAAGTGAGTGGAGTCAAAGAGCTTCAGAAGAAGCTGGAGCAGGAGATCACTGAGCTGAAGAGGAAAGACGCTGAGCTGAAGCTGCTGTCACACACAGAGGATCACACCCAGTTTCTACACAACTACCCCTCACTGTCAGCACTCAGTCCATCTACACACTCATCCAGCATCAATATCCGTCCTCTCAGACACTTTGAGGATGTGACAGCAGCTGTGTCAGAGCTCAGAGACAAACTACAGGACCTTCTGAGAGACACATGGACAAACATCTCACTGACAGCAACTGAAGTGGATGTTTTACTGTCACCACCAGAGCCCAGGACCAGAGCTGACTTCTTAAGATATTCACAGGACATCACACTGGATCCAAACACAGCAAACAGACAACTGTTATTATCTGAGGGAAACAGAAAAGTAACACTAGGTCAAGCTCAGTCTTATCCTGATCACCCAGACAGATTCACTGCACCTTTTCCGGTCCTGAGTAGAGAGAGTCTGACTGGACGTTGTTACTGGGAGGTGGAGTGGAGAGGAAGAGGAGTTCATGTAGCAGTCGCATACAAGAATATCAGCAGAGCACGGGATGAAAGTTGGTTTGGAGGTAATGACAAATCTTGGGCGTTAGATTGTTCCAACAACAGTTTCGCATTTTGGTTCAACAACACCCAGACTCCAGTCTCAGGTCCTCAGTCCTCCAGAGTAGGAGTGTACCTGGATCACAGAGCAGGTATTCTGTCCTTCTACAGCGTCTCTGAAACCATGACTCTCCTCCACAGAGTCCAGACCACATTCACTCAGCCTCTACACACTGGATTTTGGCTTTATTACGGAGGCACAGTAGAGTTGTGTAAACTCAAATAGACAAAGATCATTGAAGGTGCAGTTGGTTAAAATCTGTATTTTAGTTCACCACTTTCTTTAGTCTCCATGTTTGTTGCTAAAAGCTCATTGCTGTTGTGTCTCTGCACTGCACAGAGATCACCTGTCAATCAAACATTGTGGGCGGGACTTTGACCTCTTGTCATTTCTTGTTGTGTTGATGTTTGAGTTTGTTGAAGTGGGGCTGGAGATCACTGCTCATGATGACGTTTCTTTACCTAAACTCACATTTCTCCACATGAAAATAGAAACTTCTCTGAGCTCTAAATGTTTGTTGGAAATATGTGTTGATGTGTTTAAGTGTTGTTGCTTGGGCCTTAACAGAGAAATGACGAGACCTTCCTTTATCACTGAGGTTTGTTCTCACTGTGGAAACTAATAAATCTAGAGTTACATTTACATTGATATGTTGTTAAAGGGATATGAGGTTTAATCAAAGTGTAAATATCATGATAATAATCAATGAGGACATGATTGATTTACATGTATTCATGAAATCACTGAACAAGAGTCATTGAACAGACTTGACTGATCAGTGTGTGAACAAACTGAAGCGTCACATCATCAATAAAATCGTTTAAACTAAAGAATCAATCAAATATTTTCCCGTCTTTGTCTCAAGATCAGAATAAAAGCTGATGTAGAAATGTGCACTGATGTGAGAGGTTTTCCTCCTAAAAGAGCAGAAATACAGATTCAACCACCGTCAACTGTGTGTTACTGAAGAACAAACGGTGACAGATCAGATATTAGTAACTCAGACTCTTTGATACCTGCTAACACGTCCTAAATAGAGAGTCTGACTGATGTTACTGGGAGCTGTAGAGGAGCTGCATTCAATACTAAAAGGACTTAATAAATTCCCCTTTTTTCTACAAGGGCAAGTGGTGGCGTCATGTGTTCAGACTGAATCAGGTCTTGGCTCCCTCTCAGAGAAACATGAAGAGTGTGAACAGATGTGCAGACTCAGTGATTTGGTGTGAACCAGGTTCAGATGTGGAGACATGAACTGTTTTCATCCCGACCTGCTTTTCTCAAACTGCTCCTGTTGTTGGAACAAAACAAAGCCTGACGACACCTCCCTCAGTTTCCTGTTTTCAGATGAAAGACCAGTTCTGGGTTTAGTTTGATTTCAAATTGAGTCATTTTGTTTAAAGTAACAATACCATTTTTCTCCACTAAGTAAAACAGTCAGTTATTTTCTAGTGTGCCAAAAATGAGAATGTAAGACATCTGAATTCAGGCATATCTATGAAACCTTCAGAGGACACAGTGGTACAGTGGTTTGCTGTGTCTGGGTTTTGGGTTTGATCCCTGGTCCTGGTCCATGCCAAATTGATTGAACACTTTAAAGGAAAGGGAAAATTCACCCATTGCCATAATCCCTATAAGAGTTTACACCCAAGAGGTGCCCAACCCTCATGGGCTTACAAGACACACTATAAGAAATAAAGAACAATAAACAAAGGAACATCACCACATACACTAATCATGGATACAGTCCTCAGAAAGCGCAATCCACAATCAAACACAAAGCGCACCCATGCGCTGTTGGTAAGCATTCAAAACATATTGAGCTAAATAAAACACTTTGTCACTAAACAGGTATGTTAGTCTACAGTCATCAGACAGAAAACAAATCAGGACATTCTGGGGTCATTTTAAAGAAGAGTTTATGTCTAAATGTATGGTAAAAAGGACAGTAAAACAAAAAATGCATTTCATTTTCCACCTCTTTCAGGTCACACTGGTGACACTTTATATTCTCCTCTATGATTGAACGGAAACATCCTGTTTCAACTGCCAGACGCAAGATACCACATCTCAACTGGGCACAGTCAGAGCTCTGTGCTCTGTGACATAAGACTCCGGTTGGTAAACAGACTTTATCAAGCTATACACTCTTTGGGTTTGTGCAGAATTTCTTCTGCCCAATTTAGTTTCTAATTTTCAAATAATATTATCTTAATTTGTCTAACATTACAGGATAGTTTATTTCTATTGAAGACCTGCTTCATCAAATATTTTAATAAGTTCCCTCGTCCAATGACAGTTTTTTGAAAGGTTCCACAAAAGATTTGTTTGACAAGTCTGCTGTCAGGCATGTTAATGAGTCTGTTCCATAGTCGCACCATGTCACCCTTAGTCCGCACTTCGCATGGTTCCCATCCCATATCGCCACAAACTGTACTGCGAGTTTGGGGGCCATCTTGTGTACACCAAGAAAGCAACACATAGCTCTGTTTTGAACTGTATTGCATTTTGTTGGATTACAATAGCCCCAAACCCCTGCACTATAGTCTAAGCTTGGACAAATACAAGAATTATACAACTGTGTATAAGTTTTATACCCAAGATCCCTACACAGCTTGACCTTGTTAAGGACAGCTCCCAGTGCTCTGCCTGCCTGAGTCTTCTGAACTTTTATTCCTTTTTCAAAGGTAAGAGGGCATCTAGAGTGAGTCCTAGGTATTTAGAGTACTCATTATATAAGAGTACATTAATTACCTTTATTTGACGGTGCATGTTGTTTTGAGAAAACAATCCTCTCTGCTGTGATGTTCATATAAAATATCTCAGTGGTGACACAGTCCAGTCCAGTTTATCCAGAGTGTTTTATTATGCAAAAGTCCAGACGTTCACACCACTTTATGCAAGCTGTCGACTGCTATTCGTTATGTAATTTATGATTCATAAATTATTTTTATTGAGCCGGACTGGCTCTGTCTTTTCATTTCATCTCCAGTCCTCCTGCTGTCACGTCCTGTGTTACAGCTTCTATAATGTTCATAATTTACATGAGTGCTGTGTCAATTCATGGTTACAAGTTGCACTGAGCACTCCAGCCTAGATTTACCCAGGACACACACAGAGCACTTCCAACCTGCAGGGGGCAACCATGCAACAGAGTTGGTGGAGCCAACTCCTCAGGAAGTGTTCTTGGGACCATATTCACCTGCGCACCCACAGGAAGTGCATGGCATTGAAATGTTTGGTAAGAGCTCAGTTGTCTCTCTCCCCTGTTCCTGAAGAGATACTACGACCACAGCTCCTGACCATCCAAAGACGCAACTGGTAGGACAGAATGTGATTTATATGTGTTGATGTCATGCTTCTGTATGACTTTTGCTTGGTTGTAACGTGCAAAGACTTTATGTGAACATAGGTATAGGTATTGGTAAAAGTAACGTTACTCTAAGCATGTATATTTTTTTAATTATTATATACGTTTAATTGTGGGATTGTTACTTTAATTACAGTGGTCAGTCATAAAAAACACACAGGACTTGACATTGAGAGACATTATACTGACTCAGCTGCTTTTTGTGCCTGTTAAATGAACAGAGCAGTGTGAGATACCAGAGTTTGACCAGCAGGAGGCGACATGGTTCAGGAAATGTAAATCACTTTGTTGTTGAGCAATGTTGAATGAATTGTTGTCATAACTTTTCGATGACTCAACCCTTGAATGTTTCTACAGTACAATCCTGAATCTTGCTGACAGACCTGTTGCTTTAGTTCACAAATACACATACAGTTAATAATATTCACAACTGTCTCTGATAAGCAGTGATAAACTGGTTGAAAGACGTTTTACTGGTTCTTGTTAACCACAAAACCCACATCTTGACTCCTGATCACAAAACTGTGATCAACACTTTTCTTTACGCCTTCATTGTTCAGTAAATTGACTTTAGCCTGAACTTGTTGTGCCGATCCCAAAGTTTCTACCCTGATCGTGTGTTTCCCTTTTCCCTCCTCTTCAGATCTACAGTTTGAAGATGGGTGGAACCAACATGTGGTGAAGAGGAGGAGCTGACAGGCCCCGTTCACTGCAGAGACACATGTTGTTTAGATCAGAGCTCCAACTAATTCCTGTCCAGAGGAGGTGAAACTCGAACAGTCGTCGTCTGTGAGAGGTGAAATGGCACAGAAAGGAGTTCATCTGGACCAGCAGACCTTCTCTTGTTCCATCTGTTTGGATCTACTGAAGCATCCAGTGACTATTCCCTGTGGACACAGCTACTGCTTCAGCTGTATTAAAACCCACTGGGATGGAGAGGATGGGAAGAAAATCTACAGCTGTCCTCAGTGTAGGAAGAACTTTATACCGAGACCTGACCTGATGAAAAGCACCATGTTAGCAGCTTTAGTGGAGGAGCTGAAGAAGACTGGACTCCAAGCTGCTCCTGCTGATAACTGCTATGCTGGACCTGAAGATGTGGTGGCCTGTGATGTCTGCACTGGGACAAAACTCAAAGCTGTCAAGTCCTGTTTGACGTGTCCAGCCTCCTACTGTGAGAAACACCTGCAGCCTCACTATGAAGCAGCTCCATTAAAGAAACACAAGCTGGTGGAGCCCTCCAAGAAGCTCCAGGAGAACATCTGCTCTCGTCATGATGAGGTGATGAAGATGTTCTGCCGCACTGATCAGCAGTGTATCTGTTATCTCTGCCCTGTTGATGAACATAAAGGCCACGACACAGTCTCAGCTGCAGCAGAAAGGACTGAGAGGCAGAGAGAGCTGGAGCTGAGTCGACAAAAAATCCAGCAGAGAATCCAGGACACAGAGAAAGATGTGAAGATGCTTCAACAGGAGGTGGAGGCTATCAATGGCTCTGCTGATAAAGCAGTGGAGGACAGTGAGAAGATCTTCACTCAGCTGATCCGTCTCATGGAGAAAAGAAGCTCTGAGCTGAAGCAGCAGATCAGATCCCAGCAGGAAACTCAAGTGAGTGGAGTCAAAGAGCTTGAGAAGAAGCTGGAGCAGGAGATCACTGAGCTGAAGAGGAAAGACGCTGAGCTGAAGCTGCTGTCACACACAGAGGATCACACCCAGTTTCTACACAACTACCCCTCACTGTCAGCACTCAGTCCATCTACACACTCATCCAGCATCAATATCCGTCCTCTCAGACACTTTGAGGATGTGACAGCAGCTGTGTCAGAGCTCAGAGATCTACTACAGGACCTTCTGAGAGACACATGGACAAACATCTCACTGACAAAGACTCAAGTGGATGTTTTTCTGCCACCACCAGAGCCCAGGACCAGAGCTGACTTCTTAAGATATTCACAGGAAATCACACTGGATCCAAACACAGCAAACCCATGTCTGTTATTATCTGAGGGAAACAGGAAAGTAACGTGTACATTAAGACCACAGTGTTATTCTAGTCATTCAGACAGATTTACTTCAAGTTGTCAGGTCCTGAGTAGAGAGAGTCTGACTGGACGTTGTTACTTTGAGGTGGAGTGGAGAGGAGGAGGAGTTCGTGTAGCAGTCGCATACAAGAATATCAGCAGAGCAGGGAATGAATGTAGATTTGGATTCAATGACAAATCTTGGGCGTTAGAGTGTTACAACAACAGATTCACATTTTGGTTCAACAACACCCATATTCCAGTTTCAGGTCCTCAGTCCTCCAGAGTAGGAGTGTGCCTGGATCACAAAGCAGGTATTCTGTCCTTCTACAGCGTCTCTAAAACCATGACTCTCCTCCACAGAGTCCAGACCACATTCACTCAGCCTCTATATGTTGGAGTTTGGGGTGGTTCTGGATCCACAGCAGAGTTGTGTAAACTCAAATAGACAAAGATCACTGAAGGTGCAGTTGGTTAAAATCTGTATTATAGTTCATCACTTTCTTTAAAGGGATAGTTCACCCTAGAATGATATTTCGCTCATTATCTACTCACCCTCATGTTGACTAAGGGCTGGAAGAATTTCCAGAGTCCACCGTCCCTTCTCTGAGTTACAGGGGGTCTTGGCGTCGCAGTGCATTTCAATGCAACGGTTGCAAAGGGACACCAGAGCTCTTCGTAAAAAAACACACACAAAAAAACATCCAAATACCTCCATGATGCTCGTATGTAATGTCCGTCTTGTGCTGAAGCCCCAAATTGCGTAATTGTCCCGAAAAAAATTAAATAAGTCTATATTTTAAGCTTGTTTGTAGCGGAAGCTTCTCGAAGCTTCTCTTCCTGGTCCGTCCAAATCTCGCGTGATTTGCGCCGGCGTCAGTGCGGTTACTGCGAATCACGCGAGATTTGGACGGACCAGGAAGAGAAGCTTCGAGAAGCTTCCGCTACAAACAAGCTTAAAATATAGACTTATTTAATTTTTTTCGGGACAATTACGCAATTTGGGGCTTCAGCACAAGACGGACATTACATACGAGCATCATGGAGGTATTTGGATGTTTTTTTGTGTGTGTTTTTTTACGAAGAGCTCTGGTGTCCCTTTGCAACCGTTGCATTGAAATGCACTGCGACGCCAAGACCCCCTGTAACTCAGAGAAGGGACGGTGGACTCTGGAAATTCTTCCAGCCCTTAGTCAACATGAGGGTGAGTAGATAATGAGCGAAATATCATTCTAGGGTGAACTATCCCTTTAAAGCAGTACTAAAGAACTTTCAGTTTTGGTTGAGTTTGGCGGCGCCTGTGGACCAAAGCGGTAGTGTTTTGCCTGAAGGAAGACTCCATTTCCCATGAACACTAGCGTGAAGCCCTGTAAATATCCTGCATTAAAATTAACAGAAGACATCAAAACTAAGTTTCTGTTTCCAGTGGATCATTTCAAAGTGAAAACACAAACATAATCCATTGCTAAAGTGCCGTTTTGCCTGTTCCCTCCTTGTTGTGACTCGCAAAAGTGAAAGTGAAAGTAAAGTGAGAGCCGGGTTCCTACCATGCTCCTCAAAGCTGCTTAGTGCCAGAGAAAGAGATACAGACCCCCTCAGACCACGACAGAGGTGTCATTCAACTTGTTGTAAGTCGATGTATCATCACAAAAGTTATGAAAATATTATATGAAGGTTGAAAAGTTACTTAGTGCTGGTTTAAGCTATGGTCTACGATTTGGAGGATTGGTAATCATTATTAACATCGTCTATACGGCGATTATGGTCCTGTGGTACGATCTACACAATATAAATAGCAAAAAGAACCAAAAAAATCCATTCAGTCTATCAGCCGTGGGCCTGAATAGAAATTGACCAATGCTATCCAACCGTCACTGGCTCGTACCCTCCATCCAATCCCCTCGTCTCCCCTTCTCCTCCTCGACCCGCCTCAACCCGCCTCGTCCCCACCCCTTCCGCTTAGAAACTAATACTACTAAGTAGTTCGTAACCACTCTGAGCTGCTCAGCCACAGACACATGAACCCAGGAATTCAGTGCCTGCTGGTCCCCCCACCCCACCCGGTGCCGCGGCTGCAGCCTGACCGGGGTAGCTCTGCCCACAGCCACACCGCGGCCCTGCGGAGCTACCCCGGTCTTCCTACTTCTCTCCCCGTCGCGAGGAGGCTCCGAGGGGCGGACCATACGAGCTTGGAGGGGAGGGGTGTGTGTGTGTGTGTGTGTGTGGGGGGTGGGGGGTTGCTTTTTTCAAGTTTTTCTCATCCTCTTTCAAATCGTAGACCATAGCTTTAAGTCTCCATGTTTGTTGCTAAAAGCTCAATGCTGTTGTGGCTATGCACTGCACAGAGATCACCTGTCAATTAAACATTGTGGGCGGGACTTTGACCTCTTGTCATTTCTTGTTGTGTTGATGTTTGAGTTTGTTGAGGTGGAGCTGGAGCCGTGGAGGAGATCACTGCTCATGATGATGTTTCTTTACCTAAACTCACATTTCTCCATGAAAATAGAAACTTATCTGTGTGTTGTATCACTGTGTGATACAACACACACACACACACACACACACACACACACACACACACACACACACACACACACACTTGTGTGTTGTCTTCCTGTATCACTGAGGATTGTTCTCACTGTGGAAACTAAGAAATGTAGAGTTACATGTACATTGATGTGTTGTCAGAGGGATATGAGGTTTAATCAAAGTGTAAAGATGATTAATTATTTTTAGATATTCAGGTGAATCACAGTGATTGTGTGGATGATGTGAATCTGTTCATCACTGAACAAAATCGTTTTACAGACTTTTCTGATTGAACTAAAATCTGATAACTGATGCTCAACACAAGAGGGCGCCGTCCTCCTGAAAGTACAGAACCACTGACTGTCTGGCTCTGGCTTTTGGCTCCAAGTGAGTTTAGTGAACAAATAATCAATGAGTCCATCCAGAGAGTGAGTGTTTTTTGATGCAAAAGTCCAGACGTTCACACCACTTTATACAAGCTGTCGACTCTCATGTTGCTTTTGCCAATGCTACTTGTTAATTTATGATTCATGCCACTGTAAATGAATTATTACTGTCTCTGTCTTTTCATTTCATCTCCTGTCCTCCTGCTGTCATGTCCTGTGTTACAGTTTCTTTAATGTTCATTATTAACATCAGCGACATTATACTGACTCTGGCTGCTTCTTGTGCCTGTTAAATGAACAGAGCAGTGTGTGTAATACCAGCGTTTGACCAGCAGGAGGCAACATGGTTCAGGAAATTAAAATCACTTTGTTTTTGAGCAATGTTTAATGAATTGTTGTCGTAACTTTTCTATGAATGTTTCTACAGTACAATCCTGAATCTTGCTGACAGACCTGTTACTTTAGTTCTCTAATACACACGTAAAGGATAAGTTATTATATACTGGCTAAACTGGTGTAGTTTGTGATTATTGATGATGGTTTGATCAGATCTGTTTTGAGTCTATTCAGCAAACACGGTGCGTTCTGATAGTAAATAGTAAATGATCGGTCCCAGACCGGACACAGAGTCAACAACATTTTGTTGTCGTGTGTGTGTGTGTGTGTGTCTGTATGTTTGTGTATTTTTTGCGTACATTCAAATATGATTTGATTTGATAATGTGAAAGTGCTGTTCTTTATCTTTTGTATCTTTTCTGTTTTTCTGGAAACTCAATGACAACTTTTGATGCCAGGGCACTGCTTTTCATATAAATCAGTTCATCAGAGAGTAGCTCAACTGTGTCTCTTTATCAAAACATCGGCCAATTCTTAAATATTGTTGCTGATTTTGGCTTTCAAATTTTGATTCATGGCCGTGTTTAAGTCTAAGGAAGGTGTTTGTCACAGTGGCTAACAACAATACAAGATGTGTTGTCTTTTTTTTGTTTATTATTTCCAATACAGTTCCTTTGGATTAATCACAGATTGATTCAAATTCAAAGGACAACATCAAATAACATTTCCTTTCTCAAACTGTGTTAGTCAGATGCAGTGCTTCAGCAGAAGTCACTCTGGTAACGCCCTGTCAGGTTGGTAATTGTGCCTCTTACTGTTAGTGTCAAGTCACGCAAGAAACAGAGGAACTCATTTTTTGGGGTTTCAGTTACTGCAATTCTTAAAAATGTATGAGTGTAGAGATAGTAACTTTGCTAGTTTTAGTTTAGTTTAGTTAAGTGCATCTTCCCGACTGATGAGATACTTTTAAGGTCATAATCCGATTTCTTCTGAATTTTAGAAACATGTTTGTCGAAGTGCATTTGCCTTTACTGTGCAGGAGAGGAATCAATATTATCCTTATTGTAAGGATGACACTTTTAAAGTATTTTCCCAGATAAATGAAGAGTGTAAAAAGTACATCTGTTTAAAAATAGCACACTTAATTTATGATGAATGTGCTCCACATTTATTTATGCAAACCTTGGAAAAGTAAGATGTATTTTACATTCAGGCCAATAAGCTGTCATAAAAACTAGTACATCCAAACTATTCCACTGCTAGAATTAACAACAAAACGAACAAAAACACACATTTATTACACTGTTAACTGATGGTGCTCATCACAATCGTCAGACATGATGGAAAGATACGGCAAAAAAAAAAATAAAGAAGCCTGTTCATTTCTTTCCTGGGCAATTGTTAGTTAATGGAGATCATCAGAACAGTAGAGCATGACGTGAAAGCTACCTTAACAAAAATGCATTTCTATGAAAATTATTTACAGTTACAGTATTTGATTATTCATTTCATGGCCGATCTAACATCTCAACATCAGAAGCTGACTTGACTTTATTCCGACTGGTGGCCATTGAGTTTGTGTAAGTATGAGATGGAGACTCCTCCTGGAAGGCTGTCTCCAATACATTCAGGATGGATTTGCGAACTTTATCCTTAAAATCTTGGCCCATGAACACATACAGCAGTGGGTTCATGATGCTGTTGATAAAGGCCAGACTGGTGGTTAAAGGGATACCAATAGCGAGGACATGTCCAAATGTGCTCATATGAGTAAAATGAACCAACTCTATTAACAGCATGATGTGAAGGGGAGCCCAGCACAGGAAAAACGTGATGATAACAGCAGCAATGATCTTAAAGGGGCGACTTGAGTGGCTGGACAGGATGCAGTTCCTCCTGAGACGATGGATTATCACAGCATAAGAGGAGACAATGACGGTGAAGGGGACAAGAAATCCAAGGAGGAAGAGGGTGAGGGACATGGTCTGATGACGACGTAACAGCACCGACTCCAACACAGATTGTGTGAGATTATCGGAAGGAACAAAGTTGTTGAAACAAGCAATGACATTTTCATCATAATATGATGGTGCAGTGTCCCTGAAGACGACGTACGGAGCGCTGAGAATCAGAGCCAGGATCCAAACACCAAGACTCACATAGGACGCCTTGCGTACATTTCGGTGGTTCTGGGCCCAGACAGGCCACACAACAGATACACATCTGTCCACACTGATCACCACCAGGATGTAGATGCTGGAAAACATGTTCAGGAAGGTTATAGCACTGTTAAATCTACACATGAAGTTGCCGAACGGCCAGTGGGAACCCAGGGCTGTGTAGGTCACACTCAGGGGCAGGAAGGCTGTGAAGAGGAAATCGGCCACAGCCAGGTTGAGGAACCAAACTGTGTTTACAGTTTTCTTCATCTTGAACCCGGTCACCCAGATAACCACTCCGTTCCCGAGCACACCGAGGACGAAGGCCAGGCAGTAAACAATGGCAGAGAAGATGTTGAGAGACTTTCTCAGCTCAGCAAGGTCATCATTGTAGTCTTCAACATAAACAGAGTAATTCCCATCAGAATAATCTGTTAAATTAATGATCTCCATCCTTGTCTTGAACCAAGGCCTGTGACAGAAAAATTAAAAATATTAATTTTCTGTTTTTTCTAAATCTCAATAACAACTTCTGATGCCACAGAGCACTGCTTTTTAAATACATCAGTTTATGAGACAGTAGTCAAACCATGACTCTTTACAGTGGTTAAAAACAATGAAAAAGTCTTGTCTCATCTTTTCCCAGCACAACTCCTTTGCATTAATCTGATCATGCAAATTGGAAAGGTATACAACAACTTTACCTCCGTCAAAGTCTGTCAGTCAGATGAAGAGTCTTAAGCAGAAGTAACTCCGCTAACCCTCCGTTAGATCAGTTAAGTTCAGTTGTGTTGAGTCACCACCACATTGGGGTGGGCTCTTGTATCAAAGCTAAAAATAGCACCTCACATTAGTTTCAACATTTCAGTGGAAATCTGACTTACTGAAAGAGGAAGGAACATGCAGATAACAGAGTTTGTGAAAGTCAATGTAGCAACACTATGCTACACATCATATAATCCTTCTTTAGATCTATTTTACTTAGATCTAAAAAGCTTTTCTATGTGTCAAGTGGACAGTGGCAAAGATGGTATAGCCCACAAAATAGCTTATCAACCCTCAAATCATATAAAATGCCACAAATACTGTGCATGTTCAGATTCATCGTCATCCTCCTGGCCCCCACCACCACCACAGTATCAAGGCTGCAGCCAAGGACAGAGCTGGCTTTCCTTACCAGTTTGTTCAGCTTCTTTCTCTCTGCTGTTGTGATGCTGCTGCTCCAGCATGCCACACCATATAGGGTGGCGGATGCAACCACAGAGTCACAAAAACCCGAAAGGACCTCAGTCTCCGCAGCAGGTAGAGTGCGCTTTGGCCCTTCCTATATAGTGCCTGCATGTTAACAGCTCAGTCCAGCTTCTTATTTAGGTGAACACCCAGGTACTTGTATGGGGCCACTATGTCAATGTCTGTTCCGTGGATGCTGGTTTTTCCAGCATTGATCTGTGGGTAGTTCCGCTGGCACCAGGTCACGAAGTTCTGGTTCAGCTCTCTGTATTCCTTTTCGTCCTTGCTGTTGATGAGACCGACGATGGCTGAGTCATCCGAGAACTTTTGTATGTGGCAACTTGGTGTATTGTAGGTGAAATCAGCCGTGTAAGTGGTGAAGAGGAGAGGAGCCAAAACTGTCCCCTGTGGCGCCCCCGTGCTGCAGACCACCGTGTCAGACAAACTGTGGCCTGTTAGTGAGGAGGTCCAGGAGCTATGCTGTCAGATGGTGATGCACTCCTGCATGGTCCAGCTTTTCTATGTGTCAAGTGGACAGTGGCAAAGATAGTATAGCCCACAAAATAGCTTATCAACCCTCAAATCACTCCTGCATGGTCCAGCCCAAGCCTGGGTGTTTTCACCTGGTGGTTGGGGGGTGGGGGAGGGGGGTCTCCCGATGATACCACAGAACGGGTCTGCGGCGCCAGGGCTCCCGCTGCCCCCCCTCCCACCCATTTTTTTCTGTGTAAATATGTTAAAAATGTACTGCTAGTCATGTAATCCAATGGGGCTGCCACCCGGTGACGTCACAAGAAGCGAGCTGACTGAAGAACACGTAGCATAACAAACCAGTGTAACTAACGTCTCCATGGCTATAATCAACATAGTACGTCAGATCACGTTTGATCACGCAAGATTTCTGGCGTGTCATAAGACAAATCTTTACATGTGTGGTGTGCTGTATTTGGAACATCGGAGCACACCACAAACAATACGATCAAAACTGTTCAGTCAAAGATTTTTTATCTTTATGTGTGGGGTCTCTCACAGATAAAAAAATCAGTTGAGATTTATAAAATCTTAATGTGTGTACCAGGCCTTACACACATTAAAGGGATAGTTCAACATTTTGGCAAATTGGCCCATTGCCATAATCGCTATTGTCATAGCAGTAGGTTCGTTACCTTTAATTGTCGGTGCAAGCTCTTTTTAGAACGGCGGAGCAGAGCCGTGAGCTGCTCAGAGCTACGCTACGGAGGCCAATGGGATTTCTTGGTTTCCCTCATCAAACTCATCAAATACACAATCCAAAAACTCTAAAATGCTGTCGTGGTCAAGTTGTGACCTGCACATTCATCACGCTATGAGAAAACTGTTATTTAAGTTCCTTAGTTTGTTTTTAGCAAAAGGTAAAAAAAAAAAAATAAAACCAAAAATATTGAGATCTCAGGAAAAAAAGTGCAACTAAAATGTGTCACACTGAGCCTTGTCCTACCACACACTGCGGTCTTAAAGAGCTTCCATGCAGCATGGTGGTGATACAGGTTGCAACGGCAGGTGATATGGATCACAGTTGAACGGAAGAAATCGTCCCTAAAAAAAAAAAGCATAATATGAAGCGTAATTATTTAAAAGCTTAAATGACTGTCTGTTTACTTTTTCAGTAAACAGCATTGTAAACTACAACATTTCCTCTGGGAAATTTTGAAAGGGCCATCTCTGTCAACATGGGAATCAAACCCACGATCTTAAGGTCAAGACAGAGCTCATCAGACAGACACATGATCATCTTACTATAAGCACTGATATGGAGGAGCTGTAACCATATTAGGTTAACTGTGTGTGTGTGTGTGTGTGTGTGTGTGTGTGTGTGTGTGTGTGTGTGTGTGTGTGTGTGTGTGTGTGTGTGTGTGTGTGTGTGTGTGTGTGTGTGTGCATGCCACCATGAAAACATAAGGCAATCGAGCCTTCTCCCCATCTTTGGAACTCTCTCCTCCAGTCCATCAGAAACTCCCCCTCTTCAAAACCCGACTGAAGACATTCCTTTTCACCCAAGCATACAACCTCCCTTACCCCTAAGCATCTCCCGAGACCTGCCCCTCCCTCCCTCACTACCTGTTCATTTTATCTTGTGTGTGATTGTGATTGTTTGTGTTTTCTATCCTGTATTTGTCTTTCCCCTTGTTCTACATTCTGTAAAGCATCTTTGGGTCACTGAAAAGCGCTATATAAAATAAATGAATTATTATTATTATGCAAAAGTCTAGACGCTGACACCACTTAATGCAGTCGACTCTAATGTTTCTTTGGCCAATGCTACTTGTTAATTTATAATTCATGCCACACATGCGGACTGCCTCTGTCTTTTCATTTCATCTCCTGTCCTCCTGCTGTCACATCCTCTGCTACACCTTTTTTAATGTTCGTAAATAAGATGAGAGACATACTGACTCTGGCTGCTTCTTGTGCCTGTTAAATGAACAGAGCAGTGTACGTAATACCAGAGTTTGACCAGCAGGAGGCGACATGGTCCAGGAAATTTTAGTCACTTTGTTGTTGAGCAATGTTGTAGTCTTAACTATTACTCAACCCTGTTGCTTTAGTTTACACATAATACATAATACAGATACACTTAATAATGTTCACAACTCTGCTAAGTTGTGATAAACTGGCTGAAGGACTTTTTACTCGTTCTTGTTAACCATAAATCCCATATCCTGGCTCCTGATCACAAAACTGTGACCAACACTTTTCTTTACAACATGTTCGAAGCATCCTGTATTTGTAAAATGAACCAACTCTATTAACTGCATGATGTGATAAGGAGCCCAGCACAGGAAAAACGTGATGATAACAGCAGCAATGATCTTAAAGGGGCGACTTGAGTGGCTGTACAGGGTGCGGTTCCTCCTGAGACGATGGATTATCACAGCATAAGAGGAGACAATGACGGTGAAGGGGACAAGAAATCCAAGGAGGAAGCGGGTGAGGGACATGGCCTGAAGATGACGTAACAGCACCAACTCAAACACAGATTGTGTGAGATTATTGGAAGGAACAAAGTTGTTGAAACAATGGATGACATTTTCATCACGATATGATGGTGCAGTGTCCCTGAAGACGACGTACGGAACGCTGAGAATCAGAGCCAGGATCCAAACACCAATGGTGTGTCCCAAATTGCACACTTCTGCACATTATACTTAATATTTTGAGTACGTAAGTGCGTTCACACTGAGCAGTGTGCGAAAATGTAGTGCGCTATGCGCACTCAATTGGCCAGAAAATTGAGTGTGGATCGATGGACACTTTCCACACTTAACGGCCGCCATCTTGGTGACGTAGATGACGCTACGTCTAGAGCTACGTCGCTAAACGGAAGATACGTCACTACTTTTCAAATGGTGGCGGCGCCGATCGACGACACGAGCGACTGCAGCACCTCCTCAACGGTGGATATCTCCACTTTATACCGATGTAAGTTATTCATGTGATTTTTTTTGCACTACTGTTGTTGGATAGAAGGTGTCAGTAACGTTTATTTATGTGTATTGGGGACGAAAAACACGAATGCTGAGATGTCCTGGCATACACATTACCCAGATCCCAGAAAAAGTCACATAATAATTTAAATGACTTTCTATGAAAATGAGGATAGTGATGTAAAAGTTATTATTCCCTCTAATATTGAAAATGATATTGCAAATGCAATTAGATTTTTTCTCAAAATTGTGCATTGTCCCTAGAAATTGCAGTGTTTTTTGCTGTCTTTCCTTCATAGAAGCTGAAGTGCCCCTCAACTGCAACAACCACAGAGCGCATCTATGGCATCCACCCCGAAAAGGCGGCGGGTGGATGTCATGGATGCGCCGACTGAGCTCCAGGAGATGGACGGCAAGTTTTTGGAGCGGGAGCAGGCCAGGGCCAGAGAGAAAACGGAGAGAGAGGAGAGGAGGAACAAGGAGAATGCAGAGAAAGAGGAGAGGAGGCACAAGGAGGCCGTAGAGAGAGAGGGGAGAGAAGGTACAGGGAGGCTGTCGAGAGAGATGAGAGGAGGCACAGGGAGGCCATGGAAAGAGAGGAGCGGATGCTGAGGGAAATGAGGGAGAGGGATGAGAGGAGAGACAGAGAGACTGCTGCCAGGGAGGAGCGTCTACTTGACATCCTCAATTTTTGACATTATTCTGTTGCCTTTGTTTTCATTCTTGTATTGTTACAGTGTTGGTGTGATGATCAGTCAAAATATAAACAATAAGCTTTACTTGTAGGGTAGTAGTTATACATTACTGTATTGTTAGTTTTCAAAGGACCTTAATACCTTAACTACTGTAGGCCTATACAATGTTTTCTGACACCTATTATGACATTATGGTTATGTTTAGCATAACCAAAGTCCATATAGACTATTTACAATACATAAAAGAATGTCTGGTATAACTGAAGCACATACGTTTATTATTTGCAAAGAACAAAGTTTATCAGGTAAAAAAAAACATACATACAGGTACATTTTCAGCCAGTAGGATGAGGATGCCACGTCTTCAGAGCTGATACCGGCGTAAATGTCTCGAGAAAACACTCATTTTACCACAAAACAACACAACAACAATAATAACACAATGAAACACAACTTAATAACTTGTTTCGATCTGGTTTCGATTGGCGAAAAGCGCGGCGATAGGGTTCTAACGGCCGGTTGCAATCAGCGTTAAAAAGTAGTAGAAGAAGAAGCTGTCGAGTCATTTCCGGTAAGTGCGTAGTGGCAGTGTCTGATTTGGAAATCCAGGGCTGTGTAGGTCACACTCAGGGGCAGGAAGGCTGTGAAGAGGAAATCGGCCACAGCCAGGTTGAGGAACCAAACTGTGTTTACAGTTTTCTTCATCTTGAACCCGGTCACCCAGATAACCACTCCGTTCCCAAGCACACCGAGGACGAAGGCCAGGCAGTAAACAATGTTGAGAGACTTTCTCAGCCGATTGAGGGCATCAACGTCCATGTCGTCATCATCATGAATAGAGTGATTTCTATCAAAATAATCTGTTGAATCAATTATCTCCATCCTTGTCTTGAACCTTGGCCTGTGACAGAAAAATTAAAAATATTAATTTTCTGTTTTTTCTAAATCTCAATAACAACTTCTGATGCCACAGAGCACTGCTTTTTAAATACATCAGTTTATGAGACAGTAATCAAACCATGACTCTTTACAGTGGCTAAAAAGAACAAAAAACATCTTGTCTCATCTTTTCCCAATACAACTCCTTTGCATTAATCTGATCATGCAAATTGGAAAGGTATACAACAACTTAACCTCCGTCAAAGTCCGTCAGTCAGATGTAAGTTTAACCCATGGACCAACGCACCATAACACCAAGTTAGAACCCCCGGGAGAGATGAAGTCTGCTAACCGCTAGCTTCTCCAGTTGTAGCAACTTTAGCAATGACCGCACCATAACAAACAGCGCAGTATATGGATCCACTATCCACCGATCAAAATGCCACTTACAGCCACAAATAATGCTCAGAACAGCACCAAACGTCATCAACAGTACAATCAGGGCCCCAGCACATAATACAAGGCATCAAACATCTGTTAGCTTAGCCTGGTTTCTATTGAAAAGAGACGAAAACAACTCACCCACTCTCCTCCAGATATACGCTATGCAGCAACTTTCCGTGTCCAGCACAGAATCTAGGCACTGACAACACACACCGTGGCCGACTGGCAGCATAAACATCTGGTTTCAGTGGCCGCCGACAGGCAGTGACCACCACACTGACCATTGATTCCACCAGGTCCAGCATTAAGACTCCATTTCCAGCACATAGCCACCACCGCAGCTGTCCCTCTTTCACTTTACTCCTCCATTTCCTTCAGCTTGTTTTCAGTAAACTTGGTCTCAAACTGATAGTAGCGCCCATCAAAATGAAACCAGTCGTTGTTGTTCTCAAACTCCATAAACTCAGCCGTGTCCGTGATGTCCCCTTCACTATATTAGACAGTCTCTTCCGGGCAACGAACGGCGTCGGTCGCGCGTGTGACGTCGCGTCTAATCTCGCGCTTGTTTACGTGATTCTCTCCGTTCATTTCCCTGTGAACACTCGATAATAACTTTTATAAACCTATAGGCAAGATACATAGGAACTTTGGCTGCATTATATGGAGTAATACACACACATTCATCCTTGGGCGCGGGACTCTACTTCACTCGGTAATCGCCTCCACGCCAGCTGACTACCTGTACAAGCAGATCACAGATAGGATATGGGGGAATCAATGGTCAGTGTGGTGGTCAATGCCTCTCGGTGGCCACTGAAACCAGATGTCTGTGCTGCCAGTCGGCCTCGGTGTGTGTTGTCAGTGCCTGGACTCTGTGCTGGACACGGAAAGTTGCTGCATAGCGTGTACTGTAACTGGAGCAGAGTGGGTGAATTGTTTTCGTCTCTTTTCAATAGAAACCATGCTAAGCTAACAGATGTTTGATGCCTTGTATTATGTGCTGGGACCCTGTTTGTTTGTGTAACTCGGTGTTACGGTGCGTTGGACCATGGGTTAAACTTACGCCGGAATATCCCTTTAAGCAGCAGTAACTCTGCTAACCCCCTGTTAGATCCGTTAAAGGGACAACGAGGAGTTTTGGAAAAGCGAAGCGTTTTCACACTACATTTATGAGCCTCCGTGCGCACCGTAAAATTATTTTGACCGGCGCAAGACGGACTCATGTTTTCATTCATCAAGAATTAAAGTCAGAGGTTCAAAGAGGTTCACATACCGTCGTAGTTCCGACCATAAACGGCGATTCAGCTGCGTTATTCTCATGACTCGTTGCGAAACCGAAAGTAAAAAACGCTGGTCGGCTCGACCAGCATCTCCGCCACCACTAATAATAACAAAATAACGATAGAGACAGAACGATATATTTATCGAAAATGGGCCCATTAACAAGTGTGGGTAGCGGAGATTCATCCACATTAACGTGAGACTTTTTTATAACCGAATAGAAACTCCTCGTTGTCCCTTTAAGTTCAGTGGAAATCTGATTTTTAAAGCTAAAGAGGAAGGAACATGCAGATAACAGAGAATTGTGAAAGTCAATGTAGCAATTATGTTAAACATCATATAATCCTTCTTTAGATCTCTTTTACTTAGATCTAAAAAGCTTTTCTATGTGTCAAGTGGTCAGTGGCAAAGATAGTATAGCCCATAAAATAGCTCATCAACCCTTAAATCATATAAAATGCCACAAATACTGTGCATGTTCAGAATCAGATTTCAGTTGAAACAGTAACAAGGATAAATTTTACTCACCGGTACATCAGGCATTTGAGCTCAATCCACATAATGTAGCTGGATCAGTGGTAGACATGAGAAGTCACAGCACCAGCTCTTTCCCAGCAGTTCAGGTATTCATGTTGGGCAGCATGGGATGGCTTAGTTCATGTATGTTCCAAGTGGTTATGGTCTATGTCTCCAAGACTTTGTCCAGGTTGAAACACATCTCAAGTGCCTTCTGCTGGGCAACAGGCAAAACAGGTGGGAATCATTGGGGGTGAACATTCATGAAAGCCTCCCAGCTAACACCGCCGGAGGAGAGAGCCCCGCAGCTGTTGGTGCAGCATTAGCTGTCCTGAAGATGCCCAGCCTGGGGCCTAGCAGTGTTAGCCGGAGGGCTAACTCCCCACTGGTGGAGAGCCTGGGTCGTGGCTCAGGTGGAAGTGGTGGAAGTGACCCGATAGCCATCGAGTCAGCAGCCGTCCTGATGATGTCAGGGTTGGGGCCTAGGAGAGAGCCCCGCAGCCGTTAGTGCAACATTAGTTGTCCCGAAGATGGTGGAGAGCCCAGGTCGGGGCTCGGTGGTGCTGGCTGCCCATCTAGCGCTGCAGGGGGAAACGGCCCGATAGCTGTCGAGTAGCTGCCGAAAGCTGTCCCAAGGATAACGGGCGCGGGGCTCGTGGGTTTCGGTATCAGTTCGTCAGCCGTCTTGACAATGCGAGGGCTGGGGCATGGAGGTACATCCCCGGATATAAGCAGGCGATGTGGACGATACAGAGGGCATGAACATCTCCCCAATTGCCGTCGTCATTGTGATAGCACAGTAGACGCCATGGGCGCTTCAGCAGGCCTTCTGCTGCTGCGTGTTCGAAGCCTGGGTGTTTTCACCTGGTGGTCGGGGGGGTGGGGAGGGTGAGGAGTCCCAGCTCCACCGCTCTCCGTGGTCCACGGGTCGGCGATGATAATATAAATATTTTTTTCTATGTAAATATGTTCAAAATTCAGTTTTACTGGAAGTCATGTAATCCAATGGGGCTGCCACCCGGTGACGTGACGGTGAAGAAGCGAGCTGACTGAAGAACACGTAGCATAACAAACCAGGGTGGCTAACGTCTCCATGGCTATAATCAACATAGTACGTCAGATCACGTTTGATCACGCAAGATTTCTGGCGTGTCATAAGACAAATCTTTATGTGTGTGGTGTGCTGTATTTGGAACATCGGAGCATACCACAAACAATACGATCAAAACTGTTCAATCAAAGATTTTTTATCTTTATGTGGGGGTTTCTCACAGATAAAAAAATTGTTGAGATTTTTAAAATCTTAATGTGTGTACCAGGCTTTACACACATTAAATGAAATGCAGTTCTTTCCACATAAATTAAATTCATAGTATGAAATAAAATTAGCTGACCCAGGTAAGTACCGGTAGGCTATAGAACAAAATAAAAAAATGTAATTCTTTCCCCTTTAACGGGTTCAATTATCCTTATTCTTCCCTGTTTTCCATTGTCTGTTTCAGTTTATTTATTGTCTTTCAGGGTCCTCCATGGAGAAAACAGTTATTTAAGTTCCTTAGTCAGTTTGTTTTTTGCAAAAGGTAAAAAAAAAAAAAAATACTGTGATCTCAGGTGAAAAAAAGTGCAACTAAAATGTGTCACTCCTCAGGATTGAGCCTTGTCCTACCACACTGATGTCCACACTGCGGTACCGATGAACCAAGAGCCTCCATGCTGCATGGCGGTGATACAGGTGGCAGTTGAACCAAGAGCCTCCACGCGGCAACGGCAGGCGATATGGATCACAGTTGAGCTGAAGAAATCGTCCCTCAAAAAAAACAGCCTGCATAATATGAAGCGTAATTATTTATCAGCTTAAATGACTGTCTGTCTACTTTTTCAGTGTAAATTAAACAATGCAGCTTCATTACATGGAATATAAACAACTCAAATAGGGGACATATGAAACACATGGAAAACTGCATAATTTTGGTATCTGGGCTACAGCGACAGCTATGGAGCTGTGCTCGGCCTCATTACCAGGTCACAGCTGAGCTAACAGCTCGGAAAACTGCTAACCGTTCGTCACGGTAACACATAACAACATATAATCACAACTTCACAAAAAACATGTCAGTAGGGGAGAGCAGGGTCGAAAGTAACATTTTTCAAATAAATGTCATTTAAAAAGATAGTATTACAGAGAGAGACATTTTTTGTAGTGATCACTATCTCATATGTGTTCTCTATCAATACCAGGTGTTATTTTGTAAAAATGTGAAACGACGTCGGAGTATTTTGAATTTTTTAAGAGCAGCTGCGCTTTGTTACTTTCGTCCCTCACGGCAGGGACGAAAGTAACACGACAATATAAACTGGACTTGTTCATATTTTTCTTGTTTTTATTTAAAATGTCTGACAATGCTTGTAATATGTGATTACAAACATACTGTATTGTGACCTTTATCTTATTTTAAAATATATTTAATTTAATACCATTTCATTTTTAGAACGACAATCAATGCTCATTTGGAATTTTTTCTAACGTTTGTAGATTGCTTATATTAGCATGCTGATTTTCTCTAAATTCCTGCTATTTTCTCTAAATTTCAGTGTGAATTGGTGTTAAAGCAGAAGTAAGCGATCCGGTCGTTTTGGCTAATGCTGCGTTCCAGGCAGGCTTTTGAAACCGTAAATTACAGCTTCAAGTCACAACTTACGACTTTGTAGCGTTCCAGGCAACCCACTCGTGTTTTTCCGACCTGTTTTACCTGTGAAAGTCACTATAACGGCCACTCGTAACTTCCGACCCGTGAACTCGTACCAGATCGAACTGGTACCACTTCACAGGTCGGAAAAACACGAGTTACGAGTTGCCTTGAACGCACCATAACGTCTTGTCAGCCGATGGAGTTAGCAGCCCCCGCCCTCGTCATGGATCTATTGGTCCTCGTCCCTACGTCACCACATTCAGGCGCATCCCTTGGCTGCACACACAGCCCTTCATGCCATTCTCTCTCCTCATTGGATAAAACTTGTAGGATACGAGAAAAGTTTTCTCCTTGGCTCAGAGCAGAGCAGAGGGACTGAGAGACCCGTGTTTCGGTCCAAACACTCTATGTAAGTGATTGCTGTCGGAAGATATTACTATTTAAGACTTATATTAACACAAAAATATTGCTTACTTCTGCTTTAAATAAAATTTATTAACTTTTTTTTTTCTATACTGAGAGAGACTACTATACTATATACTATATAACTATATAACTGAGAGAGAGCAGTGCAGGCACGGGGGCGGAAGCGCGCATGTGTGTTTTTCAGAATAAAACACCAATAGACAAAAAAATAATCGTTTTTCTTCGATTACAGTGTTTTTATGATCGTGAGAAGCCAAAATCGTAATCACGATCAAAATTCAATTAATCGTCCAGCCCTACTTATACAGTCACATTGTTTACGTTGTGTGTTTTAATCTCTCCCGTAACACACAGTGTGACCACGGTACTGGCACGGTGACATTTTTTTTTTGACATGGTGACAGAATTGCTAGTCCTTCCAGTGACTCCTGACACTCAAACCTGAGTTGCTTCTATACTGAAAAACTCTGACAAGTCAAACTTTAGGATGTGTTAGAGGTAGGGGTGTAACGGTATATATTCGTCCCGTGCCGTCACGGTACGGGGGTCACGGTTCGGTGCACACAGTCACACGACGAATACGTCTGAATGAATATTTAAAAAAACAAAACAAAAACAAAAAACGAGTCCTCACTCCAATCTAGGTGGCGGTAATGAGCCTCGAAGCTGCCACAACCGTCATAACAGACGAAGAAGAGAGGTGATGAGAGAGTGAAGTTAGAGGAGGAGAGCTGTCTGCTTCATTTATCTCACCGTGGCTTCTTAATGAAACACAACGGCGGCGGCGGCGGCTCGCGACTGGTCGACTGGACAAAGTCCGTCGGGGATGTTTCACGGATGCGCCCTGTGTCACTAGAAACGCATCAAACACGTAGCGCATGTTCACCCCCCCTCCCCTCCCTCCCACATGTCAATCACTGGTGCAAGGAAACAGACAACTTCTGTGCAACAACTTATCCCGCTGCTTAAAGCAGAAGTGAGTGATCCGGTCGTTTTCGCTAATGCTGCGTTCCAGGCAGGCTTTTGAAATCGTAAATTACAGCTTCAAGTCACAACTTACGACTTTGTAGCGTTCCAGGCAACCCACTCGTGTTTTTCCGACCTGTTTTACCGGTGAAAGTCACTATAACGGCCACTCGTAACTTCCGACCGGTGAACTCGTACCAGATCGAACTGGTATGACTTCACGGTCGGAAAAATACGAGTTTCCTTGAACGCACCATAACAGTCCTCGTCCCTACGTCGCCACATTCACGGCGTTCCTTGGCTGCACACACAGCCCTGCATGCCGTTCTCTCTCCTCATTGGATAAAAACTGTAGGATACGATAAATGTTTTCTCTTCGGCTCAGAGCAGAGCAGAGGGACTGAGAGACCCGTGTTTCAGTCCAAACACTCTATGTAAGTGATTGCTGTCGGAAGATATAACTATTTAAGACTTATATTAACACAAATATATCACTCACTTCTGCTTTAAGCCTCTTGACATGAACACAGACAGGACCAGAAACATCACCAAAGCAACTGGCATCTAGTCTAAATTAACTATGTAAACCAACACTGATGTTAGTTTCTTGTTTTTTTAAAATAATAGTTGCCAGTTGTCAAGGGCAAGTTTTTTCTCCTCTAGAATTAATGAATGGCATGATAACACTCCTAATGCACTTGTTTTATTTTATATTCTATTTTTTTTTCTACTTTTATAACACATGACAGATTTTAGTTTTACATTCAGTAGTGTCTGTTGTACCGAAACCGTACCGAACCGTGACCCCTGAACCGAGGTACGTACCGAACCGTGACTTTTGTGTATGTTACACTAGTTAGAGGACCTAATTAATGTGTCTAACCATCATAATTATAACACCTGAAACGGTAAACACAGCTGACCCAAAAACTTACCCCTCAAACGGATTTACTTTCTGTCACTGAAAACAGGTTCTTGAATGTAACTCAGTCAAAGCCATTAGTATTTTTAAAGATTTTTTGCAGTTCTGTTAGGTCATGCATGGTATAGGCCTACATGCTGACCAAGTTAGACATGTCGGACTTGTATGGGCTCGGAGAAAATCGCTTTCGTCCCGCGTTACTTTAGACCCTGCTCTCCCCTACCATTAAACATGTATTGACTATTCTGCCTTTTCTTTATGTAGGACTGAACCAGAATGATACTGCTAATCAAGGTAACGGTGCAGCTAACTCACCAGAATAGTTCAGAAAAGCTTTAGAGGAAACACGAAACACTCTGTCGGAGTCGCTCCCGTGATCGATTTCACTTCCACCAGGTAAGTTTCCCACGTCCTAACGACACTTCTATCGCGATACTCACAAAATATCATCACGTTTGTTCGACGAACGAGGACATTTTACTTCGCGGCCACATGAGGTTTCTTTTTTTCTTTTCTGTCGTTCACCTTCTCTCACACACACACCGAGAGCTGCAGGTGATGCATTCAGGTAAACTCAGAAATTTCAATACCAGACGAGAAACAACTATGATGCATTCAAAGGGTTCTGTAAATTACAGTAGGCTACTATAAAACTAACCAGGGTTACACTTCCACACTGGTTGGGCTTAGGCAATGATGAAATGAGTTGGTAAAGTTAAGTAAAAAAAAAAAAGACCAGGTAGGTGCGTTTACATGCAATGTTTTCCTCAATCTGATTGAAAACAATCAGATAAAATGAATCTTATTCGATTTGTATACATGAACGCTAAATAAAGCGATCCACATTCAATCCGTGTAGCCTAGCCTATAGCTGAAGCCAATTACCGTATAGGCTATAAGTTACTGCTGTGAGACTGACAGCTGGTGAGTGCTTTTGGCAGCAGCCGCTGCTCGTTGGAGACGGCAGTGATGTTACTACTAAACTAATAACTACCATTGAAATCAGGATAAAATTATTGATTTCATTGTGAAACTCATTCTTTTTGCATTTTGAGACATCAAGTTTGATTTTTTTCATGACCTGCAGGTTTTTATTTTGAGTTGAATGTGATTTGAACATGCACATTGCACACTGCACAGTAAGACCACATGTTCAAGTCCCATAATGTGATAGCTCTCCTTCGGCATGCTGTCCAAGATGCACCATTTGACATTGTGGATATCATTTACATCCTGTGGATTTCGTCCAAAAATAAACGTAAGTAGAAGCAGTTGCAGATAGTTTTAGTATTTTGTGTTGTCAAAATTGCAAAGAATAGCCCCATTTTAGGAGGCTAGCTAGCCACCACCAAAGCTAGCTAGCTACCGGTACACAGAAAAGTTTATTTCTTGGTGCTGTATTAGCTATGTGGTCTTCTGAGAGTAGTAATTATTTTATTTTGTATGCTTTCAGAACCACAAGGTCGCTCTCTTCAGTTCCCAGCTGTAGCTAATTTTCATCCAACCTGAACAGGTAAGATACACTGCACATCGCCTTTTTTAAAATAATTTCACAAATCAGAATCAGAATCAGAATGTCTTTATTGTCATTATACCACTGTATAACGAAATTTAAGCCCTCCCCCCCTTCAGTGCAAACATGCATACTATAAAAAATACAATATCACCCTAAATATTAGACCCTCCCTCATCTATACGTACATTTTCATAGCAGCAGATGGACTACTTTATTTTTTATTTTATTTATGTTGATTGAACCCGAACCGGGGTCATTCCTATGTTCCCACAGCCCTATGTTCCCACAGCCCTATGTTCCCACATTTCTAACTTTTGTTGTCACTGAAAATTAGGCCCTATGTTCCCTCAGCCCTTTGGTCTCACCATTGGTTGGGTTTAGGCAATGAAGAAAGGAGTTGACCAGGTAGAGGCTAGACAGGCCAGATAGATAGAGTCCAGATAAGAGAGTCCAGTGGGAACATAGGGCTGAGGGAACATAGGGCTGTGGGAACATAGGCACGCTCCCGATTGAACCAACACAGATCAGTGTATCACCTGTAAGCAGGCACCTGCACACATAGGGCCCAAAGGGTGCTTGAGCCCCTGCCCTTTTTGCCTCGTATTAAAAAGTGCCCTTTTTTTATGTTTTTTTTTTTTTTCAATAAATGCATTCCTGTTGTGCATGAGGATGTAAACAACCACGCTGTAAAAAAAAATGCCACGGTTATCTACCGTACGCATTTCCTTGTAATACACGGTATTGTGTATGTACGTTGGTGTGTGTGTTGTCCGCTGCTGCTCCGCTCTGTCCCTCACTGAGGGGGGGGGGGGGGGGTGCTGCCCCGCGGTGCGCGCTCCCTCACATGCACGTCCAGAGAGAGAGAGAAGTAGAAGCTGCTGCCTCATCGATAACTCTGTGTGTGCCGCACGTAGATGAGACGTGACAGTGGAGCGACTTGTGTCGAATCTTGTGAGTTATAAATCCACCACCATAACTTCCTTGTCGGTTCTGACAAGTCGCCGTCCACTTATTCAACGAGCTTAATATGAGTCATATTTCAGAAAAGCCCCATTTGTGTTTGTTTAGCTGACTGCTTGTTAAGAGTTAAGCCCCACCCCGTCCTCTGTCTAACATCACCTGAATGTATGAACAACAACAGCAACAGGAGGAATCACTCACTCAGCTTGATTTCACTGACTATTTGAATTTGTTTCCAGATATTGAGTTACTGGTAATTGTGACTTTGCTGTGGTAAATATTGCTGTTCTGAAATATGCACAGTAGCAGTCACAGTAGTCATTTCTTGGTTTTGTGTGTGTGTAGCCTGTAGGCTTAGCCTACTTCTATTTTGCACTTGCACTCACATGATTTTTTTTTTTCTGCAAGCCATGTTAATGTGCACCCAATACCATATTAGCCTTAGCCTACCAGTTCAGAAGTCATGACTCTGCAGTCCTGAAGGCGTGCAGGCTTTCTCTACCGACTAAATAGTAACTGTAATTTATTTTAATGTATTTATTTTGATATTAAGGCCTGAAAAAAATTGTACATACTGCCCTTTTCTGATGTTGAGCCCCTGCCCCTCTATAGTCATGTGCACGTCCCTGCCTGTAAGGGAATTCACTATTACTTCCTGTGTTTTCTCAGTTATCAGATGTGGAAATGCAAAGACTGCAGCCTGTCATGTTCAGAACGATCTGAGTTACTAAACATCATTGCATTGACCATCGGTTTCACGGTAGGTGCCGCAAAAATATGTTGCATTTGGTTCATATGTTAAAGATACATTTAAAGTAGGCTAATCTGTTGGCCAAGTGTCATTTTTTATAGAGTTTATAAGATGGGAAATGCAAATCATTTTTGAAGTAAGGTCAAATGAAATGTGAAAAATATAGTTTGGCTACATGTTATGAATTAACTGGAATGCAAACATTAGTTCATGTTAATTTAGTTAAAAGTAAATACATAAGGTTGGTTCAATTTCAATTTATTAGTTTAGTTCAATAACTGAAATGTTAAGAAAATCAAGATCAAGGCAAAGAATTAAGGTTTGGTCAAGTGCAGTATTATTGTTTACATCAACATCAAATAATCAGGTCATAACAAGTGACTCAATTTAGATTCTGTGAAGTCAAATATTTTAGATGTGATATCTGGACTTTTTTTTTTTATTTGAGCAAGGCTATCCTTCAGAGACTCTTGTGTGTCATGTCACCACCACATTGACTTTGGACCATATGTAACACAAAGCAGTTGGCATGAAACAGAGGAACCCATTTTTACTCTTAGCAAAATTCCAGTTACTGCAATTCTTAAAAATTTAGTGGATAGTAACTTCTCTTGATCGCTGGAAGTGCGGGAGAGAAGTCATTATTATCCTTGTTGTAAGGATCACACTTTTAAAGTATTTTCTCAGATAAATAAAGAGTGTAAAAAGTACATATATTTAAAAATAGCACATTTAATTTATGATAAATGTGCTTCACATATATTTATGCAAACTTTGGAAAAGTTAAGATTTATTTTACATTCAGGCCAATAAGCTGTCATAAAAACTTGTGGATCCAAACTTTTTCACTGCTAGAATAGATAACAAAACAAACAGACAAAGAAAAACACACATTTATTACACTGTTAACTGATCATCACAATCGACAGACATGATACGGCAAAAAAAAAAAAAAACCTGTTTATTTCTTTGGGCAATTGTTAGTTAATGGAGATAATCATAACAGTATAGAGCATGACGTGAAAGCTACCTGAACAAAAATGCATTTCTATGAAAAATATTTACAGTATTTGATTATTCATTTCATGGCCGATCTAACATCTCAACGTCAGAAGCTGACTTGACTTTAGTCCGACTGGTGGCCATTGAGTTTGTGTTGGTATCAGATGGAGACTCCTCCTGGAAGGCTGTCTCCAATACATTCAGGATGGATTTGCGAACTTTATCCTTGAAATCTTGGCCCATGAACACATACAGCAGTGGGTTCATGATGCTATTGATAAAGGCCAGACTGGTGGTTAAAGGGATAGCAATAATGATGACATGCCCAAAGCTTCCCGTATTTGAAAAATGAACCAACTCTATTAACTGCATTATGTGATAAGGAGCCCAGCACAGGAAAAAAGTGATGATAACAGCAGCAATGATCTTAAAGGGGCGACTTGAGTGGCTGGACAGGGTGCGGTTCCTCCTGAGACGATGGATTATCACAGCGTAAGAGGAGACAATGACGGTGAAGGGGACAAGAAATCCAAGGAGGAAGCGGGTGAGGGACGTGGCCTGAATACGTAACTGCCCTAACTTGCTGTTACTGAAACCGGAATTATCAGAAGGATCAAAGTTGTTGAAACAATGGATGACATTTTCATCATGATGTGATGGTGCAGTGTCCTTGAAGACGAAGTACGGAGCGCTGAGAATCAGAGCCAGGATCCAAACACCAAGACTCACATAGGACGCCTTGCGTACATTTCGGTGGTTCTGGGCCCAGACAGGCCACACAACAGATACACATCTGTCCACACTGATCACCACCAGGATGTAGATGCTGGCAAACATGTTCAGGAAGATTATAGCACTGTTAAATCTACACATGAAGTTGCCGAACGGCCAGTGGGAACCCAGGGCTGTGGAGGTCACACTCAGGGGCAGGAAGGCTGTGAAGAGGAAATCGGCCACAGCCAGGTTGAGGAACCAAACTGTGTTTACAGTTTTCTTCATCTTGAACCCGGTCACCCAGATAACCACTCCGTTCCCGAGCACACCGAGGACGAAGGCCAGGCAGTAAACAATGGCAGAGAAGATGTTGAGAGACTTTCTCAGCCGATCAAGGGCATCAAAGTACATGTCGTCATCATGAATAGAGTGATTTCCATCAAAATAATCTGTTGAATCAATGATCCCCATCCTTGTCTTGAACCTTGGCCTGTGACAGAAAAATTAAAATGATAAATTTTCTGTTTTTTCTAAATCTCAATAACAACTTCTGATGCCACAGAGCACTGCTTTTTAAATACATCAGTTTATGAGACAGTAATCAAACCATGACTCTTTACAGTGGCTAAAAAGAACAAAAAACATCTTGTCTCATCTTTTCCCAATACAACTCCTTTGGATTAATCTGATCATGCAAATTGGAAAGGTATACAACAACTTTACCTCCGTCAAAGTCCGTCAGTCAGATGAAGAGTCAGTCAGAAGTAATTCTGTTAACCCTCTGTTCGATCAGTTAAGTTCAGTTGTGTTGAGTCACCACCACATTGGGGTGGGATCTTGTATTGAAGCTAAAAATAGCACCTCACATTAGTTTCAACATTTCAGTGGAAATCTGATTTTTGAGGAAGGAACATGCAGATAACAGAGAATTGTGAAATTCAATGTAGCAACACTCTTTTACTTTCTTTTACTACACTTTCTTTTATCTAGATCTAGGGCTGGGGGTATGACCTAAAATTCATGTCACAGTATAAATCGAATCCCTTCACGGTAACAGTATACAGTAGGATCGTGTCTCTGAATTGGTTTTTTAGTCCCTTAGCAAAGCTAAATAGATTTTTTTTTTAAAGCAATAATGTGATTTTTAGAATATTTATTGTGCAGAAAGCAGATCTCAAAACTCAAACTCAATTTTAAAACCAGCATTTATAGTGCACATAGTGCAAACAAACACAAATAACAATGCCATAAATGGTCAAATAAATTGCTCATGTTCCCTTTGTTTGCCGTCACTGTCACTCCACACATCCTGCAAATGATCTTTTTCTACTCAACATCCCACACACACACAGGAAGAGTGTGGATGAGAGGTGAAACGTCTTCCTAGACAAATAACTAAGTCCAGTTGCTTTCGATTTAACCTCCTTTGAAAAAAAAAAAAAAACAGGAAGAGTGTGTTTCATGGTGAGTGAGATATTGTTTTGGAGTCTCCGGTTGCTATCGATATGGTACGTGCTCTCAGAAAGTCGCGGACACTTTCGTCAACTTACCAACTGTAGCTTTACAGTCGAACCGAGTCCAAATCACAGACGTAGCACCGTTTTTTTTTTCTCCTGCTCCGCTGTCTCTGAGGCAGGTGCGATGACGTCATCGACAATAGGACGATTACCTGCAGGTAATATTTTTATTTTGAGTTGAATGTGAATTGAACATGCCCATTGCACACTGCACAGTAGCCTAAGACCACATGTTCAAGTCCAATAGCTCTCCTTCGGCATGCTGTCCAAGATGCACCATTTACTGTAACATTGTGGATATCATTTACATCCTGTGGATTTCGTCCAAAAATAAACGTAAGTAGAAGCAGTTGCAGATAGTTTTAGTATTTTGTGTTGTCAAAATTGCAAAGAATAGCGCCATTTTAGCAGGCTAGCTAGCCACCACCAAAGCTAGCTAGCTACCGGTACCCAGAAAAGTTTATTTCTTGGTGCTGTATTATGTGTTTTTTTTTTTGAGAGTAGTAATTATTTTATTTTGTATGCTTTCAGAACCACAAGGTCTCTCTTCAGTTCCCTGGCTGTAGCTAATTTTCATCCAACCTGAACAGGTAAGATCTTGCATCTACACTGCACATTGCCTTTTTTACTGTAATAATTTCACAAATCACCCTGAATATTAGACCCTCCCTCATCTATACATTTTCATAGCAGCAGAAGGACTACTTTATTTTTTTTTAATTTATGTTGATTGAACCAACACAGATCAGTAAGGGAATTCACTATTAGCCTTTGTTTTCTCATCAGATGTGGAAATGCAAAGACTGCATGTTCAGAACGATCTGAGCTATTACAACATTATTGCATTGACCATCGGTTTCACGGTAGGTTCATATGTTAAAGATACATTTAAAGTAGGCTAATCTGTTGGCCAAGTGTCATTTGTATGGGGTTTAAGATGGGAAATGCAAATTATTTTATTATTTTTTTATATTAAGTAGGCATAAAGTCAAATGAAATATGAAAAATATAGTTTGGCTATATGTAAATGAATTAACTGGAATGCAAACATTAGTTCATGTTAATTTAGTTAAAAGTAAATACATTAGGTTGGTTCAATTTCAATTTATTAGTTTAGTTTAATAGCCTAACTGAAATGTTAAGAAAATCAAGATCAAGGCAAAGTTGGGTCAAGTGCAGTATTATTGTTTACATCAACATCAAATAATCAGGTCATAACAAGTGACTCAGTTTAGATTCTGGGAAGTCAAATATTTTAGATGTGATATCTGGACATCATTTTTTCTTATTTGAGCAAGGCTATCCTTCAGAGACTCTTGTGTGTCATGTCACCACCACATTGACGTTGGACCATGGTAACACAAAGCAGTTGGCATGAAACAAAGGAACCCATTTTTACTCTTAGCAAAATTCCAGTTGTTGCAATTCCTAAAAATGTATGAGTGAAGAGATAGTAACTTCTCTTGATGGCTGGATTATCGGCAAGTGCATCTTCCCTACTAATGAGATCCTTTTTGAGTTCTTAATCAGATTTCTTCGGAAATTTAGAAACATGTCTGTGGAAGTGCAGGAGACGTATCATTATTATCCTTGTTGTAAGGATCACACTTTTAAAGTATTTTCCCAGATAAATAAAGAGTGTAAAAAGTACATCTATTTAAAAATAGCACATTTAATTTATAATAGATGTGCTTCACATATATTTATGCAAACTTTGGAAAAGTTAAGATTTATTTTACATTCAGGCCAATAAGCTGTCATAAAAACTAGTGCATCCAAATTATTTCACTGCTAGAACAGATAACAAAACAAACGGACAAACAAAAACACACATTTATTACACTGTTAACTGATGGCGCTCATCACAATCGTCAGACATGATACGACAAAAAAAAAGCCTGTTTATTTCTTTCATGGGCAATTGTTAGTTACTTTTTAAATGCATCAGTTTATGAGACAGTAATCAAACCATGACTCTTTACAGTAGCTAAAAATAAATTGAACAACAAATTGAAAAGGTATACAACAATTTTACCTTTGTTAAAGTCTGTCAGTCAGATGAAGAGTCTTAAGCAGAAGTAACTTTGCTACCCTCTGTTAGGTCAGTTAAGTGCTCTAAAAACTCAGTTGTGGTGAGTCACCACCACATTGAGGTGGGGTCTTATTGTAACACCACATTTCACAAGAAACAGAGGAAACAATTTTTAATGCCTATAAGAAAAAAATGAAGAAACTGAACGTCCTTAAATGTATGAGTTGAAAGGTTCTAATTCATAACAATGAAGTGCTTTGAAAGGCAGGTTTTACATCATATAAAAGTCTGCCTCCGTCCAACCTGCGTATAGTGCCAATGGGCTTTATGCACAGCTCCACTACTTCCTGAAATAAGCCAGCTCCTTTATTTCCTGTCTTACATTATTGGACCAACTGATTAATCCAGGTGTGTCTGAGTAGTCACAATGGTCAGACACACCTGGATTAATCAGTTGGTCCAATAATGTAAGACAGGAAATAAAGGAGCTGGCTTATTTCAGGAAGTAGTGGAGCTGTGCATAAAGCCCATTGATCAACAGAGGATGACATAGCTCTCCATACTGCAGTGAGCCATCTGGAACATCAAGAGAGATATGTAAGGTGGTCGTATCTACACCTGGTTTGTTTGGAACAGTTGTTCCAAAACAGTGTTTCACTCCAAAGATCTTTGGTCATACATGGGCAACACCAATCGTGCTCGGATGCAGAATAAAACAAGAATGTAATCGACATAGCAACTGACACAACGCACAACACACTGCTGATGTTCCATGGTTCTCAACGGGCCAGGTCAGCCAGACGGGCTCTTCAGGCAAATTCGGACAATATATGCAGTTGACCCGGATCAGGTCGGGTCTGGGCTGCAACCGCGGTTTGGGGCAGGTCAGGTTTTCATTTTCAGGCCGATTGATACCTCTATTCCATAGTTTTTGTTTTTCCCGGGGAAGATTTCTGACCAATGAGAGAACAGTTGGTTCACGCATGACATTTTTTTTATTTTATTTTACCTTTATTTTACCAGGCAAATTGCTTGAGATAAAAAAAATCTCTTTTACAAGCATGGCCTGGCCAACTTTGGACCGCTTGGGACTGTTAAGGTGTGAACACATTGTATTGGTTAAGCCACTGAATCGGAACAACGCAAACAAGCCACATGTCTAAAACCTCTAAAACAACTCCGTCTCGTAATGTTTTGTTATTATCTCATAGCGTGGTGAATGCGCAGGTCACAACTTGTCCACCAGAGCGTTTTGGAGATTCTGGATTGTGTATTTGATGAGTTTAATGAGGGAAACCATAAGCTATTTTGTGGGCTATACAATCTTTGCCACTGTCCACTTGACACATAGAAAAGCGTTTTAGATCTAAGTAAAAGAGAACTAAAGTAGGATTAAATCATGTTTAACATAGTGTTGCTACATTGAATTTCACAATTCTCTGTTATCTGAATGTTCCTTCCTCTTTAGTTTTAAGAATCAGATTTCCGCTGAAATGTTGAAACTAATGTGTGGTGCTATTTTTTTTTATAGCTTTGATACAACTGGGCAGTTGAGCAAACATCAGTGTTTTCCCAGCAGTTTTAAGACATAGTTTGATTCTGTAAAAATGTGTAAAAGGTTCTGCAAAATTTAATGCTAAAAACAAAAGACCTTCATTTCACCAATAATTGATAAATCTGAAATCAGTCCATTTTAAAGGGTTGGAATAATGGTAAACCAAGTGAACCACACAGCTGCTACAGTACAGCAAGTGGTACTTTTCATACATTTTTCATTTTCATTTCTATCATGAAGGACTAAATCTGCTGCATCAAGGTCTTATCAATACTCGATGAAATGGTCAAACCTTTATTTATTCGGTTTGTTTCCCCTGTTAATCGACAAAGTGATTTTATGATATATGATATATGGCATTTGGTAAAGTGTTATACTGTATACTTCATGAACATAGCTAACATTAAGGATTACAACTTGTAATGCTGTTGTAATGTTTTGTCCACAGTTAAAATGGTTAATCTTTGATTTAAAAAATAAATAAATAACGTAAATGCTCTGCCATCTTGCACATCTGTTCCCCTAATCCTTCCACATCATGTGGATTGAGCTCATATCTTCCAGATGTACACCAGAGTATATCTGTTTTGTTAACAAGCTATTTTGTATTCTACACTGTGTTTGCTGCCATCCACTTGCCATAAAATTTGCTGCCTTTGGAGATCCAGGCGAAAGATATCTTATATTTTTGTTTTACATAATGTTACCACATTGGTCTAATTTTCTGCTATCTGCATGTTCCTCCATTACTGTATTTTAATTATTTTTTAATCATTATTACACTATAATTCTTTGAATCTTAATTAGTGTGGATACTAAAGGTATCATCAATTTTCTTTAGCTGTCAGGTTCCAATGTGTTGCAGCAGACTTCAGCTCATCAAACTCTAAAACTGTTACACTTAAACGTGCCGCATATTCCTTGTTGTCTTCTTACATGTTAACATTTCTGTTGCCCTTATGAAGCCATTCATCTCCCAGATTACAAATTATACTTTTCAGCTATAGTGACAAGCATTGCTTCAAGAATGTTCTTCTGCTGTCAATTTCCAATATATTTGAGCAGACTTGAACTTTTCCAAGGCTTCAACTGTTGCACTTAAATCAGGGGTTTCACTATTTTGCTCTCCCTTTTGAAAATATGTCTTTTGCTTTAAAGCCATTTTATTGCCTAAATTCTACTTGTCAGCTAAAGATTTCTCAGCATTACTTCAGTTAGCCTACTTGATCATTGCTTCAGTAATGTTAAACTGTACCAGAGTAGATATCAACTTGTGTCAAGTGTTGTACTTAAACATGCATGTTTTGTCTCTACAGAACAGTGCAGCCTGTCTAGACCAGAATGAAAACTTCTGGTGTCAGAATATGAAAAAAACAAAACCTTCCTCCCAGTTGTGTGCATTTGTTTTCAACGAAGCCTTTTATAACCAATCAGTGGTTCGATTAATTATCATTTACATGTTATGATGTGTGTATTTGTATCGTTTTATCTGTCATAAACAAGAGATCACGGTTTACGGGGTGCATTTGTGTGGCAGACTCGCGGTGCCACCGAGAGGAGGGCTGTGATACCGGGTCCGAGGCTCTGATCAGCCAGACTCCAAAAGTGTTTTGATGACTCGAAACTTGAAATTCTCAGAACACTTCCTTGGTATGATGGTGAGTTATCGATTTTGGGTTAAGTATACCGTTAAGTAAACATTCATGTTTTGCCAATACTACTGGTAGAACTTTATTATAGTTTTCATGCACGGTTTTATAGCAATCTAATGTAGCATTTCAGAATAAAAGCCCTATCAAATCTCCTTCCATGTAAATTTTAGGAAACAATCAAGTTATTACAAAACATTGCTGAGCAACTGAGAATTCCTATGAAACTGGTTGTCTGGTCCATGATGTTCCAGAGATATAGGCTAGCCTACCTTTGATGACCTCTGCAATGTCAGATTATGCAGTCGACTCTAATGTTGCCTTGGCCAATGCTACTTGTTATTTTTTAATTCATGCCATTCATGCAGACTGCCTCTGTCTTTTGATTTCATCTTCTGTCCTCCTGCTGTCACGTCCTGTGTTACAGCTTCTTTAATGCTTGTAATTAAGATGAGAAACATTATACTGCTCTGGCTGCTTCTTGTGCCTGTTAGTAAATGAACAGGGGAGTGTGTGTAATACCAGAGTTTGACCAGCAGGAGGCGACATGGTCCAGGAAATTTAAATAACTTTGTTGTTGAGCAATGTTGTGTTGTGCCGGTCCCAAAGTTTCCACCCTGATCATGTGTTTCCTTGTTCCCTCCCCTTCAAATCTACAATTTGAAGATGGGTGGAACCAACATGTGGTGAAGAGGAGGAGCTGACAGGCCCCGTTCACTGCAGAGACACATGTTGTTTAGATCAGAGCTCAAACTAGTTTCACTTCTGAGCAACAGAAACTCAGACAGTCGTCGTCTGTGAGAGGTGAAATGGCACAGAAAGGAGTTCATCTGGACCAGGAGACCTTCTCTTGTTCTATCTGTCTGGATCCACTGAAGGATCCAGTGACTATTCCCTGTGGACACAGCTACTGCTTCAACTGTATTAAAATCCACTGGGATGGAGAGGATGGGAGGAAAATCTACAGCTGTCCTCAGTGTAGGCAGACCTTCACACCGAGGCCTGACCTGGTGAAAAGCACCATGTTAGCAGCTTTAGTGGAGGAGCTGAAGAAGACTGGACTCCAAGCTGCTCCTGCTGATCACTGCTATGCTGGACCTGAAGATGTGGCCTGTGATGTCTGCACTGGGAGAAAACTCAAAGCTGTCAACAACAAAAAATCCAGCAGAGAATCCAGGACACAGAGAAAGATGTGAAGGTGCTTCAACAGGAGGTGGAGGCCATCAATGTCTCTGCTGATAAAGCAGTGGAGGACAGTGAGAAGATCTTCACTCAGCTGATCCGTCTCATGGAGAAAAGAAGCTCTGAGCTGAAGCAGCAGATCAGATCCCAGCAGGAAACTCAAGTGAGTGGAGTCAAAGAGCTTCAGAAGAAGCTGGAGCAGGAGATCACTGAGCTGAAGAGGAAAGACGCTGAGCTGAAGCTGCTGTCACACACAGAGGATCACACCCAGTTTCTACACAACTACCCCTCACTGTCAGCACTCAGTCCATCTACACACTCATCCAGCATCAATATCCGTCCTCTCAGACACTTTGAGGATGTGACAGCAGCTGTGTCAGAGCTCAGAGATCAACTACAGGACCTTCTGAGAGACACATGGACAAACATCTCACTGACAGTGACTGAAGTGGATGTTTTACTGTCACCACCACCAGAGCCCAGGACCAGAGCTGACTTCTTAAGATATTCACAGGAAATCACACTGGATCCAAACACAGCAAACCCATGTCTGTTATTATCTGAGGGAAACAGAAAAGTAACACGGGGTCAAGCTCAGTCTTATCCTGATCACCCAGACAGATTCACTAAATGGTTTCAGGTCCTGAGTAGAGAGAGTCTGACTGGACGTTGTTACTGGGAGGTGGAGAGGAGAGGAGGAGTAGTTCGTGTTGCAGTCGCATACAAGAATATCACCAGAGCAGGGACCATGAATGAATGTGGATTTGGAAACAATAATACATCTTGGATGTTAGATTTTTCCAACAACAGTTTCACATTTTGGTTCAACAACATCTATACTCCAGTCCCAGATCCTCAGTCCTCCAGAGTAGGAGTGTACCTGGATCACAGAGCAGGTATTCTGTCCTTCTACAGCGTCTCTGAAACCATGACTCTCCTCCACAGAGTCCAGACCACATTCACTCAGCCTCTACATGCTGGAGTTTGGCTTGGTGATGGAGACACAGCAGAGTTGTGTAAACTCAAATAGACAAAGATCATTGAAGGTGCAGTTGGTTAAAATCTGTATTTTAGTTCATCACTTTCTTTAGTCTCCATGTTTGTTGCTAAAAGCTCATTGCTGTTGTGTCTCTGCACTGCACAGAGATCACCTGTCAATCAAACATTGTGGGCGGGACTTTGACCTCTTGTCATTTCTTGTTGTGTTGATGTTTGAGTTTGTTGAGGCGGAGCTGGAGACATGGAGGAGATCACTGCTCATGTTGATGTTTCTTTACCTAAACTCACATTTCTCCTCATGAAAATAGAAACTTCTCTGAGCTCTAAATGTCTTTTGAAATTTGTGTTGATGTGTTTGTGTGTTGTTGTTTGGGCCTTAACAGAGAAATCACCAGACCTTCCTTTATCACTGAGGTTTGTTCTCACTGTGGAAACTTAGAAATCGTTACATTTACATTGATGTGTTGTTAGAGGGATATGAGGTTTAATCAAAGTGTAAATAACATGATAATAATCAATGAGGACATGATTGATAATTTTCTGAGTTTCAGGTGAATCACAGTGATTGTGTAGTTGATGTGAATCCATTCATCAAATCACTGAACAGGAGTCGTTTTACAGACTCTGTCTTTTCTCCAAGTGAGTTTAGTGAACAAATAATCTCTGATTCCATTAGTTAGTGTTTTATTTTGCAAAAGTCCAGACGATCACACCACTTTATGCAAACTGTCAACTCTAATGTTGTTTTTGCCAATCCTTCTTGTTGATTCATGATTCATGCCACTGTAAATCAATTATTTTTCTTTTATCCAGACTGCCTTTGTCTACAGCTTCTTTATTGTTCATAATTAACATGAGAGACATTATACTGACTCTGGCTGCTTTTTGTGCCTGTTAAATGAACAGAGCAGTGTACGTAATACCACAGTTTGACCAGCAGGAGGCGACATGGTCCAGGAAATTTAAATCACTTTGTTGTTGAGCAATGTTGAATGAATTCTTGACATAACTTTTCAATGAGTCAACCCTTGAATGTTTCTACAGTAAAATCCTAAATCTTTTTTAACAGACCGACTCCAACATGTTAAAGTCAATGGTATTAAATATAGCAGCATAGTTTTAAAACACTGGGGTTCCCGCCATAGGTTGTGTTTTATCACCTATCCTCCTTTCCAGACGGTACTGTATGTGGACTCCATGTCCTTCTGCTTTCAGAAGAGCTAAAGTACTAAACATTTTAAAATCACAAAAGTTCTGCTGAGGGGCGCTGGACACCAAGAAAGATAAATATACTTTATTTATACACATAGGGAAATTATTGTTGAAAACAAAGGAGTGAGGTGAGTGGGTGAGCCGGGTGAGCCAGCGGTAAAAGACGCATGATCTTCCACCCCATGCATCACCTGATTACCTACACCCGTTGTGGTGGGTTTTTTTTTTATGAAAGATGACATAAAGGTTTAAGATTAACAAGACCTGTAAAAGAATATTATGTTACCTTTAAAAATCAAGTATGGTTTGTTTTATTATTCCTACAATCAAAGTACAATCATTTAAATTGGTTTGATGTTCATTACTTTAATATTATATCATTGTTTGATTTACTTGTTTGAAGGGGTAATGTTTTATAATTGCAATTGACTCAGCAAAGTCATTCGGGGGGAACGAGTGGATCCTTGCCCATGTCAGCAGCAGTCTGTGTTTCCCACAGATGATCTGTTGCTTACCTCTCAGAGAAATAACATGTACCCCTTAGTCTTACTTCTGGATGGACAGAGGGCCTCAGTACAGTGAGCTCATCCACTTAATTTTGCAGAAGTTGTGCTGACAGTGTAGAGATTAAAGGCTAAGACAACTTAGAAAAAAGAATTGTGTGTGTCCCAGTGCTATCACCACGCATAGATGAAAGAGAAGCACAGCCAGGATAATAAACAGGCACACCAGGTGGCTGCTTGAAGGTCTGCCTGAAGGTCCGTGATTAATTAGTTTTCAATGTATGTATAATTGCAAGTTATAACATGGAAGTCAAAACAACTTTTGACAGAATTATGGGTGTAAGAGAACTTGTTCAACACGGATGAGAAGAGACACTTGTTAGTGTGGAGCAGCTGTCCAGGTTTCCTGGAAACAGAAGAAAGGAGCTGATCATCTACTACTGTATAAGCCACTGTATTAACTGTTCGTCGCAGTGCAATGCTTTGCATGAAGTTCCTTACTTTTATTTTTCTTATCTTTTGTCTACGTATGTGTGGCAAGGTGAAGAGGGCCCGGGCGGGGATTGAACCCACACCTCCCGGGTAAGAGGAGGCATAGTGACAGGACCACCACTGTCACATCTCTCCCCCTCTTTTCACAAGCACGTCCGCACACATTAGGAATCCATGGACCCACCCCTAGTGCTACATGGATCCTGCCAACAACGCCAGAATGTGGCAAGGTGAAGAGGGCCCGGGCGGGGATTGAACCCGGGTAAGAGGAGGCATAGTGACAGGACCACCACTGTCACATCTCTCCCCCTCTTTTCACAAGCACGTCCGCACACATTAGGAATCCATGGACCCACCCCTAGTGCTACATGGATCCTGCCAACAACGCCAGAATGTGGCAAGGTGAAGAGGGCCCGGGCGGGGATTGAACCCACACCTCCCGGGTAAGAGTCATGTGCGCTTGCCAGTCACCCAAAGGGACATCCCTTTGGCCAAGTAGCCAGGGCACATGATCAACTGGAGGCATAGTGACAGGACCACCACTGTCACATATGCGACTCGGGTTGTTTTTCCTTTGCTTTGTTCTTAAGTGAATTATAGACAACTCTACTTCAGATCCATCTTTTCCAGCGTTTAATTTTGAGTTTTGGAGTTTATTTTCATTAAGTGGTGTGGGACAACTCAACGGCCCAAAAAGAGATTTTTTCCTTCATCACCGTGCTTATAAAGGACAATGCTATTCTGCCGCCCGTAGAGACCTGACAAAACCCAGGAGACAGTCAAATAAACACATGTGGCTCCTATAGCTGAACGTGATTTCATTACTGCTGTTTCATGAGATTTTATGTATCATGGGTTCAAATATGATTTTCATGTGTGTTGTGGTTTTATGTTTTTGAGCCCTAAACGGAAGACGGATTTCAATCACGAGGTGGTGTACAATAACGTTTTTTGGAATTGACTTTGAATTTTATTTAATTTAATTGTTGCCACACCTGTTGCTTTAGTTCACTCATGCACATATACACTACTAATGTTCACCACTGTACCTGATAAGCTGTTACAAACTGGCTGAAGGACTTTTTACTGGTTGTTAAACACAAAACCTACTTCCTGACTCCTGTTGGGGTGTTTTTCCATTTTTTCACTGAACATTTATATCTACTGATTAACTCTGAGCATATGACTACTACGTAATTAGCACTTAAGATTTACACCTGCGCTGATGATTACTGATTAAAGCTGAGCACATAAAGGAGAATCCCGGCCATTTTTTACCCCTAAATCATGATGGTCACCCAGTGTTGGGGGGAGCAAAAAACGTGACTTAAATTGATGCAGGCAAACCGGAGTTACACCATGACTAGACGGCGCTCGGGATAGCGACAACGCTAACCTATGGGGGCAATTCGTTCAACCACAACAAACACTCAGAAAACAATCAAATATCTATGGTTGTGGTAATTTCTTCACAAAACAAACGGTCGGAGATATTTTGGACATTACTGTACTAGTGCACTGCTCGACCATTTATTTTTGTAAAGAAATCATCACAACAAGGAAAAAGTGTTTGTTTCTGTGGCGGGGAGAGCAGGCGCTCTGTGATCGGATAGTAGCCTAATGTCTTTCCAGGACGTTTCAGAGTTAGGCTATCTGAGGTGAGTGGCTACATGCAAAAACACAATACTGTTTATACTGTACACTATATGAGTTCAGTGGTGTCTCATAAGGATTTGAGTCATGTACTATAGATATTTGATTGTTTTCTGAGTGTTTTTTGTAGTTGAAAGAATTGCCCCCATGGGTTAGCCATGGTGTAACTCCGGTTTGCCTACATCAATTTGAGTTGCGTTCTTTGCTCCCCCCAACACTGGGTGACCATCAAGTGTTTATACTTTTTTTTTTTACTGTGAATCAAGTTCAATGAAGTGTTGTTATGCTTCCGTGTTATGAAGAAAAACAAGTTTATTTAAGCTAGACTCATAAATTTGGTTTGAGCTTAAGTTTACATGTAATGGATATGCTCAGTATACCATGTTTAGTTAACCCGTTGAACATTAAGAGAGACTTTCTGTTGGTGAGCAGCAGAGACATTCTTTTGGAGCAGATTTATGAACAGGCCAGGCCTCAGCAGCCGGACACAAAATTAGGGAGGATAGTAAGATAACGCAGGTGGCCTTGAGGTGCAGGGGGTTAGATATCACCAAACAACTCCAAATATGGAGGAGACGGAACAAAGTAGGGAGGTCTTCTTTTCAGGCCGTTGTCTCCGATGATTGGATGAATCGTATGCCAAGAGGCTGGGACCAGCCTGTGCACCAACAAAGGGAGAGCTAAGTCTAAACCATAATTTCTGAAACTCAGACAGTCGTCATCCGTGAGAGGTGAAATGGCGCAGAAAGGAGTTTATCTGGACCAGGAGACCTTCTCTTGTTCCATCTGTCTGGATCTACTGAAGGATCCAGTGACTATTCCCTGTGGACACAGCTACTGCTTCAACTGTATTAAATCCCACTGGGATGGAGAGAATTGGAGGAAAATCCACAGCTGTCCTCAGTGTAGGAAGAAGTTCAAACCAAGACCTGTCCTGGTGAAAAACATCATGTTAGCAGCTTTAGTGGAGGAGCTGAAGAAGACTGGACTCCAAGCTGCTCCTGCTGATCACTGCTATGCTGGACCTGAAGATGTGGCCTGTGATGTCTGCACTGGGACAAAACTCAAAGCTGTCAAGTCCTGTTTGATTTGTTTGGCCTCTTATTGTGAGAATGATCTCCGACCTCATTTTCAATCACCTACATTCAGGAAACACAAGCTGGTGGAGCCCTCCAAGAAGCTCCAGGAGAACATCTGCTCACATCATGATGAGGTGATGAAGATGTTCTGCCGCACTGATCAGCAGTGTATCTGTTATCTCTGCCCTGTGGATGAACATAAAGGCCACGACACAGCTAAAGCGAAGCTGGAGCAGGAGATCACTGAGCTGAAGAGGAAAGACGCTGAGCTGAAGCTGCTGTCACACACAGAGGATCACACCCAGTTTCTACACAACTACCCCTCACTGTCAGCACTCAGTCCATCTACACACTCATCCAGCATCAATATCCGTCCTCTCAGACACTTTGAGGATGTGACAGCAGCTGTGTCAGAGCTCAGAGATCAACTACAGGACCTTCTGGGAGACACAAGGACAAACATCTCACTGACAGTGACTCAAGTGGATGTTTTACTGTCACCACCAGAGCCCAGGACCAGAGCTGACTTCTTAAGATATTCACAGGAAATCACACTGGATCCAAACACAGCACACGACAAATTGTTATTATCTGAGGGAAACAGAAAAGTAACGCGAGGTAAAGATCAGTCTTATTCTAGTCACTCAGACAGATTCACTATATGGTGTCAGGTCCTGAGTAGAGAGAGTCTGACTGGACGTTGTTACTGGGAGGTGGAGAGGAGAGGAAGAGGGGTTGATGTAGCAGTCGCATACAAGAATATCAGCAGAGCAGGGGGAAAAAGTTTGGTTGGATTCAATGACAAATCTTGGTCGTTAGAGTGTTACAACAACAGATTCAGATTTTGGTTCAACAAGATCAAGACTCGAGTCTCAGATCCTCAGTCCTCCAGAGTAGGAGTGTACCTGGATCACAGAGCAGGTATTCTGTCCTTCTACAGCGTCTCTGAAACCATGACTCTCCTCCACAGAGTCCAGACCACATTCACTCAGCCTCTACATGCTGGAGTTTATCTTTATTATAATGGAGACACAGCAGAGTTGTGTAAACTCAAATAGACAAAGATCATTGAAGGTGCAGTTGGTTAAAATCTGTATTTTAGTTCATCACTTTCTTTAGTCTCCATGTTTGTTGCTAAAAGCTCATTGCTGTTGTGTGTCTGCACTGCACAGAGATCACCTGTCAATCAAATATTGTGGGCGGGACTTTGACCTCTTGTCATTTCTTGTTGTGTTGATGTTTGAGTTTGTTGAGGTGGAGCTGGAGCCGTGGAGGAGATCACTGCTCAAGATGATGTTTCTTCACCTAAACTCACATTTCTCCACATGAAAATAGAAACTTCTCTGAGCTCTAAATGTTTGTTGGATGTTTGTGTTGATGTGTTTGTGTGTTGTTGTTTGGTCCTTAACAGAGAAATCACCACCTTCCTTTATCACTGAGGTTTGTTTTCACTGTGGAAACTAAGAAATCATTACATTTACATTTATGTGTTGTTAGAGTGATATGAGATTTAATCAAAGTGTAAATAACATGATAATAATCAATGAGGACATGATTGATAATTTTCTGAGTTCACAGTGATTGTGTAGTTGATGTGAATCCGTTCATCAAATCACTGAACAGAAGTAGTTTTACAGACTCTGGCTTTTCTCCAAGTGAGTTTAGTGAACAAATAATCTCTGATTCCATTAGTTAGTGTTTCATTTTGCAAAAGTCCACACGATCACACCACTTTATGCAAACTCTAATGTTGTTTTTGCCAATCCTTCTTGTTGATTCATGATTCATGCCACTGTAAATCAATTATTTTTCTTTTATCCAGACTGCCTTTGTCTACAGGTTCTTTATTGTTCATAATTAACATCAGACATCATTATACTGACTCTGGCTGCTTTTTGTGTCTGTTAAATGAACAGAGCAGTGTGTGTAATACCACAGTTTTACCAGCAGGAGGCGACATGGTCCAGGAAATTTAAATCACCTTGTTGAGGAATGTTGAATGAATTGTTGTCATAACTTTTCTATAACTCAACCCTTGAATGTTTCTACGGTACAGCCGTAGCCAATGCTATACTGCCGCCCGTAGAGACCTGACAAAACCCAGGAGACAGTCAAATAAACAGTTGTGGCTCCTATAGATCCTGATTTTTGGACAAGCTGAACGTGATTTCATTACTGCTGTTTCATGAGATTTTATGCATCATGGGTTCAAATATGATTTTCATGTGTGTTGTGGTTTTATGTTTTTGAGCCCTAAACGGAAGACGGTTTTCAGTCACTAGGTGATATACAATAAAGTTTTTTGGAATTGACTTTGAATTTAATTTAATTTAATTTAATTTAATTTAATTTAATTGTTGCCACACCTGTTACTTTAGTTCATTTATGCACATATACACTACTAATGTTCATCACTGTACCTGATAAGCTGTTACAAACTGGCTGAAGGACTTATTACTGGTTGTTGTTTTAAACACAAAACCCACTTCCTGACTCCTGTTGGGGTGTTTTTCCATTTTTTCACTGAACATTTATATCTAATGATTAACTCTGAGCATATGACTACTAATTAGCACTGAACAATTATATCTGCACTGATGATAACTGATTAAAGCTGAGCACTTAAAGGAGAATTCCGGTAATTTCTTTTTACTCCTAAATTGTTTCCCTGATGGTCACCCAGTGTTGGGGGGAGCAAAAAAACATGACTTAAATTGATGCAGGCAAACTGGAGTTACACCATGGCTAGACGGCCTAGTATAAAGGTAGTTTTTTTTTTTTTTTTTTTTACATTTGTGAATGAAAAAACTACCTTTATACTGTATGGAGCAATACAAACATCTACCTTTAGACTTTCACGGTATTAATATAGAGCCTAAAGCTGCTTTATCATCACTGTAAAAAAACAAACAAACATTGAAATGTCACTTTATCCAACATGGGACCTTTAAGCTCAATGTGTTGATGTAGTTTTTAATTTTCAAACATGAAAAACAAAGTTAAACGTATGAAACCTGCAGAGATTTCATTTTAGATCTCCAACAGCTGGTTTCAGTAGTGATCTATTTGTTGAGCTCTAGCTAGATTAATTGATGGAGCTTGGAAATTAAGACAGGGGGTATTATATCCCACGTAAATCCCACGTTTGCTGCTGGCCGTCCTGTATTCTGGAAGCTTGTTTGTTTATTTCTGGTCTATTGTTTGTTTGTTTTTGCTTTGTTTCGCTGTGTTTTCTTCTTCTTTGTTTGTTTGTTTTGTTTTGTAATTCTCTTTTGCTCCCCTCCAAAGCGACACGCCAAAGCTATCTTTGAATGTTTTTTTTTTTTTTTTAAATACTGAGTGTCTTGTAAGTGTAGCCGATGTCGATCTGGCCCTCTGCGTTGTGTTTCTCACGGCCTGCCCTAGGTGGGGTTCGATCCCACGACCTCCCGCACCGGAGGCGACGATGCTAACCTCTTCGCCAAGAGGTTGACAACCACTTGGCAGGTTGGTTAGCACGTCTTTTTTATGGGTGGAGTGAGTGCACATCCATTACACTCACCCCCGCTGAACTCACTCCACCCAGGGCATCCGGGTCACGGCACCACTGTAGCCGATGTCGATCTGGCCCTCTGCGTTGTGTTTCTCACGGCCTGCCCTAGGTGGGGTTCGATCCCACGACCTCCCGCATCGGAGGCGACGATGCTAACCTCTTCGCCAAGAGGTTGACAACCACTTGGCAGGTTGGTTAGCACGTCTTTTTTTATGGGTGGAGTGAGTGCACATCCGTTACATAAGCCCATGTGGGTTGGGCACAAAAAGATGTGCATGACACCTAAATAAAAATAATCAATCATCAATCAATGTTGATTGGTGCTGCGAAAGAAAACATTTCTTTGAGAAAGAGATTTCTGAATGTGTACAATTGTGCTGCCACTTCATTTGGAATTTCAGTTGGGTGTTCTGGAGATAACACTAACCATCAAGTTGGACAAATGATGGCTGAATATGTTAATTAAAAAAAAAAAAAATCAATGGTAAAACCAAATCAACGCCATTGCTCCTCCGAGCCATGCTGGGATTATCACATTTCACATTACCTATTTCCAATGGATTGTCTGAGGCAGGAAGTTATACATGACTGTAACATAAACTGGCTGGCAGACACCATTCAATACACAAGTTTGGTTATGTTTTGGAGGTTGTTGATAACTCACAATGCTTACTTCTTCTGTTTGCAAACATATCATTAAGCATAGTGAGAGAGAGAGAGAGGTGAAAGATACATATCTTGGATGAATAAATATGACGACTGTGTCATCCACTACCTATTTTTGATTAGCAAACTGCACAAAACTGCAAAAAAGCCTTTTATTTCCAAGAACTGCAGTCATATTTATGTATTATTACATTATCGGCACCAGTTTTTACATTTTCAAAGGTTTTTTTAATACTAGGCCAATAACGTAATAACCAATAAATAACTTATAAGTTAACTTATAATTAATAACTTATTACATTATTGGCAAAAAGTTATTACGTTATTGGCTCAAAAATGTTATTACATTATTGGCTTTATTACATTTAAAATGGCCAAAATTATTACGTTATTGGCTGTTATTATGTTTTTTTTTACTGTGAAGACATCAAGTTCAATCAAGTGTTGTTATGCTTCCGTGTTATGAAGAAAAACAAGTTTTTTCAAGCTAGACATATACATTTGTTTTGAACTTAGCTCAGTATACCATGTTTAGTTAACCTGTTAAACATTAAAAGAGACTTTCTGTTGGTGAGCAGCAGAGACATTCTTTTGGAGCAGATTTATGAACAGGCTAGGCCTCAGCAGCCGGACACAAAATTAGGGAGGATAGTAAGATAACGCAGGTGGCCTTGAGGTGCAGGAGGTTAGATATCACGTGCAAATATGGAGGCGGCGGAAAGAAGTAGGGAGGTCTTCTTTTCAGGCCGTTGTCTCCTTTGATTGGATGAATCGTGTGCCAAGAGGCTGGGACCAGCCTGTGCACCAACAAAGGGAGAGCTAAGTCTAAAATGAAACTCAGACAGTCGTCGTCTGTGAGAGGTGAAATGGCGCAGAAAGGAGTTCATCTGGACCAGGAGACCTTCTCTTGTTCCATCTGTCTGGATCTACTGAAGGATCCGGTGACTATTCCCTGTGGACACAGCTACTGCTTCAACTGTATTAAATCCCATTGGGATGAAGAGGATGGGAAGAAAATTTACAGCTGTCCTCAGTGTAGGAAGAACTTCAAACCAAGACCTGACCTGGTGAAAAGCACCATGTTAGCAGCTTTAGTGGAGGAGCTGAAGAAGACTGGACTCCAAGCTGCTCCTGCTGATCACTGCTATGCTGGACCTGAAGATGTGGCCTGTGATGTCTGCACTGGAAGAAAACTCAAAGCTGTCAAGTCCTGTTTGACGTGTCCAGCCTCCTACTGTGAGAAACACCTGCAGCCTCATTATGAAGCAGCTCCATTAAAGAAACACAAGCTGGTGGAGCCCTCCAAGAAGCTCCAGGAGAACATCTGCTCTCGTCATGATGAGGTGATGAAGATGTTCTGCCGTACGGATCAGCAGTGTATCTGTTATCTCTGCTCTGTGGATGAACATAAAGGCCACGACACAGTCTCAGCTGCAGCAGAAAGGACTGAGAGGCAGAGAGAGCTGGAGCTGAGTCGACAAAAAATCCAGCAGAGAATCCAGGACACAGAGAAAGACGTGAAGGTGCTTCAACAGGAGGTGGAGGCCATCAATGGCTCTGCTGATAAAGCAGTGGAGGACAGTGAGAAGATCTTCACTCAGCTGATCCGTCTCATGGAGAAAAGAAGCTCTGAGCTGAAGCAGCAGATCAGATCCCAGCAGGAAACTCAAGTGAGTGGAGTCAAAGAGCTTCAGAAGAAGCTGGAGCAGGAGATCACTGAGCTGAAGAGGAAAGACGCTGAGCTGAAGCTGCTGTCACACACAGAGGATCACACCCAGTTTCTACACAACTACCCCTCACTGTCAGCACTCAGTCCATCTACACACTCATCCAGCATCAATATCCGTCCTCTCAGACACTTTGAGGATGTGACAGCAGCTGTGTCAGAGCTCAGAGATAAACTACAGGACCTTCTGAGAGACACATGGACAAACATCTCACTGACAGTGATTCAAGTGGATGTTTTACTGTCACCACCAGAGCCCAGGACCAGAGCTGACTTCTTAAGATATTCACAGAAAATCACACTGGATCCAAACACAGCAAACCCATGTCTGTTATTATCTGAGGGAAACAGAAAAGTAACACGGGGTCAAGCTCAGTCTTATCCTGATCACCCAGACAGATTCACTAAATGGTTTCAGGTCCTGAGTAGAGAGAGTCTGACTGGACGTTGTTACTGGGAGGTGGAGTGGAGAGGAGGAGTAGTTCGTGTTGCAGTGGCATACAAGAATATCACCAGAGCAGGGATCATGAATGAATGTGGATTTGGAAACAATAATAAATCTTGGATGTTAGATTTTTCCAACAACAGTTTCACATTTTGGTTCAACAACATCCAGACTCCAGTCTCAGGTCCTCGGTCCTCCAGAGTAGGAGTGTACCTGGATCACAGTGCAGGTATTCTGTCCTTCTACAGCGTCTCTGAAACCATGACTCTCCTCCACAGAGTCCAGACCACATTCACTCAGCCTCTACATGCTGGACTTTGGGTTGGAGGCACAGCAGAGTTGTGTAAACTCAAATAGACAAGGTCATTGAAGGTGCAGTTGGTTAAAATCTGTATTTTAGTTCATCACTTTCTTTAGTCTCCATGTTTGTTGCTAAAAGCTCATTGCTGTTGTGTCTCTGCACTGCACAGAGATCACCTGTCAATCAAACATTGTGGGCGGGACTTTGACCTCTTGTCATTTCTTGTTGTGTTGATGTTTGAGTTTGTTGAGGTGGAGCTGGAGCCGTGGAGGAGATCACTGCTCATGATGATGTTTCTTTACCTAAACTCACATTTCTCCACATGAAAATAGAAACTTCTCTGAGCTCTAAATGTTTGTTGGATATTTGTGTTATGTGTTTGTGTGTTGTTGTTTGGGCCTTAACAGAGAAATCACCAGACCTTCCTTTATCACTGAGGTTTGTTCTCACTGTGGAAACTAAGAAATCTAGAGTCACATTTACACTAATGTTTTGTTAGAGGGATATGAGGTTTAATCAAAGTTTAAATGTCATAATTATAATCAATAATGATTTTTTGATATTCAGGTGAGTCACAGTGATTGTGTGGATTAAGTGAGTCTGTTCATCAAATCACTGAACAAGAGTCGTTTTACAGACTTTTCTGATTTAACTGAAATCTGAAAACTGATGCTCAACACAAGAGGGCGCCGTCCTCCTGCTCAAAGTACAGAATCACTGAATGTCTGGTGAGTTTAGTGAACAAATCATCGCTGAGTCCATTAGTTAGTTTTTTCTTATGCAAAAGTCCAGAGGATCAGACCACTTTACGCAAACTATCGACTCTAATGTTGGTTTTGGCCAATGCTACTTGTTAATTCATTATTCATGCCACTGTAAATACATTATTTTCTTTTATACAGACTGTCTTTGTCTACAGTTTCTTTAAAGTTCATAATTAGAGACATTATACTGACTCTGGCTGCTTTTTGTGCCTGATAAATGAACAGAGTTGTGTGTGTGATACCAGAGTTTGACCAGCAGGAGGCGACATGATCCAGGAAATTTAAATCACTTTGTTGTTGAGCAATGTTGAATTAAATGTTGTCATAACTTTTTAATGACTCAACTCTTGAATGTTTCTACAGTAAAATCCTAAATCTTTGCAACTCAACTCCAACATGTTAAAGTCAATGGTATTCAATATAGCAGCATGGTTTTAAAACATTGGGGTTTCCGCCATAGGTTGTGTTTTATCACCCTTCCTCCTTTCCAGGCGGTACTGTATGTGAACTCCATGACCTTCTGCTTTCAGAAGAGCTAAAGTACTAAACATTTTAAAATCCAAAGAGTTGTGCTGAGGGGCGCTGGACATCAACATAGATAGAGATACTTTATTTATACCCACATGGAAATTACTGTTGAAAACAGAGGATCCTCCACCCCATGCATCACCTGATTACCTCCCCGTGCTTACAAAGACAGCGCTATACTGCTGCCCGTAGAGACCTGGCAAAACCCAAGAGACAGTCAAATAAACAGTTGTGGCTCCTATAGATCCTGTTTTTAGGACAAGCTACACGTGATTTCATTACTGCTGTTTAATGTGATTTTATGCATCATGGATTCAAATATGATTTGGTTTTATGTTTTTGAGCCCTAAACGGAAGAAGGTTTTCAATCACTAGGTGATGTACAATAAAGTTTTTGGGAATTGACTTTGAATTTAACTTAATAGTTGCCACACCTGTTGCTTTAGTTCACTTATGCACATATATAATGTACACCACTGTACCCGATAAGCTGTTACAAACTGGCTGAAGGACTTTTTACTGGTTGTTGTTAAACACAAAACCCACCTCCTGACTCCTGTCGGGGTGTTTTTCCATTTTTTCACTGAACATTTATATCTACTGAATAACTCTGAGCATATGACTACTAATTAGCACTGAAGAATTATACCTGCACTGATGATAACTGATTAAAGCTGAGCACTTAAAGGAGAATTCTGCTCATTTTTAACCCCTAAATCGTTTCCCTGATGGTCACCCGTATTGGGGGGAGCAAAAAAATGTGACTTAAATTGATGCAGGCAAACTGGAGTTACACCATGGCCAGACAGCACTCTAGATAGCGACAACGCTAACCTATATGGGCAATTCTTTCAACCACAACAAACACTCAGAAAACAATCAAATATCTATGGTTGTGGTAATTTCTTAACAAAACAAACGGTCAGACATTACCACTGCACTGCTCGACCATTTATTTTTGTAAAGAAATCATCACAACAAGGAAAAAGTGTTTGTTTCTGTGGTGGGGAGAGCAGGCGCTCTGTGATAGGATAGTAATGTCTTTCCAGGACGTTTCAGAGTTAGGCTATCTGAGGTGAGTGGCTACATGCAAAAACACAATACTGTTTATAGTGTACACTATATGAGTTCAGTGGTGTCTCATAAGGATTCGAGTCATGTACTCTAGATATTTGATTGTTTTCTGAGTGTTTTTTGTAGTTGAAAGAATTGCCCCCATGGGTTAGCCATGGTGTAACTCCGGTTTGCCTACATCAATTTGAGTTGCGTTCTTTGCTCCCCCCAACACTGGGTGACCATCAAGTGTTTTATACTTTTTTTTTTACTGTGAATCAAGTTCAATGAAGTGCTGTTATGCTTCCGTGTTATGAAGAAAAACAAGTTTATTTAAGCTAGACTTATAAATTTGGTTTGAGCTTAAGTTTACATGTAATGGATATGCTCAGTATACCATGTTTAGTTAACCCGTTGAACATTAAAAGAGATTTTCTGTTGGTGAGCAGCAGAGACATTCTTTTGGAGCAGATTTATGAACAGGCCAGGCCTCAGCAGCCGGACACAAAATTAGGGAGGATAGTAAGATAACGCAGGTGGCCTTGAGGTGCAGGGGGTTAGATATCACCAAACAACTCCAAATATGGAGGAGACGGAACAAAGTAGGGAGGTCTTCTTTTCAGGCCGTTGTCTCCGATGATTGGATGAATCGTATGCCAAGAGGCTGGGACCAGCCTGTGCACCAACAAAGGGAGAGCTAAGTCTAAACCATAATTTCTGAAACTCAGACAGTCGTCATCCATGAGAGGTGAAATGGCGCAGAAAGGAGTTCATCTGGACCAGGAGACCTTCTCTTGTTCCATCTGTCTGGATCTACTGAAGGATCCGGTGACTATTCCCTGTGGACACAGCTACTGCTTCAACTGTATTAAATCCCACTGGGATGGAGAGAATTGGAGGAAAATCCACAGCTGTCCTCAGTGTAGGAAGAAGTTCAAACCAAGACCTGTCCTGGTGAAAAACATCATGTTAGCAGCTTTAGTGGAGGAGCTGAAGAAGACTGGACTCCAAGCTGCTCCTGCTGATCACTGCTATGCTGGACCTGAAGATGTGGCCTGTGATGTCTGCACTGGGACAAAACTCAAAGCTGTCAAGTCCTGTTTGATTTGTTTGGCCTCTTATTGTGAGAATGATCTCCGACCTCATTTTCAATCACCTACATTCAGGAAACACAAGCTGGTGGAGCCCTCCAAGAAGCTCCAGGAGAACATCTGCTCACATCATGATGAGGTGATGAAGATGTTCTGCCGCACTGATCAGCAGTGTATCTGTTATCTCTGCCCTGTGGATGAACATAAAGGCCACGACACAGTCTCAGCTGCAGCAGAAAGGACTGAGAGGCAGAGAGAGCTGGAGCTGAGTCGACAAAAGATCCAGCAGAGAATCCAGGACACAGAGAAAGATGTGAAGGTGCTTCAACAGGAGGTGGAGACCATCAATGGCTCTGCTGATAAAGCAGTGGAGGACAGTGAGAAGATCTTCACTCAGCTGATCCGTCTCATGGAGAAAAGAAGCTCTGAGCTGAAGCAGCAGATCAGATCCCAGCAGGAAACTCAAGTGAGTGGAGTCAAAGAGCTTCAGAAGAAGCTGGAGCAGGAGATCACTGAGCTGAAGAGGAAAGACGCTGAGCTGAAGCTGCTGTCACACACAGAGGATCACACCCAGTTTCTACACAACTACCCCTCACTGTCAGCACTCAGTCCATCTACACACTCATCCAGCATCAATATCCGTCCTCTCAGACACTTTGAGGATGTGACAGCAGCTGTGTCAGAGCTCAGAGATAAACTACAGGACCTTCTGAGAGACACATGGACAAACATCTTACTGACAGAGACTCAAGTGGATGTTTTACTGTCACCACCAGAGCCCAGGACCAGAGCTGACTTCTTAAGATATTCACAGGAAATCACACTGGATCCAAACACAGCACACGACAAATTGTTATTATCTGAGGGAAACAGGAAAGCAACACGAGGTAAAGATCAGTCTTATTCTAGTCACTCAGACAGATTCACTATATGGTGTCAGGTCCTGAGTAGAGAGAGTCTGACTGGACGTTGTTACTGGGAGGTGGAGAGGAGAGGAAGAGGAGGTGATGTAGCAGTCGCATACAAGAATATCAGCAGAGCAGGGGGAAAAAGTTTGGTTGGATTCAATGACAAATCTTGGTCGTTAGAGTGTTACAACAACAGATTCAGATTTTGGTTCAACAAGATCAAGACTCGAGTCTCAGATCCTCAGTCCTCCAGAGTAGGAGTGTACCTGGATCACAGAGCAGGTATTCTGTCCTTCTACAGCGTCTCTGAAACCATGACTCTCCTCCACAGAGTCCAGACCACATTCACTCAGCCTCTACATGCTGGAGTTTATCTTTATTATAATGGAGACACAGCAGAGTTGTGTAAACTCAAATAGACAAAGATCATTGAAGGTGCAGTTGTTAAAATCTGTATTTTAGTTCATCACTTTCTTTAGTCTCCATGTTTGTTGTTGAAAGCTCATTGCTGTTGTGTCTCTGCACTGCACATAGATCACTTGTCAATCAAACATTATGGGCGGGACTTTGACCTCTTGTCATTTCTTGTTGTGTTGATGTTTGAGTTTGTTGAGGTGGAGCTGGAGCCGTGGAGGAGATCACTGCTCATGATGATGTTTCTTTACCTAAACTCACATTTCTCCTCATGAAAATAGAAACTTCTCTGAGCTCTAAATGTTTTTTGAAATTTGTGTTGATGTGTTTGTGTTGTTGTTGTTTGGGCCTTAACAGAGAAATTACCAGACCTTCCTTTATCACTTAGGTTTGTTCTCACTGTGGAAACTAAGAAATCTAGAGTTACATTTTCATTGATGTGTTGTTAGAGGGATATGAGGTTTAATCAAAGTGTAAATAACATTATTATAATCAATGAGATGAATGATAATTTTCTCAGGCTCAGATGAAACAGTGATTATATGGATGAACTGAATCTTTATATGAAATCACTGAACAAGAGTCAATTAACAGACTTTACTGATTGAATATGTGAACATATACTGAAGCTTCACATCTTCAATAAACTTTCCTTTCTTCCATCTTTCCCATATGCCATGAACGCAGCATCAGTGTAACAGGGTGCGACTCTGTTTTTCCTCATATACTCCAGCAGTGACAATCTGAAATTTGAAAACTGATGCTCAACACAAGAGGGCGCCGTCCTCCTGCTGACCACGGAGGTAGTGGAGGTTAAAGCTCCTGAACTCACTGTGTCTGAAAGTTTTTAGTGAAGATGATGATTTTAGTCTTACTTTTATACTAAAAATGCCTGATGTCATTCATCCTGGTTAGTGATGCCAAGCTGCTGTAAGTGATTAGAAATTCATCTTTCAGAAAACACAGAAATTCAAACCATTATTTTATGTATTCGAGAAATTGTCATAGCATATTGATGAATTTCATGTGGTTTGTTATTATCCTCTTACAATAAAGCCAGTGATCATATATGTGACATTTTCAAAAGTGTTACGTGTTGAAAGTGTTTATAACTTCACTGAAATCAATCAGTAAAACATAAAAATGTTCATTTATAACAGTTATGTAACCTCTTAAATATGATTATTTTCTAAATGGATGTTAATCCCATGTACAAAATTATATGTCAGTGGTTAACGCAACCCAACAGTCCTACATAGCATATACAGTACAACACAAATTTGCTTGTCTGTTTAAGATGTCACAGTTTTTCTGTTTCTTTGTTTGAGGAAAATCTTTGACATGTTTCCCACTATTTTCTACACATTTCTTTGTCCTCATGTATGTGACATATTCCTGGGTGTATTATAAGTCAGTGTCCAACCATTGCAACAGTTAACGCTACACCCATGTCCCACGTGGCATTATAGTTCCTTATTTTAAAATCCTGAGCTCACATTTGGAGAAGTGAGGAACTGTAAAGAAAATGTCTTTTGTCATGAGGATTTACCGCACATGAAGGGAGGGCATTTAAGCTACAAGACCATGTCAGCCTGCTGGTCCAGGACCTGTTGTCCTCTGAATGGCCCTTCAAATCTAATCACACAGCAATGCCACGGTCTGCCAACAGAGATCTGTTCCAACTTAACTTCCAAATAAACCTTTTTGTCTTGAATGTATTATGAAATAAAGGAACTGTTACTAAACCGAGATGCTGTAGAGCACTTGAACTGATACAGCTGTTGAGATAAAACTGGCAACTTGCAAACAATAGCTCAAGGTCATGAACTTTACGAGAGGTCATTTATTCTGTCAAACCTGCAAAGAGTCAAAAATAATACACTGATTATTCTTAGAGGGGTTATAAACATTAAAACTTTTAACACATGTGGATTAAAAAATGAATTATGACTGGAGATGCTGCAATAAAAATGTTTTATATGTATTTGAGATTTCAGTTCATTGTTTCGACAATTACATAATTTCTTGAAATAATCTAATCCCTTTGTGCTACATTATATCAACTTTCCATGCTGTTACCACACTCACTTCTTAGTGTTTGTATAATACAAAGAAACTCATGAATTGTTGTTCAAAATGTATTGTTTCCTGATTGAAAGACCTTCGTTTCTGCTGCAATTGGTCGCAATGTGTTTCTCCAGTACGTGATCTGGACGCCCATTGGTTGTTTTGGCTGTCAATTAAAATAATGCAGTGCCATTGGCTGCCTGGCTCTGGCTTTTGCCATCCAAGCCAAACTGGTGAGAGCCAAAGACTGGTGGGAAAAGTGAAGACGTCTCACTCTGTTTTCTTTCCATAAAATGAACTTTGGTATAACAAAGCAATGAGCTAAAGCCTGAATGTCATTGTTTTGTAATAGATATTTTGAATTAAATCAGCAATCCTTTGTTCTTACAATTAGAGTATTGTACTGTAACTTTCATTCTCATTTTACCATGAATATAATAACAATTTTACACAGGTTAATGTTTAAATGTGGGACGTGATTATGCCAAAATGTTAGCATCGAGGTCACATTATCTTAAAGTGTGAGAAACTATTACAATTGTTGAAATGTGCAGCACATGTTCAACAACAGTTAAAAAAAGAAAAAAAAAGAAAAACTATAGGCCTAACCACAGAGGAAATTAAATATGGCACCCTCCAATATTTGCATTGTCACTGCCCTATGTTAGCTAACAATTATAGGCTGTGCTCTATATTGGCCTTTTAGTTTCGAATTAGCCTACTAGGGCCGTGACACTACCTACAATTTTTATATTAAAATCCCTTGCTTGCTAAAAAATTGATTAAAGCCTGATGTGATTAGGTGCTTTGCTAATTTTAGAACCATAACCTCTTTGCTAACAGAACTGAGGGAAGTCTGCACTTTTGCTTTTGAGGTGATTCAACAATATTAGCACTGATACACAAGGTATTGGCGTGTCGTTTGTTCTCACCATACCTGAGCCAATTAGCCGGCTAACGAATTAGCCATGGGCAGGGGCGGACTGGCCATCTGTACGTTCTGGAGAATACCAGAACGGCCGGTACGGCAGGACGGCCGCCGCCGGCCGCTGCGCAGCCGTCACAGTTTTTTTTTCTCTTGCTTATCATCTACTGTTGTTCCATGTCCAGACCAATAGGTGGCAACAACACGCCTGCAGGCACATAGATGCGCAAGCTCACTTGTCACTCAGCCGTTGACAGTGCAGACTGAGTGTAACGTGTAGCTCAACTGGTAAAGCACCTCGTCTTGTGTTTAAAAATCTTGCTCCTGTGTGGGATCGAATCCCTCCACCGTCTGAGTTTGAATAATGCATTTTCTTTCCCCATCATAATGATCACTCGTTAAAGCGTTAACATGCAATGCTTTTAACGCTTTTATCGCTTCGACTATCAATTGTTTTTATTTGTTTTTCCCCCCCCAATCGCCTGTTCATTCAGCCTGGGGAGGGAGATGAGAGGGGGGGGGGGGGGGGAGGGGGGGGGGTGGCGCAGTCTTAGTTATAATGTTACAGAAAACCTGCATGTTTTTTCTCCTCATGTTCCTACACTAAAGAACCTGTTCTTCTTATCACCAAACGAGGCTGCTCTCTCTCTGTCAGCTGATTTTTAAATACCATCAATGGAAAGCATAAGAAGCGTCCAGATCTGGATGTTCCTTATGCTTTCCATTCATATTGCTGTTATTTCAAGCAATATATATATATATATATATATATATATATATATATATATATATATATATATATATATATATATATATATATATATATATATGTGTGTGTGTGTGTGTTTATGTATATGTATATGTGTATATATATATATATATATATATATATATATATATATATATATATATATATATATATATATATATATATATATATATATATATGTATAATGTGTGTGTGTGTGTATAATGTGTGGCCTCTCTCTGTCAAAAATGCCAGGGCCTATTTTCTGTCCCAGTCCGCCACTGGCCATGGGTGCCATCAACTGCCGTCATTATCTATTTATTTATTTACTTACTTACTTACTACTTTACTTTTTCTTTAATGGAAACAGGCAATAGCATAAATGTAGGTTTGTTATGTCCTTTGTTTTCACGACATAACAGGACCAAAACAGGACAGAAAAGTAAAAAACAAAATAAAAACAAAAACAAACAACTAGAACAAAAAGGGATGTAAAACTACAAAAATTTAATTAACAGTAACTACTTAATACTACATTTACTCAAATGTAAGTTTTTCGCAATTTTTGTTATGCAATTCCACCTTATCTTGATTTGTTGCGATAATTTTTTCCAAAAGAAATTGGCGAAGCACTGTACTTCTAAAATGAACTAAAATAAACCAAGTTCAAAAATGTTTTTGTTTGGGTCTTAAATATGAATATTTTCCCCAAAAGAATGATCGTGTTTACAATCTGCGGGCATTTTTCACTCTATGTTTGTTGGTAACTTTGGGATAGGTGCCCTCTGGTGAAACAAGAAACTTGGAGTGGGTCATCTTTCTTCACGCAGGATCTTTGGTGAGGGGGTGTGTATGTGAAGGAAGAGGGCGGCGCCCACTGCAGTACTACTACAGTATCTCTCCTCCAGACTCGGATACCCACAGTGATACTTAGCTACTTGCCGCCGCCAGGCAGCTCGTTCAATCTCTTCATCTTGTTTTCTTCTTGTTGTTATAATATCAGTAGCAGGCGACCTTGACCCGGCACAGACATGGCAGCGACAGCGGCGGCTCCGAAGCGACAGGACACCCGGAAATTTTTCGAGAATCTGTCCGGCGCTGGTAAATCCATCGCTGTGCTGACCAGCGGAGGAGATGCCCAAGGTAAAGTCCCACTGGTTCCATTATCGGACACCTCGGTTGCGTCGGTCGATTGGGTGACATTTCACACCGTGACAGCAGAACTGGTGCCATTTGACAGAAGAAAAGCCAACTGAGCTCTGAACAACTCGTCATCAGTCGTTGTTTTAGTGAAGTTAAACCAAAACCGCTTCCCAAATGAGGCGCCGAGCGGTTAGTTCATCACACATCTCATCCTTTACCTCTATGCTCCTGTTTGCAAGGCGCGCGTACCGCATATTCCCAGCTGTTGTAGCTACTATTGATTCTTTTCCAGATGTTCACCGATATAACCAGCTGTGGCGAAATGACAGAATCGAGTCAGTCCGATAATGGATGCGTGGTCGCAGGTTAGGACCCCCTCCTCAGGTGCAGCCAGGTCGTCTGTTTCAGGTGCGGTTTAGAGGAGTTCAGTTTCACCGCATCACAGAGAGAAAAGTAGAGTTTATTCCCTCTTTATTCTTTACGTCCTCTCGCATTGCCCCCTGGGAATTCATCTTATTATTAATAAGCTGTTTATTAAATCTGAACCTCGGTTACGCAACAACTGACGCTCCTATTAACACGTCACGTCACATATTTGTACACCGATGCTGCGGTATTTATCCCCCTTGATCACACTTAATAGTCTATTATATAGCCTATAATATGTGTAGGAAACTACAGACTGATAATAATCCCGGCCTGGTTTAGTGCAGGGTGCGGGCGCTCCTGGGTAATTTTGAGCTGGATCGATATCAACAAGTGATAGTGATCACTGAATAACTCAGAAGACATCGCTCCATCTTATATTTGATATTAAGATATGTCCTTCCTTATCATCCGTCCATCCTCCATCGTTGTATCTATGCGGGCTCGGTTGCCTCGATACCCAGATGGCGCAGGATTGTGCGCATCCACAGATATGATTCAATTACCAAGGCAAAATAAATGATTACCATAATATTCAATTTATATTGTTTTCTTACGAGGATCTGACTTTGCAACAGTTTCAATCAAAAGGTCATCGGCTGATGTAGAGTTTATGTTTTCACTAGCCTATAGGATTAATTCTCATTTATGGCATGTAGCACCAAAAGTTCCTGTCATCGTTTGGACCTGTAATAGTCTTAAAATCCAGACTCACTAATAGTAACCACACTAACTTCCTGTCAGGAAAACGCACTCGTAAAATCACACTTGATGTGTAGAAACACGTGTCTTGCATCACGGAGGATGAGTCGTGAGAGGACCCGTTTTCAAGATCCACGGAGTCGATGCTCCCATTTCCGATCGAGCCTTTCGCAATACATGTCTCACGTGCTCGTTTTCCTTGGCTGAGCTTTTATTTTGAAGGCGGGCTCTGTTTGCTGTATGCGTGTGTGTGAGCCGCTTCATCCATCCTGTCAGGGAGGTTTGTTTGGCCTACGTGAGGAGCAGCGAGTATGCAGGGATGTGCTGTAGAAACGGGATGTAGACGTTAATGTGATGAATTATGATTTTTATCATTTAAAAGTGAGGGTTTGTGATAATTATTAGGCGTTATATTAATAATTTATATTGATGGAATATCTCAAAAGAGATGTAGGCTACTGTAAATCTTTGATGCTGTCACACTGATTCTCATATAAGATCACCTTAGATAGGCTACATATAAGATACCTTAACATGTATTGACACAGTGTAATCAGCATCTATTTGGAGCCCTGCATATAGTGCAGTGGGTTAAACCTGCACTATGTGTGTGCTTACAGGCTGTTACATAACAGTGGGAGCCTATAGGATGTTGCTGGTGCAGTAACATGTTGTCTCTGTGTGTGTGTATCTCACTGCAGCACGACAGCCGAGCCAACCTTTGTATAGTAACGGTGTGTAGCAGAGCTCACGTTTTCCTCTGACAGCATCTGAGAGTGTACGCCTTGTGTGGTGCAGCTGGAAAGACTCACACTCATTAATAGTGTCCTGATTTCTACTCATTCATAAAAAAAAACAGCTGCTGGTGTGAAGAGCTCAGAGCCACAGAGACGCCTCTAAAGAAAAAATATTATCACAGTAGAGTCTGGCTTTGCTCATTATGCTCAGACTATTGGCTTTTACATATAACAATGAAGAGTGTGACCTTTTCCGTGCTTCTTCTGGTTTTAGAATATTTCATAATTAAGTAAGATATAATACACTCCATACCCCACCCAGAGCTAGAGCTGTGTGTGTAAGGATCATCAATATTAATTAATAAAGATGCTCTATGTCCAACCTAACCGTGAATACAATTGGCCTTCCTCACACAAAGGTCAGAGGTCAGACTGTACCACATGTGATTGTAGATTTATTCTTTTTTCTTTTTACTAACACAGCAGGGTTTTTCTAAAAGCACCAATCTTAACCTTGCTGTATGAAGAGAAATGCTTAGGCTACTAAGGCAGATATTTCCAGCACTCTGGGCAGGACACATGCACACAGACTCTCTCTCACACACACACACACACACACACACACACACACACACACACACACACACACACACACACACACACACACACACATGAGATGTTTAGTCATCACAGCCGGCCGGGGGGAAACACTCACAGCCTCGCATGTTGTGCTGAGTGCAAGTCATTCCACGGGCTCAGCTGGAACAGCACACACACACACACACTGTGAGGGCACTCATTGACATAATGTATTCCCTAGCCCCTTACCCTAACCTTAACCATCCAAAACAAATGCCTAACCTTAACCATTACTCTTAACCTAACTTAAACCTAATCATAATAGTCTGAGAAAGTGAGAACCAGTCAAAATGTCCTCACTTTGCAAAATGTCCTCACTCTGATGGTGTAAAACTCAAACCGGTCCTCACAAGTATAGCTATACAAATACACACACACACAGAGATGTCATCCCGTGACCTCCCCTCATCTGTAATTGTTGTGCACGTTTTTTCTTTACCTCACTAGACACATTGTTCGATTCAAACTCATTTAGTATTTCCTCTGCAGATCCCCTTCGACCAATTAGCGCCGTTCTGGTCTCTAAGCAACGTCAGCTCGTCCCATCAGCTCTCGTTAGCATTAGCACACAGCCTGAAACCAAACATCTCTGCTTACATACTGTAACTTCCTCTGTCAAGGGCAGGGTCAGGGTTAAAGGGTTGTTTAAAAAAAAAAACATTTTGCTGCTGCTCTGTTAGCATTAGCATTGATGGCTGTTTATAAGTCTTGTGAACGCCACATTAGCTTCGGCTCTTAAAAACTCACCATCAGCCAACACCATCATCAGATCACCTGCAGCAGAGAAAAAAGTTAGAACCAAGCTGCGTTCCGATCCACAGTTTACTTGGACAGAGCCCCCTACTCCCTGCTCCCTGCACAGGGAATCTGCCGTAGGAAACTTCATTTAACCGATATTACACCAATCGGAACACCCTGCAACGTCACAGCTGTTTCCGGTCGAGTTTAAAAATAAAGTTTTTAAGTTTCAAAATGTTTCACGCCACTATCACCGTTTAGACAGATCTGAAATGATTGAAGAAACATTACTATTTCTGTGTGCACAAGCAAAGCAGCTTTGTGTTACAATGCGTGGTATTTATTCAGTTTGGGGGCATCAGGGTGTGTAGAAAGCATCAGTGGCTCAGCTGACAGGAAAGCTAACGGCTGTCGCTAAGCTAACGGCGGTAGCTAAGCTAACGGCGGCAGCTAAGCTAACAGGACGTCAGCTGTTAAAACCCTCCCGTTGTCGGACACGACATGAAACTACTCTTGTTAGCTCAATCATGTTGTAACTAAGATATTCGCCGGAAAAAATATTTTTTCATGGACCGTTTATTGAGCCACTGAGCTATTAAAGTTAGACAGGTAACCATTAGCCCATAGCCCTGCCAATTTACGTAACGCACGCAAAGACGGTTTACGCACGTAAACGGACCGCAATGGCTGATGGGTAATATCGGTTGTCAACATCCGGTGAACTGGGCGAAGTGAGGAACCGTTGTTCACTCCCTCCCTGCACAGTTCACAGTTCCCTTCAAACTGCTCCCTGCGGTTTGGAACCACACTGAACATGGCGGAACACCCTGTGCAGTCCACTGCGCAGGGAACTTCAGGTCGATCGGAACGCACCCCCAGTTTCTGCTTCTCTTATATCTGTGGTTTTGATCTGTTTGTTGGACAAAACAACCCTGTTTAATGTTTTCACCTTTAGATATACAGAACAGAGCCTGTAGCATGATACTGTCATCTGAGTAGTAGACACATCCCGGACACATTTTGCCAGCGAGTGAATGTGGGAGGAAATTTGGCCGAGGGACAGTCACGTTGGCTGAGGAGCAGCTCATTCCTGCTGCTCAGCGCTTCACCACACTCATCCTCACACAGAGAGCAGACTCATGGTAACATATGTGTCGGCCTTTTTGCAGAACAAGGTGTTTGATAACGTCACCACAGGCGCTTTATGTGGTTCTTTACGTCTTAATCAGTCGGTCATTTGGGAAAAAACATTAGAATATATCACAGCTCTCCATCTGCATGAGCACTGGTGGAAAATATGAGCCACACACTCAGCCAGTTCTGGGTCCAGTGTTTATTTAAGATGACAGTGACGGTCCCAGCCTCAGCCTGCTTATATAAACCCGTCCAATCGATGTATTGATGATGATTTACCCTCGCCCTCCCAGTTTCTGATTTCACTAAGTGCTCCGTCAGACGGTTTCGTGTTTTGGCACAGGCTCCCCAGGGCGACTCTTGCTCTGCCTCGTCTCCCTGCCTCTCTCTCTCTCTCTCTGTCGACCTCTTTACCCCTCCTGTTGTCTGCTGAGCCGTCTGGCTTCAGCATCTCTGTTTATACTCTAATGTTTCCTGTTTTCTCCCTTGGCCCGTTTTTTTTTTTTCATTTCTTATTAAATGCTAATGTACCAAGGCTGAGTGGCAGCACTTATTTTTTCCTTTGACATTGGGAAAATGGTTTAATTCTTGCATCAGGTAGCAGTTTTCCCAGCTCAGTGACAAACCAGAGACGGAAATATCTGATATAAAAACAGTGGCTATGACTGGGTATTTCAACTTCAACAACAATTTTTTTTTTTGTATTTTGAACAGAAATAATAGTTTTCTGACATATTCTGATGTTTTTTTTTATGTGCAGCAAAAAAATCCCAAATTGCAGGTTTTGAAAATTGACTTTTCAGTTTCTGAAACTCAGTTTAAGACACCTGAAGAAATAATTGTTCATGGGTCATTTCTCTGTCCTCTACTTTGTGCTCCTCCAGTGTGTTGCATGCTTAGTTCATCTGGTTCCATCCATTGGCTGTTAGGATATCATGTTGGACATGGGACTGTGACTCCCACTGACTCCTCTCTGTCCTTTTCCAGGCATGAACGCAGCCGTCAGGGCAGTCGTCCGAATGGGCATCTACGTGGGAGCGAAGGTCTACTTCATCCACGAGGTGAGACGTGACTCATGACTCAGGCTCCAGACGAGGCCTCGGGGGGGAGTCTGCAGCCTCTGTCACACTTGACAGGGAGCTAAATTAGATATGAGGAGTTTTCGCTTTTTTTGGCTCGACCTCTGATTGTCTTTGAGTGCAGTCAGCAGGATTCAAGACTCAAATACAAGTCAGATATCTAATTCAAAACAACAGAAAAAAAAATCCTTGAAATAAAAATCTCATCATCTGTTTTTTAAGTGATCTGAAATTCAGATGTTGAGGTTTATAATTGAAATGTGGATTTCTTGAAACCGAAAACTGAGATTAACATATGCTTAGTTCTACAATTGTTTGATGAAATGTGTGATTTAGTTACAAACACACACACATTTCGCCAGCACACAGGCTGTGCAGAGGAGGTGACTGGGAGGTATAAATGGACCAGTCATACAAAATAAATCACAGATTCTGCCAGGAGGGCAAATGTATCACTGCAGAAAATACACAAGTGTGCAGCTGTATTATTATGTAAATATTTTTGAGTAGAAAATGAGGAGGTTTCAAGGGTGAAGTTGATGTGAATAAGTCGAGTTTGTAGCAGTTTGTCTCCTCATAAAATCTACTACTACTAAGACTACTCTGGTGGGACTCGAACCCTCAACCTTTGAATTACATTATAAGCATTTAACTAGAAGTCCAATGCGCTATCTATTGCACCACAGAGCCTGTCGACAGAGCCTGAAAATATGTGTAATATGTATATGTAAAATACCAGACTCTGGTGAGACTCAAACGTACAACCTTTCAAATACATCTTCAGCATCTAACTAGAAGTCCAAGGTGTCACAGATTGTTATTTTTGAAGAAAGGATGAGGTTTCAATAGTTTGTCTCCTCATGAAAACCGACGACTCTGGTGGGACTCGAACCCACAACCTTTGAATTACATCTTAAGCATCTAACTAGAAGTCCAATGCGCTATCCATTGCGCCACAGAGCCTGTTGACAGGCAGCTATCCATGTCAGATGGATGCTGCAATTAGACTTTTGTCTATTTCAAGGATTCTAGTTCGAAACTGTTTGTCTCATAAAACCTACGACTCTGGTGGGACTCGAACCCACAACCTTTGAATTACATCTTAAGCATCTAACTAGAAGTCCAATGCGCTATCCATTGCGCCACAGAGCCTGTTGACAGGCAGCTATCCATGTCAGATGGATGCTGCAATTAGACTTTTGTCTATTTCAAGACATGGATTCTAGTTCGAAACTGTTTGTCTCATAAAACCTACGACTCTGGTGGGACTCGAACCCACAACCTTTGAATTACATCTTAAGCATCTAACTAGAAGTCCAATGCGCTATCCATTGCGCCACAGAGCCTGTTGACAGGCAGCTATCCATGTCAGATGGATGCTGCAATTAGACTTTTGTCTATTTCAAGACATGGATTCTAGTTCGAAACTGTTTGTCTCATAAAACCTACGACTCTGGTGGGACTCGAACCCACAACCTTTGAATTACATCTTAAGCATCTAACTAGAAGTCCAATGCGCTATCCATTGCGCCACAGAGCCTGTTGACAGGCAGCTATCCATGTCAGATGGATGCTGCAATTAGACTTTTGTCTATTTCAAGACATGGATTCTAGTTCGAAACTGTTTGTCTCATAAAACCGACGACTCTGGTGGGACTCGAACCCACAACCTTTGAATTACATCTTAAGCATCTAACTAGAAGTCCAATGCGCTATCCATTGCGCCACAGAGCCTGTTGACAGGCAGCTATCCATGTCAGATGGATGCTGCAATTAGACTTTTGTCTATTTCAAGACATGGATTCTAGTTCGAAACTGTTTGTCTCATAAAACCTACGACTCTGGTGGGACTCGAACCCACAACCTTTGAATTACATCTTAAGCATCTAACTAGAAGTCCAATGCGCTATCCATTGCGCCACAGAGCCTGTTGACAGGCAGCTATCCATGTCAGATGGATTCTAGTTCGAAACTGTTTGTCTCATAAAACCTACGATTCTGGTGGGACTCGAACCCACAACCTTTGAATTACATCTTAAGCGTCTAACTAGAAGTCCAATGCGCTATCCATTGCGCCACAGAGCCTGTTGACAGGCAGCTATCCATGTCAGATGGATGCTGCAATTAGACTTTTGTCTATTTCAAGACATGGATTCTAGTTCGAAACTGTTTGTCTCATAAAACCTACGACTCTGGTGGGACTCGAACCCACAACCTTTGAATTACATCTTATGCGTCTAACTAGAAGTCCAATGCGCTATCCATTGCGCCACAGAGCCTGTCATTGGGCTGCTATCCATGTCAGATGGATGGTGCAATTAGACTTTTGTAAGGTTGTGGGTTTGAGTCCACTAGAGTGGGATTTTATATGGTATCATCATGCTGAAAATATGTGTAATATGTATATGTAAAATACCAGACTCTGGTGGGACTCAAACGTACAACCTTTCAAATACATCTTCAGCATCTAACTAGAAGTCCAAGGTGTCACAGATTGTTATTTTTGAAGAAAGGATGAGGTTTCAATAGTTTGTCTCCTCATGAAAACCGACGACTCTGGTGGGACTCGAACCCACAACCTTTGAATTACATCTTATGCGTCTAACTAGAAGTCCAATGCGCTATCCATTGCGCCACAGAGCCTGTCATTGGGCTGCTATCCATGTCAAATGGATGGTGCAATTAGACTTTTGTAAGGTTGTGGGTTTGAGTCCACCAGAGTGGGATTTTATATGGTATCATCATGCTGAAAATATGTGTAATATGTATATGTAAAATACCAGACTCTGGTGGGACTCAAACGTACAACCTTTCAAATACATCTTCAGCATCTAACTAGAAGTCCAAGGTGTCACAGATTGTTATTTTTGAAGAAAGGATGAGGTTTCAATAGTTTGTCTCCTCATGAAAACCGACGACTCTGGTGGGACTCGAACCCACAACCTTTGAATTACATCTTAAGCATCTAACTAGAAGTCCAATGCGCTATCCATTGCGCCACAGAGCCTGTTGACAGGCAGCTATCCATGTCAGATGGATGCTGCAATTAGACTTTTGTCTAATTCAAGACATGGATTCTAGTTCGAAACTGTTTGTCTCATAAAACCTACGACTCTGGTGGGACTCGAACCCACAACCTTTGAATTACATCTTAAGCGTCTAACTAGAAGTCCAATGCGCTATCCATTGCGCCACAGTGCCTGTCATTGGGCTGCTATCCATGTCAGATAGATGGTGCAATTAGACTTTTGTAAGGTTGTGGGTTTGAGTCCACTAGAGTAGGATTTTATATGGTATCATCATGCTGAAAATATGTGTAATATGTATATGTAAAATACCAGACTCTGGTGGGACTCAAACGTACAACCTTTCAAATACATCTTCAGCATCTAACTAGAAGTCCAAGGTGTCACAGATTGTTATTTTTGAAGAAAGGATGAGGTTTCAATAGTTTGTCTCCTCATGAAAACCGACGACTCTGGTGGGACTCGAACCCACAACCTTTGAATTACATCTTATGCATCTAACTAGAAGTCCAATGCGCTATCCATTGCGCCACAGAGCCTGTCATTGGGCTGGTATCCATGTAAGATGGATGGTGCAATTAGACTTTTGTCTAATTCAAGACATGGATTCTAGTTCGAAACTGTTTGTCTCATAAAACCTACGACTCTGGTGGGACTCTAACCCACAACCTTTGAATTACATCTTAAGCGTTCAACTAGAAGTCCAATGTGCTATCCATTGCGCCACAGAGCCTGTCATTGCGCTGCTATCCATGTCAGATGGATGCTGCAATTAGACTTTTGTCTATTTCAAGTCATGGATTCTAGTTCGAAACTGTTTGTCTCATAAAACCTACGACTCTGGTGGGACTCGAACCCACAACCTTTGAATTACATCTTAAGCGTCTAACTAGAAGTCCAATGCGCTATCCATTGCGCCACAGAGCCTGTCATTGGGCTGCTATCCATGTCAGATGGATGGTGCAATTAGACTTTTGTAAGGTTGTGGGTTTGAGTCCACTAGAGTGGGATTTTATATGGTATCATCATGCTGAAAATATGTGTAATATGTATATGTAAAATACCAGACTCTGGTGGGACTCAAACGTACAACCTTTCAAATACATCTTCAGCATCTAACTAGAAGTCCAAGGTGTCACAGATTGTTATTTTTGAAGAAAGGATGAGGTTTCAATAGTTTGTCTCCTCATGAAAACCGACGACTCTGGTGGGACTCGAACCCACAACCTTTGAATTACATCTTATGCATCTAACTAGAAGTCCAATGCGCTATCCATTGCGCCACAGAGCCTGTCATTGAGCTGGTATCCATGTAAGATGGATGGTGCAATTAGACTTTTGTCTAATTCAAGACATGGATTCTAGTTCGAAACTGTTTGTCTCATAAAACCTACGACTCTGGTGGGACTCTTACCCACAACCTTTGAATTACATCTTAAGCGTTCAACTAGAAGTCCAATGTGCTATCCATTGCGCCACAGAGCCTGTCATTGGGCTGCTATCCATGTCAGATGGATGCTGCAATTAGACTTTTGTCTATTTCAAGACATGGATTCTAGTTCGAAACTGTTTGTCTCATAAAACCTACGACTCTGGTGGGACTCGAACCCACAACCTTTGAATTACATCTTAAGCATCTAACTAGAAGTCCAATGCGCTATCCATTGCGCCACAGAGCCTGTTGACAGGCAGCTATCCATGTCAGATGGATGCTGCAATTAGACTTTTGTCTATTTCAAGACATGGATTCTAGTTCGAAACTGTTTGTCTCATAAAACCTACGACTCTGGTGGGACTCGAACCCACAACCTTTGAATTACATCTTAAGCGTCTAACTAGAAGTCCAATGCGCTATCCATTGCGCCACAGAGCCTGTTGACAGGCAGCTATCCATGTCAGATGGATGCTGCAATTAGACTTTTGTCTATTTCAAGACATGGATTCTAGTTCGAAACTGTTTGTCTCATAAAACCTACGACTCTGGTGGGACTCGAACCCACAACCTTTGAATTACATCTTATGCGTCTAACTAGAAGTCCAATGCGCTATCCATTGCGCCACAGAGCCTGTCATTGGTCTGCTATCCATGTCAGATGGATGGTGCAATTAGACTTTTGTAAGGTTGTGGGTTTGAGTCCACTAGAGTGGGATTTTATATGGTATCATCATGCTGAAAATATGTGTAATATGTATATGTAAAATACCAGACTCTGGTGGGACTCAAACGTACAACCTTTCAAATACATCTTCAGCATCTAACTAGAAGTCCAAGGTGTCACAGATTGTTATTTTTGAAGAAAGGATGAGGTTTCAATAGTTTGTCTCCTCATGAAAACCGACGACTCTGGTGGGACTCGAACCCACAACCTTTGAATTACATCTTATGCGTCTAACTAGAAGTCCAATGCGCTATCCATTGCGCCACAGAGCCTGTCATTGGGCTGCTATCCATGTCAAATGGATGGTGCAATTAGACTTTTGTAAGGTTGTGGGTTTGAGTCCACTAGAGTGGGATTTTATATGGTATCATCATGCTGAAAATATGTGTAATATGTATATGTAAAATACCAGACTCTGGTGGGACTCAAACGTACAACCTTTCAAATACATCTTCAGCATCTAACTAGAAGTCCAAGGTGTCACAGATTGTTATTTTTGAAGAAAGGATGAGGTTTCAATAGTTTGTCTCCTCATGAAAACCGACGACTCTGGTGGGACTCGAACCCACAACCTTTGAATTACATCTTAAGCATCTAACTAGAAGTCCAATGCGCTATCCATTGCGCCACAGAGCCTGTTGACAGGCAGCTATCCATGTCAGATGGATGCTGCAATTAGACTTTTGTCTAATTCAAGACATGGATTCTAGTTCGAAACTGTTTGTCTCATAAAACCTACGACTCTGGTGGGACTCGAACCCACAACCTTTGAATTACATCTTAAGCGTCTAACTAGAAGTCCAATGCGCTATCCATTGCGCCACAGTGCCTGTCATTGGGCTGCTATCCATGTCAGATAGATGGTGCAATTAGACTTTTGTAAGGTTGTGGGTTTGAGTCCACTAGAGTAGGATTTTATATGGTATCATCATGCTGAAAATATGTGTAATATGTATATGTAAAATACCAGACTCTGGTGGGACTCAAACGTACAACCTTTCAAATACATCTTCAGCATCTAACTAGAAGTCCAAGGTGTCACAGATTGTTATTTTTGAAGAAAGGATGAGGTTTCAATAGTTTGTCTCCTCATGAAAACCGACGACTCTGGTGGGACTCGAACCCACAACCTTTGAATTACATCTTATGCATCTAACTAGAAGTCCAATGCGCTATCCATTGCGCCACAGAGCCTGTCATTGGGCTGGTATCCATGTAAGATGGATGGTGCAATTAGACTTTTGTCTAATTCAAGACATGGATTCTAGTTCGAAACTGTTTGTCTCATAAAACCTACGACTCTGGTGGGACTCTAACCCACAACCTTTGAATTACATCTTAAGCGTTCAACTAGAAGTCCAATGTGCTATCCATTGCGCCACAGAGCCTGTCATTGCGCTGCTATCCATGTCAGATGGATGCTGCAATTAGACTTTTGTCTATTTCAAGTCATGGATTCTAGTTCGAAACTGTTTGTCTCATAAAACCTACGACTCTGGTGGGACTCGAACCCACAACCTTTGAATTACATCTTAAGCGTCTAACTAGAAGTCCAATGCGCTATCCATTGCGCCACAGAGCCTGTTGACAGGCAGCTATCCATGTCAGATGGATGCTGCAATTAGACTTTTGTCTATTTCAAGACATGGATTCTAGTTCGAAACTGTTTGTCTCATAAAACCTACGACTCTGGTGGGACTCGAACCCACAACCTTTGAATTACATCTTAAGTGTTTAACTAGAAGTCCAATGCGCTATCCATTGCGCCACAGAGCCTGTCCTTAGACTGCTATCCATGTCACATGGATGGTGCAGTTAGACTTCTGTCTAATTCAAGACATGGATTCTAGTTCGAAACTGTTTGTCTCATAAAACCTACGACTCTGGTGGGACTCGAACCCACAACCTTTGAATTACATCTTAAGCATTTAACTAGAAGTCCAATGCGCTATCCATTGCGCCACAGAGCCTGTCATTGGGCTGCTATCCATGTCAGATGGATGGTGCAATTAGACTTTGGTAAGGTTGTGGGTTTGAGTCCACTAGAGTGGGATTTTATATGGTATCATCATGCTGAAAATATGTGTAATATGTATATGTAATATACCAGATTCTGGTGGGACTCAAACGTACAACCTTTCAAATACATCTTCAGCATCTAACTAGAAGTCCAAGGTGTCACAGATTGTTATTTTTGAAGAAAGGATGAGGTTTCAATAGTTTGTCTCCTCATGAAAACAGACGACTCTGGTGGGACTCGAACCCACAACCTTTGAATTACATCTTAAGTATCTAACTAGAAGTCCAATGCACTATCCATTGCGCCACAAAGCCTGTTGACAGGCAGCTATCCATGTAACATGGATGGTGCAATTAGACTTTTGTCTAATTCAAGACATGGATTCTAGTTCGTCTCATAAAACCTACGACTCTGGTGGGACTCGAACCCACAACCTTTGAATTACATCTTAAGCGTCTAACTAGAAGTCCAATGCGCTATCCATTGCGCCACAGAGCCTGTTGACAGGCAGCTATCCATGTCAGATGGATGCTGCAATTAGACTTTTGTCTATTTCAAGACATGGATTCTAGTTCGAAACTGTTTGTCTCATAAAACCTACGACTCTGGTGGGACTCAAACCCACAACCTTTGAATTACCTCTTAAGCGTCCAACTAGAAGTCCAATGCGCTATCCATTGCGCATTGATGATACCATATAAAATTCCACTCTAGTGGACACAAACCCACAACCTTACAAAAGTCTAATTGCACCATCCATCTGACATGGATAGCAGCCTAATGACAGGCTCTGTGGCGCAATGGATAGAGCGTTGGACTTCTTTTTTGAGTCCACTATAGTGGGATTTTATATGGTATCATCATGCTGCAAATATGTGTAATATGTACAGACTCTGGTGGGACTCAAACGTACAACCTTTCAAATACATCTTCAGCATCTGACTAGAAGTCCAAGGTGTCACAGATTGTTATTTTTGAAGAAAGGATGAGGTTTCAATAGTTTGTCTCCTCATGAAAAATGACGACTCTGGCGGGACTCTGGCGGGACTCGAACCAGCAATCAAACCCACAACCTTTAAATTACATCTCATGTTTTTAACTAGAAGTCCAATGCTCTATCCATTGCGCCACAGAGCCTGGTGATGGGCTGCTATCTCGGGCCAGGTTTACATGGTTATGCCATAGTTCAACTCATGGTAGAGTTTATTCAAATTAAACCTTTTTAGTCTGAAATAAAAATCCTCTGCAGGTGCACCGCTGAGGAAGAATCTGTTACAGGTCTATAAATTATTAGTGATTTAAATACAATAGAAAAGTAGCAACAGATCCTTGTTACAGAGATACCTGAGACTTCCTGGATAGTGGATATTGAATGTCTGGGAATATATGTGTCACTAGTGATAGGCACAATGGCACTGATGGCAGGGGGGCGGAGGCGATCTGGTCCCAGTTTGGCTATAATTGGATTACCAGGGGCAGATTTCATTCTTCTCTGGCTCCATCAGCCTTGAATAGTCACTGGGCTGTGAGTAATGACACCTGAGTGCCATGACGCCTGTATTTTGGCTTGTAGCTTTGCTCAGCAGTCAGTGAGAAACAGCACGACACAGCAGAGGAGCATAACAAGCATAACCTGGGCAATATGGGCTCTTAGTAACGTTGCAATATTTTTAGGCTGATTCACAATACAAATCCCCTTTATCTATCCTATACTGTATCTGGGCTTTATAATGACTGAATTACTGAATAGTATCATTTACTGCATCCCATGTGGAACAAACTGCCATCCATCGAGTATCGGAGAGAGGAGGGAGGCATGATGATGCGTTAATGATCCGGTGAATTTGAGTGGTATCTGTTTGTGCTCTCAGGGTTACCAGGGGATGGTGGACGGTGGAGACAACATCAAAGAGGCGACGTGGGAAAGCGTCTCCAGCATGTTGCAAGTGGTGAGCCTGTAAATCAAACTATCTGTGTTTCCTTTTCTCCTCCACAAACACTGAATGAAGAATTGGCGTATGGAAGCTTTTATCTGTCAGCTTAATGAGTCTGATTGAATTAGACCTTTTAGCTGTGGGTCGTGATCATACTTTCATTTTCCTGATTGAATTACATTCAGATCAACTATGAAACAAGATTCATTTTGAATACATATAACAACAGTGTTATAAAGTATATAATGGTGTTTTTTTCACAACAGATAATAGAGCCAGTAGATGAGCACTTTAAACAGAGATGAGTACGATTTTCAGACTGTCATCTGTGTTGTCCTCAGGGTGGCACAGTCATCGGCAGCGCCCGCTGTAAAGAGTTTCGTACCCACGAGGGGCGCCTGAAGGCCGCGCACAACCTCGTGCAACGCAGCATCACCAATCTGTGTGTGATTGGTGGAGACGGCAGTTTGACCGGCGCCAACCTGTTCAGAGAGGAGTGGAGCAGCCTGTTGGAGGAGCTGCAGCAGCAAGGTGACCGCTCGCCGCAGGATGTCCAGTCGGCCTCACACGCCCGCTGTAATTCTCCAGGTGTGAATGGAATTAATCACCTTCTTCTTAATCGCTTTCTTGTTGTTCAGGTCTGATCGATGCGGAGGCCGCGCGCAGCAACTCGGTGCTCCACATTGTCGGCATGGTCGGCTCCATCGACAACGACTTCTGTGGCACCGACATGACCATCGGCACCGACTCGGCCCTGCATCGCATCATTGAGGTGGTGGACGCCATCATGACCACCGCTCAGAGGTGAAAAACGGATAAATATATCATTATATTGTGAAAAAAAGATTAAGCAAGACAAGACACAAGACGACTAGATAATAGACAATGATGAGATGTGACAAGACATAAGGACACCAAGACAAGAAAAAAAAAAAGTAACTTCCACAGGTGCATGGATGCAGTTTTCAGTGTCCCTAAACTTCAAAGTGTTCTCTTTTAACAAGTTGAGCGTGGAGGTCTGCAGTCGTCTGCTCTGCACTCACTTGTGTCGATACTGATAAGTGCTTTTTCTTGTTGTTTTCCAGCCACCAGAGGACGTTTGTTCTCGAGGTCATGGGCAGACACTGCGGGTAAGCACGTTTATACATTTTTAAGGGAAACCATGCTCAAGCCTCAGTAGAAAAATAAACAACACCAGACCAGCAACTGAATTATATAACTGTTGAAATATTAAATTATATTCACAAATGAGGCTCACTCTCCATTGTATTCAGGCTCTTTAGATGAAATATTTCACAATAAATATCTGTTATAGAGACAGAAAAGATGTGAAGCTGCTATTAAAATATGTCTGTGTTTGTGTGTGCGCAGATACTTGGCTCTGGTCAGTGCCCTGGCATGTGGAGCAGATTGGGTTTTCATCCCTGAAATGCCCCCTGAAGAAGGCTGGGAGGACAGCATGTGTCAGAAACTGTCTGAGGTAACACACACACACAGAAACACATACACAGGGCAACACGTTAGCAATACATCAGTTACCACAGCTGTTTCTATTTCAAAAATAGCAGAGTGTTGTGTCCTTCCAGGAACATCTAGTTAGAATTTGCTGGCAGACATATATGTAAAACTCCCGACTCTGGTGGGACTCGAACCCACAACCTTTGAATTACCTCTTTAATGTTCAACTAGAAGTCCAATGCGCTATCCATTGCGCCACAGAGCCTGTACAGAGGAAGTTATCCCAGGTCCAACACAGACAAGTTTTACATGGCCTCATCTGTAAAACTACTAAATCTGGTTTTATTTATATTAATCAAACAGCATGTATGAAACGTAAGTGTTGAAACAGTTAAAGGAACTTGTTTGTAAGACTCATGTATAGTGAGAGGCACTGATGGATATTTTTAACTTCAAGCCAAAGGATCGGGTTTCAAGGGTGAAGTTAAGTTGAACAGTGGAAGTTTGAAGTTTGTTTCGTTGTAAAACTGTCGACTCTGGTGGGACTCGAACCCACAACCTTTGAATTACATCTCCAACTATTGACTAGAAGTCCAATGCGCTATCCATTGCGCCACAGAGCCTGCTGTTCAGTACATATGTGGACCTGACTAACATGTTCCTTTAGAAACAGTTTACCTACAGTGGGTTGGTTGGACAAGTGATTAATGCCAGTACATTTCCAATAACCATTGATAATAGACTAGTTTTATAATAGTAATAGTTTTATAGTTTTCATAGTCTCGTAGACTTGATGTCGATAACAGTGTTTGTTATCACCAGAGCCGATCTCGGGGTTCCAGGTTGAATATTATCATAGTTGCTGAAGGAGCCATTGACAGACAAGGACAACCCATAACCTCTGATTTTGTGAAGGATGTGAGTAGAGCTCAGTCTCAGACTGATGCGGAGGGGAAACCAGAAGCTGGACCGGCCGATGGAAATCAATGTGTCTGACAAACAGGAAGCAGTGACTCTGTGGTTGAGGCTGTTTTTGCTCTTGTTCCACACTCGCCACATTCAGAGAGAACATTACTTTCGATTAATTATATTTCTAAACACACAGACACCATGTTGTTGCTTTTTCTTTTTTTTTAGCTGGACACAATTTGAAATCTAAAACATCAGCAGTAAACCGATGAAAAGTTTTAAGTCTGAAACTCACAACTACAACAACATCTCAGTGTTTTTGTGAAGGTATTTCACTCTCAGGCTCTTTTTTGAGTTTCTTAAAAGGTATTCTGGACAATGTGGGAAACCTCTGAAAAAAATTTAATATATAAACTGTTAAATAAATGGGAAGGAAAGTACAATACATCACACAGTGAGGATTTATTTCAAGGTACCATGACGTCCTATCAATCAAAGAGGAGGCGTTACGATTGGTTTCCCACAGTTCCACTGGCTGACAGTTGGTGGTAGTAATGGGTAAATGAGTTATGTGCTGAAAAGAGGCAATGAAGAACAGGAAGTCCATGATCCTAACAGTAAAGACTTCTTTCTCAATGTGGCGAGTGTCTGCTGAGGAGACACCCAACCCAACCAAACTCAACTAAACTCATGTCAAGATTACCCTCCATCATGGGATCCAGCTTTTGGGAATGCAAAAAGTTCTCTGTCATGTTTTTAAATGCTTCTGCTTCTTTATATCCCTCTAGAACCGTGCTGATAAGAAAAGGCTGAACATTATAATTGTAGCCGAAGGTGCCATAGATAGCCGCAACAAGGCTGTAACTCCTGATTATATCAAGGATGTAAGTATGGAGGAGACGCCTGGTCCTGTCACGGACCCACAGACTCTCCACTTCTCTCCTCCACTGTGGAGATTTTCACCTCCTATGTCACTCTGTTGTTGACTCCTCCCATTTTTCTCGTAGCCGCCACCTTTCCATACGTCCTCCAGGCTTTCACACATTCTTCTATCCCATTGTTCATTTGCACCTTTTGTTTTCAACCCCTGCCCGTAACCTCTGCCTGCTGCTCATTATGTGGCGCTCACTCACATGACAGGAGATATTTTTGCATGTTTCTCCCTCTGTGTTTTCATGCTTTACATTTTATCTCTGCATTTTATTTATATTGTTTCAAGATATCAAGATACAATGCCATGAAAAAGTATTTGCCCCCTTCCTGATTTCTTACTTTTTTGCATATTTGTCACACTTAAATGTTTACAATTATCAAACAAATTTGGATATTCGACAAAGATAACCCAAGTAAATATAAAAATAAACTTTTTGAAGGGAAAAATGCTATCCAGACCTACCTGGCCCTATGTGAAAAAAATAATTGCCCCCCTTGTTAAATCATGAACTTACTGTGATAAACCTAATTCCACTCTCCACACCCAGGCCTGATCACGGCCAGAAATCACTTCAACAGAACCTGTTTGAGCGAAGTGAAGGAGGCTAAAAGATGTCAAAAATCAAAACATCATGCCGCGAACTAAAGATATTCAAGAAAAGATAAAAAATTTAAAAAAAAAAAAAATCATTGACAAATATCAGTCTGGAAAGTGTTACAGAGACATTTCTAAAGCTTTGGGACTCCAGTGAATCCACAAATATGACAAATATGCAAAAAAAGGTAAGAAATCAGGAAAGGGGCAAATACTTTTTCACGGCACTGTATATAATAACATACAGTAATGAATTTCCAATCCACATTTTTCTTGTGATCATCATGCTGCCTCTCCGTACCCAGCTGGTGGTCCGCTGCCTGGGCTTCGACACCAGGGTCACCATCCTGGGCCACGTGCAGAGAGGTGGGACGCCCTCGGCCTTCGACAGGATCCTGGTGAGCTAATGCACTGTAAAAAACAACTTCTAAAAAATATTAGTGTGTTTGCATTAAAGGTCCAATGTGTAAAATGGGGGGGAAATCCGTGACATCTAGCGTTCAGATTCAATATAAGTGACAAACATAAAGACATGACACAGCACAAGACAAGAAAGACCTAACACCGCAACACAGCGGCCAAACAAATAAATGAATTGAGAAATTGTGACAAGAGGGAACAAAACAAGGGCTGCCGTACAAACATGGCGGCGCAAGATGGCGAAACTCTCTAAAGCAGGACCCTTGCTATATAAAAGAATAATTATAAGGCTACGAAAACCAAACAAATTTTATTTTATAGCGATTATACACTTATAATACAAATATATTCATGTGTAGTATATTCAGATTTTGTACTAATAAACCTTGCCAGTTATTACGCACTGGACCTTTAAGTTAGCAGTAACCAGTGCAGTGTGACCTTTAAACGAGCCTTGACCCCTGCAGGCCAGTCGTATGGGCGTGGAGGCCGTGCTGGCGTTGTTGGAGGCGTCTGCGAACACCCCGGCCTGCGTCGTGTCTCTGGTCGGCAACCAGGCCGTTCGACTGCCACTCATGGAGTGTGTTCAGATGGTGAGTGTGTGTGTGTGTGTGTGTGTGTGTGTGTGTGTGTGTGTGTGTGTGTGTGTGTGTGTTGGAGAGACAGAGGTCGTGCAGGGACCGGGTGTTGAGTTCAGTGAGTGTAAAATAAAGTGCTGAGCCCTGAAAATGAGATTGTTCCACCACAGATTAGTCTGAAGCTTTTTCCCTGTGACGGACAGCTGTAGGTGCAGAGTGACAGCTGACAGCTTCAGCATTAAAAAATAAAATATTTTAACATGTGACATAAAACATGAAACAAAGGATCCTACAGCATCACAATGGAGCCAGACCCTGCACAGTTGAAGATATAGAGAAGATACCGTATATATACACACATGCTGTTTGCATCTCATTTTATGTACAGTTAAATCGATTTAAGCTGTTTTCCACTTCACAGGTGGTTTATTTTTATTTTTTTTGTGCATTGCATTGTAGGACAGTAGTGTACATCAACAGGAAGATGCGGCTCAGTCATCTGGCTCTGGCAAAAATGAGGGACAGAGTTTAAACTCGTTATTTTATTTTTAGCAGGTACAACAATGCAGAGCAGAGATTAGTATGAGGGCGGCAGTGTGAGAGCAGGTGGTGGAGAAGTTTGACATTCAGGGCAGAGGGTGATCAGTGACACTCCACACGTACAGTTAACGTTAACGTGTCTCCTGTTTTGCCATCAGACCCAGGAGGTCCAGAAGGCCATGGATGAGAAGAGGTTTGACGAGGCCGTCAGGCTGCGCGGGAGGTACTTCTTATTTTTGATTCTGCTGCTTTGACATCATCAAACATCTGTCAAACTTCTCATTATGGATGTCACAATTACTTGTTTTCACAATTAATCGCCACAATTAATTGATCGCAAAGATTCCTATATACGGTCACTTTCCAAAAAAAGATTATGTATGAACCGTGTCGGCAGATGTGCGCCAAAGTACAGGTAAATGCACAGATACTGGTCCATTTAACTCACGTAACTTTGAATTGGTAGGAATTTAAATGCTAGAGTGTCATTTGTAATTTAAAAAAAAGAAGTTTAAAATTAACTTAAACATTTGGTATCGGTGACAATTAATGACTTGAATATTTCAAACACTTTCCCTGGCGGATTAATAATTGGTCATAATTTAATAGATATTTAAAATATTTTATAATTAGTAATGTATATTTTAACTATATTTGATTTTACACATTAACAGTGTTAATTAATGCATAATAATTGTGATAATTGTAATACCGTGATTATTTCTCTGACAATAATCGTACCAAAAAAATCTATTGTCACATCCCTACTTCTCATTAAATTCACTACACACAAGTCTCAAATGTGGATCGTGCAACACATAAAGAACAGCAGAATCATGGGCTTTTTTCACTGTTGCACACAGATGAACGACAACACTTGTCCTCTTGTCTCTTTGGCTGTCTGCCCCAGTTTAATCGTGTTGTCATTGATTTTTTGATTGGCTCTAAAGTCTCTCCCTGCAGCAGCAACAGAGCCGACGCTCTCTGTGGATTTTCTACACTAGTTATTAACTTGTTTTCTTTGGTTGTTGTGTTTTAACCTGTCACCTGCAGGAGCTTTGAGAACAACCTGAGCACCTACAGACTCCTCTCCTACCGGAAAGCAGACTCTGAACTCCCCAATGTAAGTTCCCTCACTATTAAATAATGATAATGATTCTGTCCCATCAATAAGATAGTAACACTTTATATTCTTCTAATGTGTTTTCCCACCAGCCACTCTGAGATTTGTACATTAGCCTCTAAGGTACTTCCTGGTCAGGTGCATTGTGGGCGCTGTAGTCCCTTTGTGACACTAACCGATACTGTTGCTGTTTTTTTTTTTTTTTTTTGTGACCGTCTCTGTCTCTGTCCTGAGGGAGAGGAGGAGGCGGGGGATGAAGAGCAGTTGGATGTATGTGAGGCTGCAGCTTGTGAAGCTTCTGCGGGCGTAGTTCACAGAGCGGACGGGCCCTTTACCAGCTAGTGTAGTGACCTCTTGACCTTTTCTCTGAGCCTTCTTTTCACCCACTCTGGCCTCTGACTAACTAAATGTAATCAAAGATACCAGAGGGTTTTAGTTGAGTCTGTTTTTATTCCACCACAACTGCCCCGCCCCCCTCTGTCCGTCGCTGCTTATTTCTGCTCAGAAGTAGTCGTGTAGACGCGCAGGAAGAGGTGCATCATCCCAGCAGCCTCGCTGTCAAGGACAATCACAGCGCCTCCTGTGATCTGCTTCAAAAGAACCTGAAGTAGCCTCCTTACAGTTCGATGCAGAGCGCCGCGATGCTCCTTCATTATTCAAACTGGACAGGCTCCATTTTCTCCAAGTTAAAACAAGTCGGCGGCTGCAGAGATGGAAGCTCTGGTGGAAATATAAGGAAATATAAACACAATTTAGTGACTTTAAGGTGCAGTTGACACATCCCAATGCTATTTGATGGTTTCTTTGCAGATTTTGATTTTTCATAAGTCTGGATATAACTGCAAATCAGTGCTGATGCATGTCATTTCTCAAAATTGTGTGTAAACGAGAGTGAGAAACTGATCACAACCAACAACTTGTGTCAGTGCTAAAGACTTAAAGGGACAACAAGGAGTTTTGGAAAGCGAAGTGTTTTCATACTACATTTACCATGAGCCTCCGTGCGCACGGTGAAATTCTTGGACCGGCGCAAGACGGACGTCTTGCCAAGAATGTTTTCATTCATCAAGAATGAAAGTCAGAGGTTGGAAGACCATCACATACCGTCGTAGTTCCGACCATAAAAGGTGATTCGGCGGCGTTATTCTCATGACTCGCCGGGCAGCGTTTGTGAAACCGAAAGTAAGGAAACGCTGGTCGGCTCGTCCAGCATTTCCACCATTAATTAAAATAACAAAATAATGATAGAGATCAAAATTATATATTTATCGAAAATGGAGCCATTAACAGGTAGCGGAGATTCATCCACATTAATGTGAGACTTTTTTATAACCAAATACAAACTCCTCGTTGTCCCTTTAAATCTTCTTATACAGATCTACGGAAGCCCTCAGTGGTCATACATTCATACATTTTATTTCCTGTGCTTTCCTGAGACAATGGGATCATTTTTCCAAATTTCAAGGAATTGAAACTAAACTAATGGCTCTATGGGCTGTTGACTGAAGGAAACATCATTCGGTGTCTTATATTATTGGACAAACTGATTAATCCAGGTGTGTCTGGCCATTGTTGTGAGGTCAGACACACCTGGATTAATCAGTTTGTCCAATATTGTAAAACAGGAAATAAAGGAGCTGGCTTAAGTTCAGGAAGTAGTGGAGCTGGGCATGAAGCCTATTGTTGATCTCTTCAGTCAAGCTGTATGTTGTGTGATGGAAATCTCAGCTACATCTCTAGTTAACTATACTCTTACCTCAGAAAAAAACAACATTTATTTCTCGAAATCTGGAGAAAATGATCCTGTAATCTCTGGAAAATGAAAAAAAGGTGTGAATGTTTGGCCCTCAAGGGCTTCTGTACAAATCCACTCACAGATGGGATGGTGTGAAATAGATATGAATAATATGAATAACCTGCAGCTGCAGCTGAGAGTTGGACGCCTGTCCAGTTTAAGCTTCTCCACATCATCTTCTTCCATGTCCTCCATTGTCCCGTTGTACAACTGGAGGTTGAATCCCCTCATTTGACCTTTGACCCATGTGGGACTGAGGCTCAGTCCTCTGGGTGGTTTGAGGTTGAGCAGTTTGCATTTGAGCGTGGATGTTTCCAGCTCCTGGTTAGCTGTCGCATCTTTTAGCAGCATGTGGCTTCTTGCATGAACGGCGACATTTGCCTCCTGCTGCTGCTGCTGCTGCTGCTGCTCTGAGGCAAAGTCCTGCAGTAGTTACAGACACATGGATGGTTCTCTGAGGCAGTGGAGATGACCAGCTGTCCTGACAGGCATGAAGCTGTGATTTAATGTTTGATTTTTATACAAATTCTGATGTGATACAATAAGATAAGATAAGAATAATAGTTTAGTTCATCTCCTTTGCCTCTAAAGCAGCTGATGTTCCATCCTCTGCAAACCAAGCATCATAGTGTTCCTGCTGGTTGTAGGCAGAGCGGTAGATTCACAACTGATGATGTGTGAAGATGCTTTAAAATGTGACAAAGCTTCAGAGTGTTGCCTCTAATACACAAACGGCTGTAATTCAAAACAAGAACCAGATTTTTTTGCTTTGACTCTAATGCTGAGATACTGTTTGTGTGTGTCTGTGTGTGTGTGTGTGTGATCTCCGTCATCTGCAGAGCAACTTCAACGTGGCGGTGTTGAACGTCGGTGCGCCGGCCGCTGGTATGAACGCCGCCGTGCGCTCTGCAGTCAGAGTGGGAATCACCGAGGGACACAAGATGTTCGCTGTCAGCGACGGCTTCGAGGGATTTTACAAAGGACAAGTAAGAGACACGTGTTTGGATTTACTGAGCCGGAGCCGCAACATTTAGTTTATTAAATATCAGAAAACACCTCAAATTTATCTTATAAGTTATAAACCAGAAAATCTTTTAAACGAAAGAAAGAAACCTTATAGAAACCTATAATAATTCAATATTGTCACCATATAATGATGTCTGCATTATATTCGCTCAGAAAAAGATGTCCAACACCATTCTTTTTTTTTCTGAGGGAGAAACATGACTTGTTTCTGTGATAGAAACCGATTTTCACCAAATTTCTAACATTTATTTTGAATGAAAGCTCCCGATCAATAATTGATCCCAGGTATTTGTAACTTGTGACCAGCTTTAGAGTTTTATCACCAACAGTTTTAATTGAGGGGATATTGAGGGAAACGGTTGGATTTGAAAAAAAACAAAAAAAAAACATTCTCTTGGATTTTTCATCATTTAAAACCAGTTTAAATTCATCAGATGAAGAATTCAAATGCCTGGAAGTACAGCGTAACAACACACTGTTGGGCTCCTACTTAGTGCGTAACTAGAGTGTGAACAGCAGTAGATTACAGAGTCATCTGCATAAAAATGGTATGAGGCATTTGACAGGTTTGTCTATGGATATTCTCATTCATCCAGGTTTTATTGTTTTATTTGTTAGGGTCATCGTTCTTTTCTGGGCAAATTGAATCGTAGGCAACTGGACTTGTATTTGTTATTTGACAGGTTTGCGTACAGATCATTAATGTAGATCGTGAATAAAATGGGTCCTAGGACTGAGCCTTGAGGTACACCTTTTGTGACCTCAAGAAAGGAACTAACTCTGATCCTACTCGCCAAATCAACTTATTTTTAAAACAGCTCAGTTATCATTGCTCTCTAGGCAATTGAATGAAGTCAACTGGACTTAGTTTTTGTCTTGAAGAGGTTTCATCCTTTATCCACGTGGCTTCATGTTGTGTTTAACATCTGCATCACCTCCTCCAACACCTACAAACGTTTCTTGCACAGTTTAGATTCTCCTTATCAGAGACATATGGAAACACTCAGGAAACTCTTCAAATGTTTGAACAAATTGTCTACAAACACACACACCTCAGTAACACCTTCTGTATTAGTTTCATCTTGCACAACATCAGCGTCAGAGTTGATTCAAGCCAAAATAAACAACACAGTCACGCTGCGTCGACTTTCTCTGGAACCTGCTGGAGCCACGTGCGTTCACCTGAGCCCGACTCCGCTCACACGTCGTCTTCTCTGCAGCGTTTTATAAAAAAATTCTGGGACCCGAGGATCCACGGTGGACTTCCTGCCTATCGGTGCGACTGTAAACTGAGTCGATGACGTCGCAGCAGCGCTCAAGGGCCACATTCCTCAGAGGTCAAAGCCGCTCTCCTGACCAGCGGCAGGGAGCAGGAAGTAGCCGTGCACTCGCTCCCCTCCCTCTCTGATAAGACCGTGCACAGATAAACAGAGCTGCTCACTGTGAGCCAATTACTCCACTCCCACGGCAGCTACAGGCCCCACCACGTACACACATGCCTGCACTCTGCCTTTGTCTTGGTCATACTGCGCTGATTGTGTTCGTGCTTTCCACGAATGCACACACTTCAAACACACAAGAGTTTTTCAGCTGTGCAGGAACCAGCCGTGACCTGTTGAAAGCGATTAAACCCAGAGAGGAGTTGTCATGTAGACGGATTAGACGTGATTGAAAAGTGAAGCCGTGATCCCTGGATAAAACCCTCCACTAAGTAGGACGCCGATTACACTGAAGAGGTCCTGGTTAAATGGAGCTACGCTGGCGCAGCGGCACAGAAACCTGTTGGTCAAGACCAAAACCATGATGGTCCCTGCAGTCCAAGTACAGATGTGGTTTTTGAGTCTTTTAATCCACATTTATAGATTTCTGTCTCTGACAAAAGTGTGAAATGTAAAAATAACGGAAAATAAGGTTTAAACATCTTTCTTTTTTTTCTACTTTTTATTTATTTAGCACAATGCAAGTTTCCAAAACGGCAACTCGTGGAGGTGAAAAATAAAGTAAAATAGAAAAATAAAACAAAATAAAATAATGAAAATAATAATTGGAAGTGGGGCACTCCACTCTTGTTGCAACTTTTATTACTGCTCATCTTGTTTCCTAAGGTTTAAACATTAGTTGTAGGTAATAATAATCATTTTAAAACACAAACAACGTTTGACAGCCAAACAAAAGCAGTAACAGTATAGAAAGTCAGGAGATGTGATTATTGTCATCATTTTAACTTACTGATGTTCCATCATCATCATCTTTATTCAATGTCCCTGGAAGGGCGATTTGATTTGCAGCAGACATCGTTCGGCCGGACAGTCGTACAAATAACATCAGGTGACCAAGTGCACGTTGTTCGACATATTCTAGGGCGAGCAGCTCGTCAGCTTACAACAATAGTACATCTCATACACATCATAAATACAACATCCTTCCTATCAAAGTGTGTAGGTAATTAAATAAAATTAAATAATAAAAAATTAAATAAACGAATAGAAATCTATGCACAAAACAATAGCAGCAACAACACAGTGCATTATCTCCACCTCCCCACAGCATTCAGAGCTGGAGATGGGCTTGAATAAAAACATGTCTTTTTACATGTAAAAAAAAAAAAAAAAAAAAAAAAAAGGATTAAATTGTAGGAAACATAATCATGGCGTCTGTCTTTCTCAGATCAAGGAGATCAAGTGGGGAGATGTCGGTGGTTGGACCGGTCAGGGAGGCGCCATGCTAGGGACAAAAAGGTATGATACACCAGATGTGCAATCTGGAGATGATGTATGTATTGTAGTTTTATTTTTAAATTGGTTTGGTGGCATCTCACTCCCCCCCCCCCCCCCCCACCCTTCTGTAGAGTAAAGCTCTTACTGTAAATGAGCCTAAAATGAAAAATTGAGCCTACAGTGCATGAAAACGTTTCACTGTAAACATATATCATCCAATTCTTGCTAATACATTTTTGATCTTCCTGAAAAAAATTGAGAATATTTTGGAGTCATGGTTGCTGAAGTTTGGCAAATATCAGAATTTTATCTCAAAAACTGAATTTTCTAGAACATTTTAAATTCTGCTCTCATGGGAACAACTGGAGTCAATGTAAGAGCGACATTTGTAAACATCACATTTTCTCTTGAGAAGCAAAACACTTATCATTAAAAACAAATCACCAACATTTCCATGCTGTCAACATGCAATTTATGTATTATCAGATTTTTGTGTAGATATTAGAATTTGTGACATTTTGACCATTTTTTAAATCTGCCATGACAACATCTGCCTGGTTGCTGACTCCCTGAGACTATTTGAGAAGACACACAGCAGGTCTCACTTCCAGACAATTAGCTCAGTGAGTTAGGAGCTGGTTCTTGGTGTTGGAAGATGTGGGTTCAAGACCCAACCGGGGAGTCTACTAAAATACCAGATGGTCTTTGTGAAACAAATGTACAAAATATTTAGTTTATATATATATTATTTATATGTAGTAAAATATTTAACAAATACATATCAGAATTTTACATCTTTTTACAGTGGTTTCAAATCTGCCTACACAACAGTGAATGGCTTACTCAAATTGTGAAGCCACTGTAGTCCTACCACTTGCTAGTTAGCTCAGTGCGATAGACAAAGGTCTTTGGTTCCAGAGGTTGTGGGTTCAATCCTCAATTGGTGCAAAGTGAACAAGGTTAGCTGTCTTGTCTTCCTATTCTCCTGTTTGTTGCTCAGAATTTGCCTAAATTTGCCAAAAAATAGCCCGGACCCGACCCATCGCCGCGCAGCAGCTGTAATTATTGGTATAACTGAAGTAATTTCTCCTCTCTGTGTCAGAACTCTTCCAGGAAAACATCTGGATAAAATCGCCGAGCAGATGAGGATCCACAACATCAACGCGCTGCTCGTCATCGGAGGATTTGAGGTACGAAACTTTGACGTGACCTTTGAGAATAACGGCAGCTTTATATCTGAATATTTAATCTTTCTGGACGTGTTTTAGAAAAAGAAAAAAAAAGAAACAAATCTTGCTCAGTCTTTTTCTGCCATTTTTAGTATGTGACATGATTTTGAAATACTTTTTCTCTGGATGTTGTTTCTGTTTCACAAAGTTACTGATAATCATAGAAAAAGCAGAATTGTTGAGTTATCAGTTAAAAGATAAATGTGATTATTTTGATAAATGTGAATTATTGTCACACAGTTTGTCCAGTGCCTTTTCCCTCCAGTGTTTCACATTCAACATTGAGTTCATTTCATTTCCACTGATTTATCCTACTTAACATTTCAACTTGAGAAAACATTTCTTTACAACTATATTTTTAAAAGATACAATTAAGACATATTTCAGTGTCACAGGCTCTCTCCTCCTCTTTCTGTATGTTTCCACCTGACGACCAAGACGCAAAGACAAAACCACGGGATTATTTCTTCTTCATAAAAACTTGATAATAAGAATTTAAAAATAGAACCAACAGTTATATTTTATTATTATTATTATTATTATTATTATATTTTATTATTGTTTTATTGTTTAGTAGGTGGGTGAACTAGGAAGAGATCACAACTAAATATTAAAATTACACAGAGAAATATTAAACATCACAAATCTAACTCTCTGATTGGTTAGATGTGGCACAAATTTATTTTAAAATAAAACAAATCTGAAGCCATTTAAAAAATAAACGTCCCTGGTTTTGGATTTTGGCAGCTCGGTCTGAATATATAAACTGTCTCCATCCTTGTAGTTTCACTGTCCACTGTGATTGGTCTGGCTCTCTCCCACTTGGCTCCTCCCACACCTCTGTCCGTCCACTCGTCATCGCCGTGTCTGTTTTTTTGTTTTGTTTGTTTGTTTCTGCCACATCGCTCAGACGAACAGACCCCGCCCCCTCACTGTAAGCCCCTCCCACAACCCGTGTAGCTTCACAAATTTAACAATATTTTCTTATAATCGATCAGATTCATTCATGACGACGCCAGGAAGTTAAATCAAAAACCTCTAACATGCCTTGGTTTCACTAATCAACGTTTTCAGAGTAGGTGGAGACCAAACAAGATTTAACATGACATTCATCAACGTTTTGCTTCGTGTCTAATTGATGTGTCTTCGGGGGAAATTTCCCAGTTTGAAACTCAGAATTTTCAAGTATAAAGTTGCAGTTTTACAAAACAAAACTTGGATTATTCTCTGACATTATAAAATAAAAAAGATAAAGTGATGAGATAAAGTTGTTCTCTCACAACTTTGTGACTTTATAATGTCCAAGAATAGCCTATTATTTTTTCTCTCATTATTTTGCAAACTTGAAGGTGTTAGCTACAAGTTTAATTCCTCCCAGCCACTAGTAAGTATCGCACTCACACTCGCCCGCTCTCGCTCCAACCAGGTAACGCCTATAGGGAGCGGCTAGTAGCTAAAGCTAAGCTAACGCTAACCGTATTTAACGAGCAGCAGCTCCGGTGTTGACAGCGGACTGGAAACACATCTGAATCATTTCACACTAACTCACCTGCAGACGAATCCGACAAACCCGCAGCATCATCACGCCTGCACCGGAAACGTTACAGAACCGGCTGACCGTTAGTTAGCATTAGCATTAGCACGATGCCATCTCTCCACAGAGCTATGGCCAACGTAACCAGATGTAAATATTCATATTTTGGACCCGTCAAAATTATAAAACAATTATTTCTATACTAGAATTTTTTTTCAGTAAAATTAACACTTTTATTCTGCACTGCTCTGGATGTTCTGTGGAGATATTATTTTTGAAAACTTAATCGTTAATGAAAAAGTTGTAGCTTATAACCTTTAAATTTGAAAATTCTGAGTTTTAAACTTTGAAATTCCCTCTCCCCCCAAGGTGTTACCAGCTCGTTTATATCTTTTAACCTACAGTTAACTCTGACAGGCCGTCATACAAAACAATAACACACAGTTTTTGATTTTGATTTGACTTTAACTTCTTAAGTTTGACTTTTTTTCCTATAATAACTGCTGAATATTAAATGTAGACTGTACGTTTTGCCCCTCCCATCAGTTTCTCTGCAGCCTCGTCTACCTCACCCCCCCCTCCTCCTTCTTTTTGTCTCTACCTACCTCCTCAATAATAACCAATAAGACGCTGGCTCTCACTGCTGCAGGCCTACGTGGGATTGCTGGAACTTTCCTCCGCTCGGGACAAATATAGTGAATTGTGTGTTCCCATGGTGATGGTCCCCGCCACCGTCTCCAACAATATACCTGGGTCAGACCTCAGCATTGGCTCAGACACCGCTCTGAATGCCATTACTGACGTAAGTGCAGCTGGGTCACAGCAAGCGTATGTGTGTGTGTGTGTGTGTGTGTTTGAAGTTTGACTTCACACACATGCACCACTACCCACCCACCCAGCCAATCAGATCGCAGGGCTTCGCTGACTGACAGCTCGCATCCACACACAAGCAACCAGCAGGTGGACGACTACAGAATCTGTATAGATCCAAGTTAAAGTTTGAACATTTTCATTAGTTTTTACTTTTATTTAGTTCTTCTGTTTGATTTTTTTTTCAGTTTAGTTTTTAGTTCAACAAGCGATGAAGTAGTTTCAGTTTCGTTTGTTATTTAGTTTTAGTTAACAATAACCCTGTGTAGATTACAGCATCAAGATATTTTAGCCGCTAGATGACGTTTAAAAATATTGATAGAATAGCCGATGATCTGTGATTTTGAAACTGAAACTATAATGAAAAGTTGAATATTAAGTCATATTCAGACGGTTCTCCAGGAGTCAAACCTCCGTCCATGTTATATTCCAGTTGACTTCAGTACGTTAAACTTTGCCTCAGTGTTTGTTGTGGTGAATTAGTTTCCACGGTGAGCTGTGGTATTTTCTGTGTAAACACAGCGAGTCAAAACCTATGTGAGGGTTTTTCATGGACTTGAATGCAACATACAGATCTGCTGTTTTCACATAAACAAACCCACATCATGGTGGCACAGTGAGCCATGGTGGTGCAGCAGTTCACAGACAGCCTGGTTCACCACAGATACAGACGATTTTTTGTAATTTTTGTAAATACAAATTCATAGTTATGTAATTAAATAGATGCAATCATTGTTTATATGCAAAAATAAACCAAAAAGTAGAAAAAAAAAGGAGAAAATGATTTTAAAAAGTTCATTGAGCTGAAAGTTGCAGCCAACAAACGTTAGACATCTGGACCAGTGTCCACCCAGAATCCTTTGCTGCTGGTTGTGGTTGGAGGCGAGCTGCTCAGCGGGGGTCCCAGGTAAGTGTGGGGGCATGCAGTGACGTGTTGTGGCATGTTTTCCTTTTTTTTGGCGCGTGCCGTGGCCCTTCTCTGTGTGTGTTTGGTCCAAACAGCAGAAAACCGTCCAGTTCAACGTAACGGAGACGCTCTGCTCGCTCCTCTTCCTCCTCCTCCTCCTCCTCCTCTTCTTCCTCCTCTTCTTCCTCCAAATGGCTCGTCGTCGTTTGGAGAGTAAGTGTGCATGCTGTGTCGCCATGGCGTCCGTCCAGCATCACTGAGTGGCGTGACCGGGTTCTTCAGTCCTGTACGTCTGACCCCAACAACTCCTCGTAAAAGACATGGTAACACTTTACAATAAGGGTCCCTTAATTAACGTTAGCTAGTACATTATTAAGCATTAATATATAAACTAATGTGTTAACTAATGCTGAGTAATGCATACATAATGATTATTCAACTTTTATGATTACTTAATAATTTATTAACTAACTCTGAGTAGTAAACATTAATTAACTGCTCACTAATAGGCTACATTAATTAATGTGTCAGAAAATTAAAAATTAAAAAGATACCCGTGCACAGCGAGCAGCCGAGGCACAAAAGTACAGTCATTTGGGCCAAATACGAGCCTGAAGAAGCTATATGCGAAACGCGTTGCTCAAATAAATCACAGATCCTCATCCACCATACAGTCTTTGTGTGCGGTATGTTGCCAACATTTTGTGGCTTTCTTTTTATTGACATTCATTAATGTGTTTCCTAATCCTAAGTAATACATAATAATGATAGTTAATATAGCTGTTAACAGTTAATTAATGCTTAATAATGTACTTTATTAAGGGACCCTTATTGTAAAGTGTTACCAAAGACACAAATAAAAAAGCAGCTCTTTGCTTCCTGGACATAAAAGGAAACATCGCTCTGAGCGTCTCGAGCCCCCCGACCCCGACCCCCCCACCCTGGTCTTTATCTTGTCACGTCAACGCTGTCACATGTCAGCCAGGGTGAAGCCTCCACTGCCCCCCCTCCCCTCCCCTCCTTCCCATCTCCTCTCAGTCAATGGGAAGCCAAAGCCCCCCCCCCCCCCCCCCCCCAATCAAACCTCACCCCCCTCACCCTCACCTCCGTCTCCTATCTCCTGGAGAGAGCCAGCCAGCAGCGCACACACAGCAGGACACACACACACACACACACACGTCTTCATCAGTATAATTCAGTCCTGTCAGCTCAGACTGTAAACAGTCGATACGCAGCAGCAGCAGCAGCAGCAGCAGCATCCAACTGGGGGGCCTTTAAGGTAACCATGGATACGAGCCCTAGGCTGTGTGACAACGCAGTAGCAGAGGGTCTCACTCTCTCAGACATGTAAGTGCTCCCCCTGCTGGTCTAACCTGCCCCCACCACCAGGCCCTGGAGTCCCTGCTGCAGCTGTACGAGGCCCGGGCCGACTACGAGGAGCTTTGCGTCCCGATGTGCATGCTGCCCGCCACCATTAGTAACAACGTGCCCGGCACCGACCTCAGTATCGGCGCCGACACGTCGCTCAACGCCATCGTGGAGGTAAGGGTCCAGTGGAGCGAGGCCAGAACACCTGGAGGGGTTCTTTTATTATTATTATAGTGTTTATTATAGTAGAAGATGAAGTGAGGACTGATGCACGTAGGTCACAACCTGAACTGAACTCAGATCAGCTGGACAGATGTGTAACCTCTGTATCAGACAAACTGTTCTTTGATGGTCCAAGTTGTTAAAGGGGAAATCTGTAAAAGATTTTTTTTAAAAACCACGACAAATCTGTGAGTACACTGTTTCACTGTTTGCTGCTTGTGAGAACTCCAAAGACCATAATAATGCATTGCATGTCAGTGAGTGTTATGTGTAATGTTGTGTTGGCGATGTGATGCATTTTGAAGCGGTTCTCCTCCTCCTCCTCCTCCTCCTCCTCCTCCTCCTCCTCCTCCTCCTCCTCCTCCTCCTCCTCCTCCTCTTCTCCTGCTGCTGGTTTAAGTGTCTTCCAGCTGTTTGTGTGTTTGCAGAGTGCATCAGTGTGAAAACTGTCAGTCACTGGTTTTTGTTTCACCTGAGGGGGCGGAGTCTCCTACCAATCAACAAAAAATATATACATGTATATATACAGCTGCAGAAAAAAAATAAGAGACCATTTCAAAATCATGAGTTTCTCTGGTTTTACTATTTATAGTTTTGTGTTTGAGTAAAATGAACATTTGTGTTTTATTCTAGACAACATTTCTCCCAAAAATTGTAATAAATAACGTTGTCATTTAGTGCATTGGCAGAATAAAAAAAAATATTAAGTCTTTTCCGACATTGAATAATAATATTAATGCAAAGAAAACAAGTTCATGTTTGTTCCTTAACAACACAACATGAATATTTTAACTTTTTTAGTTTATGAATCAATTTTGGTGGGATAATGTTAATGTTTAATCCCAGCAGTAGTTTTTATAATCTTCCTATAAAATCAGATGTGGTTCAGGTGATCAGTGTCTCATTACCTAGAATGAGTTGTGTTTGTATCGGTATTTTAAAAAAAAAGGTGCCATACATGTAGAGAAGCTTTTTAAAAAACATTTGTGAAAGTGATCTCTTCATTTTTTCCGTGGCTGTATATGTATCTAAGTATCTAAGTGTTTGTTATGAAGACGAAGGACACGGTGTCCTGATGTGGGAGACTCTGTCTCGTCCATCTGGTCAGAACAAAGGCCCAGTGTGCACAGGTCAACGCTGACCCCAGATCAGCTCATAAACACCAACTACACACACCGTTGAAACAGCACAGGGCTTTTGTTGTAAAAATATAACATCTAGACTAGCACATGTAGCTCATAATGCACATAAAAACAGTTTAACTGTAAAAGTTTTATATTCAGTCCAGTTTGTACATCCTGCATCTTCACAGATGTTACTGTTCAACTCTATTCTCTTAAAGACAAAGCACAATAAAATATATTGAAATGATATGTTAATTATGTCCAGAACGATGAATCTCTGTGAGCGGTTTAACATGTTAGAACAAAACAATACAACACCTGAACACACACAGAGCAGAGATAAATAGTGTTAATTCACTTCTGTCAGTCATCTATAATCAATAATGAGTCGACCTGTGCATCACCTGTGTGACTCTTCTTGCCAGATGATTCCTCGGTTATTGATGATTTACTAAAGTAGAGCTGCAGCTGATCAATAGTCATCAATTATAATTATTATTATTTTGGTTTCATCCAGAAGTCAAACTACTATTAAAACTCCAGTGTTCGTGATGCGTTCACTGTCGACCGGTCGCCTCAGCTCTACTTTAAAGTCTCTTGCAGCTGCAGATCAGTTCATTAACTCAACTGTGTGTGTGTGTGTGTGTGTGTGAATCAGACGTGCGACCGCATCAAGCAGTCGGCCAGCGGCACCAAGCGCAGGGTCTTCATCATCGAGACCATGGGCGGTTACTGCGGTTACCTGGCCACGGTGGGCGGCCTGGCTGCAGGCGCCGACACCGTCTACATCTACGAGGAGCCGTTCGACATCCGGGACCTGCAGGTATAGTACCGTTACATCCTAAAATGTCCAGATTTAAAGGGATAGTTCAACATTTTGGCAGATTGGCCCATTGCCATAATCCCTATAGTCATAGCAGTAGGTTCGTTACCTTTAATTGTCGGTGCAAGCTATTTTTAGAACGGCGGAGCAGAGCCGTGAGCTGCTCAGAGCTACGCTACGGAGGCTAATGGGATTTCTTGGTTTCCCTCATCAAACTCATCAAATACACAATCCAACAACTCCAAAACGCTCTGGTGGACAAGTTGTGACCTGCACATTCACCACGCTGTGAGATAATAACACAACGTTACCGGACAGAGTTGTTTTAGAGGCAAATGCAGAGACTGCTGCTGAAAAAGTGCCTCCAACGGGAACGCGAATCAGCGGTTTTGCATGAATTTACCTCTAAAACAACTCTGTCTGGTAACGTTCTGTTATTATCTCATAGCGTGGTGAATGTGCAGGTCATTACTTGTCCACCAGAGCGTTTTGGAGTTGTTGGATTGTGTATTTGATGAGGGAAACCAAGAAATCCCATTAGCCTCCATAGCATAGCTCTGAGCAGCTCATGGCTCTGCTCCGCTGTTCTAAAAACAGCTTGCACCGACAATTAAAGGTAACGAACCTACTGCTAAAACTATAGGGATTATGGCAACGGGCTAATTTGCCAAAATGTTGAACTATCCCTTTAATGTATTTTATCTGTGTGTGTAGGTGTGTGTGTGTGTGTGTGTGAGCGCTGGTCTCAGATCAGGGAGAAGCAGCTTCCCGCGGCCTCGGCCCGGTGCAGGTGACCCAGATTATCACCGTGCGCATCGGGCAATTTATTAATAACCTGTGAGCTGCATCACTCACTCAGACCGGGTCAGGGCTGATTAGAGGCGTCAGGCTCGTCACGCTGCTGCTGCTGCTGTTGTTGTTGTTGTCACGCTGAGGCTCATGGGAAGTTTGGCTCAGTTGTTTTATTTGGATCCCAGCCCAGTTCGTTGCTTTGTTGCCGTTTGTGCAGCAACTTTTAACCAGTTTTTCTGAAAAGTAATAAATAATAATGATTAGATTTATTATTTGCAGTAAATGGAAACAAAAAGTGTTGAAGAAAATAATGCACAGCTGCATCTGAATAAATTATAGTATCATGGAAAGGTTTATTTATGTCAGTAATTCAGTTCAAAGAGTTAAAATAATACATTATCTAGATCCATTACACACAGAAAGCAACATTTCATGTCTTTAGTGTGAATGCTGAAAGCAGCATTGTTCTGTGTTCTTCTGTCTTTTTACTTCTTTCTTTCTACCCACCCCTCTCTCTGTCTTTTTCTTTTTTCTTTCTCTTGTTTCAACAATTTCTTAAGCTCATTCGGCATTGCTTCAGCAATAACGTTCAGCTGCTTTCAGCATTCACACGCATTTCCTGCAGGAAATGCTTTCTTTTTCTAGTTTTAATTATAATGATTATGTCTTGCATTTAATGAAGACCTAAAATTCAGTATATCAAACATTTTGATTATTACAGAAGACCACTTAAAAATGTTTTTATCTATATGCTATACTTTGTTTGAGGCTATTCAACTTGAACTACTGGAAATGGACTTTTCCATGATGTTATAATTTATTGAGATGCACCTGTATTTGACATCAGAGTTGTGTAACAGACTCTGCTCACAGGATTTTAAATCAGACAGAATATTGTATTTTATTTTGAAAGGATAGATATACTTTTTCCCTTTTAATGTTTTTTTTCTGACTACTGATGAGATTAGGATGTTTTAAAGGTTAATACATTACAAAAGATGAAAAAAAGCTCCCAGACAAACCTCAGTGTGGTGGAAACAGCAGAGTCGGCGCCCCCTGCTGGCGTAAATACAACACTGCTCCTCTCCGGTGTGTGTGTGTTTTTATGTGTGTGTGTGGGAGCGAGGAGCAGACGGAGGTGTGTGGTTTTGCGGCTGCAGGTTGGATGTGAAGCTTCGCTCTGTGTTTTCAGGCCAACGTGGAACATCTGACGCAGAAGATGAAGACGAGCATCCAGAGAGGATTAGTGCTCAGGTCAGACTCCTCTTCTTCTTCATCTTCTTCTTATTTCATTTATGTGAATGTTTCATAGCTGCTGCTGTTTTCTTGTCATTGCTTTGCCACACACACATACCCAGACAGTGTTGCCTGAGGGCAGTCTACTCTGCAGGTAGACAACGTGTTAACTGAGGTAGAAAAAAACAATTTTACATTTGTATTTAGTGTCGCATTATTGTAAAGAAAAAACTAAAGTCAGTTTGTAGTCGGTGGTAACGCATCTGACATCAGCTCGACCTCTCGTACGCATCATCAGTCGTGGCTATTTTAGTCTCTGCACCATCACACCGGTGAGTTCAGTCCCAGCAGGACGCAGGTCTGTGGAAATAGGACAGATGTAGTATTTTGGACAGAGTGGAGGTGACATTGTTTCATTACCACAAGACGACACACAGCAGAGCATCACAGCAGTGGACAGCTCCTTCACTCAATTACTGAAAGAAAAAGCAAAAAAAAATCTGTTGATAATCAGACTGGAGCTTCTTTTTTTTCCTGCGGTGGAAACGAGGCTGTAACTGGAGCATGTCGTGTGTCGTAGGAACGAGAACTGCAACGAGAACTTCACCACGGACTTCGTCTACCAGCTGTACACGGAGGAGGGGCGGGGCGTGTTCGACTGCAGGAAGAACATCCTGGGCCACATGCAGCAGGTCACACACACACACACACACACACACACACACACACACACACACACAAATACACACTTTACCCACTGAAAATAGAGCATGTAAAGTCAATGATCCGATGGTGACGGGAAACATTTTATCCTGAAACTGTGACATGAGAGTCCACAGATTATCCACGTGTCCTGTTACATGGTGGCGGGTGGGAGCTACAGTCAATCCCAGCATGCACCAGGAAAAACTAAAGGAACCTGTGATCGATATCGAAAAAAAATTGTTTTGATTTGTCTGATTTAACAAAACAAACACGATAAAATTAATTGAATAAAATTTCCTATAATAATTTTTTCCACATATCACGGTAGTTCAGTTATATTCAGGGTTCCTTCCTACACATTTGACATTTCAAAATCCCATACTTTTCCCACACCCTAATTACCAGACTTATCTCTAAAAAATAATAATAATAATAATAATTTGTGACATTTGAGTAATTAGATGTGTATCATGTAAATAAATTATGCAGTTAATCATTTGTTTTCATTATTCTGAATTTGTATGCCATTATGTCACCAAATAATTTTCAGTACAGATTGTAGCTTGGTACAATAAATAATTAACCCAAATAATTTCAGATCAGACCAAACCCAGAAAAGTATTAAGATAAAAATAATTCCACATCCATTTTCCATACTTTTCCAGACCTGGAAAAGTATAAAATCAAATTCCATACTTGCGTAGGAACCCTGTATATCACCAAATGTCTGGTTCTCATCACAACAAATTGCACAATAACTTTACTGTATTCTATCTTTATTCCATTCTATTGTATATAAATCCTAAATTGTATATAGCATGTGTATTTTTTGTACTAGAATCATTTTTTTTATTTTATCGCTACTTTTTACTGTTTTTTGTACTTTTTGTATCTGCTCCTGACATCACATCAAGTTCCTTGGGCTGTAAACTGACCTTTACGGCTCCTTTCTGATTCTGCGTCCCACAGGGCGGAGCGCCGTCGCCCTTCGACAGGAACTTCGGCACCAAGGTGGCGGCGAAGGCCATCCAGTGGATCACACGGACGCTCAAGGACTCGTACAAAGGAGGTGAAGAGAAACTTGTCTGTTTGTCCGAGTTCATCACAGCACAGGTTAAAATAATAATAATAATAATAATACTACTAACGACTGACTGACGCTCGTCTTCCGCCGCAGGGAGGGTGTTCGCCAACTCCGATGACACGGCCTGTCTGCTGGGGATGAGGCGCCGAGCTCTGGTCTTCCAGCCGGTGTCGCAGATCCGAGACGAGACCGACTTCGTGTAAGAAACATCTTCTGTTTCCGTTTGTTGTTGTTGTGTCAGAGTGAAGATGCACATTTCAGTTTCCTCCTTCTCCATCTGTTTGGTGATGTTGCTCTAGTAGTTAACTCTTTATAGGGCGCTCATTTAAATTCACATTTTCAACCCTGGACCAAATCAAGGTCAGTGAAGTTACCTTCAAAGGTCATACTTTTTGCAAAGGGTGTAATAATATATATAGTAATAAAGTTAAATGAATATTTAATAATACATAAAAATGTGTAAAAAAAAAAACAACACAAAACATTCTTACATATTTATTTAAGAAAATAAAATAGTTGATATTATTATAAACATAATAATTGCAAAAAAACAAGTTACTAAATGTGGTCACTTACCTGATAAATAAATATTAAATATTAATCTGCAAAAACATAATTTTAGTCGTCTATTGTGGATTTAAACAAATAACTCTACACCAATATCTGGGCACCAAACTCCAACATGACAACACTTTTTAAATAACTTTATTCTATGTTTCTTTATGGGTTAATGGGTTATTTGGCTAATATATATATGACTATGTTTATGCTTTGTGATTGCTATTCTATTTTTGGCAACATTAGACATTATAAATAGGATTAAAGGGTGGGAATGGGAATGGGAAATGGGCAGGACTGGTGAAATAATATGAAATCATATGTCTACTAAATTAAACTAAATGTTCCTGTGCAGATAGTCGACATTATCAATCTGCAATTTTAATTGAATTTAATGTACCAACAGTTTCTGCTGAGACAAACCCAGATGTTTTAGATGCTACAACAGTTTGATTTTGTCCGTCTCTGAGCCGAGACGTTTCCTCATTGTCCTCGTCCTTCTCTTCAGCCACAGGATCCCTAAGGAGCAGTGGTGGCTGAAGCTCCGCCCCCTGATGAAGATCCTGGCCAAGTACAAGACGAGCTACGACGTGTCCGACTCGGGCCAGCTGGAGCACGTGGCCCGCATCCGGCCCAGAGAGACCAACACGTCGTCGGCCATCTGAACCGCCGCTGAACTGCCACCGACCGGAGACCAGCTTCACCCCCGAAAACACAAACCAGTGACGGCTGCTCACGCCACCACCACCACCGACCGATCGACCGACCGACTGACGGCTGATAAATTAAGATAGATTTGAAAATGTATTTGGTGAAATGAAGACGTTCTATTGTCCAGAGGAGCGGAGGGATCTTCAGATACCGACGTCCAATTGGAGGGCAGTTGTTTGGAGTAGAGCTCTTTATGTAGCTGGCAGCACTCACAGATTTTATAGATCCCCCAATCAAAATGATTATATACCTTATTAAATATATATATATGCATTCCTCATCATGTACTGTAAAAGTTCACGTTTTAGTCCTGCAAATGTAGTTTTATCTTTTTTTTTTTTTTAAAGGTACTTAGCAAACGCCTGGAGGTTGAGGATGGTGATGCGTTCAAAGTCCTGCTCCTGTCATATTTATTTTCTACAGCACTTTGAGCCCCATTGTTAATGTAATGTAACGTAAAGTCACGTAAAGTAACGTAATCTAATCCCCCCGAAGCTGCTTTTTCAAAGAGGAGGACCACACGCCGGCCGGCTGCCTGCCTGCCTGCCGACACCTTGACAACCGTCCATTGTGGCCTACACTAGGTCAACGGAGGCTTGGCTGTGTGTGTGTGTGTCCTGTCACCTGCTAACTAACTGTGTGTTTGAATGCGAGTGTGTGTCTGTGTGTGTGTGTGTTGTTGCCTTTGTGCCGTATCCACCCCGGGCTTCTTGTACGTGGCATCTTCCAGTGGTTAATTGTGAGTAGCGGATAATGTTGGAACCTGTGCGCAACATTAACTTTACTGTTCGTGCTGGCAGTGTGATGTGAGTGTCCAGAGTAATAAAGCATCTACTGTGTGGAAAACTGTCCCACGGCTCTGTGTTCATAATAATACTGATAATAACAATGGTAATGATTGTGGATAAAAATATTTTCTTTATAATAACTACACACTATTAAGCATTAAATACTGAATTTATAATTTATACAACAGTTAAACATGTTTTACTCATCATTGATAAGCACTAGCTTTATTTATAAACTACATACTAATGAGTATTCATGTGTTATAAATGAAGAATTCTGTATTTATTAATTCTTATAGTGTGTATTTATTATAAAGTTGTCTTTGTTGGTTAAAGTTTTAGATTTCTCTCTCAAAGCAGATCAATCATAAAGTATTTAAAACCACAAAAAATACATCAGACACTTTGATGTTATGACAAAAAGATTTTTTAAATGTTTCCGACTCCATGATCACAAAATATGATAAAGTTTAGTTTAGTTCATAAATATGTACATAACAGAATATGACAGAGAAAAGAGACTCATTCATGATTGAATCTCCTCCTCTTCCTCCTTTCAGTCTTTGCACTGTCAAACATCACAAGTCCAAGTTTCTCCATTAGAAAATACCTATCGATCATTTAACGATCCATGAAGGATCTTTCTTGATGGTGTCGTTCTCGGGGCCGATGATGGCGACGCCGCACGTCCTCTGACCGACGCTCAGGTACCTGCAGCACAACAACAACCACAGAAAAGGGTTAAAGGGTTAAAATCCTCATGATGTTAAAACATTATTCTTATTTCCCATATAACTATAGTAGTAGTGTGAGTTTCTTTTTGTACCTTTGGGCCACGTCCACCAGGTTTTCATGAGAGACGGCGAACAGCCTCTGTCTGTGATTCTGCTTCATCTCGTCTGTGACTCCACTGAGGAAACGACCCATCCCTGCAGCACAGACACAAACCAGGTTACTACAGGTTACACAGCAGAAAAGAAAAAAAAGTTTCTTCCACTAAAGCTATTACTCTGAACAAATCATTGATTGTTCGGTTAAAAAAAAAGTTGGAAAATAAACAACACCAAAAAAGTGGTTATTTAATTTACAATGAAACAAAAAAATTATAAACAGAATAAGAACTAAGGTACGACAGAGTATTAGGGCCACATTGAGAAAAAAAAAAAACACACAGACTTCAAGAATTAAAGCAGAAGTGAGTGATCCGGTCGTTTTCGCTAATGCTGCGTTCCAGGCAGGCTTTTGAAATCATAAATTACAGCTTCAAGTCACAACTTACGACTTTGTAGCGTTCCAGGTAACCCACTCGTGTTTTTCCGACCTGTTTTACCGGTGAAAGTCACTATAACGGCCACTCGTAACTTCCGACCCGTGAAATCGTACCAGTACGTCTTTTTGTACAGTCTATGTACCAGATCGAACTGGTACGACTTCACAGGTCGGAAAAAAACGAGTTTCCTTGAACGCACCATAACAGTCCTCGTCGCTACGTCGCCACATTCACGGCATCCCTTGGCTGCACACACAGCCCTGCATGCCGTTCTCTCTCCTCATTGGATAAAAACTGTAGGATACGATAAATGTTTTCTCCTCGGCTCAGAGCAGAGCAGAGGGACTGACAGACCCGTGATTCAGACCAAACACTCTATGTAAGTGATTGCTGTCGGAAGATATAACTATTTAAGACTTATATTAACACAAATATATCACTCACTTCTGCTTTAAGTCATAAATTTACGAGAATAAAGACGTAAATTTATGAGAATAAAGTCGTACATTTCATACGAGAATAAAGTCATAACATTACGAGAATAAAGTTGTAAATTTACGAGAATAAAGTTGTAAATTTACGAGAATAAAGTTGTAAATTTACGAGAAAAAAGTTGTAAATTTACGAGAATAAAGACGTAAATTTATGAGAATAAAGTCGTACATTTCATACGAGAATAAAGTCATAACATTACGAGAATAAAGTTGTAAATTTACGAGAATAAAGACGTAAATTTACGAGAATAAAGACGTAAATTTACGAGAATTAAGTCGTACATTTCATACGAGAAAAAAAGTCATAACACTACGAAGTTTGTGATTTTTTTTATTTGTCAATGTGGCCCTAATACTCTGTTGTACTAAGGAGAATAAAGCTGCTAAAACAAATTAAAACGTTTCTCTTTGAGGTTTTCTTCTGATACGTCAACACAAAGAGTCCAGAGAGAGAACAAACATTCAAGTATTTTTAATCTATAATAACAAGAGGAAAACTACTGCACACTGTCTAACTTACAGATGGTTTTAATAAGAGTTACATTCATGTTTCGGTCACAAAGACTTTCATTGGGTGATGTCATGTCATTATTTGTGTTGATTCAGAAGAAAACAAAATGTATAAATTAGTTTGTGTAACTTTTATTAAATCCATATGCAGTGTTTCATTTATAATACTAAAATAATAAAAGCTGTTTGCTCACCTTTGTGTGCGGGCGCCACCGGGGAGTCGACGGCGGAGAACACCGACAGCTTGGCCTCGTCGATGTCCTGCTGGGTGAACTGACCCGACTTGGCCCAGTCGACGCCTTTACGGAAAGCAGCCAGCGTCTGCACCGAGTGAGGATCCCTGAGGGACACGGAGACACGGAGACACGGAGATGTGGACACTCGTGACTGGAAACAAACGCTCGTTGAACGCGGTGGCGTAGTAACGGTCGGCTCACCTGTACGAGTAGAAGGAGAACAGACCGCCTCCTCCCATCCTGGCGCCGCCGCCGTAGGCCCCGCCTTTTTCTCTGATCTCTCCGTGGAGAAATTTGGCCGTCATCATCCTCGCCAAGATGCACAGACTGAGAGGGAACAAAAAACAGGGTATATACAGGAATCTTGAAGTTAATTTTAATACCTTTTTAAGACTTTTTCAAGACCTTCTCAATATTTTTCAATATCTCACTGCCACTTCAAGCTGTAACCATTTACATCAGTGACACTTTTAACTTAACAGTTTTATTTTAGTTTGTGATAAAGACTAAAATAGGTTAGGATAATAAATCAAAGGCAAAGTTTATCAAAAAAAAAAAAAAAAACATTGCTCCACTCTCGAAAAACAAAAACAACAATCTTCTTTTCTACTTTATGTACCGGTTCATCTTTGTTTTTTAATAAAATGAATAAATTCACACACTTTTACAATGTTTTTTAGGACTGAAACTCTTAAACAGCTAATTAAAAAAAATACCTTCAAAATTTAAGACTTTATAATGTTGTGAAAATACCTTTTAATACTTTTCAAGACCCCGCGGATACCCTGAAAAATACACATTTAGACCTTTCGTTTAGACGGCGACTGCGTTTTTGGGGCTCATAAAAAGGTGAAAGCTCCCTCCAGAGTGGAAATCTTAAAAACGCTCCACTGCCACATTCCCGTCTAAAGGGGAAAGAACTCAAAACTCTGCTCCGATCTGCTCACGTCGCGTACACGTTTACGTCGTTTCAGCAGTTCTACCGACTACCGACTCTTTACAGACAAAATTGTCAGTTTTTGTTCGCTTCGCCATGTTTTGGTTTTGATTCTCCATTCCGCGCTACCATGCACGCAGATTTCCCCCCAAAAAACGCTCATCTAAACGCGGAATAAAAAGCGAGAACGCAACGCCACTTTTGTGTTTGTCTGTTCAGATCGTTTCTGTGTAAACATACGTAGCCTTAAAGGGACAACGAGGAGTTTCTATTCGGTTATAAAAAAGTCTCATGTTAATGTGGATGAATCTCCGCTACCCACACTTGTTAATGGGCCCATTTTCGATAAATATATCGTTTTGTCTCTATTGTTATTTTGTTATTATTAGTGGTGGCGGAGATGCTGGTCGAGCCGACCAGCATTTCCTTCGTGGCGAGTCATGAGAATAACGCAGCCGAATCGCCGTTTATGGTCGGAACTACGACGGTATATGAACATCTTTGAACCTATGACTTTAATTATTGATGAATGAAAACATGAGTCTGTCTTGCGCCGGTCAAAGAATTTTACGGTGCGCGCGGAGGCTCATAAATGTAGTGTGAAAACGCTTCGCTTTTCCAAAACTCCTCGTTGTCCCTTTAAAAGGAAGGAAAAACACAGGAAACCCTGTGAACAATGTTTGAAACCTGTGAATATAGTGGTTTGGTACCTGGTGTGGTCCTGGTGGGAGAACGGCACCGTGCGGATCGTCTCGCTGACGAAGTTGATGGGGAAAGGCATCTGGAAGAACGTCTTCATCTGACAGGGCTGGAAGTTCAGCTCCTGCGGAGACAGAGAGAGACAACACAGTTAACGGACTGAAATAGGTGAGAAAAGATTAAAAAGTAGAATTTATAAGAAGGATGTTGAATTTGTATGAAATGTTTGGAAAATTGCTTGAATGTTTGAAGATTAGTGTGAAAAAATTAACAGGATGACTGGTGGGTTTAACTGTTTAATTGAAGACTTCCCTCAACCTCCACGGGAAAAAACTACTTTCTGTTTCTTCTTGTCCTTCTGTCTTCCTCCTCCTGTATCATTTCATTTCTTCTGTTTATCGTCATTTATCAAGTGAAATGTACCAAAGTTCAACTGAACTCACAGAGATCAGCTTCCTGCTGGGTCCAGACTCGTCCAGAGGGTCCAGTGGTTTCTGTGTCAGAGGAGGAACAAACAGAATGAGGAAAAATGTATCATCTATAATTGATTGATTCATTACACTTTATTTATCCTCGAGGGGAAATTAGTTCATGACAGCAGCCTTAAGAAGAAGAAAAGCAGGACAAATTATACAAAGAATAAAAATACACAATTCATAAAAAATACTTTAAAAGAAGAAGATGCTACTGTGCTCTCTGTCTGTCTGCTGGGCAAAATAAGAGATTAAAAAGCTTGCTGGTAGACAAATAAATAAAATAAAAACAATTTTAAAGTGCACAGGGATTTAAAAGTGCGACAGACATTATTATAAACACTGTGACGTGGTGAAACAGCTGGAGCTTCACCTCAGTGATGCTGGGTCTGACAGGTCTGCGCTCCCTCTTGTTTTCAGCCACGTCCCTCATGAAACTCTCCAGCTGTGCGGCCGTGTCCGTCACCGCCTGTGGAGTGGCGTTCACTGCACATCTGGAACAAACACAGATTCAGATCCTTCGTTACAGGTCACGTCTACAGAGACAAGAGACAGGAAGTGAAGCGGAGTCGGACACCCGGCCACCAGCGGCGGTGACATCATCATCATCCCACCTCATGTTGTCTGGGTTGAGCAGATGCTTCTTGATCCTGGGTAACGTCCGGATGACTTGGCTCAGATCCGGCATCTCAGCGATTCTCTTCATAAACTTCACCTGACGATCGGAGAACAAACACAGACACATCAGCTACAGACACAACCACAGACAGGCTGGACAGTTTGGTTAAAGGCCCCATGGCATGAAAAATGTGATTGTGGTTATTTTTTGGTGCTTGGGGAGGTCTCTGGGCCACGTGTATACTGCCCCATGCATCAAACTGCTCATAAACGGAGAAACGCACACCGCCCATTTGTAGGAACTGTCTCTTTAAGACGAGCAGATAGCACTTCCTCCTTTCTGTGATGTCACACACAAGGTAACTCCACCCACCGTGACCAGTTGTTTTTTTTCAATTTTTATGAATGCAGCTTAGGTTTCAGTTACTTGCCTGTGATTGGCCCGACCACATGCCACTCAAAAACAGTGAGCCAATCAGAGGAGAGTTTCTTATTCTCTCTTCTGATTGGCCAAATGACCTGTGCCTGCTAGAGATCCAGAAAGAGGCAACAGAAAGGGGCAGTAGAAACGATATTAAGCAGATCACAGGTACTCAAAACCAATGATACATCTTGTTAGGGATATCAGCAGGTAAATAAACCCAGAGAAAAGTGCACAGCATGGGGCCTTTAACATGACATGTTCACTTTGTGTTGATCATGTTTTCAACCTTCAGGAGGATTCCTCTCCTCCATCAGCTGCTTTTCTTTTTCTTTCATCGTTGTCGGATTCAATATGAAGTGGTGATGTCACCAGTCTGCACTAATCAGGGGTTATCAACTATTTTTATTACAGTAGACAGTTGTTTTACAGGACCTGTTCCTGCCTCCACCTCTGAAGTGAACTATGGTTGTGTAAATCAATCCACACGTAGGTGGCTGAAGTCCTAGACCTATTAAACCGATTAAAGTTTGGATGTTATTATTGAAAAAAAAAGTGTTTCTAATGAAAGAATAAGAAAGATAATCTATGATTTATTCTCTGCTTTCTCAGAGAAATGTCAGACTATTCCTTTAAATGTGAATTCAAACGGTCAATGTAGTCATCAAAACTATGCTCTAAAATTGAATATTTTCATGTATTATGCCACAGAATTGTGGGAAATGCACTTTAAACACAATTCTGGTGAAGCATGTTTTATTGCCACTGACTATTAAAATTAAACCAAAGAAAGGTCGTCTGTGTTTTGGTGTTATTGCATTAACTATAATGGAGTCTCTTTGGTCTGTCCAAAATGAATCTCTCCCAAGGGAGACAATAAAGATTTATCTTATCTTATCTTAATTAGAAACTGTCTATTTTTTTGTTTGCCCCCTCTTCATACATGAAGCTTTTGTAGAATGTATCTTATCGGCAATACCACCTTTTATTTGGTATCGGATCAGAATGAAAATCAGTCGTATCACACGTCACTAATATGAAGAATCAAACCTCAATTACTAATTTCTGTGCTTTTCTAATTTTAATTTTCTTAACACCTCCATGTTTTCATTCATGACGTGGTCACATGATCATCATATGACATGATATCTCAGCCCAGCGGCCCTCGGGTACCTGCTCCATCCCGTTGAAGCTCTCCTGCAGGTCTCCGGCCGGGCTCAGGTGGCGGCCTGCACGTGTCATGGCGTACATGTGACCCGAGTACGAGATCCCGTTGGCCAACTCCTGCGCCGACGACATCACCAGCACTCGGAGGCGCTCCTCGTCGTCAAAGTGTGGGCTGACGGAAACACAGGGAAGCTTTATTAAAGGTATTTAATAATAATAAAAAAATCATCAGATAATAAAATACAATCGGTGATAGTGAGTGTGTCTGTGTGTGTGTTTGAGTGTGTACCTGTTGAATATGTCGCTCCACAGCTGAAACATGTGAGGGAGGTTCCTCTCCAGGCAGGAGGACACCAGGAGGACGCCCTGACACACACAACACAGGTCAACACACACACATATTCAGACTGTTTCTCCCAGCATGCACTGGGCCAACAGCGGGGAATCAAAGTGAACACAAACTTATGTTTTGTATAATTTGTCAAAAAAAGAAAAGATCCTTGTGTGCTCAATTTAGATCTGGTATTCTTCATCTTCATGTTGAGACAGGCAAATGTGTCGGCACAGCAGAAGACGACAGAATTTGTACTTTGTGTGACGTCCAAGAGGTAGAGAATGAAATTCATTTGGTGTTATACCGTCCTTTCTATGACTTCATAAGACAAAAACTGTTTAGTAAGGTAGATCCAAATAACGAATGTGTGTGGTTGGACGATGCTGAGAAGCTTTTTATTTCTCTACCTTGCACAAGGTATGTGAATATTATTTCTTTACTTTGTTTAAATTACTTGGTAGGTCAAGGTGAGGTCATGTTATAAGCCTTTCGGGTTTCAGACCTCACCAGCACATTTTTTTTTTCATATCTTTCTCACTAGTAAGAGAGATAAGTAAATGTTTTTGTTCTATTTTATATGTGCAAATAAATAAAGTCTAAAAAAAGTCTAAAACATGTTTTTCAGTTGAAAATATTTGCATTTTCTTTATTTCTTGAAAAGGCCTGGGCAATGAGATGAAGAGCGACTTACAGATGAGTAATCTTTAGTTGTTTATTTATGTGTGGCACTTGTGTGGCGGGTAATACCAACAGGAAGGACTGTGTCGTTTTAGATTTGTCAGTAAATGTGTCTTGTAATCCCACAATGGTGGCATGACACGAAAATATATATTTATTCATTCATGGTAGAGTTTCCTGATGTGCAGCGGCGACCTAGGACTCGGTGCTGACCTGCTCGTACATGTCCAGGTGGGAGGAGTCGGGGATGACCTGGGGGGAGATAGACATGCCCCCGGTCCTCAGGTCCATCTGCTGCGCCTGCTGCCTGTAGTCCAGACCTCCAGAGCCCATCCTGAACACCAGAGACACAAACACTGAGCTGGAGAACGTCTGTCTCAACTAGGGATGTCACGATTACTTGTTTTCACAATTAATCATGGTATTAAATGCCACAATTAATTGATCGCAAAGATCCCTAAATACCGTCACTTTCCAAAAAAAAGATAATGTATGAACCATGTTGGCAGATGTGTGCCAAAATAAAGGTAAATGCACAGATACTGGTCCATTTAACTAACGTAACATTGAATTGGTGGGAATTTAAATGCTAGAGTGTCATTTGCAATAAAAAAAAAAAAAAAGATTAAATTAACTTCAACATTTGGTATAGATGACAATTAATGACTTGAATATTTCAAACACTTCCCCTGGCGGATTAATAATTGGTCATATTTTAACTCATTGAGTGCCAACCACGTAATTTCTCGTTTTTCGTTCCCATGCGTTGAGTGCCAAAAACGAGATTTTTCGTTTTTTGCTTTTTTTTTAAATTATGAAAATAGACACTTTAATACACATTATATGTACATTTGGGGACTCTACGACGAGGAGAACTGAAATAGATGACGATCAAAGTCACATGACAGCTCATGATCTGGAAGTTTTTATCATAACTCAGCTTCTGCAAACGGAGTTCTGCATGCAGATGCAGCGCAGCTGCTCCGCTGCTGCTCTGCTCTCACCCGCGAGGCTGCAGCAGCTCGAGCTGCTCGGAGCAGAAACAGGAAGCTCTCAGCCGACTGTCCCGCCCGGTCTTCATCTGGAGCAACACCGTGTCCTCCCCAAAGTCCCCCCGCGGTAAAATCTGATGGTCTCTGGACCAAAGCAGACCGGCATCACCGACCCGAACCACAGAAGGACCGCGACCACCGGGGGGGCCGGTGTTCCCGAGCCGCGGTGGCCGACTGACCCTCACGTTCCGCGGCGAGAGGCTGTGACACGGCACGGTGCGTCTGTGTTATTGTTGTTTAGTGGCGCCCCCCCCGCCCCCACTGGTGGTTTTGTGAATAGAACAATTGTTGTATATATTTATCTTATACGAGCCCTTTGATCCAGAAATGCGAGTGTCAGAAGAGCGACAGACACAAACAGAGCACCTTTCATAAAAGACGCTCTATCTCCTTTTCTAGAAAAAAAGGAGGGATTTTGGTGAAACCCAGCCATGTTTAGCTTGACTTTTCTCAGGAACGGAGGCACGTAGAAACAAACGGTTTGTGGCCACTTGAAGCATAAAGTTAAACCTTTCAATTGAGCCACAGTATGTGTTGGTGGCAATAATATAGAATACACTATGGCTCTACATAAAAAGTCAAAAATGGTCTAAATTGCCGGTACACTTGACTAAAACTTTGGAAAGGAGCGCGGCACTCAATGAGTTAATAGATATTTAAAATATTTTATAATTAGTAATGTATATTTTAACTATATTTGATTTTACACATTAAAGTGTTGTGAAATTAATTAATGCATAATAATCGTGATAATCGTAATACCGTGATTATTTCTCTGACAATAATCGTACCAAGAAAATCTATAAAGGTGACATCCCTAGTTTCAACCCTGAGGAGACGTCTCCTCCAGATGAACTCACCTGGTGATGACGCTGCAGAAGAGCGGGACATAGAGCCGCAGGTCCTCGGGTAACGTGTTGAGGCTGCACATGGCTCTGAAGTAGACCAGGCCGTTGGTGGGCTGCTCACAGAACTGCACGGGGACGCCGCCTGAGGACAACCAGGAGAGGAGAGGACAGACTGTCAGAAACTCCTCCTGCTGTGATCGCTGTGCAACCGTCACATTAACGTCAGCCGTCGTGCCGTACCTGCAGAGCCCATCTGGACGGCAGTGAAGGGGATCGTGGGCTCGATGTCGGACACTTTGAGTGCAGGCAGACAGGAGGCGTCCTGGGTTTTACTCTGAACCGCCAGCAGCTCCAGACCTGCAGGAGGACGTCAAACCTTCATTTTCTAAAACTCATGTTTACTTTAGTCATGTAGTGAATATCAGACTCTGTAACTCAGTGTTCGGGACCCCACGTGGGGTCGCCTGAAATTCTAATGGGGTCGCCTGAAATGTCTAGTAATTGATGAAAAAAAGAAAAATACTGATAAAAATACTTTTTAAAATAATTATTACTCTTTTTAAAATTATGATTAAAAACACCACACACAATCTTAAAGGGACAACGAGGAGTTTTGGAAAAGCGAAGCGTTTTCACACTACATTTATGAGCCTCCGCGCGCACCGTAAAATTCTTTTGACCGGCGCAAGACAGACTCATGTTTTCATTCATCAAGAATTAAAGTCAGAGGTTCAAAGAGGTTCACATTCCGTCGTAGTTCCGACCATAAACGGCGATTCAGCTGCGTTATTCTCATGACTCGTTGCGAAACCGAAAGTAAAAAACGCTGGTCGGCTCGCCCAGCATTTCCGCCACCACTAATAATAACAAAATAACGATAGAGACAGATCGATATATTTATCGAAAATGGGCCCATTAACAAGTGTGGGTAGCGGAGATTCATCCACATTAACGTGAGACTTTTTTATAACCGAATAGAAACTCCTCGTTGTCCCTTTAAACAACTTTATTCTATACTTTAACTTTCTTGAATATAAATTGAGTTCAAATAAAATGCAGCATAAAACAATATTTGAGCTGGCCCAAGAAAAAAATTGGGGTCGCCAAAAATTTGGGATTGGGAACCACTGCTGTAACTGAAGACCACATCATCCTCATGCAGAACGGTGACTGAACTTGGCTGATGACACTTGTTACTTTCAGACATTTTCTACTGTGAGACACTTTCTGTGAGTCCTTGAAATTAATTGTGGTTAAATGACTATGAACTGATGATTTGAATTAATCTTCAGAAAGTTTCTCCCACCTGAATTCAATGTAGTTAAAGGTGTACAGAAATGGCCGTTTGTCCTGTTTGTCGCGCCGAGTTGTCACGAGCTGCAACACGAGTTTACCCGAGTGAGGAAAACGAATTTGATTGGTCGTTATCGAGCGGGCGGGATATTCAAAGCTTGGGGCGAGCCCGAGCTCCGTGTGTGTGTGCGTGTCTCAGACGTTGAATGACGGATTACGGATCCAATATCAGTGGCTGGTAAATCGTGTACAGGCTGACGTATAATCCGTGCGCCTGCATTATCCAATGCGAAAAAAAAAATACACACTTTCATCCCGGATTTACTCAAAAATAGAATTTTGCACAAAGTTTGGCCTACAACGTCTGAAAGATGAGTTATCACATTAATTTTATCACCCAAAGTGGGCTCAAATTCAATTTTCTTTTCTGTACACCTTTAAGAGAACAAGTGACCAATCAGGAGCTCAGAGAGTAAATTTGTGATATGTGAGGTGAGGAAATTCATCAGTGTGGTGGTGGTCGTTACCTTTCTCGTAGATCTCCTTCTTGTCGCCGTCGGTCAGAGCCTGGATCTTCTTCTGCAGCTTCTCCTCCTCGGCCTGGGCCTGTTTCTCCAGGTACGAGTCGTCTGGGCTCATGGACAGCGTCAGTCTGTGGCTGTTCTCCTGGGAACACGACAACGTCAATCAGCATCAAAGGTGAAGGAGCTGATGTGAACTCCTTCCTGTCAGAGCTCATAGAAACCAGCTCCACAGAGGAGCTTGACCTCTGACCTCTGAGGATCCGTAGAGACAGGAGAGTTTCCCCTGGAGGCATCAGAACAACTTCACATCAAGACTTTGTGATGTGTTTTCCTCCCTGAAGCTGCGGGAGCATCTTCACCCAACAACAACATGGAGCTGTGACGGCGGCTCTGAAGGTTTTTATTCCTTTAAAAATATCATTTTAAATGCCACACTCTCAGTACGCATCGTTTCCCCAGAGATCCTGCCATCACTTCAACCTCCCAGCCACAGGGACGTGACCTTACACTGGTTCAGCTAATAAGAGATGTGTATTTAAGGGGTGGGGTGGGTTTGAACATGCAATACTGTGACTACCTCTAAAGACTATCCTGTACACTTGTCAATACCATAGACTGTAAAAAGAATGGACGTAGCGTCCGTGACGTCACCCATTGGTTTGGGGGAGTCTGTTTTGTGCCGCTACTACGGGGGTTTGAGCCGCGCCATGTTGGATTCTACTTGCCATATTTGGAGCGGTGCGGCCGTTGGCCGGCCGAGAGCCCGCCCACTGGCCTCGTAGCAGCGGTCGCCGGACCTGTCACTCAACGGTTCTGCGCCCTGATTGGCCAGAACTTTAACCCTAATAATAGTAAAACGGTAGAGTTTAAAAAAAATTCACCCCCCTCAGAGTGTGTGCGGGGGTAGAAACTATCGATTGAGACCAAAAAAATAAAATGTACCAGGCTGTAAATATGTTTTTTTAAGCTGTAAAATCGGCTATTTTAACATGGGGCTCGATTGGAGTTGCTCCCTTCTGGAGCCAGCCCCCAGCGACAGCCGGGGGGATTGCAGCTTTTTGAATGCGGAAGTGAGCTTCACTTCTCAGACCGACAACTGCCCCCTTGGTCAATACCTGCGTAAAAATCAATAAAAAGAATTTGAAAAGAAAGAAAGAGATGTGTATTTGTTGGCAGGATTACACAAAAAGTCCAGAACATATTTGTACCAAACTCATTGGAGGGATGTGGGACAGATGAGGAAGGAGCTCATTCAACATCTCTGTTAGTTTCTCAGGACATTATGTAAAACTCATATTATTTATTATGTTTTAAGAGAATTTAGAGGATTAGATAGATTAACTCATTGAGTGCCAACCACGTAATTTCTCGTTTTTCGTTCCCATGCGTTGAGTGCCAAAAACGATAACGATTTTTCGTTTTTTGCTTTTTTTTTAAATTATGAAAATAGACACTTTAATACACATTATATGTAAATTTGGGGACTCTACGACGAGGAGAACTGAAATAGATGACGATCAAAGTCACATGACAGCTCATGATCTGGAAGTTTTTATCATAACTCGGCTTCTGCAAACGAGTTCTGCATGCAGATGCAGCGCAGCTGCTCTGCTCTCACCTGCGCTGCTGCTCCAGCTGCTCGAGCTGCTCGGAGCAGAAACAGGAAGCTCTCAGCCGACAGTCCGCCCGGTCTTCAGCTGGAGCAACACCGTGTCCTCCCCAAAGTCCTCCCGCGGTAAAATCTGATGGTCTCTGGGCCAAAGCAGACCGGCATCACCGACCCGAACCACAGCAGGGCCGCGACCACCGGCGGGACCGGTCTTCCCGAGCCGCTGTGGCCGACAGACCCTCACGTTCCGCGGCGAGAAGCTGTGACACGGCACGGTGCGTCTGTGTTATTGTTGTTTAGTGGCGCCCCCCCCGCCCCCGCTGGTGGATTTGTGAATAGAACAACAATTGTTGTGTATATTTATCTTATACGAGCCCTTTGATCCAGAAATGCGAGTGTCAGAAGAGCGACAGACACAAACAGCGCACCTTTCATAAAAGACGCTCTATCTCCTTTTCTAGAAAAAAAGGAGGGATTTTGGTGAAACCCAGCCATGTTTAGCTTGACTTTTCTCAGGAACGGAGGCACGTAGAAACAAACGGTTTGTGGCCATTTGAAGCATTAAGTTAAACCTTTCAATTGAGCTACAGTATGTGTTGGTGGCAATAATTAAGCAATATCACACAAGAGGGAGTGCTGTTGTACTGTATATCAGCACGGGTGTGATTCGGTCGTAGGCACGAGGCCGCAGGCCGAGTGCCGCAGATAATCACACCGTGTCGCAGTGCTGTTATACTGTATATCAGCACTCATGGAACGTCTCTTGTCCAATCAAATTGCTCGGTTGTGACCGGTCGGAACTAACTGTTGTATAATATAGAATACACTATGGCTCTACATAAAAAGTCAAAAATGGTCTAAATTGCCGGTACACTTGACTAAAACTTTGGAAAGGAGCGTGGCACTCAATGAGTTAAGAAATTGATTTTAATATATATTATCACATTTCATCCGTTTTCATTTTTCTCTTATAAGATTTAAACAGACGTGTGTAGGACTGTTCATCTTTTGGTATGAGCTCTACTTCTCCTCTCTTATACAGTACTTACATCTGTACAAGAGACACACAAACACACACATACAGTATATATAATGAGTCCAGCTTCACTCACCTTGAAGTAGTGTTTGACTTTGTCCTGGAGAAAACGAGGGTTTTGTGCCAGGGCCTGTCTGAACTCTGCAACACTGTCGCTGATCTGCAGCAGCTGCACAGGGTCGCCGTCGTGGTTCCACGATGAAGCTATGTACTAGAAAACACACACACACACAAACTGAGAGTGAGGAAACCAATGTGTAAAAAAACTGCACCTCAACACATTATAATACCTCATAAACACATGTTTCTTCCCATTTCACAGACAAATTCAAACAGCATGAAAGACCAGTTGTCTACTTTATTCAATCTTGAATTTTTAATTATTGTTATATGTGTCTGACCTAACATTTTAAACACACAGGAAGGTTTCTAAAGCTACAATAACATCCAACAGAAGAACCTAGCAGACTAACTGCTCTGTGGATATGAGGGTATCTGTGGACACGATGGTCTCCCAGGACAGAAACGACGAACCGAACTCACCGAGGCCAGCGACAGACCGAAGTTGGTGGACTGGTGTTTCATCTGGATCTCGATCTTATGGAGCAGAGCCTCGATTCTCTCCTCCTCAAACCCGCTCCTGTGATGGACGACAGGTAGAAACCACTCTATTATAATGAGGAAACTTTTCTCTGCTGCCTCACGTCACAGTAACACTGACCAGTAGATAAGCTCAACTTCTGTGATCCATCACTCAGTCAGTAGTGAAGGAATGCATTAGACGATTAAAAAAAAGTTAAACACGCCAAGTGGTGGTGAAGCTGCAAAAACAAAATGTTAGTCTGTTTTAACATGACTGGTATAAAATAAATGTTGATTTCTCTTCCTTTTGTTCTTTCTGTGACCACTGTGTTGATCATGAACTGGGACGATAATGCTGCCTTTGTATTTTTATGTTTGTGTGTTGCTGTGTTGATCTACTGTAAATCAAAGGCAACGTAACTGATTTACTTTCAGCTTTATAATAATAATAATATTAATAATAATAATAATAATAATAATAACAATAATAATAATAATAATGCTGCCTTTGTAAAAGTAAGTCTGTTTAATCAGTGTGTTTACACCTTCATCAGAACAACATCTCTGTGTCAGAGCAGATGTGTCAAATAAATAAACCCGGCTTTAAAGCAGAAGTAAGTGATATATTTGTGTTAATATAAGTCTTAAATAGTTAAATCTTCCGACAGCAATCACTTACATAGAGTGTTTGGACTGAAACACGGGTCTGTCAGTCACTCTGCTCTGCTCTGAGCCGAGGAGAAAACATTTATCGTATCCTACAGTTTTTATCCAATGAGGAGAGAGAACGGCATGCAGGGCTGTGTGTGCAGCCAAGGGACGCCGTGAATGTGGTGACGTAGGGACGAGGACTGTTATGGTGCGTTCAAGGAAACTCGTATTTTTCCGACCGTGAAGTGGTACCAGTTCGATCTGGTACGAGTTCACCGGTCAGAAGTTACGAGTGGCCGTTATAGTGACTTTCACCGGTAAAACAGGTCGGAAAAACACGAGTGGGTTGCCTGGAACGCTACAAAGTCGTAAGTTGTGACTTGAAGCTGTAATTTACGATTTCAAAAGCCTGCCTGGAACGCAGCATTAGCGAAAACGACCGGATCACTCACTTCTGCTTTAACTTTGAGCAGCTTTATGGGATGTTAATAAAGATTAAACCACTGAGCAGTGTGGGACTCACTCTATGATGTCATCGATGGTCTGGCTGATGATCTGTTTCACCCTCTCCGTGTCGTCCTCGGCCATCCCCTGCAGTCCGATGCTGAACGACGCCTCCTTGGTGCTGCCGTCGTATCTGCAGGAGAAGGACGTTTCCATTAGCTTTCCATAAAGACATTACTCTTTATTACTCAGTCAGTTTTTTATTTAGTTTTCCCACCCACACTGATAAAATCTAACTGTAACTGCTCAAAACTCATTGTGTTAGAGGTCTTGTTGTTGCTACTTTGGTGTGTACACACCCTACGACCGAGGAGAAGTCGGTTCCCAGCTTGGGTTCGATCAGAGCTTTGTAGAAGGGAGAGTTTGGTCCAGAGATCATCAGAGACGACAGCAGGCTGAGAGTGAAACCTTCAAACGTGTTGGTGATGCTGGACGGAGAAAAAAACAAAACATAATAAGAGCTCAGATGTTCAGGAATAAAAGAGCAGGATTAAAGCTTCAGTTTTAATAGAGAGCTGCTGCAATACGACTGTACGTGTCAGCAGGAAAGAGGAGGGGCTGAAGTGTGTGTGATCTTACTCTCCCAGCAGGTAGCTCACACACAGCGTGTTCTGCTTGGACGGATCCGGAGCCAGAGCGTCGGGGCTGCAGGTCACATGATCTTCTCTCTGTGGAAACCCAGGGAGCGCACGGTGAGACAGCGGGACTGACACAGACAGTCTGACAGGAGACATGCAGCACGTTGTCTCCTAGTCCTAGCATTTAGTTATTACGCTGCACACAACTGGAAGAAAACTACCAGCAGAACGGGAATCAGCCCCATTTTTTAAATCCAGGTTAAAAACATTTCTCTTTTCATGTTGAGCTCTTTTAAAGAACTTTCAATCTTAATCTTGGATTTGCACATTACTCCCTCTTAATTGTTTTAATACAAATCAATATTTCATGCTGCAAACTCATATTTTAAGCTCTATTTTAGTCTAGTTTTTTTTATATCATTATTCTTTTCTCTCTTTTTTCTGTACTTTCTTTTATTCTTGCTTTTAATTGTATGTTTAATGTTACTATTTGGGGTTTTATTTAAATTTTTAAAAACAGCACATCGAGTTGCCCCTTGGTAGGAAATGTGTTCTATAAATAGAGCTGCCTTGCCTTGTTTAGTCTACTAGTCATTTCTAAAGGATTTTCAAAATAAAATGCTACAGGAGACCTCTGTCCCAGCAGACTGACTGACAACAGACAGGACTTGCTCCTTCACTGTTACAGTACTAAGTGTGACTGGTGGACGTACAGGACTGCTCCACTGCGGCTGGGACGGGACGGCCGTGTTCGGGTCGATGCGTTCAAACTTGGACAGAGCTTCGTCCTCGATCTGCTTCAGGTGCTGCTCCAGGGGCAAATCTCCATAAGTGAAGAACCTGGAAATGTTAAAAAAAAATGTCCACATTAAGCACTTTTCTGTTACTCCTCTCTAGTGCGCCTGAATGTGAAGGGTGTGTGTGAGTGTGTGTGTGTACCTGGCATTGCTGGGGTGGTAGTGTGTGGCGTGGAAGTGTTTGAGCTGCTCCCAGGTCAGGTCGGGGATGGCCAGAGGTTCTCCTCCCGACACCACAGAGTAGGTGTGGTCTGGGTACAGCTTGTTCTGGAGGTGCTGGGCGTACAGGCGCTCGTTGTCCGACTGGAACACACACACACACACACACACACACACACACACACACACACACACACACACACACACACACACACACACACACACACATATCTTTTGAATTCAGTGTTGTATTTAACATTCAGTACGTTTACATGTAGAGCTTAATCGAGCTATGCTCAAAATTCGATTTTGGTGTCAAGTCGGACTTCTGTCTTTGTCTCAATTTACATGCAACTGAGAAAACCGAATAACTGACGGGGTCCGCCCCCTCATGCGGCGTCACCCGTTGTTTCAGTGGGTTAATACGCCGCCTGTCCTGTTCACTTTTCTGTCACCTCGTAAAAAACTGAATATAAACAACTTAGTAAGCTTAATAATAAATTCTCAACTGCTGTTCCCGACCAGATGCGCCAGTCTGGGCCGGATTCACGCTGAGAATAGGATACAGGCTTCCTTTTATCATCTCTCTCTCTCTCTCTCTCTTTTTTTTTTAAATAAAACACTCTTGCTGGCCGCGCTGTGTGAAATGCATTAAATTGGCGCTGACGTTGGTTTTTTTTCTTTACTTTGCCTGGTTCGGGCGGCTTCTCTGCTCCACTTGGTGCCGTCTCGACTGTTGTGGAGCATGCGCACATGCATTGTCCAGCTTCAGTCCGACTATAGTGTATGCATGACGGAGAAAATCGAATTCCAATCGCATTATCTGGGTGTCTTAATCGAGTACATGCACTTCAGTTGTCCAGGTATAGTCGGATTAAGGCAATAATTCGTTTTTTTCAAGTGTCATGTCTTTTTTTTGTCTCAATTAAATAGTCTTCACTCAGTCGTTGCCATGGACCTGATCAAATGGGATGTAATTCAGAGTGTGATCTTAAAGGGAACCTATTATGCTTTTCCAGCTTTTCAGACTTTTATATATGTTTAAAATGTTGGATAATGGTTCTAGAGGCCGTGGAAGTGTCATATCCTGAGGTTAATGCATTTGGGGGTAAACCCTGCTAGATAATTGGGATTTCTCTGCACACCTGTTACACTCGGTTGCGCTGAGTTTTTTTTGACATGAGCTCGCGTCTACGTCATGGCGTGCCGGACTCCCCTACATGGTCATGCCGAGGTCTCTGCTCCAGCCGGCCCCGCCTCCTCCCATGCTGCTGTGTTGTGGCTGGTGTCACAGCGGAGAGCGGAGCGGACTACTTCCTGCTTCTTCCCTGCATGTTTTAGCGCTGTAGCGTCACTTTACTAAGTTTTATTTAGAAGTTTACGCCGACGTTTCATGTAAGTGAAGCTGTACCTGTGTGAGGAGCGACGTACCGCCGGGGCGACGTTGTTCGCCGGACCGACGTAACGCTGGACCGACGGAGCACCGGAGCTCTGGAGCTGCAGCGGCTCCTCACACAGGCAGAGCCCGTCTGCAGGCCTACTTGGCCGGGCAGGCGTCCGTGCTCATCGCGGTAGAGAAAACCATCGCTAATAAACATACCCGCGGGTTTTTTAGACGTTTACCGCCGTGTGGTTAGTCTATTTAGCAGAATGTTGGTCTCATTGATGAAATCTTGTGGCAGTTGAATTAGTTTGAATGAAAAGTGAAGCTGTGAGAAGGAGGAGGATAGAGAGGAGCAGTGCTGCGGAGCTCTGTAGTCTATGTGCACAAATCACCACATTTACATCAATAAATAACTGTTTTACAATGAACTGACCAGTCTGCATATATTTTTAATTTATTTTATATATTTATTTTTGCATTTTTATATTACATGTTACATGGTTACAGTAGCCTACATGGCAAAGACTACTCTATACCATCTTTGGTTAGGGTGAGACTAGGTCATGGGCACATTTCATTACACAATGTAGACTGGTCAGATGCAGACTGGAGATCTGGCAATTTGCCTACTGCAGATTTAGCTTTTGTTTGCACACTACATTTTGGCCAAATCAGTACTAGTAGTAGACATCGTCATGGTAACGCAATGCTGAGGGAGTGGTTCATTTGCATTTAAAGGGAGGGGCCACTGAAACAGACCGTTTTGCAAAGCCCTGTTTTTGAGAATGCTGTGATGTTTGATCTTTGGGTTATTTTGACCGAAGCACGTCACAGACATGTCTTTAAGACACCCAGGAACTATTTTAGTTGGTGCAAAAAGGAGCATAATAGGTCCCCTTTAAAGCTGCAGGTAGAGTTTATTTTTAAGCCCATTATGCTGAAGTCTACACACACACAAACACACACACAGTAAATGATAATAGATAAATGTGATGTATGTGGATGTGTTAACTTACAAAAGCTCCCTTCATCTCGTTGAACACCACTCCTTTAAACACTAAGGGGGAACTGGGATCTGTGGGGTTTTCATTCTCCAGCCTCCAGCCCTCCTGCCTGCAGGACACAATAAAAACAATAAAAAACACATCTCTGATTTCATCAATATGACTCCATTATCAAAGGTGACAAATGTGTCAAAATGGGGCATGAAGGAATCTGACAAACATGCAGTGACAGTTAAAACTCACCAGAAGTCCTGCTCTCGTAAACACGGGAAGAATACTGCGTCCAAATACACGGAGAGAAGATTCTGGAAGTCTTTTGCATTTTGGGTTGAGAACGGATACATGGTGTAGTCACTGGCTGTTGGTGAGGAAACAACACAAATATTCAGCCATTAAATGAGAGTATTCCTTTATTTCCTTTTTATGACTTTCACTGGCTTATGAATGTTTTATTTGTCCCTGTTGTTTTATTTCCTCACAGCCCCTCTGTTCTCCATCACTGTGCTGTGGAACTGGCCGGGGTTTTCACCTACATTTCAACATCTCCCTCTGTCAAAGCTCAGTACCCAGGTGATTCAAAGAGTTCATTATCATCCCGGTTCCCAAGACCAAGAACATCTCTTGCCCAAGGGTTAAAGCAAAAAAAAAAAAAAAAATGTTTGCAAGAAAATTAGTGATTAGTGATTTTAACACATAAATGAAGCATTCTGGTGTTGTTTAACACACAGCAGCTGCCCAGCTGCCTGAAATGAAGGGTGGTGAGTTGGATGGTGGTGGGTTCACAAAGTTCTTACCGACAGCTTCAATCCACATCAACTACTGTTTTGTTAATAACCTTTCTTGTTACAATAAATGGGAACACCCAATGAGACCAAATTTGCACAACTGCATTTTTTCTTCTGGAATCAAGCACTTTAAATTACACATTCTTGCCCTTGTGTGTCCCTGTATGTTTTATTACAAATATTGTTTTATTTTATTATATTGTATTTATTGTTTATATGGGTATTCAATATATTTCCATGGCTTATCATTTTAATTTACTACTTAATTTCTAACTAGGCCTGCCTTAAATTCTGTGAGAAGTTTCCTCAGATCACAGTAAGATGAGCCAGGCTTTGTAAAGAAATTCCTGCTCATTTTCAAATCAATTCATAGTCAAAGCAATGGTGGGGGAGGCTTGGAGGTGCTAATGTTCTGGAGCAGGTGTGAATGTTCAGGAGTGTAGGGTGTGGTGGTAAGTTGGGGGCTGCATGCATAACTTTTAGAATGATAATCACAGAGTACAATAGCTTAGCCAGACAGTATTGTGTGACTGGTGAAATGTGTGAATGTGTAAACACTTTATATTTTACTCAGTTGCCCTACCACCCCAACTTTTCCTGCAGGTAATCTACAAGCTAATAAGCATGTGTATGCTTTATACATAAACATTTGTTTCACATAATGTGATGCAAGTGATGCAGAGTCAGATGACAATACCTGTGGACAAAGTAAACCAACCAGGCACTTATTGCCCAGTCAATATGGACATTGAGTCCCGACCGAAAAAACACACCGTGCTCCATGACTGGTATCGCTAGTAGTATGCATATTGGTCCCAATAATATTCTCTCCGGTCCAGCTCTTACAGAAGATGTACTTTGCCTCCATACACCATTGGAATACTTCTGGAAGTTTGTGTCTGAACATATTATTTAAGCTCTGACCACAAACACAAATGAGTTCAGTGTTTAAATGAATGGAAGAACTGTAAACACTAATGAAAAGGCCAACTTTTCCTCAATCATTTCTACAGGGTCACATGATTCTGAAGTTACAGCCCAGTCTATTCTTCCAACCGTCAACTCCGACACCTTAGCAATGGTTAGCAAAAGTTAGTGTTGTGACTGTGAAAGTCGGAGAGATCGCGAGAATACAAAGTTAAACAGATGGCGCTTTCCACTCGGTTGAGGTGCTTCTCCAGCTCTGAGTTCTTCATAGTTGCTCATCAGCGGGGGCGGGGTCTTCATATCACGTCGTCTCTCTCTTGTTTCTCTCCTCTCGTCAGCTCCACACTCACTCGTCTTCCAGTGACGACGCTCTGGCCAATCAGTGGAAGGCAGTCGGCTGACGTCACGTGAAACCAGGGCTGAGGCGTTACCATACAGTCTATGGGCGTTACCAAAGAAGTAGCAGATACCAGGTAGGAGGGGCCGGAGGAAAAGGAGATAAAACCCAGGAGAGCCGTGCTGTACCGTACTGAGCTCATGGAAAAGCACCAAGAGGAGGTCCCGTCTGACCAGGACCAGGATGAAGGAGGAGAACCAGGACCAGGAATACAACATGATAAAGGAGGAGAACCAGGACCAGGACTGCAACATGATAAAGGAGGAGAACCAGGACCAGGACTACAACATGATAAAGGAGGAGAACCAGGACCAGGACTACAACATGATAAAGGAGGAGAAGCAGGCCAGGATTTGTTTGGGAAGACTGGTCCACAGGTCTGTGTTATTAAGTTTTAATATTTTTTCATGCGAAAAAGTAATTAACTTCTTGAGTCAAGTAACAGAGCGTTTTATCATCAGTAAAGGTAACAGAGTTATAACGGGGGAAACACTAACTTTTTGAGCCGTTATTTCATAAACGCCCTAATTCCCATCACTTGTTACTATACCAACTCAAAGACTGACATGTTTTGCTTAGTTTCAAATTATATTGGAATAATTCTGCTTGTTAGATTTGTATTAATGAAGAATTTAAAAAGGAAAACAAAACAGCAGCATCAACAAGCTGTGTGATGACGATGATGACGGTACTTAAAGCTGTACAGAAAAGAAAATTTAATTAGAGCGGCAAAAAATGTTGTTCCTTATTTAAAAAAGGATGACTGAACACGTCCGCTATCTTTCTTGAGTTTTAATAAAAGGCATTCATAAATGGAGTCACACACACACAACCGAACAGGAGTACAGTCAATGAGTGAGTGCCCTGAAGACGTTCTCAGGGCGCTATCTTTATAGTTCCCTAACCCTAACACAGAGCACTGGTCTGACCTTTAACCTGCTCTGTGTGGATTCAGTGATTTGTGTCTGGTGTATGTCATACAGGTATCAGAAAAGGATTGGCTGAGTACCACTTTCCACAAGGTGAAAGGAAGTTCACTTAATTAACATGGTTATACAACCCTTGTAAAGCATACAATGGGTTACACCAAAATTTCCCATTACAAGCCCACTGTGGGTCCTAACATTAGTGTAATTAGTGTCTATCAGACGATGGAGCCCAAACTTTGTGCAACATTCTATTTTTGAGTAAATCTGGGATGAAAGTGTGGTATTTTTTCCCCCGCATTGGCCACTGATATTGGATCCATTATCCGTCAATCCAACGCCTGAGACACACATACTCACACCGAGCTCGGTCTCACCCCAAACACTAAATATCCCGCCCGCTCGATAACAACCAATCAAATTAATTTTCCTTACTAGGGTAAACTCGTGAAAATTCAACAAACAGGACAAACAAACGGCCATTTCTGAACACCTTTAATGTCCATCCATCCATCATTAATTGATTAATTCTCTCTCTCTGTCTGTTGCCATAGAAACAGGATCACACCATGGTGAAACCACACAGCTGTAATGGGTGTAGGAACACGGTCAGGACCTCAGTTCATCTGAACGCTCACCACCAGCCACCCCAATGTGGACAGATGCCGTACAAGTACGAGCAGAGCGACACATCGTCCACTGACTTGTCCGGACTGAAAATTCATCAGCGGAACCACGCCAGAGAGAAGCCGTACAGCTGTGAGCAGTGTGGGAAGGCATTCGCTATCCCATCATTGTTAAAGGTCCACCGGCGCGTCCACACCGGAGAGAAGCCGTACAGCTGTGAGCAGTGTGGGAAGGCGTTCTCTACCTCCTCAGAGTTAACAAGACACCGGCGTCGCGTCCACACCGGAGAGAGGCCGTACAGCTGCGAGCACTGCGGGAAGGCGTTTGTTACCTCCAAAAATTTAACGGTCCACCGTCGCATCCACACCGGAGAGAGGCCGTACAGCTGCGAGCAGTGTGGGAAGGCGTTTACTACGTCCACATCTTTAACGGTCCACCGTCGCATCCACACCGGAGAGAGGCCGTACAGCTGCGAGCAGTGTGGGAAGGCGTTCAGTCAATCTGGACAGTTAATATTCCACCGGCGCATCCACACCGGAGAGCGGCCGTACAGCTGTGAGCACTGTGGGAAGGCGTTTGTTACCCCCGGACAGTTAGCGAACCACCGGCGCATTCACACCGGAGAGAGGCCGTACAGCTGTGAGCAGTGTGGGAAGGCGTTTGTTATCTCCGCACATTTAGCGAAGCACCAGCGCGTCCACACCGGAGAGAGGCCGTATAGCTGTGAGCAGTGTGGGAAGGCGTTCGCTACCTCCAGAGAGTTAACGGCCCACCAGCGCGTCCACACCGGAGAGAAACCGTATGTGTGTGGGCATTGTGGGAAGGCCTTCAGCCAGTCTTACAACCTGAAGAAACACCAGCAGCTCCACAGCAGCTAGAGGACGGGACAGTCCGGTCCTACACCTGAGCAACTATCGATTATTTTGTTGATATGTAAATGATTAATCAATTAGTTGTTTGGTCAATAAAATCAACTACCAGATGACGTCCTGTCTTGTTTTGTCCACAAACCAAAGAGAGACTCAGTTTATTGCCATAAAGGAACAAAGAAACCTTAAAACTGATTATTGATTAAAAGATAAGATTAAAATTATTTTGATAATCGATTAATCTGTCGATTATTTCTTCGATTAATCGGATAAAAAAAAGGCACAAATTTGATTTACATTGTAGGGAAGAGAAGAACGAGAGGAGGAGTTGTTTCTCAGTTTGATCCAGCATGTCACTGGTATCATTTATTTCTTTCTCCCTAACTTTATTCAAAAACAGAATGTTATTCCAAATGGACAATATTAGTGCAAAAAAAAATTGCACAAATAGGTTTTTTTTTAAGTAAGTTGAACTGCCTAGAGCTGTTAAACTAATAATACATTAAAAAATAATAGACAAAATTCATTAGGGCACTGCCTGATTTGCTTACAAGTGGAAGTCTGCAACATGTTTACATCCAGAGGAAAATTATGATCAACCCTGAAAGTTCATCATTCACCGGATCAACCGACAACAACCTGACTTTACTCCGACAGTTTTCAGTTTCGCTCACAGCCCGCTTCCCCGACCGGCCCACGTAATCACACCGTGATAAACATCAGTCACCGCGGGGGGACAGGCTGCACCCTCCGGTCACACACACACAACGTTACACACACACACACACAGCAGCGATCTGATGTAAACATCGGTATTAACTGTAATAGCGCCCATCACCATCAAATAAAACGGGTAAATGATGATCAAATCTCTAATCTGAGTCCTCCACACACCGAGCCCAGAGGAACAGCTGATCAAACCTCAAAGAAATATTTCTTACCTTTACTCCAGGTGTCCAAATCAGTCAGCAGCAGCAGTCATCAAACTCCAACAGTTTTATAATCCATATTATTCCCATTTGCATCGCGTTCCTCGCAGCCAGCGTGCTTCATTCATTTGCATTGTGTGAAAAAAAAAATAAAGTTTTAGCTAACGTTAGCTTTAGCTTCAGTGTTCTGACAGGAGAGGCTGCCACAGGAGACAGTGAAGCCTCTCTGCTGCTGGTACCGAGTCCAGACCACGGGTCCAGACAGTCCGTGACCATGTCTGTGAGACACACCGCGTACGAGCCGCGCGGACCGTGTCCGTGTGGGAGTAACGTTGCACCAGGAGTAAACAACGCGGTGGAACCGGACAACACAGGTCCGATTGATCAGAAACATGGCTGTTGCCGCCGCTAAAAATACGTCTTTTTTTTTTACATGATGCAAATGAATGAAACAGGTTGGCCGCCAGGAACGCGATGTAAACGGAAATAATATTAGTGGATTATTGGAGCTGGATGACTGCTGCTGCTGCTGCTGACTGATTTGGACACGGGTAAAGATAAGAAATATTTTCTTTTTTTCCCTGGCTCTGGGCCAAGTTAATCGCTACCCAACTAATCGATAATCAAATTCGTTGCCAACGAATTTAATAATCGATTTTATCGATTTGTTGTTGCAGCCCTAATCCACATCAACTACTGTTTTGTTAATAACCTTTCCTGTTACAATAAATGGGAACAGCACCCAATGAAACCAACTTTGCACAACTGTATTTTTTCTTCTGGAATGAAGTACTTTAAATTACACATGTTCTACACACTCTAGCCATTGTGTGTCCCTGTATGTTTTATTACAAATATCATTTTATTTTATTATATTGTATTTATTGTTTATATAGGAATTTAATATATTGCCATGGCTTATCATTTTAATTTACTACTTATTTTTAGGGATTAGGAAAAAAAATTTGAAACCGATACCGATAACTTTCTGCTCCCAAATGCCAATACCGATAACCGATAACATACCTGGAGATAAGAAAGACTAGTGAGGACCTAAAATATCATGACATCAATACTATAAACAAAACCAAAAACAGTTTTGACTCTTTAAATGAAGATATTCTATTAGCAAGCCTTTCAAACATTTGCTAAAAGATATCAAAAAAAACTATTTGATATCTCAAATGAACATCTATTTAAATGAGGTGCATTACTTATTGATGTAAAAATAAAAGACTCTAGAACTGATGCAAATACTTTGCGTTATTTTATTTATTTTACTCATTTAAAATAAATACAAAGTGGGAAAAGTGCATCCCACAAGTTAAAAAAGCTTGGCTGGTTCCATACAAATGAATAACTTTTCACTAAAGTAAATGAGGTTCAGTTGTTCAAGGAAGAGAGAGAGAGAGAGAGAGAGAGAGAGAGAGAGAGAGAGAGACAGACAGTGTGTGTTTGAGAGGGAGAGAGGGAGATGGTGTGTGTTTGTGTCCCGGTGGCTTCTTACGGTTAGCTTTATGTTGCTAGCGTCTTTAGCGGCGTCCTCGTAGCTTTGAAAGAGAGAAGAGCTGCTCAACATGAGCTCCTCTATATGAGCAGTTTTACCTGCTTAATGATATCTACACTGTTTGTTCAATAGTATCATCTTTATTATTATATTATCTGTTTATTTATTTATGTTGTATGTGTTATTTTACCATTTTTGTAATGCTTTGGCAATATTGTAATGACAGTCATGCCAATAAAGCTTATTGAATTGAACTGAGAGAAAGAGAGTGAGAGCGAGAGAGAGAATTACTGTATGTTAACTCACCCTTTTTAACTTAATTGGGTTAACTTAATCACTTTGGGAAAAATGACAACAACAAAATCATGTAGGCTACAGTAATTTTTTTTGTTTTTTCATCAGAGAATCGCCTCTCAAGTGTTGATGATAATGTTCTTCATACATTGGCTGTAACAGCATCATGGTTGCTGCTTTTGAAAGCACCATGTGAAAAGGGTTAAGTACTTCTACAGGCTGGTTGGCTTTACCAACAGTTTGAAATAAATGTATTTTTCAATATGACAAATAGACTATGCTAATGCTTCTGTTTATTCTGTTTGGTCTCGGACTTGGTCTCGCCCCTCCACGGTTTTGGTCTTGACTCTGTCTCGCCCCCTCAAAGTCTTGGTCTTGTCTTGGTCTCGGTATACTCTGGTCTCGGCCTAGTCTTTGTCTCGGGTTAGGTGGTCATGACTACAACACTACAAAGCAGTGGTGGGGGATGCTTGGAGGTGCTAATGTTCTGGAGCAGGTGTGAATGTTCAGGAGTGTAGGGTGTGGTGGTAAGTTGGGGGCTGCATGCATAACTTTTAGAATGATAATCACAGAGTACAATAGGTTAGCCAGACAGTATTGTGTGACTGGTGAAATGTGTGAATGTGTAAACACTTTATATTTTACTCAGTTTCCCTACCACCCCAACTTTTCCTGCAGGTAATCTACAAGCTAATAAGCATGTGTATGCTTTATACATAAACATTTGTTTCACATTGATTTTTTCCATTTCAGAAGGACAGATCATTGATACAGTGTGCTGGATGTGAGTGTTATCATCCAAAATGGATAATGTGATGCAAGTGATGCAGAGTCAGATGACAATACCTGTGGACAAAGTAAACCAACCAGGCACTTATTGCCCAGTCAATATGGACATTGAGTCCCGACCGAAAAAACACACTGTGCTCCATGACTGGTATCGCTAGTAGTATGCATATTGGTCCCAATAATATTCTCTCCAGTCCAGCTCTTACAGATGATGTACTTTGCCTCCATACACCATTGGAATACTTCGGGAAGTTTGTGTCTGAATATTATTTAAGCTCTGACCACAAACACAAATGAGTTCATTTCTACAGGGTCACATGATTCTGAAGTTACAGCCCAGTCTATTCTTCCAACCGTCAACTCCGACACCTTAGCAATGGTATCTAAGGGGAGGAGACTTAGCGATGTGACCGCGAAAGTCGGAGAGATCGCGAGAATACAAAGGTAAACAGATGGCGCTTTCCACTAACGGCTTGGCACGGCACGGCTCAGTTGAGGTGCTTCTCCAGCTCTGAGTTCTTCATAGTTGCTCCTCAGCGGGGGCGGGGTCTTCATATCACGTCGTCTCTCTCTTGTTTCTCTCCTCTCGTCAGCTCACTCGTCTTCCAGTGACAACGTTCTGGCCAATCAGTGGAAGGCAGTCGGCTGACGTCACGTTTAGTATCGCTTCGGCTCGCTTGAAACCAACCAAGGCTGAGGTGTTACCATACAGTCTATGGGCGTTACCAAAGAAGTAGCAGATACCAGGTAGGAGGGGCCGGAGGAAAAGAGGATAAAACCCAGGAGAGCCGTGCTATACCGTACTGAGCTCGTGGAAAAGCACCAAGAGGAGGTCCCATCTGACTAGGACCAGGATGAAGGAGGAGAACCAGGACCAGGACTACAACATGATAAAGGAGGAGAACCAGGACCAGGACTACAACATGATAAAGGAGGAGAAGCAGGACCAGGACTACAACATGATAAAGGAGGAGAACCAGAACCAGGACTACAACATGATAAAGGAGGAGAACCAGGATCCGGATTTGTTTGGGCAGACTGGTCCACAGGTCTGTGTTATTAAGTTTTAATATTTTTTCATGCAAGAAAGTAACTGTTTAACTTCTTGAGTCAAGTAACAGAGCGTTTTATCATCAGTAACAGAGTTATAACGGGGGAAACAATAACTTCTTGAGCCGTTATTTCATAAACGCCCTAATTCCCATCACTTGTTACTATACCAACTCAAAGACTGACATGTTTTGCTTAGTTTCAAAGTATATTGGAATAATTCTGCTTGTAAGATTTGTATTAATGAAGAATTTAAACAGCAGCATCAACAAGCTGTGTGATGACGATGATGACGGTACTTAAAGCTGTACAGAAAAGAAAATTGAATTTGAGCCCACTGTGGGTCCTAACATTAGTGTAATTAGTGTCTATCAGACGATGGAGCCCAAACTTTGTGCAACATTCTATTTTTGAGTAAATCTGGGATGAAAGTGTGGTATTTTTTTCCCGCATTGGCCACTGATATTGGATCCATTATCCGTCAATCAAACGTCTGAGACACACATACTCACACCGAGCTCGGTCTCACCCCAAACATTGAATATCCCGCCCCGCTCGATAACAACCAATCAAATTTGTTTTCCTTACAAGGGTAAACTCGTGACAACTTGGCGCAACAAACAGGACAAACGGCCATTTCTGAACACCTTTAATGACCATCCATCCATCATTAATTGATTCATTCTCTCTGTCTGTTGCCATAGAAACAGGATCACACCATGGTGAAACCACACAGCTGTAATGGGTGTAGGAACACGGTCAGGACCTCAGTTCATCTGAACGCTCACCACCAGCCACCCCAATGTGGACAGATGCCGTACAAGTACGAGCAGAGCGACACATCGTCCACTGACTTGTCCGGACCGAAAATTCACCAGCGGAACCACGCCAGAGAGAAGCCGTACAGCTGTGAGCAGTGCGGGAAGGCGTTCGCTATCCCCTCATTGTTAAAGGTCCACCGGCGCGTCCACACCGGAGAGAGGCCGTACAGCTGCGATCAGTGTGAGAAGGCGTTCGCTACCTCCAAAGAGTTAACAAGACACCGGCGTCGCATCCACACTGGAGAGAGGCCGTACAGCTGCGAGCACTGCGGGAAGGCGTTTGTTACCTCCTCAGAGTTAACAGTCCACCGGCGCGTCCACACCGGAGAGAAGCCGTACAGCTGCGAGCAGTGTGGGAAGGCGTTTGCTACACCCGTATTGTTAGCGGACCACCGGCGTGTCCACACCGGAGAGAGACCGTACAGCTGTGAGCAGTGTGGGAAGGCGTGTGTTACCCCCGGACAGTTAGCGGTCCACCGGCGCGTCCACACCGGAGAGAGGCCGTATAGCTGTGAGCAGTGTGGGAAGGCGTTTGTTACCTCCGGACATTTAGCGAACCACCAGCGCGTCCACACCGGAGAGAGGCCGTATAGCTGTGAGCAGTGTGGGAAGGCGTTTGTTACCTCCGGACATTTAGCGAACCACCAGCGCGTCCACACCGGAAAGAGGCCGTATAGCTGTGAACAGTGTGCGAAGGCGTTCGCTACCTCCAGAGAGTTAACGGCCCACCAGCGCGTCCACACCGGAGAGAAACCGTATGTGTGTGGGCATTGTGGGAAGGCCTTCAGCCAGTCTTACAACCTGAAGAAACACCAGCAGCTCCACTAGAGGACGGGACGGTCTGGTCCTACACCTGAGCAACTATCGATTATTTTGTTGATATGTAAATGATTAATTGATTAGTTGTTTGGTCAATAAAATCAATCAGTGTTTCTCAAACTACCAGATGACGTCCTCAATTGTCTTGTTTTGTCCACAAACCAAAGGGAGACTCAGTTTATTGTCATAAGAACAAAGAAACCAGAAATATTCACATTTAAGAAGCTGAAATCAGAGAATTTTGACTCTTTTTCTTTATAAACTCTTAAAACTGATTATTGATTAAAAGCTTAGAATGAGTTGTTTACAAATACATAGGTGGCGGTGCACCCACCGGAGCGGACAAACTTGGTTCAAACTTTCACCTACATTTCAACATCTCAGTACCAAGCAGGGCTGGACTGGGACAAAAATTCAGCCAGGGCATTTTCTGTCCAGACCGGCCCACTAGGCTACTGATCAGCGGACACAGCGTAGAAGTCCACAAATCTTGCGGCGTCTTCTCTAACGTATACTACAAAGGAGAGTCATATTCCTTGATAGCAGTTAACAAATAAAGCATGTAGCTATGAACTCAAGGACTAAAATTGATCAATCAATAAATCTTTATTCATTAGTGTCAAATCACAACAGAAATTATGTCATGACTAGAGGTGGGCGCTACCTCAATTGGGTGAGGGAGGGGGGGGGGGGGCAAAGAGAGACGGGGAGATAAGGACAAACAGGGACAATAACAAAATATCCTGACAAATAATCTAAATAGAAACATATTACAGACAGTAGCAGCATTAGAGCTGGAACTCATTTGTATTAAAGGTGACTCAGTCATTATGAAACCATAGAGAATTGAAAAAAAAAGTCTAAGAATTACAGGTCTGAATATATGCATTCTCTTATGTGCACAAGTATGTATTGCCCTACTTCCTCGTCCGCAGCCAGCCAGCTCCACTCTCACCAAATTTGTGACCTGCAAGAAACAGCAAACAGAACTTGTACAAGTATATGTAGCCAAGTATACTTTTTGTGCAAACTGCAAAACCTTTTAACCTGCAAAAGCATCAGTCACATGCTCAAAACCAAGTATTCGTATCAATGAAAGTGTGTGTATCATAAACAAAAAAAGTCCTGTCACCATCATTTATGAACAAGATAGTCAAATGGCTTTGTTGTGTTTTCATTAGGACACTTTAGTGTTTTCTAATGCAAAAGTCAGATCTTTGTGACCTGAACATGCTCAAGACAGCACAGCCATTAGAGAAGTACAGTAAAAGTAACACATTTACACACAAATGATACCTATTACTCAGTAAACTATAAATGAATTGAAAGATTACAATAAACTCAATGGTAAATATTGTTAAACTATTATTTCCTATAGGTTTACTTGTATTTTGTGCTAAAATTCAAGTATCTCAGCTTCCACGTGAATGTTTACTGTTGCTACGGCAACAAGAGACTGCTGACGTTAGCAGCTGTTAGCTAGCTTAGCTAAATCATCTGAACAATAATAATCCATAATATCACAATTCGGCATATTTAAACAAAACCAACCACAACTACCAACAGTCACAGCCCGTCACTCTGGGCTAATATGTTATCACATGTTAATTTATCAAAGTTAGAAAAATAACGGCTTTAATCCCTGAGGAGCTAACTGTTACGTTAGCTGCAGCTGCAGCTGCATTCACCAGCAGCCTATGCAGTTATCACATCAATGTAAAAACGTTTTTTACTTTGTTTTGGACATGTCTCAGAAGTGTAGCCAGCCCCAGGCTAATGTTACTTACCATGTCTGCCTCCACTCGCTCATCATCGTCGGGTCCTCCTCGCTCGTCTCCCGGCGCAGCAGCACCTGTGGCTGCTGGGGGGGTGGGGGGGTGGCGGTGGTGATCCCCAGCGCTAAAGATCCGTCAATTTAGCAGCCTCCACCTCCAGAGACTCCGGCTTTTTAATCGCTGTTTCTCAGCGCCACCCGGGCGTTTCTTACACTATACATTTTCAAGTTAGGGAACAGTTTCAAAGACGTTCACTACTCATTAACTGGCTCAGCAGCAGCAGCAGCAGCAGTCCGTCCACCGGACCATTGAGGTCCCGCCCCACCCTGGTTCGTGTAGTGATTGACAGCACTGTCAGGGCTCTCTGAGCCTGTCAGCCCATGATTGATTGACAATGACAAACAATAGACCAATAATATGTGTCGATGCTGGCACACACGGCTAGCCCTCTGTAGCCTGGCCCAATTGGAAGGAATTTAGAAAGAAAGAAAAAAAAAACACACACACACACAGCGGACCGGCCAGGCCGGCCCACATTGGGTCAACGGCCCACCGGGCATTGCCCGGTATGCCCGATGGCCAGTCCAGCCCTGGTACCAAGCTCAGTACCCAGGTGATTCAAAGAGTTCATGATCATCCCGGTTCCCAAGACCAAGAACATCTCTTGCCTCAATGATGACAGACCCATTGCCTCGACATTAGGGCTTTGACATGTGCCCAAAAAATCCTATTCAAACTTTGTTTGTTCATTAATATTAATATTAATATTTGAATATTTATTGATAATATTTTGACAGTATACGTTTCACTTTCACCGCGCACTGATGTCATGCATGCATGCTTCTCTCTGTGTGTGTGTGTGTGTGTGAATGCCGGAGATGAATGAACGGAAGACATGCGGCGGTGGTGTATTTGCGACAATTATAAAAAAAAGAAAAACAAAATTTGAAGGAGCTAAATGAATGTAGAGGAAACACTGTGTTTCAACTTCTCCCTCCGTGGTTTGTAGAGTATCTATGGTCGCACTCGCAGCCTTTTGCTCCGCCATTGTTTTTCAGTGAAGAAGTGTGAACAGGCGTCAGGCACTAACGACGTGATAACGTCATACTGTAACTAGTACAGGTGATCAATGCTAATGAGCTCGCGTTTCACAACTTCAACAGGCTGAAAAAAGCCTTGAATCTGGGTTGAGAACTACGTTTTCAGGCAAACACATTTACCAAAAATAATGCTTATTCCAGGTTTAAATATTTAGAGCTGCCCTAATATTCATTCGAATATCCTTTTTTTAAATATATATTCAAATTATATTCGAATAATGAAGTTCAATGTCAAAGCCCTACTTGACATCTGCAGCCATGAAATCTGTAGGAGCCATTCTTTAGTTTGAGTTTTGTGCAAGTACTTTACTTTGACCACAAGGGTGCAGTACCTTTTATTTTGTTTGCTTAAACATTTTGGAAAATTGGCCCGTTGCCATAATCCCTATAGTCTTAGGAGTAGGTTTGTTACCTATAATTGTCAATGCAAGCTATTTTTACAATGGTGGAGCAGAGCCACGAGCTGCTCAGAGCTACGGTACGGAGGCTAGTGGGATTTCTTGGTTTCCCTCATCAAACTAATCAAATACACAATCCAACAACTCCACAACGCTCTGGTGGACAAGTTGTGACCTGCACATTCACCACTCTATGAGATAATAACAGAACGTTACCAGACAGAGTTGTTTTAGAGGGAAATACAGAGACTACTTGATGAAAAACTGCTCCTGGCAGGATCGCACGTTGCACATTTGGAGTTGTTGGATTGTGTATTTGATGAGTTTGATGAGAGAAACCAAGAAATCCCATGAGCCTCCGTAGCGTAGCTCTGAGCAGCTCGTGGCTCTTCTCCGTCATTCTAAAAATAGCTTGCACCGACAATTAAAGGTAACAAACCTACTGCTATGACTATAGGGATTATGGCAATGGGCCAATTTGCCAAAATGTTGAACTATCCCTTTAACACCCAGCAGCTGCCCAGCTGCCTGAAATGAAGGGTGATTAGTTTGAGTTGGATGGTGGTGGGTTCAAAAGAAGACACAGGTATAAAATGAGACACTGAGGATGTTGTTGTGAATGTCAACAGCAGGGGTCGCGTTAACCGAATGTTTTCCGTCATTGACCGTTTTTTTAAAACAGTGACGGAAAAATTTTGAGGCCATCCGTCATTTTGACAGATTGCAATTCACACCCATGGCAGTCTGGCCATGTGCATTAGTTTACAATGAAGCCAGCAGATAATCAATACATGGAGCGGTGGATAACGATATATAACATAGCCTATTGACCCCTTGCACGTGACGTCACGTTCCACTCGCGATAGCTCCGGACGCCATGATGGACGGCAAAAGAACAGTGAACGTCAATGTAATTGAATGGGCGCGTTATAGTTTTGTGACATACCGGGGTTGTAGGGTTTCCCCTCCTTTTCCACTGAGCTGGTTCGAGTGCTGGTTCGGAGCCAGAGCCTGACTAGCACCGGTTCTTTGCTTTTCCACCGCTTAAGAACCGGTTATTGGTCCTTAAAACTGGTCTGAAGCACCAACTCCTTGCTGGTCTAGAGCTAAGAACCGGGGGCTGGCCACTGGCGGCGGGGTTACATGAACAACAGGACCAGTGCGAAGATATACAGACACGTTATCGATGCCATTATAAGTTAGTTTATCTACAGTGTATAGTCGATGTAAACACAGTTGAAGCTAACTAGCTGAGCTACATGCTGTGGCTAACATCAGCTAACGCTCGTATTAAACATAGCACCGTCACAACGTAGTTGCCGCCGCTCGCCGGTGGATCGCGGCGATTACAACGAAGACGGCTTCCCGTTTTCTTTTATTTTTCAGCCGGGTTTAATCAGAGAATGATCACTAATTAGACAGACGTCGGGTCAGGTCTTCAACACCCACGGGTCGGACCAGGTTTTAATTTCCAGGTCTGTTAACTGTAGTTAGCAGCAGCAAAGACAGCAGCAGCTGCTGTATGGGGAGTGTGGCTCTGACTGACGTTAGCTCCTTAGCAGTGGAAAAAGCACAGAAAACTGAGATATTCTACGGCGAATAACAAAAAAACAAACATATATTGCAACGGATGAGTAGATATTCTATTCTAAATAAGTGATAATGCTGTGAGGTTGTAATGTGAAGTGATCAAGCCACATTGTTGGACGGCACCCATACACAGTACATTATCACTGAGCACTTTCTGCCGTCCGTCATGGTGTCGCCTCTCGCGTCACGTTCTAATTGTGACGTAGCTGCAAGGGGTCAATACAATGTCACAAAGTCACTACGGTGAGAATTAGATTAGCTACAGTAAAAAACAACAACTCAAAGCTGGCTGGTGCGCTGTCAGTAGAAAACGCTGTAGTAGGCTACATACTCCAGGCCTGTGTGGAGCGTGTGTGGCGCTGTAGCGCTGCCACACATAAACACCAACAACAGAGAAGAAGACAGAAAACTTCCGCGCAGTATTCAAACTCCTTCAAGTGGATTAAATGTTGACTGGGAGTTTTGTCAGTGCAAATATGACGATCGATAATGATTTAACGGGCGAGATTCAGCTGCAGTGTCCGAGGGGCCGACAGTAGTCAGCTGTTGTTAAGTTACGTAGCCTACATAGACTGCAGCTGTAGGCTACAGCGGTGTGTCTCGGTAGCCTACAGGTAAAGCGGTGGGGGTATGACATCATCGTTTCACACACTCGCCGCGCACAACTCTTCTAAAGGTAACGTTAAGCCTTCTTTTAATGTATTTTTCCCACCGTGGCATTGTTTATAACACTTAAAGCTGAGTGGGGTTTTGTCCTGTCTGAATTTGTGCTGCATCTGGCTGTGTGGTCTATAGCTTCAGTTGTTTCAGTGATGCGCAATGGCTGCGTGCGTGCGTGTGCAAAAGAGAAATGAGAGGCACAGAGAGAGAGAGAGAGAGAGAGAGAGAGAAAGAGATGTAACTTTCAGACAACGCCAGTGCGGTGTGAGAACGACGTGCTCCTTTGGATGTTTTGGTATAACACATGGATTAGCATGTTGATTGTTGACAGAAAACTGATGTCATCATCACGTATTTACGTTGTATTTAGATGTTGAGTGGCAGAAAGTGACCCCGCATTCACTGAATGACCCACGGTTAGATGTGATCTGACGCCGACTCTGCTCCGGAGCATTCTCTGTTCAATTTGTTTGGACTTGATATAAATTAAAAATGAATTAAAATTGAATGCTATTGAATATGTCATTATTATCATATGACATAAAAAATTAAGTGACCGGTAAAAATAGATTATGACGGAATTTTTATGACCTCGTCAGTCAAAACGATCAGCAACGAAAAAGTCTAGCGCAACCTCTGGTCAACAGTGTCCTACCTGTGAAGGCGTTCATGAAGGTGGACAGAGACCTGTTGAGCATCTTGAAGAACGGGTCTCTACATGGATACTTCTCAGACCCACACAGCACCGTGTGCTCCAGGATGTGAGGGACGCCTGTGCTGTCCAGGGGCGTCGTCCTTAACTGGACACTGAAACACAACAACACCTGTTTTCACCATCTTTTTTTGCTCAAGAATATGAAAGTTGAATTCATAAAGAGTTGTATCCTGTTACGTAAACACATTTAAAATCACATTTTAAGCATAATTACAGTGACAGACTAAAAATATACATATTCTGCTAGAGTCAAATCTGTTTTCCCACATGAATATAAATGTGTTGTGCAGCTGAAACTCATTTCACACCAACCTGAAGAGGTTGTTGGAGTCATCTCTGGCTGCATGCAGGTACTGAGCTCCAGTTTTATCATGACTCAGCTTCACCGCTGTGAGAAACAGGTCGGGGACGGCTACAACCTGGAGAAGAAAAACATTTAGCAGCTCAGACTTCAGGGCCAAGGTCGACTCTCAGCCTCTGCCTCCTCCTATCGGTGTTATTACAAGAAGGTCATGAGACATTTGATCGTAAACAAAGAACATTTACACTATGTAACATCAAAATCAATCAGAAAATTCAGATTTCTACCTGTAAAACACGTCCAAAGCTTACTCACAGCAAGTGGCAGCTTATTGTAATGAGTTGTAAAAGGCTAAACACAACAACCCTGCAGCATTACATTACACTACATTACACTAACCTCTTTGACTGTAAAACCATGGATCTTCTGTCCTGGCTGATACTGAAGAGCTCTCTCTGCTGAAGTGCTCTTCAGCCTCCAGGTATGCTGCTGTCCATTGAAACTGTAGGGGGAAAAAAATATTTAATTGCAGAATAATTCATCTATCATTATGCAAAAACAAAAACAGAGATTATTTGCTTTGGTTTCAGTGCAGCGGCTGATCAACATAGCCCAGCGCTCTTAGATTTGCCTCCAGGGGCTGCAGCTTCCAGCAGTCAGGCCAAGGCTGGTGTCTTATCGTAAAAAATAATTTTCCAACAAACTAAGCCAAATGAGTTCCCTCTTATATTAGATTCATGCCCAATACGTAAAAATGTAGGTTTAAAGATTCAATTCTCAGATGCACCAATTGCTGCCATCAATTGCACTTTACCACACTTTATGATCACACTATTTATTACTCATCAGTTACTGTTCTGAATATGTGTAATTAAAGTACATGCAATATACATTCTCATGTCTTTTAAAATTTTGTTTTTTTAAGCAACAAGGGAGTTGCACCTCTAATTTTGTTGTATGGCCATACAATGACAATAAAGGATGAACGTAGGTTACAACTGAATGTAGGTTACAACTCCTCAGCACATGGGTTTCTATTTCATAGATCTACCTGCCAGACAAAACACCTACATTTCTTTTTTAAGATTCAAGAGCTTTATTGTCATTAGTCACTGCCTGGTCAACAATAGAGAGCGTATGAGAAAGTCAAGGAAAAGTAAAGGGAAATGTTTATTGAAACAAACAGTATAAAGATAAACATAATACTGAATGTTAACTAGTAGCCTATGTTTTTGCAGATGTAAACTTAACCATGCATCCACTATCCTGAGTCACTACAACTCCAGCCACATTATTAGCCTTGTGTTTGTTCACATGTTAGAAAAGTGAGTTAAATACGCAGAACTTCCCTATTACAGTTTGTTGTTTTTGGCCAAACACCTACTTACGAGCCTATATGTAAAATACTATTACATCATAGAACATACAACACCCTGACCTGAGCTAAAACCACTGCTTTATTTCTCTATATTTGAACTCACACTCCCTGTTTATCTGTGAATCAGTTCTCCCTCCTCTCTACATCAGCTCAAGGTTAGTTAGCTAATATCAAACTTACAGCTCTCTCATCTCTGGTTGCATCAGCTCATGACACATTGTGAGACACAGTCAAACAAACCCCCCCTGTCTCTCTGGTGGTCTGATAATAAATATCGCGACTTATTGTCACGGTAAACTGTCCTGTCGTGATGTTACAACCTCAACAACAGTGTCAGTGAACCGTCTCAGGTGTGTTAGCTTCAGCCTGATTGACCCACCGGACCGTTAGCTTCTTAACTCACCGAACGTATCGAAGTTTCTGGAGCACCGCCTTCGTGTGACGGAACATTCTGTTAACGTCAACGGTTATATATTTTCACAACAACGACTGTCTCCCTCCGTGTCCGTCTAAGACACGACGGCTAATTTTTAAATTAAATTTCGTTAATAAAAACGCATTATCTCCCCGTGTCCTGTCTCTGTCCTCCTCCTCCTCATGCCGCCGCTTGGCAGTTGACACATTGGGTCGGTTGCGTAATGTTAACACACCACACAACTCTCGCAGCAACCTGCGCAGATAGCAGATCTCTACAGTCACTTGCTGCGCAGTTACACCCATCCGAGTAGAATGCAACTCTACACAGTACACACGCGCGCGGAGCACTTTTTTGGCGCCCGCAAGCCAAACCTTCCACATCGGAGCATTCTCGTCTCTGATTGGTCGAGCCGGGAAGAAGAGCAGAGCGGATTGGCCTGACGCCAAATCACTTTAAATGCCCACAAAGCGTGATAATCACAAGGGGACACATTTTGAAGGACAGCGTTTTTAGGGGACACATTTAACAAGATCTAATTACTGAAGATTAGATCAAAGTTGAAAATAATGTTAAGTTATTTGAAATAAAATATAGCCAACAAATTTTTTTTTAAATTAAATTTTAACTGTGAGTCAGTATATTCTCCCGCAGATGTCGCCATAACATCACGTTTACATAGGCTTCACCAGGTAGAGTGGGTACACTATAGGCTCTCCGACCCATGTCATCCATATCTCTCTCTGTCTATAACCCTACTTTTTCTCTCACTGCATATATGCATACATAAAGCCTTGAAAAAAAAAAATATATATATATATTTTCTAAAAGATAAAGTAGAGGACCTGGTAAAAAAAAAAAAAAAATGTTTTCATATTTTTTCTATCCAAACTGTTCCACTCCAGGAGCCAGATGTTTAAAGTGCAGTGGGTCTCACATACTGCATAAGTTCAAGTGTGCAAACACCATCACCCACAATTATTTCTAAACTGATATAGGCTACCATTGCATTAAATCGGTAGAGCACTCTTATGTCTACAAGTCAGTGTTGCTTAGCAACTTTTATTAAGCCGTGACATTGCAGATTTTTTTTACAGATGAGCAGAGCTTGAAAATATGAATAAAGAATCTATGTTTTTCACTGTAGGATCTTCTAGTTGAAAGAAGTTCCATTATCAGTGATTGGCAGCATTTTTATTTTATTGTGACCCCTCTGACCTCTTTATAATATGCAGTGTGTGAATATGGAAGCACCTTTCTTTCACTGATTAAACCTAAATCTGCGCTGTCGGAAATCTGTATTCAACCTTACCTCTCTCCTCAATGTTCTTTTTAATTTCTTCTAAATTAATGAAAAAGTGCTTATTTGGTTTCTGGAACCATACAAAGTTGCATAGCATATGCATTGTACACATTCTGTGTTGTTATGAGCCTCTGCTGGGCCCTAAACACCCCACCCCCCCTTGCTCACACTTTCATGTGCAATGTGCACAGCAGTCCACTGCCCTATATACTTTTCTCCAGGCTGGCCATGTGGTAATTTCACTGAATTCATTTAGGAATATGCATCATGTAAGCAAAATGCCAGGTCTTCAAACGAGCTCTTGACACAGGGACCATCTTCAAAATATAATTTAAAGATGAGATAATTAAGCAGGACCCACCTTTATGGCTTCATCATCATGTCAGCTGATATTGTGCTATATTAGCTAAGCAATTAAAGCACACTGGGGGACAGTGGGGCCCTCTTCACAGCTGGTAATTCATCCTTGAAGACGGTGTATCGGACGGTGTAATTCAAAAAGACATTATTATAGTACAGTGTCTGACTGCAATCAATTCAGTTTCTATGACACTTGGATATCAGATAGGATCAATTAAGCAATGACATGAAATTAGCCCGTTTATTTGTTTTATTGCATGAGAACGTGGCTGGAATCATTTGTATATTATCCATGTTCCTTTTCAGGAGCCACTTCCTCTGCACTTTTCTTAACAAGACAAAAAATAACAGGCGAGAAATGCAGCTGTCTACAAGATCAAAATATCATAGAGAGGTTACAAACCTACCACAGAGCATACTGCAGACTCTCAGTGCGATCCTATGGGATTAGAATAGGAGCAGTGCAGTCAGTCCTCATTATAGTGTGGACTCTCAAGCACCATGTGAAACTTCTTTCTTCCTTGCAAAAATCGCTCTGCCTGTATTGACAGCAACAGTAGGCTGTCTTTCTTTCTCCTTCCTCTTCTTTTTTTTTTTTTTTTTTTGTCTGAATATCTTTTGAGGCACCCACGGTCATCCCTTGTGTTTCCACTGACAGCATGTGGGAGATTTTCCAGCAGCATGAATAGGTGGCCTTGGTGGAGGAGGCAGGAGGCTTTTTGACAGAGCATGAGTGTCCTCCAACGTGGTAGCTGGCTTCAGCCTGCCACTGCACGTTCATTATCAGCAAAAACCTTGGTCGCACAAAGTGGAGTGAAACGAACAGGCTACATTTAAAAATATATATACACAGTAGCCTATATTCATCTTAAAAACTCAATCTCATGAAAAACAAAATGTGGCCGTGAAGTGACATAATTAATTTGTTGTTTCACACTAACACTATGGGCATAGCTTCAGTGATTAGGAGACACCGTTATGTGTTAGTTACTCCATCTCTTCCTATAATGATGTTTTCATGTGCACGCCACATAACTTCAATCTACAACTGGTGATTTTTATGTTTTAAACATTTTAGCAGCATGCATCGTGCCTTGTTAATTTGATGAGCTCTGTATAGTGCAGGGACGATCCATCAAAAAAAGACAAAAAAACATAAAATTATATGATTTCAAACAAATAAAAAACTATTTTATTAGCTGGCGGTGCCATTTCCACATGTTCAGTACAGCGTGAGCTCACTGCTGTTTAACAAGAAGGAAAGAAATGACATAAAAAAAACACTTTCTCAATAAAAGGTTTGTCTAAAAACGACAGAAAAGGAAGCACAAAAACAAATGTGTGCACATACTTTCCCCCCCAACTTGTTCATATATAGGATTATAGCGTAGTAAGGGAGGAGGAAAATTAGCAAACAAGTTGACAAAGTCATTTTTCATTTCATGGTGACTTTAAGGTCAACTGAAGGATTACGCCTTTGTGTGGTTGAGCAAACTTCCACTTCTGCGCTCAAAGCCCTTATTTGAATAAAGTAATAAACACACGATGGTCAAGCTGTAAACAAGACTGGATTTTGTGTTTGGGGAAAGTATAGCTACAGTTTTACTCTCAGTGAAAACCATAAGCCTCAGATGTATCTTATAGGACTAATGTGAAATATTCTTTCCAAAAGCAGGTGATGGAGAAATCATATTGCTCCACTATAAGCTACACACATGTGAGTGACTGGCGACACGTCGGTATTGATGTGTTCCCTCCTTTCGATTAATCCGCAGGATTTTATGAAGGTCTGGACCGTCCAGACGCTGGTTCATCCAGCTTAAGCTATCCATCAGTGTCAAATGGAAAACAAAACCCTTCTTCTCCTCACTCCTGTCTTTTCAGCATCCAGCCACAGCTCTGCAAGGATGTTTCTTTTTTATCTTTCTCTCTTTTTACATCAACAACAAACTGCTGCATTCACTTATTCTCACTGATTTATAGCTCTATGCTATACGCCCCCCCAAAAAAAATAATCTAATCCACATTGGTTGGATGCTGTTTTCAGGTTTTGAGTTTTGTTGGTTAAATGTCAAGTAGCCTGAAAGAACATTTTATGGCAGCAGTTTCCTGTTTCAACATGACAGTCCATCTGCGAAGCCAAAAGATTTTTTCCCCCCCAGTGCACTGTGGGAAAACTCGACCGGCCTGCACAGCAGACCCTAGACCCACATTCAACACCTTTGAGATAATTGGCGTTATCGGCCAACCTCAGTAATGCTCCTCTGTGTCTGAATGGGAACAGATCCCTGTAGCCAACCTCTAATACCTGGAGGAACGCCTGAAACCAAGAGCGGAGGCTGTTGTTAGAGCAGCAGCAGCCAGAATAAGATGTTCAACAATCACATATTGATGCAATATTCACATGTTGTTGCTTGTTTCCTCAATATTTAATTCTAACATTAACCCTCACTGTCATACGCTTTTCTAGCCTAGCTTTAGAGTCAGTCCTGGCCCCATGATAGCCTACTCGGATTCTACAAGAAGAGTATGAGTGTACAGATGTATGAGCAGCTCTGTGAGGTTACAGGACACAGCAGCGCTAGGAGCTAGCTACATGCTAACATCAGCCGACATTTCCACTGCAGAGACTGCTTGCCGAAAAACTGTCCCTGAAGGCAACGCGCTGTGGTTTTGCATGAATTTCCCTCTAAAACAACTCTGTCTGGTAACGTTGTGTTATTATCTCATAGCGTGGTGAATGTGCAGGTCACAACTTGTCCACCAGAGCGTTTTGGAGTTGTTGGATTGTGTATTTGATGAGTTTGATGAGGGAAACCAAGAAATCCCATTAGCCTCCGTAGTGTACAGTAGCTCTGAGCAGCTCACGGCTCTGCTCCGCCATTCTAAAAATAGCTTGCACCGACAATTAAAGGTAACAAACCTATACTGCTTTGGAATTTGGCAATGGTCCAATTTACCAAAATGTTGAACTATCCCTTTAAAGCACGGTGGTATTTTGGCTCACACTGGTCAGCTGCATAGCCTATTCACTTCCCTCACAAAAAAACAAAAAAATGTTTGGGTATCTGAGTCAAGTGTGTAATAATTGGCAAGGTTTATTGGCAAAATCTGAATATAGGCTGAATATATTTGTATTAAGTGTATAATCACTATAAAATAAAATATAATTTGTTTGGTTTTTGTAGCCTTATAATTATTCTTTTATATATAGGCCTACATATAGCAAGGGTCTTGCTTTAGAGAGTTGCTGTCTTGTGCTGCCATGTTTGTGCGAACAGAGGTTGGAACACGGCGGACCTTTAAATAAAGTACCACAGGCTGTTTACTTTTAGTATTCAGTAAGGAGGGGCCTTAGCTTCCTCCCTGAGCTCCAGGCTATTTAAAAAAGAAAAAAAAGCTGGTGAATGTTTATTTACAAAATACAATGAAGTGTAATTTTAAGATATTGAATAATATTCTACAACATTTTTGGTCTGAAATTAGATTGATTTGGGGGAAATGTGTTTTGGAATGAAACTGTTCCAGTCTGTGTAACAGCATCTATTAAAGAATGAAGTTATCTGATGCAGCCCATCAGCGCAAAAAATATTGAGGCAGGAAACAATAACACGGAATTTAAATGTTCAACCTGATGCCTGCTCCCTCATCTCAGTAACTCATGCAGGTGTATAGACAGACGTTAACCACCACCACCACCGCTGTACAGGCTGCTGCGGAGGAGGAGAGGTCCACAGTCTGTGTCTGGACATAGTTTGTGATAAAAGGTGTGGAAATACGTTATGCAGAGTCTAATTAATACCTATATGATACATGAAATATCGAGCTGCTCTCAGAGTGCAGGTCCCACAGGGCTCTTTGCTTGGCCACTGGCCGATCTGACACGGCGTTGCTCTTTTAGCACCAAAATGTCAATTTCTCCCCAGACCTTTTCATTAGAGCACATTTTCAGATGGATAGCTGGCCCTGGGTCTGCGCTCCCATCCCATTCACTTTCCCCCTCACCTCTGGGGCCAATTAGGGCGCTGGAGCTGAAAATAAATGAAACGCGGTGGCAAAACAGCGTTTACTTCAAAACCTCGCGCTTAATTTGAAGATCTCTCTCTCTCTGATCTGAAGTTGAATTAGCAGGGTGATATTCCCTTTGATCTCGCAGGTTTTTGCATTTGTTGCCAACTTATTGAGTGGAGACTCCAGAGGAGCACGGAGCGCACACACATACACACACACACACACACACGCACACACGCCTACAACAAAGTGCATGTATAGTGCAGACAGTCTAACACAGAAACACACAAACTACCAGCCTCTCCACTCCCTTTACTACAGCACATAAGATGCAGCCAACAAGTCGATGCTGCATGTAAACACTTTACACAGTAAATATGAAGATTAATACACAATCTGCACTTCTAAAGATCCTCATCAACCTGAACCTGATGATTCAACATCTTTATCAAGAATCATAAAGTCCAAAAAACAAAATTAAATAGCTGAGATCTGGAACATGATGATGATGATCAGACAGGTTGTTAAAGGGATAGTTCAACATTTTGGCAAATTGGCCCATTGCCATAATCCCTATAGTTTTAGGAGTTTGTTACCTTTAATTGTCGGTGCAAGCTATTTTTTGAACGGCCGAGCAGAGCCGTGAGCTGCGGCTAACGGAACATTACGAGACAGAGTTGTTTTAGATCATCATCATGTTTTACATTACATCAGCGTTTTTGCATGAATTTACCTCTAAAACAACTCTGTCTGGTAACGTTGTGTTATTATCTCATAGCATGGTGAATGTGCAGGTCACAACTTGTCCACCAGAGCGTTTTGGAGTTGTTGGATTGTGTATTTGATGAGTTTGATGAGGGAAACCAAGAAATCCCATTAGCCTCCATAGCGTAGCTCTGAGCAGCTCGCGGCTCTGCTCCGCCGTTATAAAAATAGCTTGCACCGATAATTAAAGGTAACAAACCTACTATAGGGATTATGGCAATTGGCCAATCTGCCAACATGTTGAACTATCCCTTTAACAGAGCTCTAAATGAACTTTTCTGATAAGTTTCTTAAGTTACCACCCATTCAGAATGTCCACTAGCCATTTGTTTTGTTGTTGTTGAAAGAAAGACAGATTATGAGCGTCTGTCGACACACAGGCAAACACCGTGCGCCACACAGTGTGAAGTAAATCCACAGCCAATGAGCATAATGATATGTCATAGCAAGGTGTTCATGGGAAATGTAGTGTAGATGGACAGAGCTACAGGGAGAACGGCTCTGAACGAAAGGCTTTACGGTTACCTCATTCATGTTTTTATTGATGCCAACTGAAATTAATTTGAACCCACATTTGGCGAGTGTTAATGTACACAACCTGAATTATATCACTATATCTGTGTCTTATTGTTCATCTGTTTCTTGTCTGTTTCTTGTCAATATCCATAACTACAGGAAACACAAACCCGAGCTGTGAGGAACCAGGAGGATCCATTAAAAAAGAAATACTTGACCCAAAATCTCTTTTCAGCAGCATGTACACAAACCTCTGAGGGCTGGAAAGGTTCTTATTACAAAAAGCTGTAGCTGCTCCTTTTTGGATGAATGAATTCCAATAGCAAAGCAGAATAACGAACGACCAAAAAAAAAAAAAGTGTTAAAACAAACTTAAAACTTCCATTAAAACTCCTCAGATGCCTCTTGTGCTGCTGTGAATCCAAGCTGAGCTTCCTGAACAGGAGTTCGACAAACAAATCATAAGTCAAGCTCTCAGTTAAAAACGATGGATCGAGTGTTTGACACTAATCTGGACGGATCATCTGGATGAACCCTCGGCCTCGTATACCTCGGGCTCAGATGGGTCTCCTGACACACAGCCTGGGGCTCTGCTGCTGCTGCTGCTGCTGTTAGTTGGACTGTGGTAAAACTTAAAAAGTTAAACACACACACAGAGAGACATACGAGGTAGCGGCGGTGAACCACACCTTGTGTCTACACAGAGAGAAGGAAATCAATAACACGTGAGGCCACTGGGTTCAAAACATTATTGGCTGTGAATTCTCTTGTTCAGGTGTTGTGGGTTCGGAGTATTGAGCTGCTTCGCCGGCTGCTAATAGCCCCTCAGTGGGTGAGCGCACCGCCACAACGTCGGGATTGATTCCCATTCTCATGCCAGAATATCTGCAAAGTAACACATCCACAAGTTGTAAACAGTGGGGAGACATCCAAACTGGTCTTTTAGACGATCACGATTAAGACCAATTAGACATCGTAAAGACCTAAAACTAACTGTCCCTGGTTCACTGCATCCTGTCTCCTAAAAAAAAACAGAGGATGCATTTTAAATAAAACAACACAACAGCCAGGTGTTATATATTTTGTAAAGAAAATACCACTGAATATTGTCAAATGTGAGTTTATACAGTGAATCAGATGTGTCAGATACTCTGTGCTGTTGAGTCTGAACTGTCAGTAGAGATCCAGAATAAAACCTGAGGGAGGCTGGGAGGGGGGAAAAAATACACAAGCTGCACTTCCCTTCACCTCTGGCAGAGTGAAAACATTTCAGCTACGACTGCAGTGATAAAGTGATAAAAACACAACATGTATAATATTTCATTAAAGGCTCCATGTCTTTGATTTGACATTTTATACTTCGACATCCTCTGGTGGCCAAATGGTGAATAGCACTTGGGCACTGATTCTGAAACTGCATAATTAAAAAAAAAAAAGTATTTTAAAGCTGGGATGTCATTTCAGTCCTTTTTTTAAATGACCCTCATTTACCGACTAGTTAAATGAACTTTAACTGTTTTTCATGCGTCTCATGTGCACAAATTAAAATTTTTAGGTGCAATGTTGCACATTGTCAAATCAATCGCATTTTTTTTCCTATATAACAATTCAATCAATTTTCTCACATAAACAAATAAGAGTTTTATTTTTCTTAGGATACGTCCATGATAACATTAATGAAAATAATTGCTAATATTGGGGAATATACTGCAGATCTATTTACAACCTGTTGATTGTTTTTTTTTGCCTTGTTGCACAAGCACATTTCACTGAACCATTTGCCATCAAGAATTTGCATAAAATGAGGAAAAATTTGCCAACAATTTTGATCTTCATTTTGCATGTATTAATTAGATTTTAAGATAATAACCTCCTGCCTTTCTGTTTACATTTTTTTCTCTCTGAGGTCTGGGGAATAAGTGGAGGCTCATATCGTGCTGTTTGAGTTCAATACGTGGGAGTTTTTTTTCCTGTTTGAGGAGCCTATACCCAGCAGCCTTGGCTGTGACCTCTAGAGAAGACGGATAATAACTTCACTGCAATGAATGTTCAAAGTTAGTTTGCCCTCCACCCACAGCTATATCTCCAATTTCTGCATTCGCTTTCAAGCTCGCACTCTCCTGGTCCGCAGACACACACTCTCTCTCTCTCTCTCTCTCTCTCTCTCTCTCTCTCTCTCTCTCTCTCTCTCTCTCTCTCTCTCTCTCTCTCTCTCTCTCTCACACACACACACGCACAATCTCAACATCTCAGTGTGTGTGTGTGTGCATCCAGTCAGTGTCCTCAGTATATAGCATTCAGTCTGTTTATCAGCCTGTATATCCTTCCTGTGTGCATTCGCTGTTACAGCAAAAAGAAAAAAGAAAAGAAAAGTTTTGTTGGTGATTAATCTGATTTCATTTCCATTATTTAATCAAATCAGTGTCATTATGAGTTTCTAAAGAATTAGGACCTTGAATCTCAGGATGAAGCAGCCGCTCGTTTCAAACAAATGTATTTATACAAAAGGCTGACGAAGGACTCGACGTTTGGAGACATTTAGGGACATTGGCGTCATCAGACACCGTTTACTGGGACGAACCCCAGTATAAATGAGCTGTGCTCCAGTATAAATGTCATATAGTTGGTGCAGTTTAAATTCAAAGTCAGTTCACACCATAGGCGCTGGTCCCATGGGTGCTGGATGAGCACCCGCACTTAATTTGACTCACCGATCGGAAACCGGTACCTATTTGATTGGATCCAGGACCTCCTCTGTCAATCAAAATCTGTAAATAGACTGCAGGTAATATCAAATTTTATTTGGGCTCTCTCTCGGTATTATTTCTCTATGAAGTTACTCAGAGATCACCTGTTGTGGAGGAGTTTTAATCTAAAGGGGGAAAAAAAAGCGATTGATAGATGTCAAGTGAGTTTTGGGCACAAAGAAGGAGGAAAGCAGGAGAAAAAAGAAAAAAGACAAAACTAAAGATAGAAATGCTAAGAGTAAAGTAAGAAGGAGGCTGAGGGTGCCAGGAGGGTTTGTGGGTGGTTTTCAAAGGTAAACACATATTTTCTATTCATCAAAAAAGCTGAAGAGCCAGAGATGGTGGAGACCAAACCAGAGCCACAACAAGTAGATCTTCGAGCACAGCAGAAATAAGGCTCAGATGAACAATAATGTTGGTTTGAGGCCTGTTAGATGTGAGAACATGAAGCTGTTTGCTAATGAAATAGGACGTAAATGATGCAGCTTTAAGATCTGATACCTGAGATTGTCCCACAGTGACAGCGAGCCTTTTTTTTAATCGTCATATTAAAAGAAATATTATGATATAATTCATCCCCAAAGACACTAAATGTTCAGTGATAATGTTTTGTTTTTTTTGCCTGTCCTTGTGAAATGAAGCACGAGTAACATTTTAATGACTCTGCAGTAGTGACAGCCGGAGGAGAGGGATTATGTTTTCAAGACTGTGTTTTCTGTTCGTCCCCATCGTCGTGTGGTTATGGATCAGTTTAGACGACTCTGCTGAGGTTTCCATGTTAAACCGAAACCAAACTTAATGAAGATGTTTTTTGTCAGATTCATCCATTTAAGGCCTTTTTCCACTACACTGTTGCAGCTCGATTCGACTCGGTTTGGGTCATTTTCCACGACACCTGAGTTCTTCATACAGTAGTTCCTCCTCAATGTGGATGAGTTCGTCATAGCACCGGTCGACCTCTCTTTTTTGGATCATCTTGCTGCTTTCAAACACACTCATCTGCACCTGATCAATAGACCACAGTGTGGTTTTTACCAGAGCAGCCACATAAAAGGATATTTCAACATTTTGGCAAATTCACCTATTGCCATCAAAGCCTCATCAAACTCATCAAATACACAATCCAACAACTCCAAAACGCTCTGGTGGACAAGTTGTGACCTGCACATTCACCACGCTATGAGATAATCATGTAAAATTACGAGTTGTTTTCCAGGCAAATGCAAGTAGCCTAGTTCCGAGTATTTGCTTCATGTGTCGTAATGTTACATCGGTTATTATCTCATAGTGTGGTGAATGTGCAGGTCACAACTTGTCCACCAGAGCGTTTTGGAGTTGTTGGATTGTGTATTTAGTTTGATGAAGGAAACGTGGAAACACCGTGTGCCTCTGTTGCGTTAGCTGAGCAGCTCACGGCTCTGCTCCGCCGTTCTAAAAATAGCTTGCATCGACAATTAAAGGTAACAAACCTACTGCTAAGACTATAGGGATTATGGCAATGGGCCAATTTGCCAAAATGTTGAACTATCCCTTTAAGTTGAATATTTGTGTGACAAGTCAGTCGCCTCCTGAAGCGACATGTCACGCAGCAGGTCTGTCGTGGCATCAAACAGGTTGTTGTGTCATCCCATTGATTTTGTGCCACAAATAAAAGTTGTGTTTGGTGTGTAGGTGTGGTGGCCACACATGGTGACCACCTTTAACTCCCCAGACCTGAAAGGAGGCGGCGCCATCCAAGGTGGCCTCTTATTGAAGCGGGGGCAGTGATTGGAAGAGGCCAACTTGGAGGTGCCAGCGGGGAGGCTGTCTTTTCGTTGAGATTTGAGTTGAATTATAACATATACTTAAGAACTCTAAATGTTCTCTTTGAGTGTTTATATTTAGTATGTTTAGGTCATTTCTTAGTAGTCTTTGTTTATATAATGTTTAATGGTATTATGAGTGTGATCGGTTGTTTGTCCTCCCCCACCTATTGTCTGTCGGCTAGCCATTGTCTATATAAGCCCTACCTAGTGTGTCATTTGTCAGGTCAGTTATGTTGAGTTAAGTTGTTTGTTTATGTTGACCTCAGTTTAAGTTATTAGGGCCCTCATTTAGAGTGATTATTTTTGTATTTGCATTATTATACTTTTGATGTTCTTTTGAATTGAGTTTGTTAATAAATTAACATCTTTTGGACATTTACACCTTGAGTTCTCTAGTCTTTGCTGTTTGGTCCCTGACATTTGGTGGCAGTGGTGGGATCATTCAGTGGAGAACCAGGTGAATTTTTTTTCTTTGATCCTCTCCATGTTTTTTTTTCTCGCTTTGCCCCTTCCTTCCATTTTTTTTCTGGAAGTTGAAGGATGAGAGGAAGAGGAGGGAGAGTAAGCAGAGCAGGCAGAGCAGGTGGTGGCCGAGGACAGCAGCTGGAAATGGAGGCGCAATCAAACTATGAGGGAGATGAGCAGGGAGCTACCGGTGGGGTGTCTGACGAGGCAGAAGAGGGCAACGAACCTACCATTGGAGATCTGGCGAGCATTCTGCAGGCATACATGGGACAGCAGACAGAACGGGAAGCCCAATGGAACAAAGAGGTGGCCCGGCAGGATGAAAGGTTTAAGTCTTTGCAACACCAGTTCAGTCTCCTCCAGCTCGAGGTGCAGACACGGACTGCCTCTGTGTCTCAACCTGCTCCATTAACACCTCGTCAGGTAGAGGCAAATCCTGCTATCCAGGCTCCGACTGGTTCACTTCCAGCAACTGTTCAGCAATCTGGAGCCACACAAGGTCAGTCTCGGTTCTTTAGGGAACCCAAACTTCAAAAATTATCTGATTCAGATGATATTGAACATTTCCTTATCACCTTTGAAAGAATAGCAGTTGCTTGTCAGTGGCCAAGGTCAGAGTGGGCTTTTCAACTGATTCCACTGCTAACAGGTAAAGCCAGGAGTGCATATGTGCATATGGATGTCAATGAAAGCCTTGATTATGAGGAAGTGAAGGCTGTGATTCTCAAGAAATATGATATTAACCCAGAAACTTATCGACAGAGGTTCCGAGCTCTTCAGGTGGAGCCTGAGGAAACGCCAAAGGAACTGTATGTAAGACTGAAAGAACTTTATGTGAAGTGGGTACAACCAAAAAACAAAACGAGGGAAGAAATTGGTGAAACTGTTATTCTTGAGCAGTATTTACGAATGTTGTCTCCCGAGCTCCAGGTCTGGATTAAAGAACAGGATCCTCAGACTGCAGCTAAGGCCGCCTCCTTGGCTGACATGTTTGTGGCAGCACGTCCAAAGAACCAGTCCTGGGCCTACAGATCCTGGAAGCCAACTAAATACATCCCAAAACCAGGCTTGGATCAGTACACCTCAGGGGCAGCACTGCCTGTGGGTAAGCCTCCTGTAAGGGAGAATCAAACAGTTTCCAATGTTAACTCAAAGAACTTTAACCCAAAGAACTTTAAACCCCTCATCTGCTACTTATGTGGTCAAGAGGGTCACACAAAACCAAGGTGCCCTCAAAATCCAGTAAAGCTGACACAGATGTGCTATGTACCAAGACAGAAATGTGGACCTGACATGAGAGCTCAACAGCCCCTGAGAGTGACCTCAGTTGAGATAAATGGGCAGAATCTTAAAGCACTCATTGACACAGGAAGCACACAGACTCTGGTGCATCGTCATTATGTTCCTGATCATGTCATTTGTACTACTGAGACAGTTTCCATCTGTTGTGTTCATGGAGATGAAAAACCGTACCCTACAGCAAATGTATATGTGAAAGTGCAAGGAAATACTTATTTGCTGAGTGTTGGGGTCACAGATAATCTTCCGTTTCCTGTAGTACTTGGCCATGATTTGCCTGTTCTTCTGGATTTGATCCACCCAGTGCAGCCCTGTAATGTAGCTCTGACACGGGCCCAGGCAAAACAATCAGATGAGATGGTGCAAACTTTAAATACTCTACCATTCTATGATGCTGAAATCCAATCAGGTCCCAGTAAACCTTGTAAATCTCGCCAGCAGAGGCGCCAGGAGAAGTTCAGACACACAGCAGTGGAGCCCTGTGTTTCCCCTGACTTACCACTAGGTGTTAAGCTCCCAGAGAATATAGGACAGCTGCAGCAGCAGGATACAAGCCTAGCTGTGTTTCTGCAGGAAGCCAGAGAGAGCAGCGGGGTTGGAAGGGACAAGCCTAGCACTGGAGGCTATGTTCTAGAGAATGGCATCCTTTACCGCTGCTACAAGTCAGTTAGACAGCTGATGGTTCCAAAAGTGGCCAGAGACACAATCCTCACTCTGGGTCATTCAATTCCTTGGGCTGGCCACCTGGGGAAGCATAAGACCATAGCGAGGATCCAGCGCTACTTTCACTGGCCAGGCCTACAGAAAGATGTGGCACAGTTCTGTAGGAGCTGTCCAGAGTGCCAACAGACATCAGCTAAGTTTCCCAGTAAAGTGCCCCTCCAACCTCTTCCAATAATTGGTACACCATTTGAACGCCTGGGAATGGACATTGTGGGCCCGGTGGAGAAGAGCAAGGCAGGAAACAGATTTATGTTGGTCATAACAGATTATGCCACTAAATACCCTGAAGTGTTTCCACTAAAGACTGTCAAAGCTAAACCAATTGCATTGTGCTTGGTGCAGTTTTTTTCAAGGGTTGGTTTTCCCCAGGAGATACTGACCGACCGGGGCTCCAACTTCATGTCCAGATTGCTGAAGGATGTGTACCAGCTTCTGGGTATCAGAGGTTTGAGGACGACACCCTATCACCCACAGACAGACGGACTCACAGAACGGTTTAATCAAACATTGAAGCAGATGCTCCGTAAGTTCGTGAACGACACAGGCTCAGACTGGGACCAGTGGCTCCCTTATCTCATGTTTGCATATAGAGAAGTGCCACAAGCCTCGACTGGCTTCTCACCATTTGAACTCCTTTTTGGTCATGAGGTCAGGGGCCCTTTAACCCTGCTAAAAGAAATATGGGAGGGGGATAAAGGGAGCAAAGAACCTGTTAATGTTGTATCATATGTTCTCCAGATGAGGGAGAAGCTGGACAAAATGACTGCTCTGGCCCGGGAAAACATGGCCGCTGCACAGCATCAACAGAGGACCTGGTATGACCGAACGGCTCGAGAGAGGGGTTTTGACCCTGGCCAGAAAGTGTTGGTGATGTTACCCACTAAGGAGAGCAAGCTATTGGCCAAGTGGCAAGGACCCTTCGAGGTAATTAAAAAACTTGGCTCTACCACCTATAAAATCTCTACCCCAGGTCACAGTCGCCCTACTCGGACCCTGCATGTCAACCTGCTAAAGGAGTGGGTCCCTCGGCCGGGGGAGGCGTCTACTGTGCTCCTCATCAGAGAGGTATTGGATGAGGAGGAGGAGGAGGAGCAGTATCTGCCAGTGTCGGGTCCCTCGTCAGCTGACCTTGGACATTTATCTGAAGTGCAGCAATCACAGGTGAGAGCTCTGTGTGCACCTGATGTCTTTCAAGCCGACCCAGGCCGCACAGATGTCATTCAGCATCATATTACACTTAAAGAGGGTGCGTCAATCAGACGTATGAGCTATCGAATCCCAGAACGCCTGCTTGATCCACTTAAGAAAGAGATTGATCTGATGCTGTCCATGGGGATTATTGAGGTCTCCCAGAGTGAGTGGTGTAACCCTATTGTTCTGGTACCCAAAAAGGATGGCACCATGAGATTTTGTATGGACTTTAGGTATTTAAACACCATCTCTAAGTTTGACTCGTATCCAACTCCTCGCATTGATGACCTCATAGAGAGGTTGGGCAAGGCCAAATACCTAACCACTATTGACCTCTCTAAAGGCTACTGGCAGGTCCCTTTGTCACAGCAGTGTCGTGAGCTGACCGCTTTCCGGACTCCATGGGGACTCTTCCATTTCACAGTTATGCCTTTCGGATTGCATGGGGCTCCAGCGACCTTCCAGAGGCTCATGGATAAGGTACTGTTTGGCCTGTCACATTTTGCTTCTGCTTATTTGGACGATGTTGTTGTTTATAGTCATTCTTGGGAGGAACATGTGAAACATCTCAAATCTGTTTTTGAGTGTCTGGGCAAAGCAGGATTAACCATAAACCCAGGAAAATGTATGCTGGCCAGAGCAGAGGTGGAGTACCTCGGCTATGTCATTGGGAGTGGTGTCATCAAGCCCCAAGTGCAGAAGGTGGAGGCTATTCGATCCTGCCCCTTGCCCCAGACCAGAACCCAGCTGAGGTCATTCATTGGCATGGCAGGTTGGTACCACAGGTTTATACCTAATTACTCTGCTCGAGCTGCTGTGCTTACAGATATGGTCAGCCCACGACATCCAAATCAGCTGCGTTGGACTGAGGAAGCGAAGAACGCCTTCATGGATATTCAGCAAGCGCTGGGTGGTGAGACATTGCTGCACTGCCCTGACTTTGAAAAGCAGTTTATTCTGCAGACTGATGCTTCAGACAGAGGGCTGGGTGCAGTGCTGCTTCAGGGCCTTCCAGACGATCGTCGCCCTGTGGCGTTCATCAGCAGGAAGCTGTATCCACGAGAAAGGCGTTATTCGACAGTGGAGAAGGAATGCCTGGCAGTTAAGTGGGCCCTGGATTCCCTTAAATATTATCTGCTTGGGAGGGAGTTTGTCCTGGAGACGGACCACAAGGCCCTGAAGTGGCTTCAGAAGATGAAGGATGCCAACAGCCGCATAACACGCTGGTACCTAGCCATGCAGCCCTACCAGTTTGAGGTCCATCACATCCCCGGCAAGATGAATGCTACAGCAGACTACCTGTCCCGTTGCCTCAGTGAGAATCCAGAGGAGGGGGAGTGTGTGGTGGCCACACATGGTGACCACCTTTAACTCCCCAGACCTGAAAGGAGGCGGCGCCATCCAAGGTGGCCTCTTATGGAAGCGGGGGCAGTGATTGGAAGAGGCCAACTTGGAGGTGCCAGCGGGGAGGCTGTCTTTTCGTTGAGATTTGAGTTGAATTATAACATATACTTAAGAACTCTAAATGTTCTCTTTGAGTGTTTATATTTAGTATGTTTAGGTCATTTCTTAGTAGTCTTTGTTTATATAATGTTTAATGGTATTATGAGTGTGATCGGTTGTTTGTCCTCCCCCACCTATTGTCTGTCGGCTAGCCATTGTCTATATAAGCCCTACCTAGTGTGTCATTTGTCAGGTCAGTTATGTTGAGTTAAGTTGTTTGTTTATGTTGACCTCAGTTTAAGTTATTAGGGCCCTCATTTAGAGTGATTATTTTTGTATTTGCATTATTATACTTTTGATGTTCTTTTGAATTGAGTTTGTTAATAAATTAACATCTTTTGGACATTTACACCTTGAGTTCTCTAGTCTTTGCTGTTTGGTCCCTGACAGTAGGCTACATGGCTTTACCACTTTTAATTTCATGAGTATTGTTTTTTTTATTGTATTTATCTCTGAATATTTACATGTTTATTTATTATTTCTAACTCCTCTCTCTTTGCTCCCGTTCAGGGCCGACACCGAGGATACTCTCAATCTCCAGGTTTGATTATCTCGTCCGTCGTCGTCGCTGTCACGCTCCACACGTGCACGCGACGGACGCCGTCGAGCGTGAATGTTTTGGTTTGAACCGGCGAATTGTTTTTCTGTTTGTTGAAACGTAGCCTGCATTGTGCACTTGGCGGGGATCGTCTCTGAACAACTGTCACGCTGATAAAGTCAATGACTCGAATTAAACGGCATGAAGCAGCCACAGATTGACAGGTGTTTGCCAACACGCCGGCGCTCCCTCCACCTGCTGCAGCCCTCGCTGTAACCTTGCTGAATATTTCATATCTGCCAATATGTTTTCCGTGTCACACTTTTCTTTTTTTTTTCTTTTTTTGATGTCGCGGGGCGTCGGATTTCACAGGGGTGAAATTTTTTGGCGTATTGCTTTTTTCTTTTATTGTTTTTTTTTTTTTTTTTTGCTTCGCCCTTTTTTCCACCACAACAATGTCAATTTAGCATGCATCGCTCATCAAAAGCAACCTTGTCTGCCAGCTGCTGAACACAAACCTCCTCTTTCAGAGCGCTGGCTGTTGTCATACGTTTAAATTATTCATCCGAATTTTAATAGACAGGAATATGATTATATAGTTTGACAATGAAGAGGAGGGGGCAGAAGAGGAGGAGGAGGAGGTGGTTGTGGTGGTGGTGGTGGATGAGGGGAAGGGGGTGAGAAAAAAAAAATCCTCCAAAATTCATTTCAAACATTCATGCATATTTAATAGGCTGGGTGCCAAGACTTCACACAGCAGTATAATCCCAATATGCGGCAAGTCGTTATCGCTGTCATAGGCAATATGCAATAATTCTGCCACAGTGCACCTCTTTGGAGGAGAAGACCAAACAGTGTGGTGCTGGTGTTCAACACAGCTCCCAAAGTCAAAACCCACAGTTTTCCTCAACTACATACAGTACACACACATACTAAGAAAGAAACACACACACACTCCTCTCAGATTTTGTTCCTTCGCTGCCTCACTTTGTACTCGACAGCTCTCCCGTCCTCTCTCTGCTTTCTGATGGCTGTAAATGGGCGACGCGTGGGTGAGGCGGCGAGCGTCCCATCCGGTGGCAACTCCAAAATACAGCGCACAGTGTGTGTGTGTGTGTGTACTTGTACAGCTATACATGAGGACCAGTTTGAGTTTTAGACCATCAGAGTGAGGACATTTTGGGAAAGTGAGGACATTTTGGCCGGTTCTCACTTTCTCAGACCCCTTCCAAGGGCAGTTTGAGGGTTAAAGGGACAACGAGGAGTTTCTCCATCGGCAGAACGAAAAAAGCCTCATATTAATGTGGATGAATCTACGTTACCAACACTTGTTAATGGGCCAATTTTCGATAAATATATCGTTTTGTCTCTATCGTTATTTTGTTATTATTAGTGGTGGCGGAAATGCTGGGCGAACCGACCAGCGTTTCCTTACTTTCGGTTTCGCCGACGCTGCCCGGCGAGTCATGAGAATAACGCCGCCGAATCGCTGTTTATGGTCGGAACTACGACGGTATGTGATCGTCTTTGAACCTCTGACTTTAATTCTTGATGAATGAAAACATGAGTCTGTCTTGCATCGGTCAAAGAATTTTACGGTGCGCGGAGGCTCATAAATGTAGAGTGAAAACACTTTGCTTTTCCAAAACTCCTCGTTGTCCCTTTAAGACTTTAAAATAACTGGGTTTATAGTAAGCACTGCTATATTCTAATATATAAGGCTATTTTAGGCAAACTGCCTTCATACATCTGCTCAAAGTTTACTGCTGTTCAAATTACACATGATCTTAGAGCTAATAGCTGGTTGCGATTTAGGGTTCCCTTAATGAGGACAGAGTTAGGGATGAGGACCCTCTCCTTTGGGCCTTGGTCTTGGAATGACCTGCAAGTCAGGATGAGGACGGGATCTCTCATCCCTCTTTCTGGCTTTAAACAATCTCTCTCTGAACTATTAGTCACCAGTTGCACCTGTGACTCTTAGCTTTCAAATTGTGTTGCACTTTTGGGGTCTCTTTTTATTGTATCGATTATCATTGTCTTTTTGCTACCTTGGTCTTGCTATGTATGTTCTCGCTTGTTTTGATTGCTGATTCCTGACCAGGACATCCTTGGAAAAGAGATTGTTGAATCTCAATGGATCCTTCCTGGATAAATAAAGGTTAAATAAAAAAAAAAGGTTATTATAATTAGGTTTAAATTAGGTTAAGAGTAATGGTTAAGGTTATAGGGTAAGGGGCTAGGGAATACATTATGTCAATGAGTGTCCTCACAAAGATAGCCATACAAACATGTGTGTGTGTTTTACTCCTCCCTCCAACCTCCCGACAACCCCGACACTTTGGAGGGAGGTGACACACAACAACACCGCAAATTAGGTTTTACTCTTAGTTTCTGCAAACTCCTGAGACTTAAGAGAAATATTTATCAAATGGCACAATGGGGAAAGAAAGAAGAAACTTTTCCTCCCTCTGTGTCTCGCTCTCTCTCTTTTTTTTCTTTTACATCTTTCCCTTGTGGAAGTGTTTTTAATTTGCATGCTCTCCCCGGATGGGATAAAGAAGTGATCAGAAAATATGTCAGAGAAAGTGTTCAATAATGAAGCAGCGCCGGGAGAGCTGTTAAAATACAAACACATGGAGATATGAAGGGGAGGGGAGGGGAGAGGAGGGGCTGATGGTGATGGTGGCAGTGAGGTGGGGAGGGGGGGGGGGGGGGATGAATGATGTAAACCCCTCATGGGCTTTCCCCTGTGGGGCCACAACAAGAGACTGTCAGCACACACACACACACACACACACACACACACACACACACACACACACACACACACACACACACACACACACACACACACACACACACACACACACACACACACACACACACACACACACACACACACACTGATAAAAAGAGTGGTGCTGGGGGAGCAGCCAAATGCACAGCAGCTACTCTGTATTTGCATTAGTGCCCTTAATATGTGTGTGTGTGTGTGTGTGTGTGTGTGTGTGTGTGTGTGTGTGTGTGTGTGTGTGTGTGTGTGTGTGTGTGTGTGTGAGAGAGAGAGAGAGAGAGAGAGGGGGTCGTGTGTTGTGATATATAAGATCATTGAGCTGGTGGTCTCTCGGCCGCTCGGCTCATAGATCATTCATTAGCCTGGTTCAGTCAACAGGTGACACACAGGTTAGTGAGTGTGCAGAGATTTATGGCTCACACTGTAACACACCTGTGGAAATCACACACACACAAACACACACACACTAAAACTTTGATATAACTGTCTAAAAGTTACACCAGAAACATGTGTTGGTCAAAACCAGACGACAAGGTGCTATCGTAATTTACACTATATAATTATAATAACAATTCTAACAAATGTATTTATTTAGCACCATTTATAACAGATAAAACAAATAAGACGTAAATTGTGCCTATGCAGAACTAATGCTACACACCAGCTGGTGTTTTTATGTTTATTTAAAGGTATTCAGAAAAGAAAATGGATTTTGAGCCCACTATAGGTCTTAAAGGAATAGTTCACTCAAAATTGAAGAGATTTGCGCCGACGTCAGTGCAATTACTGACACCGGCGCAAATCTCGCGAGATTTGGACGGACCAGGAAGAGGAGCTTCCGTTACAAACAAGCTTGAAATATAGACTTATTTAATTTTTTACGGAACAATTTCGCATTTCGGGGCTTCAATACAAGACGGACATTACATACGAGCAGCATGGAGGTATTTGGATGTTCTTTGGTGTGTCTTTTTGTTACGAAGACAGTTGGTATCCATTTGCAACCGTTATATCGACATGCACTGCTACGCCGAGACCCCCTGTAACTCAGAGAAGCAAACGGAGGACTCTGAAACTTCTCCCAGCCCTTAGTCGACATGAGGGTGAGTAGATAATGAGTGAAATTTGAATTTTGGGTGAACTATTCTTTTAACATTAGTGTAATCACTCATCTATCAGACAATGTAGCCCAAACTTTGTGCAAAATTCTATTTTCGAGTAAATCCGGGGTGAAAGTGCGGTCGTTTTTTTTCACATTGGATAATGCTGACGCACAAATTATGCATCATGTTGCTTACGATTCATCAGCCAATGATATCAGGATCCGCCAATCAAACGTCTGAGAAAAACGAGGAGACTCGTCCACCGCCACCGACACAACCTCTCCTCCGTCCCTACTGAGACTGAGTAACCAACAAATTACTGTCATCGTCTCTGCTGATGAACTCATCTCAAAATCCGGCCACAAAGGGCAGAAGAAAACAAACAAAAAAACTTTACATTTGCTCAAGTAAAAAAAACAATACCACAAAAAAAACCTCCAATTAACATTTACAGTTAAAGCTTCGACACGTCTGACCTTTCTTCCTCTTATAGATCCGGTGGATCAGAGTTTGCTAAGAGTAAATCACACACACATACACACACACACGCTGCGTTTTAAATAACAAGGCAGTGAAATTGCCCTTTTCATACTCTACTGAGCAGAGTAATGGTGAAATGACAAGTGGTTACCAACTAAAGTGCTTCACTCACAGGAGAAACTGTGGAAACTGCAAATTCATCTTTTATAGACACATTTTGAAAACTCAGGAAAAACCTCAGCGTTGACTTTTTCTTTCTTTTTCTTTCTTTTTTGACAGCGTCCTTCACCCTCCGAGTTCAGCTGTGTGATGTCGTCTGGAGATCGAACTCTTGATCCTGAGCACCTGACCGTTTCAAAAAAAAAAAAAAAAAATTAGAAAAAAAAAACAGTGAACAAGCCCCCCGTCACCCGTTGTCCAGCAGCCACCTGCTTCCCATGAGCCTCTGGTGGGCTGTTGGCCTCCATTCATAAACGTTGGGGAAATTACACATGTCAGGTCTGACCTGGGCGGCCGTGTAATGGGCAGCACGCATAATTAACCCGGAGAACGTTTATTAGCCCCAGTGGCACTGTTCGCACGGTGTGACGGGATGTATGTGTGTGTGTGTGTGTGTGTGTTGTACTGTTACTTAAGTGAGGACGAAGTGCAGACGGGGGAAAATAAGGACGTTTTGGGAACGTAATTACATCTTCTGCAGAGGAAAGATTCTGTATTTTTGGAGGAGTGAGGACATTTTTTAAAATATATATATATATTTTTTTTTACAAAAATGGAGGACCATTTTGAAAAGTGAAGATGTTTTGGGGAAATGAAGACACATTTGAAAAAAAAAAATTTCAGCTCAGTTTCTGTTTGAGAATGGAGACTCGGACTAAGTTTTTTTTAAATCTACTTTCAGAAATATGAATGAATCTGGACGTGACTTCAAGTCAATATCCTGGTTTCTCCTAAACATTTCCTTTGATTATAATAAATGAATGATCAGTGGTTTCTCACTTCTTATATTCTGCTGCAGTGTGTTTGTTTTCCAGCGAATGGTGGTGTTCACGTTGGTCCCTGTCCTTGTGTTGACACCTTTCAGGTATCATCCACCGACTCAGACTGAAACAAGTCGAGCAGCTTTTTCTAAAGTCTTTGAAATCTCAGAGTTAGTGATGAAACGAGTTGTAAAAATAGAAAAGTAGATTTTGGATCGATATCATCAGCTTTGCTTGTATTGGACGCAATTGAGATTGAATTTTCAGATGGGTTATATATTTAAAGGGATAGTTGAACATTTTTGGCAAATTGGTCCATTGCCATAATCCCTATAGTCATAGCAGTAGGTTCGTTACCTTTAATTGTCGGTGCAAGCTATTTTTAGAACGGCGGAGCAGAGCCGCGAGCTGCTCAGAGCTACGCTACGGAGGCTCATGGGATTTCTTGGTTTCCCTCATCAAACTCATCAAATACACAATCCAACAACTCCACAACGCTCTGGTGGACAAGTTGTGACCTGCACATTCACCACGCTATGAGATAATAACACAACGTTACCAGACAGAGTTGTTTTAGAGGGAAATGCAGAAACTGCTTGATGAAAAACTGTCCCAGATGGGAACGCACATCATTGGTTTTGCATGAATTTACAATACATGAATACGTTAAAATATATATACAGTATATATATATCTTCGCAGAAAGTTGCAAAATGTTGCATGTCTACTTCACACAGGAGGGAACAGCCATTTTTCCTTGGGAATGTTACGAAGTGACGTAATTACGCAAAGTGAAATGTTGAAATGTAGAAGATAAACTAAACCGTGTGTGAGGACGTTAGACAACCCCAAAAAATACAAATGTTAGAATAGGGTGATGGGGCAATCACTCTTTTTTTCTTACATCTCCGATAATTTTAGCAAATTCCTGCAATTTAATCGCAAAAAGTTATGTAAATACCCAAAATATCCCATTGCATTTTAAAAGAAAACCCACTGTATAATAATAATAAAAAACAGTTTGTGTGTTTTTCTTTATATAGGACATGAACTCCTCACCCTCCAGTCTGAAACCTCTCATTCAGATTCTGCATCACTCACTTCCATCAATCCCCCCTTTCTCTCTCTCTGTCTCTCTTCTCTCTCTCTGTCGACAACAAAGTGAATCTCGTTTGGAAGCGAAACAATTACTGCGGCTCTGTCACAGATAGGTCTGCCGAGTGCCTCCGTCCCTGTGAAAGTATGCCAGGTTTTTGATGCGTCTCTTTCTCTGTCTCTCTGTCTCTCCCCCCTCCCCCCTCCCCCCTCCCCCCTCCCCCCTCCACCGTCTCATGGAGATGTTGGCCGGCTATCGCTGTTGGCCAGTCGTCCTGCTGTTTGAGATGTACTCCCTGTGCCTCCGTCTAGAGGGAAACTGTGACAGGCTTATCTCCCCTGACGCTCACTCACCTGGAAATAAAAAAAAAGGAGAGGAGGAGGGCGAGGCTGAAGGAGGTTTGCAGCTTCACCAGTCGCCTTCCTCCAGAGCTGAAACCCACCCTGCAAAAATAAAATAAAATTCCTCTTCACTTCAAGAATTTATTTAAGTCTTTGGGAATTAAATCTGCATGCTAAGAGGTATTAGGAGGCTCACATAGGAGATATAGTGTATTAATAATGGATAAATAAAGTTATCATAGAAAGCAACATGCCTGAAATGAATATACTGTATATAGATATATTAGGGCTGTCAATTGATTAAACTATTTGATTTATTGCAAATTATTATTGCACAAATCTGCTGCTTTATGCAAATGTGACTTGATTATACATCAACTAAAAACAGTAACATTAACGCCTCGCTGCATCTGGCTCCAATAACAACAACATGATGAGGTGTAATTGACCGTTAGCAGAGACAGTGAGCAGCAACTGATTGAAATGATGGGTCAGGTCAAAGGTCAATATAAGAGCACATGTGATAACAAGACACCCACGCACACACAGAGATTAAAAAAACACCAACACAAGTCACTAACTATCGACACTGAAGTTATATGAACACTGAGTTAAGTTCAAGGTGGCTCTATCTATCTATCTATCTATCTATCTATCTATCTATCTATCTATCTATCTATCTATCTATCTATCTATCTATCTATCTATCTATCTATCTATCTATCTATCTATCTATCGTTATTTGTGTGTTATGTTGTGTTGTGTGTTACTCATATTCCAGCAGCGCTCTCTCGACCCAGTTGAGCCAAATGGCCACTTCATACAGTGATGCAACATGATGCACTTTTATATCAATGTATGAAACCACAGAGAGAGAGAGAGAAGGAGAGAGAGAGAGAGAGAGAGAGAGAGAGAGAGAGAGTGGTCCAAACTTAAAGGGATAGTTCAACATTTTGGCAAATTCATGCAAAACCGCTGATGCGCGTTGCCTTCAGGGGCAGTTTTTCAGCAAACAGTCTCTGCATTTACCTCTAAAACAACTCTGTCTCGTAACGTTGTGTTATTATCTCATAGCGTGGTGAATGTGCAGCTCACAACTTGTCCACCAGAGCGTTGTGGAGTTGCTGGATTGTGTATTTGATGAGTTTGATGAGGGAAACCAAGAAATCCCATGAGCCTCCGTAGCGTACTGTAGCTCTGAGCAGCTCACAGCTCTGCTCCGCCGTTCTAAAAACAGCTTGCACCGACAATTAAAGGTAACGAACCTACTGCTATGACTATAGGGATTATGGCAATGGGCCAATTTGCCAAAATGTTGAACTATCTCTAAAAGTAAATATAACGATGTCGTGTGTGAAAACCCCCCCCAAAAAAACACTGTAAGTGTGTTGTTACTAATCTTTCTGTATGTTTTGTTTGAGACCAACTTCTTAAACTTCTGATATCCTGATTGTTCCTTTATTGTTTCCTCTCTGAAATTATAATTAATGTTGTAGCTAACGACACCGTTTTACATCAACTTCATTGACTTCCAAAAGGCTTTTGACAGCATCCATCGCGATAGTCTCTGGAAGATCATGAGAAGTTATGGCATCCCCTCCCACATAGTCAATATTATCCAACAATTCTATAACGGCTTCTCATGCACAGTAGGAACTAACACCACCAGCTTTCTGGTAGAATCCGGAGTCCGCCAAGGATGTGTGATGTCAGCATTACTCTTCAATCTTGCTATAGATTGGGTCATGAGGAAAACAACAGAAGACAAGTCAAGAGGGATTCGATGGACCCTCCACTCTAACATTGAAGACCTTGACTTTGCGGATGATCTAGCCCTTCTATCACATAAGCACACGCATCTGCAGGAAAAGACAGACAGACTGCAACATTATGGTCAACAGGTTGGATTAATCATAAACATCAATAAAACTAAAATCATGGCTATCAACATTAATACACCAATGCATACAAAAATAGAGGAGCAGATCTTGGAAAATACAGATCACTTCACTTACCTTGGAAGTATCATCCATCACGATGGAGGAACAAGCCAGGATATTAAAAACCGGATCAACAAAGCACGTACAGCCTTCATAAAACTTAAGCAAATCTGGAAATCAAGCCAATACAAAACAAAAACAAAACTAAGGATATACCAAAGCTGCGTACTGTCGACACTACTGTATGGTGCGGAATGCTGGAAGACTACAGAAAGTGACATACACAAACTATCCACTTTTCACACATCATGCCTGCGCAAAGTCCTACATATATTCTGGCCCAAGACCATCTCAAACAATAAACTTCTCAACATTACCCAACAAGACCACATGTACAATATAATCACAAGGCGAAGATGGTCCTGGATTGGCCATGTCCTCAGGATGGACACCAACGCTATCCCAAGAGTCGCTCTACATTGGACCCCAGAGGGCAAAAGAAAGAAAGGGAGGCCCAAAATGACATGGCGTAGGACTATAGAGAAGGAACTACAACAGCACCACCAGAGCTGGGGAACCATCGAGAAGATGGCCAAAGACAGACAGAAGTGGAGGGACTTTGTTGCTGCCCTATGCGCCATCCGGCGTAATGGGGATAAGTAAGTAAGTAACGACACCGTGCTGCTGCAGGACACAACTGGACACAAAACCAAAAACAAAAAAAAGAAAGAAAGAAAGAGAAAGAGAGAAGTGTTCTCTGGTTGGTTCATCCTGCTGCAGTGGATTCAGGTGATGGTGAACATTTCGTGATGGTTACACAATCACACAAGTCTTTCATTAACACCTTGCCCCTCAGGTTTCCATGGAAACAAGCTTGGCAACTGCACACATGTGAATGTGTCGGGGAGAGGAAGGTCTGTCTTCTCACTCAGCGAGAGAGAGAGAGAGTGTGTGTGTGTGTGTGAGAGAGAGAAAGAGAAAGAGAGCATATGGCGGCAGCAGCATCATGTGCAAGAGTGTGTCACTGAGTAAATATATCTGTGTGTGTGTGTGTGTGTGTGTGTGTGTGTGTGTGTGTTGTGTATATGGTCGCACATGTGTTTCCAGTGAGGCATGCATTTGCTGCGTATAAGCATGTGCTCATTTTGTGTGTGTGTGTGTGTCAGTGTATGGGTGACTGCTTGTGCATTTGCATGTATTTGCATTTTAAATTGTGTTTATGCAAGTAAGCAAACTTACAAACTGCACGAGTGTGTGTGTGTGTTTGTGTGTGTTTCTTTCCTTTTTCCTTCTTTTGTCCACATGTGTTTACGTTTTTGTGTGCGAGTGTGTGAATATGTATTTTTTTCAGTGTTGTGACAGAATGTGAATGTGTGCGAATAAAGTGTGTTTATTTATAAAAGAAAGTGTGTGTGTGTATGTGTGGGTTAATAATACACACAGTTCAGTGTGTGATGGGTTAACACACACCGAGGAGAAAAGTAAAGTGCGATCGGTTTGAAGATGAACAATACTCGATCCACTTTTGAAAAGCTGCTGATTGCCCACACACACACACACACACACACACACACACACACACACACACACACACACACACACACACACACACACACACACACACACACACACACACACACACACACACACACACACACACACACACACACACACACACACACACACACACACACACACACACAGGCGTCCTTGCTTGAGTCCTCACTAACAGCCGTCCTGTATTATCTCACCCAGCAGACACAAATTACTCTCCTGTGACATTTCAGTGTTCAAAAAGAGAAATTTCATTTGACCAGTTTGACTGTGGACAGTCGTCCTGACACACACACCAACATAACACAACACACGACACACGACACACACACACACACACACACACACACACGACACATCATTAACTCCACTACAGAGCTGCCTTGAGGGGAACAAAAACAAAACAAAATCCCGAGGCTCATGGGAGCTGAGGTGAGTCGAGACTTTTACATACGTGTTCATTTGTGTCAGCTTTGATCTGTGTAGTGTTGTTTCTTCAAGTCCACTTCACCTACACACACACACACACACACACACACACACACACACACACACACACACACACACACACACACACACACACACACACACACACACACACACACACACACACACACACACACACACACACACACACACACACACACACACACGGTCTGTTCCTCCTTCAGATTGTTCTCCTCTCTCTCACTGTGTGTTCAGTGTCCACATCGACAGCAGACTAGGGGTGTACCCGAACCCGAATACGTATTCCGAAGTACACAAATAATGCTTTGATCCCGAATAGTTTTTCTGTCTGAAGTTTCTCCTCATTATTCAGGAGCTTTTTTCTAAAGAAAAAGAAACGTTTGGATCAGCAACAGCAACATAACCAGGTGGTTCTGGTTCACACTCCAACACAGTCGGTGGCGGCCGGTAACGCACCTTAACGTTGGTGCGCCGCCATAGAAGCACAACAAGAGTAGAGCGCCAAACACGAGCAGGCAGCGCTGAGTCACCCTGTTTCATTTGTGTCTAGTTCACGTTAGGGTTGCTAAGAAACAGCAACTCCCAGCATGCATTGCATCACATTAGACAGGAAGTGCTCACCAATATTTCCAGGGTCACCGTTCAACAATTTAGCATTTTTCTCATAGACAATAATGGGAAAAGAAGCGGCTATAACACGGTGGATAATTCTTTTTGAGTGTCACAACCCCACGCGAAACGACTCGTTTCACTACCAGAATTTGATCCATTCAGTCCGATTACGTTTGGAAAGTCTAGAAGAGCCGCACGATTAAATCATTTTATTCCCGTTCTAGTTAGCCGAGAGCTAAAGCGGAAGTTAGCCGGCTAGCGTGCCATAGTCGTGCGAATCTGAATACAAATAGTGTACTGGCTGTACACATTACAGAAACATATTATGCCTCTTTTCCACAAATTAAAATAGTTCCCAGGTGTCTTAAAGACATGTCTGTGACATGCTTTGGTCAAAATCCCCCAAGGATCAAACATCACAGCTCTTCTCATCCTCTCAAAACAACCCTGTTCAGAATGGCTGGTTTCAGTGCCTGTCCCTTTAAATGCAAATGAACCACCGCTCACCAGGCCACGCCCCCTTCTACAGGTACCAGGTAGGGGTGGTTGTATGCAAATTGAAAACCAATGACATCATTGTCAGACAACTGAGGGAACAGCTCGTAAAACCACATGGATTTTAACCTCGGGAGCCTGAAAATTACTGATTTTTTTTATTTTTTTTAATTCTTACATTTTGGGGGCCGGAAGGCAAAACAAACACCCAAATATGAGTTAAAGAGCCTTCAAAAAGTGATATTTCTATAATATGTCCCCTTTAATAATCATGGTCCCTGTTGAGTTACCGCAGCTTCATCTCCTGTTGGACATGACCACACACACAGACACTCATAACTGGTACCCCGTTTACAACTAGCATTAACATATATTTTCAGTGATCTGACTTTGATTGGACAGAGCTTGACCACATGGAAGTACAGGTGTAAACGCACCCAAGACGCATTGAGGACGGATGGTGATCTGATTGGCTCAGGGACGCATTGTGACCACATTGAACACAAGTATAAATGGTAATGCGTCCTGTATCAGCATACAACTACGCTAGCGGAAATACTTCTATCTATTTTCCTTTTTTCTTTTTTAATTTACCCGTGCAAATATGTGATCAGATCTCAATCTGGAAACTGGAGACGCATATTAATGCCAGGTGTAAATGCTATCCAGTCAGATTGTATCCAGATACAATCTGGATACATGACGCATGTTAATGCCAGGTGTAAATGGGTGTGAGTTCTGACATTATCATCCTCCAAATACACACACACACACTAGACGCTTCGTCCAGGCTGTGAGACCACACACCTGCAGTCGGTTGTCATGTGATCACACGTGACTTCAGAAGACAAAACCAAATGTGGAGGACGATCGATGTCATCAGCTGTTCTGCTGTTAAAAACACAAAAAGATAAAAAGAAGAATGTGTAAGATCTTACGCTTATACACAAACGTATGTATGCAACATCTGTTTTTCTCACTCTATATCACTGCATGTTGCAGGGATTTTCATGGGAGGAAGTGTAAATATCAAACATGTCTGACATTTATGACTCCAGATCAGTCGGAGGCTCTGGTTCGATCGGAGCAGTGAGATGATCGTATTGACAAAACGCATCCCAAGATCATTTGGACGTCTTGAATCAGACCACGTGGGGGGGGTACAGTCATCCAGTGTGTAACACGGGACATGTAGAGCAGGAGCAGGAGAGTGAGATGAGTCCAGGGGAACAAACGAGAAGTGAACGCTAACGAGCTGAACTGCTCCTAAATTTGGCTCCGAGAGCAGCAGCGACGGCGGTGGAGTCTGTGATGTGGCAGATCCAGGATCTGTAGAGGTCCTGATTGCAGAATGAGCTGCAGCTGGTGACCCTCAGTCTGGCACACACACACACACACACACACACACACACACACACACACACACACACACACACACACACACACACACACACACACACACACACACACACACACACACAGTGAGGACACAAGTAAAACAAAACTTTTTTTTCCCCCAATCTTTATTTAAATTCATCAGCAATGACAAACAAATAACATGGGGTACATACATTCGATTCATAGAGAGGATTTAAAGGCTTTGTGTTAAAATAAAATATTAGAACATGGGGTCCTACATACATTAATTTTACATAGAGGATTTTAAGGCTTTGTAGAGAGTCACAGTCCGGATGTTTCAAAGTACATCCTCATTTCATTCTTAAATTGGTGGATATTTCAGTCCATTTGCATTTATGAATATAGAATCTTCCATATCCACAAGTTTCCGAACGTCTATCATCTATGGTCAAAAACAGAAGCCGGCTTTGCATTTCCGGTGGAAGTGTACGTTTACGTTTCCATTAACGCTGGCTTTCAACACAGATTTGGGTCAATTTGTGCGATATCAACTGTTAAAAGCTGGTGTGATGATTCATGCGTTTTACAGATTTTCATTGAAAAAAAAAAAAAATCCATGCATTTACCGCAACTACTGAAACTATGGAAACGTAAACATAAAATTCCACCAGAAGAGCAAAACCGGCTTACGTTTTTCACGTTCAGAAAAAGGTGGATAATGTAAGAAGGTTTAACAAGAAGACATGACTTTGGTCCATGTCTTTTTTTCTCAAAGTAAAAAATAACATCCTTTTTTTGCAGGTTGATCTTAATCCCAGATAGTGATTCAAACATATTTTCGGCAAAATCAATCCAGAAGAACTTTATTCATAAAATAAATGTACAATCATTTCTGTACAGAATACACAGGAATCAGAGAGATCAGTCTGTATTTTTTAAGAAAATGGTTTGTTGGGTAAATTAGGTGTATCGTTTTATAATAAACATCATTCACTATTTTTTTATAGTAAATCCATACCATTTTCCAGTTAACTCCATTAAAAAGACCATTCCAATAACCTTCGGCATGAGAATTAATAGAGCATTGCAAAGTAAAACAAAACTTCCTTGTGTCTCAGTTTTGCTCCACGATGCGTTCACATCCTTTCTTCCTCTTCTTCGTCTCTTTGCCTGTTTTCCTCTCACACCATCATAGCGCTCCTCTTTTATTCTCTCTCTCTCTTTCTCTCTCTCTTTGTCCATGTGCCACTTTCTTTCTCTCTCTGTTCTCCGTATGCTTCACTTTCTTCTCCCTCGCTTTATCTCTGTGACTCAGTCTTTCCCTCTGTCTCTCTTTCCACTTCTGACTCACTCGCTCTCTATTTTAATCTCCGTCTGTGTCTACATTCCCACTCTCTTTTTCTGTCTCTGTCCAGATCTCTCTATTTGTCCTTCGCTCCCCATTTCACCTCTCTCTGACTTCACTCTTTCTTTTTCTTTTTTGTTGCTTTCATTCAGTGTCTCTCTTCCTCTATTTATTTATTTTTTTACTATATATCTCACTTTCTTTTTGGCCTTTTTCCCCGTCTTCAAACATCCCTCCTTTCAATATACATCTCTCCTCCCCGCTCTCTGGATTTTGTGCTCACACCAAATATGGACACAAATCCTCTCCAGCCTTTTCTGTCTATCATCCTTCTCTCCCTCTGTGTACAACCTGATTGACTCAGCCCCCTCCCACCCCACCTCCACACACACACACACACACACACTCCTCCGAAAAGCACACACTCCACCACGCATATGTATCTGAATTAGCCCGGATTGCTCGCAGCGACTTCCATCTTAATAAGTGCGTTGTTTATGGGCCTATAAGCAAAATGTTGCCTGCACAGTTCATTACTGCTGAGTGGGGAGGGAAAGTCCCAGGAGGCAACACACACACAAATATACACACACACACACACACACACACACACACACACACACACACACACACACACACACACACACACACACACACACACACACACACACACACACACACACACACACACACACACACACACACACACACACACACACACACACACACACACACACACACACAGCAGCCTGCCACACTCTGGTTTCGCTCCTGTATCCCGTCTCCTATTTATTCTCTGTTCGCTCTTTTCTTCAACATCACACATCAGAGGTGATTCAATATTTTCCTACCACGTTTTTTTTTTTAATGAGGCACCTTTTATGAATGGTTTAAGGGGGGTTACACATGTCAGTATTAATGGGGAATATGTCATTTAATATTTATCCATGTTTTATTTAATAACGACTTGTAACCTTATTCATGAGGACGGCCTCTGGGAAAACGCCTCCCGTGGACATTTAGTCCACTCAACATCTGGAAAAGTGCAGCTGAACATCTGTGTCATGAAGATTTACAACTGTGGACTGATTTGTTTATTGATAATAATTACAGTATCTGCTTAACGTCTCTCTCAACAGGAGCAGAACATCATAACCTCCATGAAAAGCAAGATTTACTGCAGGCTGACAACTCAAGAGTATAAACGCCTCAGAACTTGATACCGATAGTTTAAAAAGGAAATCTCTACTGTCAGCTCATCCTGCGAGATATCAGTTATTCTATTTTTTTTATAACCTTTCTTGGCTATAAAGACTTTTTTTTTTTCCACCCCTCAGTCTGTTCCTCTTGGCAGTGCAGTGCAGCCAAAGTGCAGCAGTCAGCATGAATCAAGAAGTACGACACCTGCACAAGCGGTTTACACGGATTACATCTGTTATCTGAATGGTTTTTATAATTCCAGGAATATAAGTATCATGTTGTTTATAAAATGAAACACACACAATCATGGAAATGTTTAAGTTTAAACTGTTGATTGGTGCATATCTTGACCACTTATTGACACCTTCACCTTCAATGTAACATCAAACCACTTGCAGGAACTAAAAAGGCTTTGGTAACAATGCTGGAGGTGAAACCGGCTTTATATATAATGAAATACATCTCTGCACACTTCTGCAAATTCTTCACAACAGAGCGGTTTGTCTCTACAAACATGACCAACGTAGATAGAAATGCTTCTGTACTTGATTGGGACAGAAGGGGAATTGCCGTTTGTAATGACACCAAAGTTATCTGGGTGAGTGATCACATTTTTTGCTAGAAATAAGGTCCAGATTGTAAAAAAAAAAAAGGCAATTCCCCTTTAAACCAATCAGATCAATGGAAGAAGTGATGCTAACACATTTTTTGTTCCCTTTTTAGTGAAAAAGCAACATTTACAGTCTCTCAGAATCAAATTTGAAATCGAACATGAGCTGCACTTCTGTGGCCGCCATGTTGCATGTAAACAAAAGTCGCTACACGTCACCATCGCGTTAAAGGGATAGTTCAACATTTTTGAAAATTGGCCCATCGCCATGATCCCCCTAGTAATAGCAGTAGGTTCGTTACCTTTAATTGTTGGTCCAAGCTGCTTTTAGATCGGGGGAGAAGAATACCGAGCGGCGCAGCTACACTACGGAGGCTAATGGAATTTCTTGGTTTTGCTCATCAAACTCATCAAATACACAACCAAAAAACTCAAAAACGCTGTGGTGGACAAGTTGTGACCTGCACATTTACCACGCTATGAGATAATAGCGGAAAGTTAAGAGAAGTGAAGCAAATACTCGGAACTACTTTCTTCAGTGAACCACTGGTCGGAGGGACACAGTGTGCGCACCTCAGCCAGTGCCGTAGTATACGGACGTATCTGCAGTAAACAGGCGCTTTTGAAATCACTCCGCCGAGCAGCCGTCTAGAGTGTAAAGTCCGACTTTGCCTCTAAAACAACTCCATCTCGCAACTTTCCGCTATTATCTCATAGCGTGGTGAATGTGCAGGTCACAACTTGTCGACCACAGCGTTTTTGAGTTTTTTGGTTGTGTATTTGCTGAGTTTGATGAGCAAAACCAAGAAATTCCATTAGCCTCCGTAGTGTAGCTGCGCCGCTCGGTATTCTTCTCCCCCGATCTAAAAGCAGCTTGGACCAACAATTAAAGGTAACGAACCTACTGCTATTACTAGGGGGATCATGGCGATGGGCCAATTTTCAAAAATGTTGAACTATCCCTTTAAGCTCAACTATGTAAAAAACCCGTTTGTTATTGGTTCCCAAATTTTGGAGGAATTACAAGTTGCCCTCAGCGACTCCTTCTCCACATGGATCTGCAAAGAGAAATAAAATCCAAGTCTCCCATAAAAGACGTGCTAATCCACTTGCCAAGTGGTCATTGACCTCTTGGGGAAACGGTTAGCATCGTCGCCCGCGGAGCAGAACACCCGGGTTCGAAACCCACTCAGGGCAGACCAGACAACATCGGTCACAGTGGGTCAGTGGAGACGTATACGTACCGACGTGATGACGTGGCGCTCTGGTTCTTTGGAGGCACAGAAGTTGAACTAGCAAAGCATTAGCACTAAAGCACCAGCACCAAACTAGCAGTGCAGGTTTGTTTTAGTGAAAAAGGGCTAATGGATCACCATGATGATAAAGATATAGTTTCTACTTTATGGAAACAGATGCAGAACTTTGACTTCTCAGAGGAACTCGTCCACCTCACAACATCTGGGAGCCGCTGTGACCTGCAGGAGAGACAGTGAACGACTCTGGGACATGGAGTGGGAGTGGGTTTTGGAAACAGATGGCTGTTCAGCGCGGCAAGAAAAGAGTTAACGCTCAAACTGTGCGTGACAGAAGCGTTTTCTCTGTGTAGCTTAAGCGTGGGATCAGACATACGAATTAACACACCAACAAGCATGTACACACACTAACACACACACACACACTTGTACAGATACAGTGCGACAGCTGCGACATCACGCTGGTTATTACCGTGTTCGGTCCCCGTGGAGCGGCGCTGATGGAGCGCTGCTGTCAGGAGACTTGGGTCAAATGAGTCAAGAGTCCATGAAACACAGCGACAGGAGATAATCTGGCCCCGCTTTGTGCCTTTTATGCTTAAAGTGGCGATTACATCCAAGTCACACACACACACACATACACACACACACACACACACGAGCCACGGTTTGTTAAAAACTTGAAGTCAAACCTACAGAAACCCAGCAGGATGTGTGTGTGTGTGTGTGTGTGTTTGCGAACACCTCACGCTGCTGCTGCTGAGGAGCTGTTTACTACAGCTTTAAAGATTCAGCCTCCTTCAGTCTTCACCTCAGACGCCGTGCGTGCGTGTGGAGCGGTGACATCAATTTGTGGCATTTGCAAAAATGTAAATCTCCTGCTCAACATGTACATTTCACCACAGATTAAGTCTGTAAGGTTCAACGTTGTGAATCACATTAAAAGGTGCAGATTTTAGTTTTATTTTAAAGGGGAAACATGCTGCATGCTCATTGCCTCCTCAACGCTGATTCTCATTTATTCCTCAGGTACTGAAATTGTGAACTGAACAATGAGGCTTTTTGGTTGCTGTTGTTAAAGAAATAGGTCAACATTTTGGCAAATTGGCCCATTGCCATAATCCCTATAGTCTTAGCAGTAGGTTCGTTACCTTTAATTGTCGGTGCAAGCTATTTTTAGAATGGCGGAGCAGAGCCGTGAGCTGCTCAGAGCTACACTACGGAGGCTCATGGGATTTCTTGGAATTTTCCACTTCTTTGTGAAGCTCATCAAACTCATCAAATACACAATCCAAAAACTCCAAAACGCTCTGGTGGACAAGTTGTGACCTGCACATTCACCACGCTATGAGATAATAACAGAACGTTACGAGTTGTTTTTGAGGAAAATGCAGAGACAGACTGCTTGCTGAAAAACTGCCCCCAACGGTAACGCTCGTCAGCGGTTTTGCATGAATTTACGTCTAAAACAACTCTGTCTTGTAATGTTCCGTTATTATAGCTCTGAGCAGATCACGGCTCTGCTCCGCCGTTCTAAAAATAGCTTGCACCGACAATTAAAGGTAACAAACCTACTGCTATAACTATAGGGATTATGGCAATGGGCCAATTTGCCAAAATGTTGAACTATTCCTTTAATTCTCCAACAGCATCAGATCAATTAGAGTTTGATACCCAGCTATGCCAGAACAAAAACTTTCTTTTCTCCATTTTCAGGTAATGCAACCTGCTTAAGACAAGCAGAGAGATGATGTATGTCGCTCCTTTGTGAAGTTAAATTGCACTTTGTGTGAAATAAGTCATTGGATGACTATATAAAAAAAATGTTTAGAGCTCTGGTTTGGTCTCCACCGACTCCTTTTAGCAGCTGCATCCGTCACTTTCTTTCCCAGCTTGTTGCTAAAGTTTTCAAAATCAGTTTAGTCAGTTACTTGAAGCTGAAAACATCTGCCACCGCTGAAAGTAAAAAAGACTTGAGAGTTTAGAGGGACTTTGTTTTACATCGACTGACGATTTGAAGGAGACTCTTGCAGGTAAAGATGTTTAAATGTCTCATATGTGTAAAACCTAAAAAAGTACATGAATCACACATAATCCAGTGCCAACAATGTTTCCAGCCCCATTTTCTAACATCGACTTCCAATCTCTGCAGACACACACACACTCACAGCAGCAGCACTAACAGTGTTGGAGAGATACTGAGGAATCTGTGTCTTTGTCTAAACTCCCCAGAGACAAAAATAATTACTTTTCCATGAAATCCACACAATGTGAATTTTGTTTTCCTCTGTAATTTTGCAGATAATTGAATTAAATACCCCAGAGGCGCTGTAGCTACTGTCACAAACACACACTCTCTCTCTCTCTCTCTCTCTCTCACACACACACACACACACACGAGAAAAAGGGAGAAGAGAAATCTAAAAATTTGTCTCAGCGTCGACTTATTATATCGCTGCCATTAGTCGACTTATCTGAATGCGCTCCGTGTCGGTCTGGATAATGCTGGATTGACTGACACCGCCAGAAAAAAACCCAAAAACAACAAAAATAATTGCCTTAAAAATAACACAAGCAATCACAGCGACACACAGACACAGAGATACAGACAGATGCACATGTATACAGGCATGCAGACACATTCAAACAGATATACGTAGTTTTACAGACAAGGGACTACAAAGCGTCTTGCAGCTCTTGTATTTGCTTGTTGAGCTTTCATTAAGTGTGATGGAGGTGTGAGGGTTTTCGTTTGATCACTGGCTTATCTGCATCCCAATTACTCCGGCCTGTTAGCTGCCGACGGGAGTGAGCGGCTAAGCTAAGACGGCCTTGAAGTCCAGCTCCCCTCCCCCCTCCCTTTTCACTTCAAATTAGGCTTTCTTTACACTTTTATTTATTTTTTATTTATCTAAATGGGAGTTTTTAGCCTAACATATATTTGGCTTTGGGCTGTTGACAGCAGAGGGAGTGGTGTTTTTTTTTTAATTTATTACTGAGCTTAAGATGAAAGGGATGCGATATCTCCTGTGATCTGATCCCGTGTCAGATTTAAATTCACTCCAGTCAGCAGCTTTAACAAATGTAAACAAATAGAGGTAGATTGTGTTTTTGTGTCACCGATGATAATAACTTAAAGAAAGTACAGGCAAAAGGACATCGTGGACATAATTTACGACAGATACAGATGCTGGTGGGTGAATAAAATAAAAAGAAAGAAAATCGTGATTTATGTTTTAAATTGGATAGAAGCTTTATGATCCTTTTATAGGCAGGAAAGTAATTTAACTCGTGAATTCCCATTTAGGAGCTCAATAGTGGCTCAGTGCTGAATATTTAAGCTGCCATGAACTTTGTGAAGGGGGGAAACTTTCATATGATCAAATCTGCAGTTTTTTCCCCCCTCTTCTTTTCCCTCTTTACAGCTCCTCTCTCTGGGTGACAAATATTAAAATTGCATCGTCAGCTCAGCTGTGATGTACAGTATGTTACATCCAAGTTAAAAGCTTATTGAAAGGCAGAGGAGCCCACCCAGATGGTCGCCAAGCTTTTAACTTCAAAAATCTGTCTCTCTCTCCCTTTCTCTGGGTCTGTATGAAACAAAAGTGGAGTTTGTAAGATGTTTAAATCATTCTTCAGTTTATGAGCAGATTGAGTTTTGTTAGAAAATCTCATATTAAACTAAGGAGGTAAAAAAAAAAAATCATGTTATTAATGAAATGTGAGGAAGTTAAGCCAAGTCCATGGACAGACACTACAAAGTTAAAGGTCCCACATGTCACACTTTGATAAACCTCCAGTGTTTTCTTCTAACGTTTTATTTCCTTAAATCTAGTTTTACATCTCTCTTTGTATATCAGAAGAGTGTCGCTCTTCTAATTGGCTGACTGATTTTTGAGTGATCCAATAAAAATAGAGCAGAGTTCAGAATTAAACACTCAGAGAAACCCAATTCTGCAAGTGTTAGATGGTGGGTCCAGGTGACTGCTTCGTTGTGACATCACAAAGTGACAGGAAGTCCTGACGGCTGGTTTTAAGGCTCAGTTTCTGAATACAGGCTGTGTGCATTTCTCTGTGGACTGAGGCTTTGATACTTTCACAGTATTAATATAGATCCTATGCTGCTTTATAATCACACTACACATCTACCTTTATACTGTATGGCGCTTTAATACAAACATCTGCCTTTTTAGTGTATGGAGCTTTAATACAAACATCTACCTTTATACTGTATGGAGCTTTAACACAAACATCTACCTTTATACTGGAGCTTTAACACAAACATCTACTTTGATGAAATATGGGACCTTTAAGTAATTTGAATCAGGATAGTAATGTGAAATTTCCACTTCTACCGACAGTGAGATAAAGTATTTTTATTTAAGGCATTTGTTTTTCATAAAGCTTTGAAGTTTTATTTCCATCATGTCGAGTTGATCAGACAGGTTTTAAATCAAACTCAAGTTGAACAGTAGAGTTATCATCCTAACAGGCTGCTTCAACGATCAGACAGGACCGTATAGGTTGTGTGATTTTAATGGACACCTACACTCCTCCTGGTTCACAGCTTGGTCAAAGAGTTTGTTGATGCAGCAACATTTAGGTTTTTTTGTGCTTTTTTTGCTGAGTAGCGTTTTCATATTTTTGTTTTATGTTTTTAACTTTTTGTTGTCCGTAACATTACCATGTTTGTGGTGACTGCCTGCCTGCCTGCCTGCTCGTAAAGCCCACAGCATGAATATACATCAAGGAGGAAAAAAAAAAACAAGCATCAGGCCCTGCATGTCTCTGGTGGAGCGGTGTAATAGCCACACTCAGTCATTTGGCATTATATAACAACCAGTGGCGTATCCAGGATATTTTTACTGGGGTGGCCAAGATGGGACACAAAGCTAGTGTGGGGTGGCCATGGCATAACAAAACTATTGTGATATACGCAGCCGACCGCGGTTCAAATCTTGGCTGGAGGTTCTTTACTGCATGTCACATTACCTCTCTCTCGCCCATGATTTCCTGTCTCATAAATGTCAAGAAGAAAGGTTTACTGGTAAAAAAAAAAAAAAAACTATTAAAAAACAGTATTTTTTTCACAGTTCTTGGTACTCTCTGGTTGTTTTAACATGTCGGTTTTTAATCAGTAATTGTTCAGGATAGGGTACAGCTTTTCTAAGAGTCCTCACCTCTTCACAATTTGTATCAGGGTAGCAAAATTCACCTGCTCTTAACTCATCCTATAGAATAACATTCATCAGTCATTAGCTCATTATCTGTATTAGCCTACCTGTATTGTTACCTGTGTGTTCTTTACTAATTGAAGCCCTATCTAGTGATTAAATAAACACAGCAATCTAGGCAACAGAAGAAACCCAAAAACTCAAATTAAAGCTTAATATTTAAAGATAGGCCTCATTAAAAAGTGTAGGCCTATCTGTAAGCAAAAATAAACTATGCTTGTAAGAAAAAACTGAAATTGCTCTTAACATGCTTGGTTTATGTTATTATTTATCTTACATCTAAATTTGTTGGAGATACTGGAATTTGATTTTTTGGTTTGTTTTTTGCCAGCACACGTGGGTTTTTGTTTAATCACAAGATGCTGCCTAAATTAGTAAAGCAAACGTAGGTAACAATACAGGTGACACAGATGGTGGCCAGATGGCTGAGCAAGTAGCTACACCATTGTCTCTTCAACCATATAAAAATTATCTGTATGCAGCCTATGGAGTGGGTGGGACTTTAACCTGTAATTGTAAGCCTAAAACTGGAAGAAGTTGCTATTATTATTATTATTATTAGAAAACTATAGTATTTACAGAAAAGCATCAGCACTGAGCTTCAGATTTTTGATCACAAGTAAACAATTTACAGAACAAGTTTCTTAGAAACACAGAACATGGATATTCTTAAGTGCATCTAGGGCTGAACGATTTTGGGAAAAGATCTAATTGCAATTGTTCGGGCAGATAATACAATTCTGATTTGATTCACGATTTTCTTAAAATAAGCTTCAGTGCAATATTCATTATGTATAGCTAGTAAATGTACAAACATGACAGAAAATTACAGCATGACATTAAAACATTAAATGCCATGCTCTAATGCAAGAATGAAAACTAAAGTTAAGTAGTGGGGGCCAGAGATGTTCACAAGTCTTTTTTTTTTTTTTTTTACCAAATCCAAGTCAAGTCTCAATTCTCTAAAAAATAAAAATCTCCTGTCTCCTCTGGTTGTAATGACACTTCTATCATCTGCTGCTTTCCGGTCTACTAAGAATAGGTACTGCACAGCTATATAGTCTAGTCCTATTTCACAGCAAACATATTAACAGGAGGACTTAGCCTAGGCTACAGTAGCCTGATGTGTGTCAGTTATGCAGCAGCTCGTCCCCGACCCCGTGACGGAAGGTCTGACCACAAACGGACGCTAACTTGTGCCTCACTGGTGTCGCTGGTTCACAGTCACCTGTCTGTCACTCACCTGCAGCTGACTGCGCAGTCAGAGGATCTGCTGTTCCTCTCTCTTTAGCCTGGTGTCTGACTGCACTCTGTATAAAGTGTGTTAATTTCAACACTGTACAATTAGCGCGATATAGCGCATTTACCGTTTATTAGCGGTCAAGCGCGACCTATGCGCCCGTATGTGTGTGTGTGTGTGTGTGTGTGTGTGACAGAGAGAGAGAGAGAGAGGAAGAGAGAGAGAGAGAGAGAGAGAGAGAGAGAGAGAGAGAGAGAGCGGAGCGAGGCACAGCTACAGTGACTGTGTGTAGAGGAGTGTGTGACAGCGTTCCTCTTGTTTCTTGTGTTGACGAACTTAACCAACAACTACCTATCAAATTTGGGGTGGCCACAGGGGTGGCCAATGAGTTTTCAGGGGTGGCCAGTGCCACCCCAGGCCACCCCCCAGAATCGCCATTGATAACAACACAGGGTATCGTACAAGGCTCAGCTGTAGGGAGGTCAGGTGTGCACTGTTATTGACCTCATTCGCTATTCTAAAACACACACACACACACATATATATATATAAAGGCAGTGTCTGCTCAGTCTGAAGACTCCAGCCTGAGGCCATGAGAGTGTAAAGAGACAAGTGTGAGGATGTGAAGCGACGTGAGGTCGTGCACACAGAGGAGCGGTCCTCTGTCCGTCTCTGAGGGTCTCTAGTTACAAGGTAATAACACTTGGACCTGTGTGCATATCCCATGATGCATTGCGGCTGGCCAAACACTCACTGACCCCCCCCCCCCCCATTCTTCTTCTTTTTCTACACCTATACCACCCCCTTGTGCACCACTCTGCCTGGATGCACACAGCAAAAATCATAAATTACACAGAAACACAAACACCATAACATAAAGCAGCGCAGCGCCTGCTATACGTTTATTACTTTCAAAGTCAAACTAGAAAGTAAAAGCGCTGTTATAAATATGTATGTTGACACAGCAGCCAGGTTACTGCAGGGCATGTGAACTCATCGTCTCATTTCAGCCGTTTCTAACTCCCAGTAAACTGATTTCTCCTCCGCATGTAAACAAAGTAAATTAACATTTCTCTATGAAAACATTACATAAGTCTTAATTCAATAATAAGCATTCGCTCAGAGACAAATGGACTTGTTGGTTGGTTGTTTCTGGCCTCATATTTTTTGTTAGTTTTTTTTTTTTTACCTAGTTGCAGTTATTCCGCAAAGATTTCACTGTCCGACTGGTTTAGTCCGGCCGAGGGGATTAGAGGGCAATTAAGAAATAGGTTCAAAATATTCCTTGCAAATCAGTGTCCTGAAGGACGATAAAACGCTGCAACAACCCCAGTAATTGTGTCCTGTGTGGCGTCCAACCTCCCGGGCAACAGCGGGGAAATACTTTTTAATTACCTTTTTTTTTAATATACATAATAAATAAATGCATTTATCAACAGCAGTGCGGTCATGCAGTGAGCAGGTCGGGCTGGACGATGGAGTTTACATTTTTCATGGTTAGCTTTAGGTACCATAGTGTAGTAGTGGTCTCACATGGTCAGAGCTTCCACCTCAGGTCTGGCTGCACCGTTATTATTCAGCTATAGAACGGAAATCACACTCTTTTGCATTTCTTTAACAAAATATCAATCGCCCCCGGGCAGCATCAAACCCGGAGGATGTTGTTTCTGCAACAGGAACATGGTTGTGGATTGGAAACATTTGCTTTAATCTCCCACAAAGAAAAAACTCAACAAACAAAACAAAAACAAAGATCCACTGTCCACTGTGATCGCACCATCAGAGCTTTGGCTTCCAGTTTCTGCATGAAGAGGTTGTTGTGGTTGAAACCGAGGGGCAGCGAGGCCGTCAACGGGAATCCAGGTTTAGGAGAATCTGCATTGTTTTTTATTTATCGTTTTATTTATTCATCGAAACGGCAAAACTGTTTTTTTTTTTTTAAATGGGTCCGATAGTGACGTTTTCGGCACTAAAAACTCATGGTTTGTGAGATGATGATGTAGTCCCGCCTCTCTAACCTGTAATCTGAGTTGCAACACAACAATAATGACAATGGCGGATGATTGTCAGATCCCCCGGATACTGCGCCCGAAACGCGTCCATTAAATTGGCATGGCACAACTCCCAGTCAACATCCTTGTGTTTAATCGACTTAAAGAAATAGTTCAAACCTCATAATATTCCTCCACACTGCTTGTCCACTGCAATCCAAGCGTCCTGAAGGGATACACTGCAAAATCAAATCAAAATCTTTCCAAGAATATTTGTCTTATTTCTTGTCAAAATGTCTAATTTTCTAGTCAAAACTAATCTCTTTCCACTTAAAATAAGACTCATCACCTAAAAAATATACTTGTTTTTAGATAATTTCACTTTTTCAAACACATTTTCACTTGAAATAAGTAGAAAAATCTGCCAGTGAAAGCAAGTTTTTTGTGCTTGTAATAAGACTTGCCCCACTATCAGATTTTTCTACTTATTTCAAGTAAAAAATGCTTGAAAGAAGTAAAAAGTGTCTAAAAACAAGCTAACTTTTATGTGATTTTACGTATAATGAGATTTGTTTTGACTAGAAATTACAGTTTGACTAGAAGTAAGACAAATATTCTTGGAAAGATTTTGAGTTTTTGCAGTGTATAGTCCAGAGTGTACTGGAAACAACGTCATTTAGGACATTTTTATGGCCTAATCACTCCTGTATTGAATTTGCCTGGTGCGCGTGAACGTCAGAGCGCAATACAGGACTGTTTAGGCTGTAAAAATGTCGTAAATGACGTCGTTTCAAGTAAACTCTGGACTATCTCCCTTCAGGACACTTGGATTGCAGCGGACGAGCAGTGTGGAGGAATATTAAATGGTTTTTGTGTAATTTTATGGACCTTTTTGTGTCAGGCCCTATTGACTCTCATATAACGTTTTCGTTGGACTACAAACCGGCCTCCCGGGTCTCCAGATGCACTTTGAGGAATAAAAAACTACTCCGGAGTATTAGCAGCATGAGGGTGAGTCAATAATGACTGAATTTCATTTTTTGGTGAACTATTCCTTTGAGTTTGGAGTTCGTTTACGGCGCACAAGCGTTCTGTGGCTTCTTCTCTGTTTTCGGTGTTATGTATTACAGTGTTTTGAGTCTTTTTCAGCATTTTTTTTTTGCATGTTTGCAGCCATTTGTCTTGAACTAATGATGTGTTTACGAAAAAACATTTTAAGAACGAACAAGAAAAAGATTGTTTTGGGAAAGCTCCGTTTTCCTCAGTGGTAAAACATCTTAAACTCACCATTTCATCGCAAGAAAAATCAATTACATTTCCATCAAAGTGTGTTTGCTGTTGAAAGTTTGTTGTGTCACTTCTCGGCGCTGCATGGGCCGATATGTGGCGTCACATCTTTGTGGGTTTTTAATAATCTTCACATCTGTTCTGAGCTCAGCGCTATAGATCAGCTGCACATCAACCAAACCAGACCAGACCGGTATGAAGTTAATCACCTGGGCAACACTGTACAAATTATCATCACACTTCTAATCACGTCTATTGATCATCCTCCCACACGCGCCCATTTCAGAGCGTCTAATTCCGAGATAATGAAAACGTTGTGCGGCGCGCCTCGTTTCCTCTGCGTTTTCTTCTTCGGGACTAGTGAATGTTTGAGGAGTCTTATGTGTCCGTATCGATGCGTGTCAGCCTCAAAACCACAGAAGAGAAATGTCCTTGATTCGATTTTCTCTCTTCACACCGTCCTGTCGTTGCTGTTTGACAAAAACAGTCCGCTTTGAACAGATTCTTTATCTTTTTGGGGCTTCACTGTCTTCACAAGACTTGCTATGTTGTGTAAAAGCTCTAAAGTCGTAATTGTTTCGCGAGCGATCACTGCAAGGTCCGGATTTTTCTGCTTCACACATATCAAGGACTTAAGTCCAAGTTTCATCAGAGCTCATTATGTTGTGCTGAATCAATAAAGTGGTGCAGTTATTAGCGGTGGGGGGGTTCTGCCTTTTGTTTGGGATGTTCGCCCTGTAACCTCTTCCTCCTCCTCCTCCTCCTCCTCTTCTTCTTTGATGCTCCACACTTTTGTAGTTCAAACTGTGCCATGAGAAAATTTGCTGTCTCTGTCTTTGTATGTTTCATCACTGCATTGTGTAAAAATCCAAAAGCAATCAACCTGATTTGTTGAGACCTGTGCACAAAAAGAGAGAGAGAGGGGGCAGCTGCAGGGAGTGGATGAAAAAAAAAGAAAATACATAAAAATATAGAGCAGCTTCCAGTTTTTCCATCATGCAAAAGGAAAAAAACAATGTGTGGATAATAAAGAGGGAGGTGGAGCCTGGGTGTGGCCCTGGAGACAGGACAGCTCACCTGCAGGTGTGACTTTAATAATAATAATAATAATAAGACTTTATTAAGGACACAATCAGAGGTCCATAGGGACTAAAAATACATAAAAGACAGACAATAAAAACATGGCAACAGTTAATGTAAAACAAGCATCGATCACAAACATAGCCATCAATATCAACCAGATACGGTCCCAGAGGGACAGACATCAGCCCTCACATACAGACTGGAGCGCCAGTGGCTCCACAGTCTTGAGGAGAACCTTAATGAGCTCTTCTCACCATCACACAGAAACAAAATTATATCATTTCTAGAGGCTGATAGCCTGCACATAAATTTATACATAAGATTGCGTATTACAGCAGAGCAGTTTGGCACTCCAACATTAACAAACATCTCACTGGCACTGCACCACCGAGGAAGCTTTAAAAGCATCCTCATGCCATCGTTGTAGGCCACATTTAGTCTCTGCATGTTTTTTTTACTGTAAACGCTCCACAAGTGTGCAGTATACAGGGGAGTACAGTATGCTCTAAATAACGCTACCTTGACATTACTAGTACACATACTGAACTTCCGTGCAAGCATGTTGGCCTGCAAGTAAAGCCTCCGACACTGTCTGTTTATGTCTCTATCATCAGACATATCGTTTACAATATGATGACCAAGATATTTCACTTCATTACATTCTTTAAGAACAGAACCAGATAAAAAGAATTCAGGAAAAACTAATTTCCTATCACCTTTACCTCTGACAATCATAATGTTGCTCTTAGTTGCATTGTATTTGATGTCAAAGTCGAGGCCGTATTGTGAACATATTTTCAATAACTGTTGTAAGCCAGCACTATATGGGCAAAACATTACTAAATCGTCAGCATACATAAGATGATTAATTAACATAGAGCCAACCATACACCCTGTATTACATACATTCAGTTGCTGTGACAAGTCATCCATATATACATTGAAAAGGAACGGGGACAGTATACCACCCTGTCTCACCCCATTACTAACTCGGAAAGGTTCTGACACAGAATTTCCCCATTTTATCTGAAAAGTCTGTTGAGCATACCAGTACACAAGAATTCTTAAAATCCATGTTGGGACCCCTCTAACACGCAATTTATTAAACAATTTCTCGTGATTGATGCGGTCAAAGGCCTTAGAGGCATCTATAAAACACATAAATATTGTTGAGTTCTGTCTATTATATTTGTCTAAAATTTCTTTCAAAGCAAAAATGCACATGTCAGTACCATGTTTCTGTTTAAAACCAAACTGGTTGTCACTTGTGATTATGTACTCTTCCAGCCTATTGAGGAGGATTTTCTCCACAATTTTTGATAATATGCTAGCCAATGCAATTGGTCTGTAGTTCTCCAAACTGTTTATTTTGCCTGCTTTGTTTTTAACTACAGGCACTAATAAAACAGACAGCATAGAGTCAGGCAGGATTCCATGACTGAGTAAACCTGTCAGGCAGATAGCAAGTAAAATACAGATTTTTTTGCTTGCATATTTTAGATGTTCAGCAGTTATCTTATCAGCTCCACATGATTTATTATCATCTAATCCTAAAATTGCAGAGTGTACCTCTTCTAAATTTATAGCTATGTTCACATCTGTATCAGCAGTGCCCACTTCAAATTGATTACTTCTCACACAATTAAACAATTCAAAGTAATGTTGTCTCCACATCTGGGATATTTTGTCAGAATCACTGATCCCTTCAATGTTCGATGGTAAAGTCATTTTGCAATTATTTATACATTTGACTTCCTTCCAAAAATCATGAACACTATTGTTTTGCAACTTCTTAGCCAGTGAATCAGATCGCATAGACTTCTCATGTTTTTTAATAAATCGAAGGGCATATTTAAAATTTGCATGAGCACGTTTCTTCTCTTCAAATAAAGGCCCCTGTCTGCCTCTTCCTGAATCTACCCAAGCTTTGAATGCTTTTCTGGCTGCCCCATGAAGCTCTGCCACATAATCGTTCCAGCCTGGTTTAACATTATATACCTTAGACTGAGTTTTATAAAGTGGCCTACTGGAGGTAACAAGTGACTCCACAATAGAGTCATAAAAAACACATAGATCTTCCCCGTGTTGCGGGTTATCACAATTCATATTACAACATCTTATTGCATCCTTGGGTAGCTCTATATTTCCCAGTAGGTTGTCTGTCCTGATGGTATATTTATTCAGTGCTTTTTTAGTTAATTTACTCCACTCCAGTTTACCTGTAGTTGTGTTATTTTCCACAGTAGACACCATTGGCAATTTTTCTACATTCAAGGATATAGAAAACGGTATATGATCGGCAATGGCATAGTCATAGTAAATTTCCATGGCTTCCAAGGAGGCATGTGCATCAGATGTACAAACACAATGGTCCAACCATGAAGTTGTATGCCATGCTTCACTGATGTAACTAAAACTGTTTTCAGGCAGAAGCACTTTGCTTGAGAGGGTTAAGCCTCCATCAGTACAGAATTGTATGAAATGTCTTGCAAACAAAGAGTTCTCATCAGAAATGTCTGCATTCATGTCTCCCAAGACACAGATGCAGCTGGAAGAATTATCTTGGATAAAAGAACTAACAAAGGCTAATCTATTGAGGAATTCCCCCTCATTTTGATAGCACTCATAAGGTGTATAGATATTCAAAATAATAAACTTTGTGTCATTGCAATTTATCTCTATTCCGATAGCCCAATCTACATCCACTCTGACTACTTTCATCACAGAATCATATTTCTTTTTCCAGAGGATAGCCACTCCCCCTGGTATCCTTCCATGATTTAATTTTAAGCTAAGGTCAGTGGTGGATACCCCAGCTCCATAGAAATCACAATGTAATGAATTTAGGCCTTCCAAGTCCTGCTCTGCTAAAAATGTCTCTTGCACACACAGTACATCACAGTTCTCTAGTAGCCTGTCAATGATGAGTCGGCGTGATTTATCCTCCACACTGTGACCAACACGAAGGCCCCGTGCGTTGTAAGATACAACCCGGATCAAATCAGCTGTGTTATTGTCTGTGTTGCGTTCACTGACCATTGTCATGTATCATGAGACTCCGGGCTGCGACATTCCTGGCGCTGCTGTATAGCTGCTCCCTCGGCTCCAGATTCTCCTTCGGCAGGTGTAAGTCGAGGCCGACGAGCCTCGTAGTAGCGTCGAACATAAATTCCTGCTGGCCAGAGTTGCGGATCATACATTTCATCCACCTCATTACATTCAGCAGTGATATGAAACGAGCTGAATCTGTTACGCGTCGAATCAATTTTGCGACACATAATAGTCCTGCCCAATTTCTCAGCCAGATAATCGCGTAAGGTGTCAGAGTCAAGGTTAGGGCAGAATCTTGTTGCAAACACACTGACCAACTTGGTTTTAACCACTTGGATATTACTTACATTCCCAGTGCCAACTACTGCCACATTCTTCCTCTCGCGTTTCTGTGGGTTACGCACAGTGCGGGGTTTTGGTTGTAGCGTGGGGTTTCCAGGAACCGGCTTTAAACGCCGGCCTTCTCTTACAACAGTGTTCCACTGTGGTTGTTTTTGTGGCGGAGCACTCATTGCCGTAGTTTCTCGTGTTGTCTGTGGAGCATCAGCCACACTCGTCTCTTCCACCTCAGCTGCTCCAGTGGTGCGTTCAGGGCCCGCATGTTCGTGGGTCTTCTCAAGCACCGTAATGCGCTGCACAACCTCCGCAGTAACTGCTTGCAGATCCTCGCACGCATTTACTTGGGCATCAAGAGCCCCCTTCATGCTGGAGATAGCTCTGTTGAGTTGCTCAATCCTGCCAAGCAGAGCCGATACGTCAATGCTGCCGCTTGTAACAGGCGGGAGATCATCCAAGTAGTGAGACACAAATCTTGGGATGTCTTCCCCGCTCTCGTTTAGCACTTTCAAGCACGCCTTTACATTGTTTATATCCTTCTGAGGACCTTTGTGTGTCACACAGCGTTGTGTTGTAAGCGTTGTGTACTTTATTATCTAGAACCACAATCTTTGCCTGAACTCATCAATATCTCCGTCTTCCTCACAAATTTACAGCCTCGATCTTTCCTCTGCCTGGACACATCCTCTGTTAAAGGGATAGTTCAACATTTTTGGGAAATTAGCCCATTGCCATAATCTCTATAGTCATAGCAGTAGGTTCGTTACCTTTAATTGTCGGTGCAAGCTATTTTTAGAACAGCAGAGCAGAGCCGTGAGCTGCTCAGAGCTACGCTACGGAGGCTCATGGGATTTCTTGGTTTCCCTCATCAAACTCATCAAATACACAATCCAACAACTCCACAACGCTCTGGTGGACAAGTTGTGACCTGCACATTCACCACGCTATGAGATAATAACACAACGTTACCAGACAGAGTTGTTTTAGAGGGAAATTCATGCAAAACCGCTGATGCACGTTGCCTTCAGGGACAGTTTTTCATCAAGCAGTCTCTGTATTTACCTCTAAAACAACTCTGTCTGGTAACGTTGTGTTATTATCTCATAGCGTGGTGAATGTGCAGGTCACAACTTGTCCACCAGAGCGTTGTGGAGTTGTTGGATTGTGTATTTGATGAGTTTGATGAGGGAAACCAAGAAATCCCATGAGCCTCCGTAGCATAGCTCTGAGCAGCTCACGGCTCTGCTCCGCTGTTCTAAAAACAGCTTGCACCGACAATTAAAAGTAACAAACCTACTGCTATGACTATAGGGATTATGGCAATGGGCCAATTTGCCAAAATGTTGAATTATCCCTTTAAACAACACAACAGGCCGTGACTAACAGGGGTCAAGTTAATGTCTGGTTTATGGTTGGGGCACCAACATCTCGGTTCTCGGTTGGTGATTTGGGTTCAGATGACACTCCTCTGTGATGTGAACGAACCGGGTCACGGTTAAAAGAAAACAATGTTCAACTCAGAAGTCTGAAGATCAAACCTCTCCTCCGCCTGCAGGCGATGACGACATCATCACATGTTTGTTTTGTTTTTTTAATGATTAGCATTTCTAAAAACAGTTTGAACTTCAAACATAATCATATGTCATTTTTGTCCATTTACTGAAACAAATGATGCTGTTTTTTTTTTTTTGGGAGGGAAGTCTCTGCTGCTGTTTTCTGCAGCGTCCTTTTACTTCATGCATCGCTCTCTTCTTGTTGTTGCAGGTTTTTACAAGTGCAACTTGACGTAAGTTTTAATGACTAATCTTATTACTCATCATGTGCCAATATGATCAAATTATATCTCTGTCAACAGCAGCTAAGTTCTCTCTCACTCTCTCTCGATCGACATTGTTCATAAATGCACTGTCCATTTATTTATTTATTTTACAATGAATCATTTACTTGCACAAAGATCCAATTACTGATTCCAACAACTTGAAATAACCACACTACCCCCACTTTTCCTGCTGCCTACCACACACACACACACACACACACACACACACACACACACACACACACACACACACACACACACACACACACACACACACACACACACACACACACACCTTTTCTTTGACTGTACGCCGCGTTGCTCCCAGTGACAGAGGACTTTTTGATGTTGGCAACAGCGCCGGATCAAAGTCAAACACAAAAGCTCAGTGTGGGGGGCAGAGCTGCAGAGGGAGAGAGGGCATCCCCCCGCCCACTCCCCTTAACTCCCCCTCCTCCTCCTCCAACTCCCCCAAGGAGTCACCCAGTCACTCACACACACACACAGTCTCTATGGATATACAGCGATGAGATCATTCCTGATGAGATCATCATGTCTCTCTCTTTGTATCTCTCTCATCATTCTCCCCCTCAGTGCTTCTTTGGAAAAAACAAAACAATAAAAACAAAGGCAAATATAATATTACCAAAAAAAGTAAAAAAAAATAAATAAATGCATGAATAAGTTTTGGATTAAATAAATAAATGCATGCTTTTAAAGTATAATTTCTCTCTTTGTATTTCTTTCAAAACCACAAACAACAAAATTCAGAACAGTGAAAACAGCGGTGATTAAATAAGTAAAGAAGAAAAGCATACATACATACATAAAAGATGGATAGATAAAATAGCATATTCATGTACAGTACAATGCTCTCTGTCTCTTTCCCTCCTGCTTCTCTGTGTCACTTCAGTTCAAACAGCTCTATTGACATTTAAAGATTTTTTTTTTCCTCCTCTCACCTTATCAGAGCTTTTTTTCCACCGTACACAACAAACAAATTGAACAAACAACACAAGACACAAACGCAACATGACACAAAGTCAATGATGAAAAAATACCAAAAGGCACAGTCTGAATGTTTTCTTTCTTTTTTTTTATTTTGTAGCTCTTATTTGATGTGAGTTTTTGTGTTTTCGGGGTCGATTATTCAGTTCAATCAAAGATTGAAGATGGAGCTACTAACTGACTGAAGGAATGTGGAGATAATCTTTAGCATAAAAAAGGTAGTATTGATTCAATGTTAGAGCTGTTCCTTTTAATATTTTTTATTCTGATAGTTGCTTGAGTGTAAAACATAACAAAAAGGGAACAAATCTACAACCTACCTGTTGTTGAATGATTGTAAATTTAAAAATTCAAAGATTGAAATTTTTAAACTTTAGGTTGAAATGTGGCTTTTTCTCTGGTCTTTTTCCCCAACATGCTAACAAGCTAACAGCTAGCTGGGGGACGACCCCCATTCTGAAAGATTGCCAGGTAACACTCTACAATAAGGTACACAAAATTAGAGGAGGATCGCCATTCCAATGGTCCGCCATTCCAAAAATTTTGGAAGGTCCGTCATTCCGATTTTCACCAAGGGGCCGCCATTCCGAGGGTGTCAATCGCGGTGTTTTATTTTAAAAATTGACTGGATTCTCTCTTTGTTTGACTTCCATCGGGATCGCTCGTGGCAAATAGGCCAGATGCCGAAAAATAATTAAGAGCTGGCATTCCGAAACATGAAAGTAAATGTTCGGAATGCCGGCCCTTCGGAATGCCGCACTGGACCCCAGCTAGATAGCACGTTGTCAGAAACCTATCGCACCTACCGTGTGTTTTTACGGAGGTTATTCAGCCAACCAAAGAAAAAACAAACTAATAGTCACACAAAACGATAAAACCTACTATTTACACCATTTTATTTTATTTTTGCCAGAAAAGATAAACTTTTTATTACAGCAAACAGAAAATGTCCCGAATCATTGTTATACTGAGAGACTAGCCAATAGTTCAGAGTCAATATTGTGGATGATTACTTCAAAATTGAACATTAACTCTGATGTTGCAATTTATCCTCTCATTTTTTGTCTCTCTTATGATTGTACCCATCAATCTTCTACCTCACCTCAATCTGTTTTATTCATCTTCCTGCCTGTGTTTATCATTCATTAACTCGTCTCATTTTCTTGGTTATCTTTCTCTATTTTTCTTCTCCTTCTCCTCCCTTGGCAGGTCTTGCTCCCACTTTGTTTTGGCATCAGTGCTCATGAGAAACAGCAGTTTACAGCATTTTTACTTCCTCTATCTGCCATTTCCTTCATCTGAGGGAAAAAACACCCAAGACCACAATGAATGCACTTGACTCCACCAACACACACACACACACATATATACACAGAGCGCGACTTTCTAGCTCGAACTCGAACGGAGTAACATCCCTCCAAGGCCACGCAACTTTCTTAATTAAAGGCATAAATTTCTTCTCCCGCTCTTTGCCATGACAGAACTACGGGGCGTTAGTTCGGTTTGCCTCAGCTGAGCCTCTATGAAGACAACAGCGATGGAGAAAAAAGAAAAAGAGAAAGAGAAAGAAATATATAAAGAGCAAACCCTCAGCGACTCAGCTGTGCTACTGTAGCGAGTCCTCAAGGAACCCCATCCTGAGAGTGCCGTCATTTACATATTGCTTTGATGAAAGAATACATTTATTTGGTTTTTATTTGCATCAGTGGGACACGAGGATCTTCATTCCTCCTCCTCATTCTTCTACTCCCCGACCCCACCCCCCCGAAAAAAAAAAAGAAAAAAAAAAACTGAAAACAGAGGGAGTAGTAAAGGAAGTATTTATTTTCAGGTCACATTGAAATGCCAGGATTAATTTACAGGCATGTTTGAAGCTTTGTTGTTGTTGTTTCTTTACACCGAGGCTTCGCATGCTGAAGGTGTGCGTTGTCTTGTGTTGTGTTGTGTTGTGTTGTGTTGTTGCTCGGTGCAAACGACTGCGATCAGATCAGACTGATCCTATTTTTATCAGAGCGCGGTGGCAATTTTAGCACAACCTCATCCGAGTTTGTCACCTTGTCGTTCTTTGTCATGCCTTCGCCACATTCCTGTCAGGTTCCCAACGTGATCACACCGTGGCCTCCACCAGTTTAAGTTGTCAGAAGAAGCTGCCTGGGTGGATGCCAAAGTTATTATTCGTTGATGGAGTCGTACGTGTGTGCATCTCAACAACAGCACGCGACTGCACTGTTTAGATAAATGGGCTAAAAAAAAAACATGTGTGATCATCACGGGAAAGAATCTCTCCAAGGAATCTTCATTTTTAGTGCAAAAAGGAAGAAATTCAAATGAACATATCTAGAAAACATCCACTCCACATGACTTGGCCCAACAGTGGCCTGAATATGACATGGTAACGCTTACTGGGTTTGATTCTTAGCTCATGTCTGCAGCTCCTGAAATCTCCCCAGACCCGGGTCACATCTGGTCCTTCAGCGCCAAACCAGTGCCATGTGCACCACAGGTTGGCTGCACCAGCCTGACACCACTGACACACTGGGAATTAGTCAGTATTTTAGGGAATGGGACTGGGGATAGAAATTAGCCACTTGGCTACAATCCCACATATTTACACAAGTGTTACTGTTCCCATTAAAAAAAAAAATCTGAAATCTTCACAAGCTGTGAAATATAATAATAATAGCCCAACTAGGCCATTGGATGGGATCGGACTGGACTACTGTCCTCATCCTAGTCCTCGTCAGGTTTTCCAGTTGACCCGTTACAAACATGTCAGGTATGGAGGCAAACTAGCATGGAAACACAGACGGCTCTACAGCTCTGTACATTTTGTATGAGCTGTACGATTGTTTCTTCTTTGTCTTCTGTTACGCAATTTGTCCAACTTCCAGGTCAAAGCCTGATAGGGGTTAGAATATTTGCTAATTCATTTTTATTCTCAATTCTTGCTAATAAACACATTAAAGTGTGATTATGTAGCGTGTACATTTCAGTGCAATGGCATTTTTGCTGATACAGTAAGCAGCTAATAGTGGCTAATGTTAGCAAATTTAAACCAATTATTGTTATTGAGTAGCTAACAATAATGAATTACAGGTGTACACTGGGAATTAGTCAGTATCTTCACAGGCTGTGCAATATAATAATGTAGTGTATGTGTGTGTGGGTATGTATGTCTGTCCGTATGTCTATGTGCGTGAGTGTGTATGAAATTGTGTATCTGTGTGTATATTTGTGGGGGTGGGAGGTTTGGGGTTTTCATGGCGTTTTGTATTGTTTTGTTATGTTTTTATCCTCTGTGAGGCACTTTGTGTTACTGCAACGTATGAAAAGTGCCATATAAATAAAGTTGATTTGATTTGATTTGATTTGAATAATATTAGCGCAACTAGGCCATTGGATGGGATTGGACCGGACTACTGTCCTCATCCCAGTCTTAGTCAGTTTTTCCAGTTGACCTATTACAAACACGTCAGGTATAGAGGCAAACTGGTAGCATGAAAACTAGGGGTGTACAGCCAGTGCACTGTTTGTATTCAGATTTGGCCTTTTAAAAAAAACTTCAGATTCGGATTCATATTCGGGAAGAAACTGGAAGTGGGAGCACTGACTTCAGCCGAGCTAGTGCTACGGCGAGCTAGCCGGCTAACTTCTGCTTTAGCTCTCGGCTAACTAGAACGGAAATGAAATAATTTAATGGTGCGGCTCTTCTAGACTTTTCAAACGTAATCGGACTGAATGGATCAAATTCTGGTAGTGAAACGAGTCCTTTCGTGGGGGTTGTGACACTCAAAAAAAAAAAAGATCCACTGTTTTATAGCCACTTCTTTTCCCATTATTGTCTATGAGAAAAATGCAAAGTTTTTGAACGGTGACCCTGGAAGTATCGGTTTTATTTGTGTACTTCCGAATACGTATTCGGGTACACCCCTATAATGAAAACACAGACAACTCTATCTTTGTACATTTTATACGAGCTGTACGATTGTTTCTGGCTTCTTTGTCTTCTGTTACGCAGTTTGTTCAACTTCGCTCAACTGATGGGGGAAATATGAAGCGTGTGCAGAACCCACATTTAGTGTACGATTGGTTTAGAACAATTTCTGTTGGTCCAACTACTTTTAAGTCGGACTAACACAATGCCATGTTTAGGTACCGACTGTCTTAGCAACTATAGCTCCTCAGCTGGCTTCCAGACTGGACTTTGACTTGGTCGGTCAGGTTTTAGCCGACAGCCGGAAGCACCTAAATGTTTATTCATACAAACGACAGCAGCGACAGGTTGATCACTGAGCGGCCTGAAGGCAGAGTCTGATCAGCTGCAGCTTTAGAAATAATAACAATAATAAAGATAAGTCAATAAAGTGGATCAATTCACATTAGCTCATTTTCTGTCCCATTAGCTGCTGTGAAATGTGTCAATGTCAATATTTTACCGCTCAGCCTGGACGCCACCGTGATATCAGTTAATTGTGCGCAAAACTGAATTAAAGAATCCCAACCTCTATAATCACACACACATGCACACACACACACACACTACAAACACACAGCCTTCTTCAGAAGTCTGCCATTGTCCTTTTGCCTTTCAACTGTGTAAACATGAATTGCAGTCGTAAACCGGTGCCCATACGAGGAGCTTTGCCTTGAGACCAAAACTTCCACTGTTATTTATTTTACACACCATTTCACTGACCTTCACTGGGAGACAACTTAGTTACTGCCCAATGTGACCTATAGTTGGCTCGATAAAAACACTTTGAATCACCTCGCTGGCTGTGAAGAAGCAGCAGCAGCAGCAGCCTGGGCCGCTGAATCTAATGAAGTGAACACAAGTTTAAGACTAAAAATAAAGGATTTTAGTTAAGTGTTATGTGATGTTGTGTGAGATTTTTCTTCAACAACCATAGGAAACATTTAATTACTTAAAGAAACATTATTAGCTTACCCCTTCAGCTGGAAAAACGGTGTTGTCACCATAGATTTTGAGTGTTGATCCATGTGAAGCCAGGAGGGAGGAGGAAAGTTTAGGGTTTTTTATTTTACTGTTCACACACGGTGCAAATTCTGAAATGCTTTAAGAAGGAAACCCCACGGCCGACAGACAAAAGCCTGGTGAGGGAAGCAGCAGTCTTAAATACTTCATCGTCAAGACTATTTTAATATTAGACGGGATGAGATGAAACAACTCATCTCAAGTCCCATGAAAGTTGACGGACTTGAAGGTTTTCATTTAGGCTTCAAAAGCAGAATCACTCAAAACAGAACATTTTAAATTAGATTTAATTTCTTAAGTGCAGGAAATTTATACAAATTGCCAAATACAAATGAAAGAACACATTGCCCCCCCTCCTGTCTTTCAAAACTTAATTGGTACAGTCCAGGTTGAGTGTGGTGCCTTCAGGTGTCCACGTTTATCAGAGTTAAAGTTAAAACAAGAACCAAAGTTATTAAACTAATGATTTTTTTTTTACCCATGTCTGTTTACAGGCCTCAGGAAAGGAAAGTTTATAGTCTATGAATGGATGTGAAGGGGAAATATAAAATGCATTGTTATTAATTGTTTAAAGGGACAACAAGGAGTTTTGGAAAGCAAAGTGTTTTCACACTACATTTCCCATGAGCCTCCGCATGCATGGTGAAATTCAAGACGGATGAAAGAGAAAACATTTGCCAAGAATGTTTCCATTGATCAAGAATGAAAGTCGGAGGTTCGAAGACGATCAGATACCGTCGTAGTTCCGACCATAAACGGCGATTATAAATAAATAATATCAAAATAGCTATAAAGACTAAATTATATGATCTTGGCATTGTTTTTACTTTGATATTTACAGATTTATTTATGTAATTAATAATGTGTAAAGTGTTGGATTGAATCCCTTGTGCCCTGACATTCGTTGTTGAAATGCATCCAAGGAAAATGGGCCCATTAACAAGTGTGGGTAACGTAGATTCATTCATTAATATGAGACTTTTTTATAACCAAATACAAACTCCTTGTTGTCCTTTTAATTGTCTATACTTTATTGTGCATTATATGTTACCAAGTATAACACCAGAAAAACATGATGTTACTCTTATTTTCTTTTTCTGTTTGGATGCACACAACATGACATACAGTATATCTGCAGCTGCAGAGTCTAAAAACTGCACCGAGGTAGTTCAGTCAAACAAAAACTTCTGTGTGTGTCGTCGTTTCCACTGAAGCGAGCGCTGCTTTTACTCCTCGTGTCTCTTCAGCAGCCTCAGCAGCTCACTGGTATTTTTGTCTCTGCTCACGCTGAATAAAAGGAGTCGTTCCTGTTCGTTTTTTTTCTTTTTTTTTTGTTAAATGTTCAGCGTCCCGCAGGGCTGGACTGGGACAAAAATTCAGCCCGGGCATTTTCTGCCCAGACCGGCCCATTAGGCTACTGATCAGCGGACACAGCGTAGAAGTCCACAAATCTTGCGGCGTCTTCTCTAACGTATACTACAAAGGAGTTCAGTTTTATTCATATCCCGAGGGAAATTGGATTTGCAGCAAGCATTACAGACACAAGACAAAGGAGAGTCATATTCCTTGATAGCAGTTAACAAATAAAACATATGAACTCAAGGACTAAAATTGATCAATCAATAAATCTTTATTCATAAGTGTCAAATCACAACAGAAATTATGTCATGACTAGAGGTGGGCGCTACCTCAATTGGGTGAAGGGGAGGGGGGGGGGGGGCAAAGAGAGACGGGGAGATAAGGACAAACAGGGACAATAATAACAAAATATCCTGACAAATAATCTAAATAGAAACATATTACAGACAGTAGCAGCATTAGAGCTGGAACTCATTTGTATTAAAGGTGACTCAGTCATTATGAAACCATAGAGAATTGAAAAAAAAGTCTAAGAATTACAGGTCTGAATATATGCATTCTCTTATGTGTATGTGCACAAGTATGTATTGCCCTACTTCCTCGTCCGCAGCCAGCCAGCTCCACTCCTCACCAAATTTGTGACCTGCAAGAAACAGCAAACAGAACTTCAGCATTTGTGTACTGACAAGTATATGTAGCCAAGTATACTTTTTGTGCAAACTGCAAAACCTTTTAACCTGCAAAAGCATGTCACATGCTCAAAACCAAGTATTCGTATCAATGAAAGTGTGTGTATCATAAACAAAAAGTCCTGTCACCATCATTTATGAACAAGATAGTCAAATGGCTTTGTCGTGTTTTCATTAGGACACTTTAGTGCTTTCCAATGCAAAAAAGTCAGATCTTTGTAACCTGAACATGCTCAAGACAGCACAGCCATTAGAGAAGTAGCCTACAGTAAAAGTAACACATTTACACACAAATTATACCTATTACTCAGTAAACTATAAATGAATTGAAAGATTACGATAAACTTAATGGTAAATATTGTTAAACTATTATTTCCTATAGGTTTACTTGTATTTTGTGCTAAAATTAGTTATCCCAGCTTTCACGTGAATGTTTACTGTTGCTACGGCAACAAGAGACTGCTGACGTTAGCAGCTGTTAGCTAGCTTAGCTAAATCATCTGAACAATAATAACCCATAATATCACAATTCGGCATATTTAAACAAAACCAACCACAACTACCAACAGTCACAGCCCTTCCACTCTGGGCTAATATGTTATCACATGTTAATTTATCAAAGTTAGAAAAATAACGGCTTTAATCCCTGAGGAGCTACGTTAGCTGCAGCTGCAGCTGCATTCACCAGCAGCCTATGCAGTTATCACATTCAATGTAAAAACGTTTTTTACTTTGTTTTGGACATGTCTCAGAAGTGTAGCCAGCCCCAGCCTAATGTTACTTACCATGTCTGCCTCCACTCGCTCATCATCGTCGGGTCCTCCTCGCTCGTCTCCCGGCGCAGCAGCACCTGTGGCTGCTGGGGGGTGGTGGGGGGGGGGGGGGTGGCGGTGGTGATCCCCAGCACTAAAGATCCGTCAATTTAGCAGCCTCCACCTCCAGAGACTCCGGCTTTTTAATCGCTGTGTCTCAGCGCCACCCGGGCGTTTCTTACACTAAATACATAGTTAGGGAACAGCTTTGAAGACGTTCACTACACTGGCTCAGCAGCAGCAGCAGCAGCCCGTCCACCGGCCCATTGAGGTCCCGCCCCACCCTGGTTCGTGTAGTGATTGACAGCACTGTCAGGGCTCTCTGAGCCTGTCAGCCCATGATTGATTGACAATGACAAACAATAGACCAATAATATGTGTCGATGCTGGCACACACGGCTAGCCCTCTGTAGCCTGGCCCAATTGGAAAGAATTTAGAAAAAAAAAAAAAAAAAACACAGCGGACCGGCCAGGCCGGCCCACATTGGGTCAACGGCCCACCGGGCATTGCCCGGTATGCCCGATGGCCAGTCCAGCCCTGGCGTCCCGTTACGCAGAGCTGCTGCCTGCGAGAGCCGAGGAAGAGCTGCTGTACAGGATTGAGATATTCACCGCAGGAGAAACTCAGAAACAAGACAAAACAAAAGCTCTGGCATCAGATCAAAGAAGATTAATGACTGCCACAAGTTAATAGTGAGATTTGATTTGAAAACAGCTTCTTTAAGTTGAGTTCAGGCAGGAAAATATACACGTATCACATATTCCAGTTTTGTTTTTAATCTAAGACAGTCAAAGCTTTTATTCTTCCTGCCAAGTTGGACAAAACCTCCCAAAGCTACCCCATAATTTTCCTTGGATAGATCCCCCTCCCTCCCTCTAATGAGTAAATATTTATTTGCATACTTGACACTAACGACCGATTGGTTATTCCTTAATGGCCTCATATTTCTCTAATTGGATGAGTGTGCGAAACTAATTAATTAGCAATTACCTGCTAATGGTTGCATATTCATGAGCCCACAGCCTATTAGCCCCCCAATAAATACTTATCAAGAGGCCCTGATTGCTAAGTATCTTATCATCGGCGTGTTCATTGTCAGATAATTGAAGTGTGTTCACTTTCTTTATTCAGTTTGTGTTGATAAGGAACAGCAGCGTCTCCGGTGGGACTGTTGGGCTGAATGGCTGAGATTTCCATCAACTCCGAGGATGAAGCTCGTCTCTTTACGCTGGCCTTGTTGTTTATTAATTCATCTGTGTGTAACTGATCTGAAGTCATTCAACTGGAAAATGATGCAGTGTTGGTAATTAGAAAAAAAAAGAAGAAGAAATGCTTTACCATCTGCTAACGAGGATGATAAAGCGTACATGAATCAAGATGAACCTTTAGTTTGGATTCCTCAGCCTCTGTAAGTTCGAGAGGCACCTGGCTGCAGGCCTCCGCTGTGAGGTCGCTTCCGGTGCAGGCTCCACTGTCAGGACGCCTCCACTGTCAGGACGGTCAGGACGGGAAGTACGGACTTTTTTGGGGGGCGGGGCGGGGCAGGGGGGAGTGAGGAAGTTTAATGTCGATTGCATCCGCCATTTAAACCAAGTGACACCAGCGTGTCAGTCAATGTCCAGAGGAGCGCCGGTGAGTTGCTGATTTTGCGTACACAGAGTAAGTAAATACATGATTTCTTGTGTTCTTCATCAATATCGGTGCCGTAAAATAGTAACGTTATAGAAGTCATTAATGATGCAAATTACTGGATGTTACATGTCGGTTTGTGTTGTCGTTTTGAAGTTAGATAACGCCAAAGTTAGCTTTCTCCAATGGCGGTTAGCATCAACACCGTAAGTTCTCAGGGACCCTTTTTTTTTTTAATGTGTCATGTGTTTGTTTTTGATACTTGAGTACATTTTGCTTCTAACATAACCTACTAGATTAAGTGTCTTGTTATAGCCACTGTCACTTAACTACGTTTTTGAATGCTGGACATTAACCCGCACTGCAGCATTTTCTTGGTCATTATTAATTCTTCTACAGAAGTAAGGCCTCATTTACACTACCTGGTGCAAGTGGCCATTTTACCTGTAAGCAAAGACAATCTAAGTTTGCAGGCTGTATTAATTAATTTGAATTGAAGTTCACGTACTATCATTCAAACACATGATGCATTTTATATCCTTTTTAGATGCATCATTCAATCATCCTGCGTGATGGAAAGCCTGCAGTGGAACGCTGCACAACATGCTGCAGTCAGTTTCACTGCCCCCTTTGCCCCAAAGGCATGTTCAAGCCAAGCCAACCAGCCAGACTTCAGCGGCATTTGGAGGCTCATATTAAAAATGCTATTGCATTTCAAGGTAATGCCATTGCATTTTAGATTAAACATACACATGTGTGCACACACACACACACACACACGTATGTGTGCGTGCGTTCATGTGCCTTTTTTGACATTGTCTAATATAAACATTTTCTGGACTTACTCTTAGATAAGAAGATCTGCCGCTGCAATTTGAACTGCAGGAATGGGGGACATTATCATTGTCCAATATGTGACAAAACTGTTGTTAGAAGGACAGACATGCAAGCACACTTAAAGTCTTGTCCCATACAACCATCTTCCACCTCAGCTGCTGCCCAGTCCAAACAGAGTCAGGATTCATCCTTGCCCTCCCTGCAACCAAGTTCGTCTGCTGCATCCATTCCTCTGCTTCCACCAACCATGCAACAGGATACAACCACATGTACTATTCCCTCTGCCCAATCAATTCAAACATCTACCATCCACCCCTCAGCAGACCCACATATGACATCATCTTCTCCTTTGGTTTCCTCTTCTGTCAACACAAAATAGTATTGGCAAGATTTTATGTTAATTCCTTTTTTTGATAGACACTAATGCCTGTGGACCACATTGTGAAACGATCACAAAAAGTGAGAATGTGAGACCATGCCGATCATCATGGTCCTTCAAGCTTCATCCTGCCCAAGAGCAGCTGGTATGTGTTCTTGAAAAAAACAGCTGTGTGATATATTAGACAGATACGTGCTTCTCATCTTGACGCCCTACCACCCATGTTCCTATGTTTATAAATTTAAATATGCTTGCTATGATTTTTTTTTTCTTCTTCAACAATCAGCTTAAATACATATTGGACACTGACAACCAAGCGGGCGAGCTCATTGTAAAAACAAGAAAAAGTTGCCTGACCCGAGCTGACTTCTGGGGGCTTGGATTGAACAAGGAAATGGAATCAACCGTGAGTTAACATTTGAACCCATTTTAATTGTGAGCTAATCATGTTTGTATGTCACTGCCAAGTTTTTGTTTTTTGTTTGGTTTGCAGATAGGAAATGCGTGCTTTGAAGTTATTGAGAAAATTGCTCAATCACAGGTATAAAACATAAATATTGTTTTCGTAGTATACTTTTCCTTTTTATATTTTATGGGTATTTGCTCACATTTGAAATGTATTACACAGGGGAAAACCATTTTTGTTGCTGACCTCTATGTTGTACAAACCTGGCGAAAACCAACATTGTGTGATCCACTTGCAAGCTTACCTGTAAGTGCAACTTATCCTACTGAATTTTATTCAGATTATATTTCTTGTGTATTTTACCTGTTTGCTTTTGAACTTTTCCTTTGTATTAGAATGATGCTTCAATCAGAGATGCCATTGTCATTCCTGTGTGGAAACCTGGGCATTTCCTGCTCTCTGTAAGTAGTGATGCTTACTGTAACAGGTGGTTTGCATGTCACAGAAAATTTATATCAAATATTAACAAAAGTATCTTCATTTTCTATTGCAGTGCTGTTGTTGTATTGTGTTGTGCTGCACTTTCACACAATGTTGAGTTCAAATGTCACTAACTACAATTACAGGTTTTGAAACCAGTACAGAGAGAAATAGTCTTTCTTGACTCCAAATGTGCTGAAGCACCATTAGGATTTGGTGATAAGGAGATGAGGGAGCTGATGAGGTCACTAACAAAAACTTTTTTTGTGTGTGCTTTTTGGAGTTCATGTTCCAAAGCTGTTCTAAAGAGTTCCATATTTAGTTTTTTAACCAGGTCATGTTCAGATCTGTGTGACAGCCTTTTTATGGTGCAACATAAGTACAATTGTAGTTTTGTGTATCAAATCATGCTTATAAATCTTATATTAGTTTTACAGATTTACCAACATTAACGTATTTCATACAATTGAGTCAAGAAACTGGCACCATAAAAAAGCCTTTTGAAATAATGTGTGGAGTGTGACTGCATGGAAAGGGATGCATGGATGGTCTGTCCTGAATCGGAACCAGTGATGCATGTGAAAAGAGCCCATATTTATCATTATATTATTTACTATTATTTATCTTTTTAATGCAACTGTTTTAGAAACCTTTCCCAGTCACTAAATCCTGGCAACTGGACAGAGAAAACTGGATTACAAATTCAGGTAAGAGTATAAAGTATGTATATATTAATAGTTGAATACTTAAATACTGTAAAACACTGTAAAACAATAATTACATAATTGACTTCTTTCTGATATCTAGGGTTTTCCACGACAACCATACGGGATTGACTGTGGCATCTTCATGTTGATGGTATTAATTATTTGTGCAATTCTGTGTGCGTTACAGATATCAGCATTACTAAAATTACTATGTTTTATTCCTAGAATGCCTTTTACACCACACTGGATGCTCCCTATGACTTTTCTATTGTAAGTTCATTCATGGAATCAAAGTAAGCTCAAAATTACAACAACAAAACATTTATTATGACATGGTGTGAGGCTTTTGTTTTTTTATCTTCACTTTTCAGATGGACATGCCACTTTTGCGACAGTGGTGGTGTATCATCCTTATGGAAAACTTTGACCTTGGAAGGTGAGACTGCAAAGATTTTGATATTGACTTGAAATTGTTGCAAGAAATGTTTTATTTATTTCTATTGTTTAATCATTTTTGAGCCATGGAAAGCTGTTCGCCCACTGGACAGATGCATCAAAAGCCCTCCTGCGAGGTGAGGTGCCACCAGTGTTTAGGCTGATGAAAAGGAAGGTGGATGACATAACTGAGGTCAGATTTAAATTTTGTTTGAGTTCCATCTGAGTTTTTCTTTTGTTTCAGGTCAGAAACCAGCATTTCTATTTCCCTATTTTTTTTACCAATCTTTTTTCCAATTTTACTGCAATTGTGGGGTCGCTTTAAAGAACATGCCATTCACAAGTTGAGGTTAGACCTTCTGTCTGCAGTTTAAAAATAAAGTGTCTAGATCATGCATGATTGGATGATTGCATGATCTCTAATATGTCGAGGAGGGCACTGCTGGATCTTTTCTTTTTTTCTTTTTGGAGCTTGTGTTTTGAATATTACAACTGATCATTTTGCCTATATATTTTCAGGATGAAGAGCAGCAGGCTGAGGTCTCAGTCAGACCTGCCGACAAGGACACCAGTGGAATGGGTAAGCTTTTTCACAGTATCTATTGGTCAGATACTGTTGGTGCAGCAGCTATGGTACAGACATCTTTCTGTCTTTTCCATAGGACTCGGTTGAAGATCGTATTCTCCATGATTGCAGACATGCAGCAGAGTGGGTTGAGGCCAATGAACAATTGTTCTCTGCCAAAGTGGGCCTGCCTGATATTCTGTGCATGGGGGAGGAGAACCAGGCTGAGGCTGCTCTGCAGTATGGGAGGATTTGGACAGAACAACTGGACGACGATGAGAAGGAATCCATCCTGGAGCCCTTCAAATTTACATTTTTCTCCACTGAGGACATGTGGACATTTTGTGAAGAAATTATGGACAAAAGAAACAGTTTGGCCTACTGTGAATGTCACACAAATGAGTGACTTGTGTTCTGGAAATAAAGGGCTACAGAACATTGATCATGTTGTGACTTGGTGTTTTTTTAAATGTTTTTTCTCTTTGATCACTTAATAATTCACTTGGATTATACTGTAGATATCAAGAGGGTTGTATCTAGTGGTACTTAGGTGTTCCAGCAGCACAAGAACATTAGCATAGACATAGAACCAAACTATTTGAAACTATTCGAAATTTATGGTGGTTATGAATAAAAATACAGAATGATACAACAAAAAAACAAATTGAAGAAAAAAAAGTAAAACAGCAGTGCAATAAAGTCAAAGTTAAATGATATTGAAAAGCCAGTAAAGTAATAGTACACAATAAAACTTATAGGCCTATGACAGCTTATGAGATGTTGGCTTATGATATGAGTAATAACTTAAATTTGTGCACTGACCTATGTTATTCCTGCCCTACATTGTTTTCATTGATCAACTATCTTGGCCTCTTTTCAAGATCCTAAGCTTTATAGTAGGCCACAAAGACAATTGAGCCCCGATTATCACCCACCGTTTGTTTTTCATAATGATAAGTTGTACAGTTAAGCAGCGCAGTGTATGCTATAGAGTCTACATAATATGGCAATCATTAATGAGAATTGTTTTGAAAAAGACAAAGGCTAATGCTTCAATTGTCCATATCAAAAGCTTTATTTTATATATACTATAGCAATTGATCGATTTTACATCATATTTTTACTAATTCATGCTTTTGTGAGGAGAGCGATTCAACCGGAAGTGTACTTGCGATTTTATTTTGAAACGTATCCCGTGCATTTCCTGTCCTGATAGTGACGGTGGCTTGTGAGTAGCCTGCCGCGGTAGCGGCCTCACAGTGGAGGCGGCTTGAGAGTGGAGCCTGCACCGGAAGCGACCTCACAGCGGAGGTCTGCAGCCAGGACCTCTTGGTAAGTTCAGTCAATGATCTTTCTCACTGGTTTACCTGCTGAGCTCCCAGGTCGTTGCATACAGTTTTAGTTTTATGGTGAACAGACTTGAAGCCATCACTGAAATATTAGTTTCTAGTTAAAGGAATAGTTCACCCAAAATTGAAATTTCACTCATTATCTACTCACCCTCATGTGGACTAAGGGCTGGGAGAAGTTTCAGAGTCCTCCGTGGCTTCTCTGAGTTACAGGGGGTCTCGGCGTAGCAGTGCATGTCCATATAACGGTTGCAAATGGATACCAACTGTCTTCGTAACAAAAAGATACACCAAAAAACATCCAAATACCTCCATGCTGCGTGTATGTAATGTCTGTCTTGTATTGAAACCCCGAAATGTTAAATTGTCCCGAAAAAAATTAAATAAGTCTATATTTCAAGCTTGTTTTGTAGCGGAAGCTCCTCTTCCTGGTCCGTCAAAATTTGACGAACCGGGAAGAGGAGCTTCGAGAGGCTTCCGCTACAAAACAAGCTTGAAATATAGACTTATTTAATTTTTTTCAGGACAATTTCACATTGCAGGGCTTCAATATGGTTGCATGGAGGTATTTGGATGTTTTTTGGTGTGTCTTTTTATTAAGAAGACAGTTGGTATCCATTTGCAACCGTTATATGTACATGCACCCCCTGTAACTCAGAGAAGCCACGGAGGACTCTGAAACTTCTCCCAGCCCTTCGTCGACATGAGGGTGAGTAGATAATGAGTGCAATTTCAATTTTGGGTGAACTATCCCTTTAAAAACTACCAACATCTTGAAAAACACTGTGGGAACATTGGCTACATGGCTCAGAAGAAGACTGATGGGGCATACAATGACAATGTGAAAAAGCATCTTTGGAATTTTCTATCTGTCGTAAAGGGGACATACTATGGAAATATAACTTTTTAAAAGGCTCTGTAACATATATTTAGGTCTTTGTCTTGTCTTCCAACCCCCAAAATGTGAGAATTGACCAAAAAAAAATGCAATTTTCAGGCTCCCTAGTGTGAAACCCATGTGGTTTTATGAGCCGTTCCCTCAGTTGTCATTAACTAACGTCATTAGTATTCAAATTTGCATAACACCACCCCTACCTTTGAACTGGTACCAGTAGAGGGGGCGTGGCCTGGTGACCAGAGGCTCATTTGCATTTAAAGGGACAGGCACTGAAACCAGCCGTTCTGAACAGTGCTGTTTTGATTCTTTGGGGGATTTTGACCGAAACATGTCACATAAACTAATTTAATTTGTGGAAAAGGGGCGTAATATGTCTCCTTTAAATTAATCATTTTCATACTATGTGTCTGTCTGTTCACTTTCTCTTAAGTGTGAGACACTGTGTCTGAATGAGATTACCTGTATTAATAAAGGTTAAATAAATAAATAAACTAAATAAATAGTAATAATAATCAATATGCATAATATTTGCTCTGTGGATAAATTGTTATAAGCTTCTTTAGGATACTTCACTCCCCAAATGACCCTGAACTCTGAACCATCATAGCGCTGTCTGTTGCTCCACCAGACACCACATCACCTGACCCCTTCGTCTTCCTATCGTCATGACGACTGAGTCCACGCGAGGCCACCTGACAATTAAACAGAAATATGAGGTTGTTTTTTTTTCTTTCTTTCTTTCTTTCTGTATTGTTTTTTGTTTGCAGCAGCGGCCGTTCTGGTCCCATGTCACCAAAGCGCTGCATTTGTGTTTGCATCATAATTTAGAAACATTATAGAAAACAAAACAAGTTTTTAACCTAATTCGTCTGTTTTAGAAGCAACAAAGTGACTGATCCTGGACCAGAGGGAAAAGCTTCATGTATGTTGATGGTTTTGCTTCACATTCATGCTGCTGCTCCTCTCATGTCTTGCTAAAGGGCACTCGAGCAGCTGGTGAAGCTGTGTTTGTCTTTCACTTGACAGACACTGATGCTCCTGAGCCTGAACCAGCACCACGACAACTAGTGACAAAACTAAACACTCTTCTGTCGAGGTGTGTGACCTGGCACTTGTACACTTTTTTTTTTTTTTTTTTTTTACAAATCCGTTTTCTTTTTAGATATATTAAATGATAACTTTTATGTACATTTCCTCAGAGTAAAATTTAAAGCATTTTATGGAACAGAACTCTTCAAATGCAGCATCAACAACACACATAAAAAAAACACAGCGCTACTACAAGGACGAGGCTGCACCTGCGAAACAGCCTGACACTGTGTTGATCAAAAGAGCGAACTTTTCAAAGTGCATAATCAAATAAAAGGAATTATTCATACAAAATGACACGCGGGCTCAGACATCTTTTGGCTCTGAATGCTGCTTTTGAATTTCCAAATGAAGCGTTGTCATCTTCTGTGCTTGTCTTTTCGTTTGTATCTGTATATATATATATGTGTGTGTGTGTATGAGTGTTTCCCCCCCCCCCTCTCTTTCTTTTTTTAATCACCACATTGCTCTTTCTCTGAGTAAACACAACATATATCCTCATGCTCGGCACCCAGAGACGCCCCGTGGCTTATGGAGTTGCGATGGCAACGGCGAGATGCACTCAGGCTTGCTTCCATGCAGCTGGGACCCATGTTGCGCTGCAGCCTCGGGGGGGGGGGGGGGAGGAGGGGTGTTTGCAAACTAGGGATTAATTGTGTTGAAGCAACTGTCAAGACTGCGTAACGTTATGAGGATGCATCCTTCATATTTATGTGTTTTTCATGGCGGCACAGTGAGGGCGAAGGATGGAACGTCTCCCAGTTTTATATGTTGTACTATTACGATTCATAAAATTCAGAGAAAAACAAATAAAAACACAAAATAAAGCAGCAGAATTGGATGAAGGAAGAAATCTATTGGTGATAAAGCAAATTAAAGTAAGAGGACAGAGGAAATGAAGCCAGAGTGGGAGGGTTTGTGTGTGTGTGTGTGTGTGTGTGTGTGTGTGTGTTCAAAGACAGAGACATATGAAGATGGAAAGAGGGAATTTATTTGCCAAGCGACTGAGCAAAGAGCTTCTAAAAAGTTGTCAAGAAAACAGTGAATCAAAACTCACTTTCTTGCAACGTTCAAGGAAATGTTTGCGTTTTTTTTTTCTACTCCATCCACCAGTTTTATCACCAAACAGCACAGTAAACTGCACTTTTCCACATCAGTGACAGAAATATTCCTCCAATATCAAACATCTCATATTGCAGGGAGCAGTTCCACTCCGAAAAAAAAAAAAAAAAAAAAAGGTTTTATGAGGATATTCAAATTCTCCGAGCGAAGCTTAAAGCGCATCCACAAGAAATAAAAAATGAAAAACCGCCACGAGAGCCGGCGGCGCGGATAAAAGACGCCTGTCAATACTTGTGTTGGTCACAGATCTGACGTAATAAACATCAGATGAAGTGCTTCATAACTGTGACAGGAGTGGTTGCCGCGGGCGACGGCTGCGGAGTATTAGCAGCGACACATCAGGGGGGTTGTGTTAGTTAAGTTAAGTTAATCAGCCAATCAGCGTGCGGATATTGATGATCGTTGTTGGAAGAAGAAGAGATGAGCTACTTTTCCTTTTCTCATTTCAAAACCCGAAGGTCTGATGAGATCATGTCGATGCTAACGATGCTGCGTCTAATCTGACAAAGTGTGTAGATGTCACAGTCGCTGCCGCCCCCGCACGCGCGCACACACACACACACACACACACACACACACACACACACACACACACACACACACACACACACTCGCTGCTGGATTGACAGGTGTTGTGTGACACAGGCGGTGCAGGGAAGTGACAGCAAAGAGCAGCTCGGCAACAAAGATGGAGGCCGAGTGGGAGATGAGAAATGACATGAAGTGTCACATCTACGGTAAACAGCAAGTCGAAGAGCCGCCACATAGAGATAAACAGGACTGATCCCAGACAATATGAAGTTACTAATGTGAAAAGCAAAAGCAGAGAGAGAGTTTAAAATCAACACTATGAGCTCGGCTGATGAAAGCTGTGCACACCTGACTTTGTTAAGTACAGTAGGCGTCCTGTTAAACATCCCCAGCTCCACATCAATAGACCAGATAACACCGAGATTCATTTTTGCTCCACAGAACAAAAAGAAAAAAAGGAAAAGGCTTCATGAAATACATTTTTTAAATGAGGCAGAGAAGCTTAAGGACTCTTCTTCTTCTCGAGGGTGCAAAGGTTAAACGTAGCTGCACAACACAACAGACTGTTTTTAATTAAGACGGAGATAACAAATGCGGAAAAGTGACACTTCCACCGCCGCGGCTTACTCTTAAAAAAACGACTGTATTCAACTTTTTAGCTGCAGTTAAAGGGAGGGTGGGCAGGTGGGTGGGGGTGCATCGTTAGTCCCACTCTACCTCACACACTTGTCAGTCATGTTGATGAGCTGTCATCCCGCCCGAGGCTGAGGAGGAAACCGAGCAGCCGGCAGAGAGAGAGAGAGAGAGAGACAGAGCCTCCACAGGTGTAGAGGGGTGAAAAAAAAACAAAGCATGACGCCGACGACGATCCGCTTTATTGTTGTTTACTGTTTTTGAACGTTCGGCCTTTCATCTGCAGCTTTTTTTTCTCCGCGGCGCACAAACCAGCTCACTGCGGGTCACGGGAAGCGGTTTATAACGCTGTGAAAGACGAGGTTTGAGGCTTCAAAAGAAAAGGGTCACAGATGAACACTGAGTGATGATTTATGGTATTTTCCATTGGTTTAACGGCCTTTTATCCTTCCTCACCGGTGACCCGTTTTTAGGTTTTAAATGCATAGAAGCACCACATACATTTGTTTATAGCATGAAGGCTTTTTGACTTTGTCAGGAACCTCTATATAAACAAAATAAAACATTTTTCTTTTCACAAATTTCTAAAACACTCTGGTTAAAAGTATGACATTTGTGTTGTTAGGGTCAATTTTGACTCGGTTATTACAATAAGAACAATAATGAGAGTTTAAACTGAAATCATAAGTGCAAAACCAACCTTTTCATGGACATGGAAGCCTGACAACATAACCAAGAGATGAGAAACAAATGGGATGATAAATAATTGTTTTAGTGTGTTTTACAGCTGATTTAAGACTTGAGTCAAAACCGATCCTAACACAAGAGATGGTAGCAGAAAGCTAACAAGAGGAAGGTAAAATTGAAGCCAAGGGGTATACTGACGAAAAGGCCCAGGGGCCCACACCAAAGAATATTAAAACCAATATTTTCATGGATAAGGAAGCCTAACAATGTAACCAAGAGAAGAAAAACAGATTGGATTAAAAAAAAATAAGTTTTTAGTGTGTTTTGCAGCTGATTTAAAACACCATAGATGGCAGCAGAAAGCTAACAAGCTAACACAAGACGAAGGTTAATATGGAAAACTTTCCGAACGCAAGCCGGAGCTCCATAAAATCTATAATGTCATTTTGGGAAAATGTCACCGACATGTATGAAACACGGCGTTTGTTAACTGGTACAGCAGCTGGTATCGATCCTAACAGGTAACTAAATCTACCTGTCACAGTAGCGCCTTGAGCTCCGAGCTGATATATCTTAGCCGAGCAGATATATAGCGACCGCTATACGGCGAGGCGAGGCGGCCGGTGTGTGTGTGTGTGTGTGTGTGTGTGTTTGTGGGGGTAAGGTAACAAGCCCCGTTGTTTAGCCGACGTGTCACATGAATCAGGCCAATTGTATGATGGCCTTTTCTGCCGCCGCGGCCTCGTAAACGCCAAGGTCAGCGGCAACAGTGGATGGAGACATAAATGGGTCATATATATTGTAACAAGGCCGCGGGGGGTCACAGCAAACATGACCTTCAGCGCAACCTCGCTTGCTCTCCCCCCGCCCGCCGCCCCCCCCCCCAGAGGACTCATTCTCCCAGACTTCTTTATTGCCTGTTGCTATGACAACGGCCCGCTCGACGGCTCGTCGTCCTCTTAATAGTTAATAGCGAGCTTGCTCTTATGGAAATAGGGAAAGAAAATAATAATAAAAAACACAAACCACAGTCCGGTGTCTTTTTCCCAGGGGCTTTTTTCCCCTCCTCCTCCTTTACACATCATCACCATACACCCACTTCCACTCATCGCACACACATCTTGGCTCCTGGGGTCGGAGGCCTGGCTGGCCCGGGTCGGGGCCCTTGGGGGAGGAGGAGGAGGGGGTGAGAGGGGAGGGGGGGCAGGGAAACCGAGATAATAATTGGCCCCAGTTTATCGTTGACTGCGTTGTATACATCCCACGTTTTTGATCTAGTCTTTCATGGCAGGCAGCAACAGCCCCGAGACCACGAGCCAGTTGTGAGCTCATCCATGAAACATCCTCCAAAGGCTCTGGGGGTGTGTGTGCATGTGTGTGTGTGTGTGTTGTGTGTGAGAGAGGGGGGGGGAGGCATTAGGACGAGCAGCAACAGCTTCATCAGGTGTGGGAGGGAGGGAGGGAGGGAGCGGGGGGGGAGACAGAGAGACAGTGATACTGATCCGATCATTAATCGCCTGTCGGATCCACATTGTGCCGCGTAAAGACTCAATAGTCTGCAGGTTCCCAACGTCCAAACAGCCACACGCTGCAGAATCGACCCAGCTCCTCTACAGCCATGTTTCAATCAGACACCCATTTGCTTGAGGGGCAGGGAGGGGGTTGGTTGGGGGATGTGGGGGTAGGGGTAGGGACCCTGTTGCCTACCTCCATGGTAGCTCAAATATAATTATATAGATATGTGAGACTGTCTTCGAGTTAAAAAAAACCACAAAGATGAAAAAACAAGTCCGTAAGCTGTTTTGTGTTCAGGTGACCCCTGGTGGCCGTAGTGATTATGACAGCGACAGAGAGAGATCGACTTTGACGTAATATAAAGTAACATGAGGTTTAAAAGCAGCTTTGTCTACGTTGAGGTGCTGATCCTTTTCTAACCCTTATTGAACACTGAATACATACAATCTGGTACTTAAGCACCTGGCACTTTAACCCAGCACTCGTGCACTTTACTACTCAAGATGAAACTCCTATGGTCCCCCAACTTGTGGCCCATTCTATTATCCACAGTCAGTGGCACCGTCCACTTTGTTTAGATTGTAGGATATGGTTGATACACACATCAACAACACATCCACATCTCCATGTCTGTGCATTATCTTGATTATGTTGTGCATTCTACCAATACATTTGTGAAAATAAACAACAAGAAAAAACTAATCTGCTGGACTTGGAAGAATAGCGACTCACTAATTTGACCAGTAACTCCATTATTCTGCCAAAACCTTGACGAGGACTTTGTTTTCTGTTTCTGAAGTTTGCCGCAAAATAGCTAATTACCTATCAAAAATAATTTCCTGGACACTGCTGCTTGTTGTTTTTGTATTTTCCTTTTTCATTACACATCTTGCAGAAGGGTTTGACAGTTTCAGTTTAACAGTCACGTCAACGAAGTAATGGAAAAAGTGGAAATGAGACGGGAGAGACGGCGGCAGCAGGTAATGCAGCATAAAATACACTGGAGGTGAGGAATGCGAGCAGGAAATATGATAGGTGATTACCTGTTTCTCATTGTGCCAAATCAAAGTGCTTCCAGGGTGAGGGAGGGGTGAGGAGTTAGTGGATCCTTAATGCTTCCTTTCACAGATAAAAGCTGAAATGATCTGGAGAGGCTGTGTGATGCCAGTTGTTTTCAGACTGTCTTCATTTTTTTTTTTTTGCATATATTGTTGTCGTTCTTTTTACGCTGCACTTAGGCAGCGATTCAGGATGAATGGACCCGAGCTGTCAGGAAGAGATGAATAACCTTCGTCTTGTGTCAGCTTTCTGCTGCCATCTATGGTGTTCGGGTCAGTTTTGACCCGTGTTTTAAATCAGCTTTAAAATAAACTAAAAACATTTATTTTTCATCCAATCTGTTTTCTTCTCTTTGTTACATTGTTAGGTTTCCTTATCCATGAAAAATTTGGTTTTAATATATTTTGGTGTGGGCCTCTTGGCCTTTTTTGTCAGTATACCCCTTGGCTTCAATTGACCCTTCGCCAACTCCTCCCACAAACGGCTATTGTCCAATCCTACGTTAGCAACCGTAACTATAGGCCTGGCAAGCTTTCCGCAGTTGAGTCATTACGTTTGCTTTTGTGGACACATTTTGAGACTAGGACGACAAACATTTGTTTGTAGAGAAGGATGTTGTTGTTGCTGCTGCTACTACGGCGGCGGCAGCAGCAATATAGAGATGTTCAGATACGAGCTGACTTTTTTTTCGACTTGAGCGAGTATAAATATGGGGATAACCATATGTTCACCTCCGAAATGACACTTTTAGGGCTTTTACCTGGGCTTTTAGGCGAGGGATCCTCCAGGCAGGGACTGCTTTCACTGACTGATACAGCGGTGGGAGAATAAAAACAGCAGCGAAAGCTGTATGTGGTTCACAATCGCTCAAAAACTTGCAGTTTGACAACCAGTGAGATGACCTAAGTCTTCGTGGGTTGATAGACGGTAAAATTACCAGCCCTTACTGCTGCTCTGTACATTGTCCAGTCGTGTCGTTGAACAGATGTTTTATCCTCCTGTGCGAGTCACGTCACTGAAAACTCTGAATGATCTTTGTGACTTCTTCTCTCTATTATCTCAGAACAGTTTATCCAGAAATTTGCTGATATTTCCTTTGAAATCGATACCAAATACTGCCAGGAGCATGGCTGGGAGTGAAAGCTTGCCTGGCGTAGCAACAGTAACCAAGGGGGCGGGGCTTACGCGAAGGGTCAATTGAACCTTCCTCTTGTCAGCTTTCTGCTACCATCTCTTGTGTTAGGGTCAGTTTTGACTTGAGTCTTAAATCAGCTGTAAAACACACTAAAACAGTTATTTATCATCCCATTTGTTTCTCATCTCTTGGTTACATTGTTAGGATTCCTTATCCATGAAAAGGTTGGTTTTGCACTTGATGATTTCAGTTTTAACTCTCATTATTGTTCTTATTGTTATAACTGGGTCAAAATTGACCCTAACAACACAAATGTCATACTTTTAACCAGAGCATTTTAGATTTTTGTGAAAAAAAATTGTTTATGTTTTATTTTGTTTAAATAGAGGTTCCTGACAAAGTCAAAAAGTCTTGATGCTATAAACAAATATGTGGTACTTGAATTGTATGCATTTAAAACCTGAAAACGGGGTCAGTGGTGGAAGGTGGGTTGTAAGAGAGAGAGAGAGAGAGGGAGAGAGGGAGATGGACAGTGACAGAATGGAGGGAGGAGAGAGTGATGAGGATGGACAGACTGAGGGAGAGAGAGGTATCAGTCATGTGACCACGTCGTTGTCTCAGGACCTTTAGGCGCCGGGCAGGACGAGGGGCAGCTTTAAACCAGGAGCCACATCTGGGCGACGGACACGGAGGGAGGGGGAGGGGGAGGAGCCGCCGCTGCAGCAGCATCAGCATCGACCTTTTATTTAAACTCACGTCAGGTGGCGTCTCTGTTGTCGGAGCCGATGTGATGGATCTGACAGAGTTTGATAGATGACGTGTTTACAGAACAGCTGATCAGACCTGGTTGTTGTTTGTCAAATGCAAATGCGAGTGCAAATATGTACTCACGCACGTTTAACTGAGAGGAACGGGGACGTGGTGACACTGCAACATTTTGACTTTTTCGAATATACAGTTTCTGTGTGTGTGCTACATTATTTTGTTTTATTATGACGATATAGCTGAACCCTGAACCCTGTTAAAACCACTTACTGCAGACTGTTCGCCCTTTGCTTTTTCTCTTTCAAATACTGCAAATTTAAATTTACAATATAACAACACGGCTGCTGCTATAAGTTGACAACCTCAGTAGCTGTTTGTGTCTCACCTTGGAGCTAAAAAGTGAAACTGGTGGAGGACATTTTTAAACGACAATGTGAGTTGAGACACTTTCTGACATGACTCTGCTGGTTGCACACAACCACAGATCAGCACATTGCACAGTGACAGAATACACGTAACAAATTGACATATACTAGATACATTATGTAACAGGACGTAATTGTGTCTGTGTCTCGTTCTCCTGCAGTGTAAACCGGGTCGGTGGTTTGAGGAGAGACTGTGTCAGTGACCGTGAGAGGAGCTCGGCCTCTGGTTCCATTAGAGATGTCAATATTTACTGTGTGTGCTGTAAAGCTCACAGCCCTTTTTCTTTTTTAATGGAACAACGTGGAACAAAGCCAAGGAAGAACCTGATCTGCTGATTCAAGCCAGGTCAAACACACTCACACACATGCACATGAAACACACACATCCTCTCCTGCCCATACCCTGTCTCTGTACCTCTTCTGTATAACAACATGCACCTAAACACACTAACATACACATATGCAGCTCCTGTTTGTTTGTCAAAATGAAAGTGTAGAGTTAAAGTGAAGAGTTCTGAATCTATCAGGAATACCATGCAGCGCTGCACCAGAGGCAGAAAACATCATATAGGTGCAGATATTTGCAGGATGAGATTGAGATTTCAGCTTTAATGTTCATTTTTTCTTTTCATTTTCACTTAAAAAATATAAAATGTGTGATTTTTGTTGGCTTCTTCCCCTTTTTACATCTTGGGAATATGATTTGTTGACATTTCTATAGCAACACAACACAATCCCAGATGTTTGGTGATGATGCACATACAGCATAACATGCACATGCACACATACATATACACAGCAGCATATAGAGTCAAAAGTGATATTTTGAAATGACCGACCAGTGGCATGAAATGTCACTACAAAGTTAGCCTAAACATAATGATATATATCATAATGGGATATGTATTTATTTATTTATTTATTTCAGACTCAAGGTCCATAAGCAAGATGAACAGCACAGCAAAAGACAAACAACACAATAAAAGAGAATAAAAGCAAAAAAACAAACAAAACAAAACTACATATAATACTATAATAGATAATACTGTTTAATGTGGGTTATTTCTTTCTTTCTTTCTTTCTTTCTTTCTTTCTTTCTTTCTTTCTTTCTTTCTTTCTTTCTTTCTTTCTTTCTCTCTCTCTCTCTCTTTTACACACACTTGTTGCTGTTTCTGTCTCTTTCCTGTCCGTCTGCCTAAATATATCTAAGAATTAATGCTAGTGAGTCGGATCGCGTTGGGTAGCGGCTTCAACGCCCAATTTTCTGAGTTATTTGAGAGCCTACATGATGAGTGTCAAAGCATTTTGCTTTGGGTGCAGGGCCGGCTCTACGCAGGGGCAAGAGGGGGCAGCGCCCCCTCAAATAAATGTCTTGCCCCCTCAAATCCAAATTTTAGAAGTTGAGAAAGCACATTTTAATATACTCCAAATATATTCTTCTCAGAGTACACCAGAATGCTTGACTCACATTTTAAAATCACAAACATTTTCTGGGGGGGATGACCCCAGACCCCCCTACAGGGGTTTAGCTACTCACCTTTTTCAACCCCTCTGGGTTTGCAATGCATCTTCAGGTATATGCACCCCTGACCCCCCATATAATGTGGCTCTTTGCATTACGACAGTAAAAAATTTGGGCTCTAAGACCCTGGTTGGCCCCCCCGGCCCCTAGTTGGACAGGTCTGAAGGTAGAGGCCTGACAAAGTGCAATCCGCTTCTCCAGGTTGGGGTTGGACACATAGTCAACAACCCAATTCAATGAAGTTACTATAAGCACGGGGAAAAGTGCTGGAGCATGATGTGTTCACATGATGCCCCCTTCACATTTCTGACTGCCCCCTCATATATGCCTGCCTAGAACCGGCCCTGTTTGGGTGTGAGAATTGTATGAGTTGGCAACCCTGAATTGCATATATTGCAAAGGATACTAGAAATAGAATTTATTATAATAAGACTAATAAAAGCAGTTCATGAGCAGATGTGACAAAAAGGAAGGATTTTAAACGCTTATTAATTTCCATCTTATCCACTAGATGTTTGAATCAAAAACACGGTTCTTTTTGTTTTGTTTGACTGATTCCATAAAATGAACAGTTATGACAGATGCAGGTTAATGGTGTAATCTGTGTACACTGTATTTTGCACACAAACGCTGTCGAGCTGTCGCATTTCAGTCAAAAGAATCAATTATTTGCCCTGTCGCACGAGCACACAGGAGAAACACACGGTCTATTTCACCTTTCATTCTTCCATCGGTTCAAAAGGGACACGCGCACAAACACAGAAACCATTCCTCACAGTCAGCTGCTTCCAGTCTGTTTACAACCACAATCTTTTGTTTTGGCCTCTTCCACTGTGCGTGTGTGTGTTGGTGTGTGTGTAAAGGGAAGGAGGGAGGAAGACGAGGAGGAGGAAGGGGTGGGGGGTGGGGGCTCCTCAACCTTGACCGGGCGCCTCACTGTTGCTTTTCCGTTATGAATAGGTAAGAATAGATAACATTCTTCATGGGTATTGAACAGTGGTGAGCACAGCAGCAGCAGATCGTGTGTGGTCTCGTCACAGACGCGATTTCTCGGATCAGTCGTAAAAACAAAAGCGTGTTTTTCAAAGTGCGAGCTGGAAGTTGGAGCGTGGACGTCGATTTCGCAAGGTCACGAAATCAAATCAATTCATTCAGAAATAATTGGAGATTTATGTTATTGTTGAATATTTAACTGTATATAGATTCTTTAGTGTGTTGTTGTATGTTGTTGTTGCCTTGGTCCAACCCCCTTCCCCCCCTCTGTGCAGGGCTTCATCTATCATCATCCGTCATCATCCTTTATGTTCATCCGTCCTGCATTTATCACATTCATTCATCACATTCATGAATGAATGAATGGAAGAAAAAAAAAAAACCTGCTCTGAATCACTGTTTTAAAATGATTCCTGTTTCGATATCACACAGGTTCTCTATCTGTGAAGAACACCACTTAAATGTGATGACGCCAAGACGTTATACGATTCTCTCAGATCATTAAGTTTCTCAAAATAAATCTAAATTAATAGTAATTTAAAAAGAAAAATCTATTATTTGATTCACAAGAAATCAACAAGTTTCCATTAGATTCAGTGCTGTAGTTCAATAAAGACCAAACTTAAAAAAAAATCTATTTACGTAGTAGTTTCAAATGGCCCTTTATGTATATTTAAGCAATACAGGATCTTAATATTACTAAAAGGAGATGTTTTTATAAAAGCTCCATACAGATTAAAGGTAGATGTTTGTATTAAAGCTCCATACAGTATAAAGGTAGATGTTTGTGTTAAAGCTCCATACAGTATAAAGGTAGATGTTTGTGTTAAAGCTCCATACAGTATAAAGGTAGATGTTTGTATTAAAGCTCCATACAGTATAAAGGTAGATGTTTGTGTTAAAGCTCCATACAGTATAAAGGTAGATGTTTGTGTTAAAGCTCCATACAGTATAAAGGTAGATGTTTGTGTTAAAGCTCCATACAGTATAAAGGTAGATGTTTGTGTTAAAGCTCCATACAGTATAAAGGTAGATGTCCATGTGTAGTGTGATTATAAAGCAGCTCTAGGTTCTATATTAATACTGTGAAAGTATCAAAGCCTCAGTCCACAGAGAAATGCACACAGCCTGTATTCAGAAACTGAGCCTTAAAACCAGCCGTCAGGACTTCCTGTCACTTTGTGATGACACAACAAAGCCCCGCCCCCTCACCACCTGGACCCACCATCCATCCAACACTTCCCTTAAAAAGCCTTAAAAATACATCTTCTTATGGATCAACACTTTAGATGAACGTCACGTGTAATGAAATGTGTGACAGTTTATTATTAATTTTAAAAAAGAAAACATGGAGTCTTAAAGATTTATATATAAGATAATACTATGTTTTTCTGTCACTGTACTGTTTTTATGTTTTGGGACTCCGGATGGAAATTAGCTTTGCTGCCATAATCCGGCACATTTACATGTTTTTATATGTTCATTGATGTGCACTGTCCCACCCAAATAAACAAATAAAGTAAAGTAAAGTATATTTCAGTGTATAGTAAGTCATAAAGGCTCTAATGTTAGAGTTGTGACCCAGCAGCCACACACACGCACACAGTCTAAATAATCCCCCACAGAGCTGATATGAACTACTGCTTCAATTTTGCTTCAATTTTGAATTCATTTGTCCTTGTAGCTCGACTGTGTGAAAGCAAGAGGGGGTGGAGTGTGTGTGTGTGTGTGTGTGTGTGTGTGTGTGTGTGTGTGTGAAGGTGCTCGACAAACACTCCAAAAAAAGAAAGAAAAAAAAAATCCCACAAGTAACAAGGAACAGGAGCACATAGAGGAAGGACAGAGGACACTCCTCGACAGGAAGCTGTGTCTCTTTTCATTGTCTACGGCGACGACATGGCATCGAGCCAAATTAAATATTTGAGTAATGGGAGAAGAACAATAACAACACCTTGCAAAGGTCTGGAGTCAAATCCCACAGGGGCTTGTGGGAATGAGAGCGCAAACAGTGGTCCAATTCTCACTGTAAGCATGTGTGTGTGTGTCACTACTTGCAAAAGTGGCAGCTAAATGTCAGGTTTTAGCAGTCAGAGGGGGGATGAGCATGATTTGAATAATGTTTCCTGTCAGATGTCGCCTTGCTTGTTAGTTGCACACATGCCCACACACAACACACAACGCACACCAACGCGTTAAATCAGGTGCTTACATGCATTGAGCTGTACGTTGCACTGAGACAAGCGTGAAGACAAAAGGAGACGCTCCGATGCAAACACATTCTGGCAGGCGTAAGAATCCCTAAATGTAGAAATGTATGGCTGCACACAGACCTGTTTTAATATGTTATATCTATAATCATCTTTATAAAGCACTTTTTTTTTCTTAATAACAATGCAAGACTTTCGGAGGGATTTATATGCAGCACTTTCCTTAACAAAATGACAAAGTGCTTTGTGCGGATTAAAGTGGAATGCAGGAAACACAAATGAAAAGGTGATTACAGCAGCAGCGCATTCAGTCATTCACAAAAGCTCTTTTCTTAAAAATCTGTTTTCAGAAAGTATTTAAAAAGATGTCGATGACTCCCTGTGTCCAGGCTCAGTAGCTCAGCTCATTCAGCTCTGACCACAAAAGCCTGATTGCCTTTAGTCACCGACTGAGACCGAGGAATAACAACAAGGGCTGACACTTCTGTTCAACAACAGTCGGCTACACAAAATTTTAACAACTCAGCCCCTTAGAAAGACTGATTCATTTGGAGTGAGACCATTAAATCCTTTAAAACTCCACATAAAGTTAACAAATGTAACTTTTTTTTAATCTTATTTTACTGAAACTGGCATCGGAGAAGATAATGTGTGATTATAGAGAACCTGAGGGGACCGTGAATGGAGCCCTGAGGAACTCCACAATTTTAACTGAGCTATCAAGGAGGAAAAGGAGGTTCTGTATTGCAGAGAGAGAGAGAGAGAGCAGTAAGGATGCAGCTGATAATCACAAGCCCTGAACTGTGACACACAGAGTTAGTGACAGACAAGAATAATTCATTTTTAGTCAAATAAGTCATTTGAAAAACTAATTTCAGTCTTTTTGCTTATCGCAGTTATTACAGAATCCTATTTTCAGGACATGTAATTTCATTTTTGGTTGCAGGTGTGTGTTAACAAGCGTCCCTGTTCAGAGGATGATACAAAGAGCAGAGTCAGATGAACCACATCGTTTTCTGTTGTAGTACCTCAGGGCTCCAGCGGGGGGGGGGGGGGGGGGGGGACTTGGAACTTGGAGCTTGGTTGGAAACTGTTAAAGAGGAATAGGAGGACCTACCAGGATTTTCACCTTAAAGGGATCGTAAATTCATTCAAAACCACTCATGCAACGCGCAGGGAAGAGTTTTTCAGCAGCAGTCTCTGTATTTACCTCAAAAACAACTCTGTCTGGTAACGTTCTGTTATTATCTCATAGCGTGGTGAATGTGCAGCTCACAACTTGTCCACCAGAGCGTTGTGGAGTTGTTGGATTGTGTATTTGATGAGTTTGATGAGGGAAACCAAGAAATCCCATGAGCCTCCGTAGCGTAGCTCTGAGCAGCTCACGGTTCTGCTCCGCCGTTCTAAAAACAGCTTGCACCGACAATTAAAGGTAATGAACCTACTGCTATGACTATAGGGATTATGGCAATGGGCCAATTTGCCAACATGTTGAACTATCCCTTTAACTCTACTACATTAAAAAACAAAAACAAACAAATGCATTGCATGGCTGGGAGGTCAATGAGTTCATAATCAACAACATAATTTAAAGCAATGAGTAAATGTGTCATAACATTTTAGTGGATGTGACGATCCTGTCATGTACTGAAGGTGTGATGGGCTGGATTAGAGATAAGAGCATAGTGAAACGATGGAGGGAGATTTCTCCTGGTATTAAAATAAAGAGGGATGTTCACACTTCACACAGAGGCCGAGCTAATAAAAGAAACAGAATAAGTTAATACAAAAAAAAAAAAAAATTCACAGAAGCGGTTTAATTTTTATGGTCGGTAATTCTGAGCAACAAGACCAATTATACATAATTAACCGCTTTATGATAAGAAAATACTGGGTGAAGCGATAAGCATGGTCACACACACACACACACACACACACACACGCTCTCTCACATGCACTCAAACAACATTGCACCTGCTGTTTTGCTCTTGCACAACACAGGCCTATAGAAATATTCAGCTGCACACATACAGTCTACAGAGTCCCACACAGAAACACATACGAACGTACGTATATTTACCTCAAGAGATGAAACTGCTGCAATTTGCTTCTAAATCTCTTCTCGTTTCCTGAGAGTAAAATGCTCCGATTTTCTACTTTTTGCATCAGAGCTTTGGCTGTAAACAAACCACGGCCCGTTGACTTTGCTTTATCAATTCATGTGTTTGTCTGGTAAATATACAAAGGGCCACTGCTGCATGTTTTTCAAGATTATAAATAATAGTCAGAGATTTGCATACGTTGCGGACTGTTGTGCTCTGTAGGCTTTGTGTGGTGTTTTTTTCCCATGTATTTCAGGGTTATGGTGAAGCTTCTGTGTATTTCAATAGGGGAATTGATGCAACTTCACCATCTGAAGGAAAACCCCTAAATTTGATTCTTCTGATTTATTATGCAAAGTTTGAAGGAGAGGAAGTGGCAACTTTTTGGTGCAAAATGCATCACTGCAGCTGCAAAGGGTTAGTAGGTCAAAAACAGCGCAGAGTATACCTGCAGGATGTTTGGTCTCTGTGTGTGAGACAATGCACACACCTCTCCACCTCTCCACCCAGCATCAGCATACCTACAGACAGCCAGTCTAAATCCGTACCTTCTCCTCCAGGACCCACATGGAGCGGCGCGGGGCCGCGTGCTGACGATGAAAGAGCGAGCGTAACACTAAACTATGGCACGGAAAAGAAATGGAGCAGCAAAAAGCGAGCTCGCGTCGTCGCTGTGTTATATAATTAGTATGTCAAGCACTGGGCCCAGAGGCCGAAAATAGTGCCGCTGCTTCATCGCCTGGGGAGGAGGAGAGAGGGTGGTGTCAGATGAGATGGGGCGGAGGAGGAGGAGGGGGTTCAAAGCCCAGTGTAACGGCGGTCTAATAGTGCCAGTCAAGAATCTGTGGCGCCGGGCAGCCACACGCGTTGGTTGGCGTGTAATCCCTGACACAGTTGGCAGTGCTTTGCTGACACGACATCCAGCAAGTCAGGGCCGCCGAGGAGAAAAAGTGCTGATCTGTTCAGCTCAGGACGGGGCGTTCACTGTCCACTTGATAGATTAAGTTTAAAGGCGTTCTGATGGGACGTTCATTTGTCACTTAGTGTGTGTGTGTGTGTGTGTGTGAGTTGTTTTTATAAAATGATCTAGGTCTCTGGGGGGAAAAAAAAACAGTTCTTTGGCACAAATTGTGGCCACCGCTCAGTTCTGGTTCATTTATTAACGTCACTCGGCTTCTGTCAAGAGCGCTGAGTTGATGTCGTGGTTTAATGTCGTATATTAGAGGATTATGGTTTCATTCAGGCCTCTACCACATCAGCACAATGTCCCATGTGCGATGACACTGTTCAATATTGCGATGACGATATAAATAAGCAAATATTCAGGTGTGAATATTAACATATTATCCATACAGCTCCTGTGTTTCCTTATTAATTCACAACACAAAGTCACACACGTATCGCTCCTAATCAATAACTCAGGGTGCGAGACTAGCAATAAAAAGTGTGTGCTTCTTACTTAACTTCTTACTTTACTATATGGCTTTGAGCGTTTCTATGTCCTTGTTGTGTCCTTTTGTTTCCTTTTTCCTGCTTTCCTCTTTATTCGCGGCCAAAATTCACTGGTTGCATCAATGCGTGACATGATGATTGACATCTATCAATCATTTTTTTTTCCTTTTAGATTGATAGATAGTACTTTATTAATCCCTTGGGAGAGTTCCCTCTGGGAAATTGAGGTTTTCCCCATTTCCCCGCCTCTTTTCTTTTTTTTTCAGGTTAAAATGCATCCAAAGTAGGCAAACTAGCAATCTATGGGGAAATAAAACACAGACAGAGCACAAATACAATGAGATCTGATCAAGCTTCAGGATCCAATCAAATAGGTACCGTTCCCATAGCTCGCCAGGTGTTGGATCTTGTTCCGGCACAAATTAAGCGCTGGGAAAGACTGCAGGCTGTAAACAAAGTCCAAATATTATAAGTCGACTAAACACCTGAAGTTGTGTCAGAACAAATGACAATCGGTCGATGCTGCGTGGACGCATTTCAGGCGCCGTATCCGACTGAAATCCACCATTGTTGTTGCTATGTTACGTCTAGCGATGTAGCTCAGGTTACAGATAGGAGGTGTGTGAAGTCATGGCGCCTGCAACTGTTTGTGATGCGTTTATCGTGCAAGTTGACATCGAGATGACGATGAAAATAAGATTAATCAGTAGATTGTAGATTCATTTAAAGTTAATTTGCACCTTTACGTCAATAAAAAGAACAGTTGTCGTCTACATCATGAACTCTAACATCTAACATCCTTGAAACTGAGAGGGGGAACTGGATCCTTTCCTTTTTGCCCCAGATTCCATCACACTCTGCTCTCGTCACCATCGTCTTCATGACATTGTGTAAATCCTGCAGCTTGAATGGAAACCTAAACAAAATAGAAAGAAATGAATAAAGTCAGATAAAGCACTGGAGGTGATGGTATCTATGAATGAACAAGGGTAGATCAGGGATTTAACCTCCCTCCCCTCGCCTTACAACTCATTTCTCTCCAGTCTTTTTTCCAAACTACCTTTACATTGCTCCTCCGGCTCTGGTTTCATTATCTTGGCACTTCTCTGTCCCTCCTGATTATTCTCCAATCACCTGTTGCCTCTATTAACTGTGCTCCGTGGCTCTGACCCCTTCACCTGACCATTTGCACATTTAAATTTCCACTCATTCACGACTTCTCTAACAGCCAGCGCTCACCGATAAGAGCTGCAGCTAAATCCCTCAAATTCAAATGTTAAAACGCCTTCAGCCGGGTTTCTACGGACCACGACGTGATCTCTGAACCCAGAAAGAGAGAACATGTTGTAAAATTACAATACGACATCGCCATTACAACCTATTGGGTAACACTTTACTTGAATAGGTATTCATAAGATTGACATACCACTGTCATAACCATGACATAACAGCTGTCATAAACATCAATGAATACTTATGACAGCTGTCGTTAAGTGTCATTCGGTAAGTTATGTCACTTTTAATGCAAAGTTGACATTATTTGAGATGTTTTTGTTCTGACAACTTGACATAAAGACAATTTAAACTGTCATAGCAGACCTAATTGCCAAACTTTAAAAATTATGTCAAGTTCTCATAACAAGGAACATCTCAAATAATGTCAACTTTGCATTAAAAGTGACATACTGTAACTTACCGAATGACACTAAACTACAGCTGTCATAAGTATTCATTGATATTTATGACAGCTGTTATGTCATGGTTATGACAGTTTTATGTCAATCTTATCTTAAATTTCGTTAATCTTATGAATACCTATTCAAGTGAAGTGTTACCACATATTGTCACGTGTATTGTTTTGCCTCGTGCTGACGGACCACTTGTTTACATAGAGGCTTGTTTATGCCGTTACGTGCAGTGGCTGTCGTCCGTCTGCCGTCTGCCCAATTTCACGTGAATGCAGCATGAAAAATACTATTGAGTTGCTTGCGATATACAACCGCAACGCTAGATAGGAGGAATTCCTACACAATGTACCTTTAAAAGAAATAAAAGAAATAAAAAAATCAGCGGTATCTGTCGTGTGATGTATCTCCACATCAGATCCACGCTCCTCGGCGGCTTCAGTCAGCGAGCAAACGGCATTATGAATGAATGAGAAGGCGTCAGGCGAGATCATTGTTTTGGTTATCATCTGTCGACAGCAGACATTGATAGAGATGTCTTTCCCCTTGATTAGGCATGACCCATTTCTGATGCAACCCCCTGCACCGACACACACACACACACACACACACACACACACACACACACACACACACACACACACACACACACTACATCACAGGCAGCGGTACAGGCCTATCGAGTCAAGCACACACACACCAACACACACACAGAGCAGCACGTGCATTTAAGTGGCGACGTGCTCTTACAAACCCACCTACTCCTCCACCCACACACACACACACAAACACACACAAAAGGGCGACACATTGTGAAGATACAGATAAGAGACACTCATCGTCACGGCGACTCCATCCGGCTCACTTTGTGATGCATTCTTGAAGAAACGCCATCAATCAAAAAAAACCGCCGACATCCAAAGCGCCCGCGAGGAAAATTCATTGGCACCGGGCTCGACCCCTCTCACAAGTCCCTCAGAGGCAGTTTTCCAACTCAGGGCCGTCACATTTGGTCAGTGGTTACCAACGGTTACGGTTGATGTGCCATTATGTGAGAGCTCAGGTCGCAGAGAAAACAGCACGAGTTTATTTTAAAGAGCAGCTTGTAGCCTGTGTGCACTTTGTTCGCATTCACAACAACTGCATTTCGAAGCATCTTTTCTCTTTAAAGCTCGTCTTCTGATCTTCACACAGATGAGACTGTCGTCATCTGGAGTTCACTGGGAAGGAGGTTCACTTCAGTTTTATCTCGTTATTGGGCAAGTGGCCGCACTCAATGACTTATATGTGACAAACAAAATGAGTTAAGTTCAGTACTTAAGTTTAGAATAAGTGTTTTTGTATTTTCCCCTCACACATTTTATTGTATTTATAAGTAGGTTTCTGAAAATGTATTAACTTTGAAGGGTGAACAATCCTTTTTCGGTCAGTGTATCTTTTGGTCATTGGATTTTCTTTTGATGAATAGGAATTAAAAAACAAAAAGTCAAATTGAAACATTAGATTTTCATGTTTTATTTCAAATAGCAAAAAATAAAATCTCTAGACAACAGAAATTAAAAAAATTATATATTTTGACACCGGATGTTGTAATTTTCAAGGCAAGACCGCCAATGAGCACTACATTGTCTCTGTGTGTGGTTCTGAAGGCCAAAATGTCTTTGGAGCACTACTCAGCAGTGGCGTGCACAGACTTTTTGAAGGGCAGGGGCGAAAAGAAAAAAAAGCCCCCCCTGCCCTCCTACACCGAGCTTGACCTTTGACTTCTGATCACCAAAGTCCAATCAATTCATCAATTCCTCATGTGTGAATCTGATCGGGATCATGACTCCTCAGTGGTTATTTACATATTTAAATCAATTCATCCTTAATTTTTCAAGTGAACATTTGAGACAAATTTGACAGAGACATTTGCATTTAAAGGGCCCAAACCATGTGAAGAGTTCATTTGCAAAAGCAGATAACTCTGTTTTTTTTGTTTTTTTTTCAAAATTTGTTTTAATTAGTATTATTTACACCAGGTGATATCAGTCAAACCAAAGTTGAGTGGCTTTGAAGGAGATGAGACGTAACAAAGCAGACATATCTAAAAGAAAATAAAGATTTATCGAAAACAACACTATGCAAAGAATAATTAAGAAGCGTCAGCTCATTTTTTTCAAAATGGTGTTCATCTGCTCTTGCAAACAAACTCTTCATGTTTTAATGAGGTCACCATGACCTTGACCTTTGACCTCTAATCTGTTCCTCCAGGAGTCCAAGTGAATGCAGCTGCAGTTGTTGAAAGTCGCTGCAGAAATGGACAAACTGAAAATAAAAATGTCTCCTGCTCTTACTGTTGTAGAGGCGTAACGAGGTGCAATTAACGTCATAAACTGACCCAGAATCAGTTGATAGATAAAATGCTGCTCCTCACCTGTAAAGCTATGACTGTTATTCGTCAGATACCAGTGAATCTCTATAAGAGCCTCTGATGTGGAACCAGTTCACAGTTTGGGTTCAGGTTCAGTCTGATTAGATGCTTCACACACAGAACAGTAGTGAATGTAAAAAAAAAAACAGTGGGTTTTAAATTCAGGTTTGACTCATTTTCACTTTCTTGTGTCAGAATTTTTTTTTTTCCCAGACTGATAAACTAAAACAGTTTCATATTAGCTATAATAACGATGTCTGCAGGTTTTTTTTTTCCTTCATTTAGGAACTTGCGACATAAAAAAGTTAATTAAAAATCCTGACTAAATGATGATTAGAGGAGATAATTTAGAAACGAATTAAAGATTTTTCTAACTAATGAGCCGAATCACAAGTTTCCACATGTTTTTTCTTATTTTTTCTCCTGTGTAATTTTTTTAAATGATGATAAAAGAGATCTAAGAAACGCTCGCTCACCATGATGTGTTTGGTTTCTCTTCTTCTGCTTTTTTTAAATATATATTTCAGCAGATCAACAAACCCCGGGGAGCATTGGAGCATCTCTGTCGTTGTTGTCATCTCACACATCTACGTATGATACATGTGGGTTAACTGAAAGTCAGGCTGAGACTCCACGTAACTCGCTGCTTGTTTGTTTAAAAAATCCTTCCTCATTTTCTGTTATTGGTTGTTTTTCCTTCTTTCTGATGGAACATGGGCAGAGGCCACCGCCGCAGCTGGTTTAAGATCCAGCGTCGTGTCTCAAGGACACTTGAGCGGGACAGACGCTCGCTGTTAGTCAAGTTTGAATGAGGCGTCTTGTGTTGAATGAAAAGACGCGGCGGTTTAATGCGCCGGGTGAGTTTCACGACCTTTGAGTTGTTGAAAAGAAGTTTTAAAAAACCACTCTCGTATCTCAAAGGTGCATTAGTGAGCGGAGGAGTCTGAATAACACCACGGATACACGCATTGCTAAAAGTAGGAGGTCACGTTGGATTCCTGGCTGGTTTGTGACATGATAGGACTTTTAATCTGCAATGAAACAAAGCCTGATCCCTCTCTGTGTTTATTTCAAGGCTGACGCTGCAGCAGGAAGCATTAACAAGCCAGTAAAAACAGGTTTGGCATCGGAGACCTGCAGTGATATAACATCTTTGATTGATGATGACAAAGTTTCTTTTTAAAGCACTTGTGTTGTGTTGTGTTGTTTTGTGTTGCTTCGGAGACTTGCAGACCAAACTTTACACTAAAAGACATAACAAGTATGAGCCAGGACGGAGAGATCAAACAATGGGCGACACGTGCACATTAAAGGAAAAGACTGTATGGTGTGAAAAGCAAATAATAAAACATCATGTAAGATGTGTACTGTAGGTGTGTATTATAGGTGTGTGTATGTGGAGCTATAGGGAGTTGAGGCAGATGATGAGGCTGATCAATCAAAGCTAATTGGCCCATCAGTTTAATTCCCTCACACTGGTGCAGATGCCAGGGAAAGCCCCAGATTCAGGACCCTGGACAGCGGCCATGACAGTTACCATAATACACTCTGGTGATGGTGACACATCGGGCCAGTGTGAATCTGACTGAGATCCTTCAGTAACTCCTCTCTGGTTGTTAACACATTAAAATCTGTTGGGTGTAGGAGTGTAAAGTGATATTTGGATGGAGAGATGTGAGTGATAATAAACTGTGTGTTTATACTGAAGCACGAACAGCTGGTCAAGGTGGAACTCCCTCTAACTACGGCTCTACATTTAGGTATTTGAGTTCAGAAATCACAACATGAATCACATCAGGAGAAACAACAAGAGTCAAATATGCTTTTTTCTAAAGTTTATAATTAATATTTTCTGGAAATTTTTGACTTTTTGGAACTCAAACATGAAATAATCTGAGACACCAGATTGTAGAAGGCAGCTAAACACATGTAGTTAAGTTATTTATCCTCCTAAAACAGAAATAAAAAGCTGTGTGAAATATTCAAGTACCTCAAAGTTGTACTCCAGGCAGCACAGCAAATATAAGTGTACTTTATTTACACAGCCCTGTACAACAACCCTTTGGGTGAACCAACGTTCTTTACAATAGATAATACATAACAACGTATAAGCAAAGACAAGGTAAAGTAAAAACAATAAATGCAATAAAGTAAAACAAATTAAAATAAAATAAACCATTTACCACAGTAAATATACGATACAAAACATTTTGTGCTGCTGAGGTCTGAGACCAGCTGCATGTTGCTCGTATCATTGGTTGCACTGATCTGTGGTGGCATCATATGTTGCTGCTGTGTCTTCTGGCCTCTGGATTTGTGTAAACTAAGTGTCTGACTTGCTGAATGATGCAACATTATATCACCGCTGTGACTCTTTGGACGTTCGTCGTGGAGTTTTAAACTCGTAGCAGCTGTTTCACATCAGTGGAGTCTCTGCTTTGTTCAGCTTGTTCAGTATTTCAGCTGCCGGACAGTAATGTGAACGCTGGATTTAAAAAAAAATAATAATAAAAAAAATTGACTTTGCAAATGTTTTTATGAAGAAGGACGCAAGTAACTCTGAATATAAATATAACCTTTGTTTGTTCATAAAAGCCCCTACCCTTAATTTGCCTTTAGCAATTTTCACTCTTCATTTGGACGAGTTCCTGCTCTTTATTTATAGATGTTTGTTTTCATGAGTATGTTTTATACTAATTAACTTTCATTGCTTATGAGAGTAGAGTTTTTTTTCTTATTTTTTGCCCATTAAAACCAGTGTCACCCTGTGTTGCCTCTGGGCGTCGTCACTGAAGGACCTCGCTCGGAGGAGCCTCCACAGCGGCTGCAGAGGGAAATAAACATTTTATTTGGGGGGGTGTTGTTGGGAAAATACAGTTATTAGATGATAGTAGTGGAGCGTTTGAGAGCAGCGTTCAGGCCTGTGGAGTAACAGCCTCATCATCTGACTCCTGACTTTCTGCTCCGGCACCATTGAGTGCTGAAAGACTCGTCTGAATGATGAATGACGGCTCTGAGCAAACTACATGTGCGGAAAGCACAGGAGTGTTTCGCAAACCTTTACTCTCAATGAGTGATGCTGGCCGGCCGCCAGCACTCGCATTTTGGCTGTCAGTGTGGAATACAGGGAATCCGTCTAATGCTGCCTCTGCCAAAAAATGCTGCTGCAACTGTAATAGATGATGTCTGAAAGTGACACAAGTCAGATTGCTGTTGGCAGACACGCAATACAAAGAAATAAGCTGGAGTGATGGTTGTATTTGAGACCATCAAAGCCTCGGAGGCTGCTGCAGGTTTTCAAATCAAACAACCCAGCGCCGGTTCAAATGTGTCTGCGGCTGAATGGAAATAAAAGAAGAGACTAAACAAAACTGCAGATGCATGCACCTCGCTGAAGTTAGAAATGTCCCTACTGATTGAATAGAAGTCACCAAATTGTAAAGAAGAGTTACATAAGCCACTGTTTCAGTCTTATCAGACATCACTGTTATATAATGATCTAATATGATTATAGATTATTGTCAACAGTGATTCAATAGAAGGTGGAAAAATAGACTTTTGTTTTTAATGTCTGTTAAGCTCCACATTTTACACTTTTCCTGTTTTATTTAAAGTGTTAAACTATGAGAAGTTATATTTTTCTACGGTTCCTCTGTTTTAGGAGCCTAAAACCTGTCTCAGTGTAATTTTACATTTTCCTCCTGTTTTCTAGTAGAAAAAAGAGCAGATTTTGCACATTGTGACATCACAAAGCTCAGGAATCTCTAAAAGTGTTTTTTTTGTTTGTTTCTTTTAATACAGTCTGTGTGCATTTCTCTGTGGACTGAGATTTTGATACTTTCACAGCTGCTTTATAATCACACTATGCAAATCTTATTGTGTGCAATACAGGACCTTTAATTCTGTCATATAAAATGATGGGAGACATCATTAAAGGAGTCATCACCTGGTTTTTTATGTATCCAATCCCCCTTAAATTGCTTTGAATCAGTTCTTAAAACGTATTGGAAACATTTTTTTAAAAAAAATTCAAACATAGAGCTTGTTCTGACACTTTTTCATATGGCAACTTTCTCTCGTGAGAGTAGGCGCGAGGTTTTGACTGGTCCGGATGTTCATTGTATTAATATGTAATGAGGCGCGCATTGATTGGACGCAGGGAGGACAGAGCCGGAATGGTGGCTGGCCCTGTGGGCTACATGCAGGCTGTATTGGAAACCGCATACTATGCTGCTCTGTCGTGTACCGTAACCATGTTATAACTTCATAAAATAAAACAAAATTGTATCGGTTCATTGTAAAACATGTATTTATTGATGCAAATCTGGTGATTTCTGTACGTAGGCTACAGAGCCCCGGTGCAAAGCTGCTGCTGCTCTGTGTGAAGCTTCACTTTTCATTCAAACAAACCTCTACAAACCTGCGGGTAAGTTAATTAACGACCGTTTCCTCCGCGGGCATGACAACGTAGTTTGACCGGTTAACGAGCAGCTGCAGGCGGGTTGCTGACGAGTCACTCTCCGCTCCTCTGCCTCGCTGGAGCTGCACTTCTCCCAACGCGAAGCAAACTTCTAAGCCGTCATTTGGATAAACTAACCGCACATTGGGGATTTAAACCCTTACTTTCTCGCATTAACAAATATTAAAACTTAATAAATTAACGACCCTTTCCTCCGGCGGCACGACGACGTTGTTATCGGCCGGCTAAACGAGCACTGCAGGCGGGTTGAGGAGTCACTCCTCCTCCTCTCCTCTGGTGCTCACTGCAGCAGCAGGCTGCACCTCACTTCTCCCAACGCGGAGCTAACTTCTAAACAGCCGTCATTCGGATAAACTAACCGTTCATTGGGGATCTAAACCCTTACTTTCTCGCATGAAAAAATATTAAAACTTAATAAATTAACGATAGTTTCTTTCGGCGGCATGACGATGTCGTTCGGCCAGGTAAACGAGCGCTGCAGGCGGGTTGAGGAGTCGCTCCTCCTCCGCTCCTCTGGTGCTGGTTGCAGCTGGCTGCACCTCTCTCCCAACGCGGAGAAAACTTCTAAACAGCCGTCATTTGGATAAACTAACCGCACATTGGGGATCTAAACCCTTACTTTCTCGCATGAAAAATTATTAAAACTTAATAAAGTGACGAAATAACAGCGCTACAGTGGGAAATAAAACAACCCGTAATGGCGGCGCGGCAGAAGTCGGGGTGGTGGAAGAGAGGTGTGTTTATGAAAGCAGGCGCCACGGTGACGTCACCGTAGGCGCAGAATCAAAATCTCGTAATGTTGTGGTGTACAGCCTCATGAGCTACTCTGGCTTAAACAAAGAGCCCAAACGAAAAAACTCAGCCACTTTCAAACCCCAGGTTTTCAGGCAAGTTTCCACTGAGGTCCAACACCAGTATACATGTTTTAACAAGGAAAAATGCGATTTCCGGGTGATGACTCCTTTAAACATCATAAAAACAGTGCAGACATCACATAACTTCAATTAATAAAAGACCTCAAACTAGTTTAAAAATGTAATATATTACCAGAGGAATGCGCTGATTGCATCTTGTGTTTGCTTTTATTATCATCAAATAAATCTCTGTCCGAGCTGGGTTTGTGTTTTTAACCTTTATTTACTCAGCCTGGTTTCAGAGCAATGTTCACTCAGTCAGGAACGCCCTGTTCACAATCACACAGGTACAGACACACCCACCCACCTGTAACAACTACACAGTCTCATGTGTTCATGGTCAATGTGCAGCAGGTATGTGCCTTGCTCAAGAGAACCACCTCCTGAATAAAGTGAGTTAAAGGGATAGTTCACCCAAAATTGAAATCTCTGAGTTACAGGGGGTCTCGGCGTAGCAGTGCATGTCCATATAACGGTTGCAAATGGATACCAACTGTCTTCGTAACAAAAAGACACGTTTGTAGCGGAAGCTTCTCGAAGCTCCTCTTCCCGGTTCGTCAAATTTGGACGAACAAGAGGACAGACCCTGGTTCGTCCAAATTTGACGAACCGGGAAGAGGAGCTTCCGCTACAAACAAGCTTGAAATATAGACTTATTTAATTTTTTTCGGGACAATTTCGCATTTCGGGGCTTCAATACAAGACGGACATTACATACGAGCAGCATGGAGGTATTTGGATGTTTTTTGGTGTGTCTTTTTGTTACGAAGACAGTTGGTATCCATTTGCAACCATTATATGGACATGCACTGCTACGCCGAGACCCCCTGTAACTCAGAGAAGCCACGGAGGACTCTGAAACTTCTCCCAGAAATTTCAATTTTGGGTGAACTATCCCTTAATAAAAGAAAAAAAAAGAAAAATAACATTTTCAGGTAAGAAAGACTTTAGTTTGAGTGCATTAACCTTAATGGTGCCACTCGGTAACACTGCTCCTGTGCAGACTCCACACTCACTCTGTTATTCTGTGCGTATTGTACTATATATTTTTCCACAGGTCAACACACAGGTTGATACAGCAGAATGAGGCTGTTTCAAAGTGTTGCCATTTTTTTTTTTTTTTTTTTTTGATCCGCTCCCTCCTCCTAATCCCCCCGAGTGCAGACTCGCTGTAACATGGACCATTAGCTAAAGAATGTTGAACATGACCATACCGGTTGTGCCTAGCCAGCCAAATCAAATAACTCCTTTTTACAAGCACCGCTTCACAACACGGTCCCGCTCGCAGGCCCTCAGCCAGCCTCATGTTGACTCTGCTGGAGCCTTGAGAACAGGGCCGCCGCCGCCGCGTTATAGCCTTGATTTATGCTGTCTTATTGGAATTCCTTTACAAGCGAGTGGCGCGTATGAAAAAAAAGAAGAAAAAAAAGGATGGATTTCTCAAGAGAGAGAGAGGCGAGGAGGGGGGGGGTGAGGAGGGGGGGGGGGTTCTTGACTGATAAGGACCTATTTGCGATAGGGATCAAGGAGGGGCCCGGTGATGAATCATCACAGCGATGTGAGGGAGTGCACTTGGACCGGGGCCAGGACGGGACGGGACGGGACGTTATGCAAGACTCCAGAGGAGGTGATAGGAGCCAGAGTTTATACCAGGAGGGGCCGGAGACAAAGCAGCAGGAATGTAGATCTGTCTGATACATCTACCTTTGCAGATGGGGAAAGTTGACAGTATAGTTCGCTGTGAATCTGATGGCTTTTTAAAGGAATAGTTCAACAAAAAATGAAATTCACTCACCCTCATGCTGATGAATACTCCGCAGTAGTTGTTTATTCGTTAAAGTGCATCTGGAGACCCGGGAGGCCGGTTCGTAGTCCAACGAAAACTTTGTATGAGAAAAATAGCGCCCGACACAAAAACGTCCATAAAACTACACAAAAACCATTAAATATTCCTCCACACTGCTCGTCCACTGCAATCCAAGTGTCCTGAAGGGATATAGTCCAGGGTTTACTCGAAACAATGTAATTTAGGACATTTTTACAGCCTAAACAGTCCTGTATTGAATTTGCCTATGGGGCACACTCTCAGGTTCACATCATGCCCGACACAAACAGGTCCATAAAACTACACAAAAACCTTGAAATATTCCTCCATACTGCTCGCCCGCGGCAATCCAAGTGTCCTGAAGGGATATAGTCCAGAGTTTACTGGAAACAACGCCATTTAGGCAAGTCCGGTCACGTCCGCGTGCATCGTGTGAACACAAGAGCGCGCACCAGGTAAATTCAATCCAGGACTGTTTAGGCTGTAAAAATGTCCTAAATGACCTAAAACGACTGTCGTTAGAACACAATAGGGCACTAACACAATAGGGCACTAACGAAGTCGAAACCAACTTCCCACCAACGACTGTCACTCCAACGACTGTCGTTGGCACTTGGAGCACAAAAGGGAACCAGTGACATCATCACCCTTGTGAAACGCCCACACAAGAGGTTAAATAGTGAGTCTCCACACCAGATAGTTGGACCAGTCCCAGCCTGGTCAGCTGCGTACATGAACTGATGAAGCCTCTTGGATGAGAGGTGAAACGTCTTCCTAGACAAATAACTAAGTCCAGTTGCTTTCGATTTAACCTCCTTTGAAAAAAGTCCTAAATGACGTTGTTTCCAGTAAACTCTGGACTATCTCCCTTCAGGACACTTGGTTTGCAGTGGACGAGCAGTGTGGAGGAATATTAAATGGTTTTTGTGTAGTTTTATGGACGTTTTTGTGTCGGGCCCTATTACTCTCAAGTTTTAGTTGGACAATGAACTGGCCTCCCTGGTCTCCAGATGCACTTTGAGGAATAAAAAACTACTCCGGAGTATTCATCAGCATGAGGGTGAGCCAACAATGACTGAATTTCATTTTTTGGTGAACTATTCCACTGGTATCACAAGCAGCAGCAGAATGTGTTTTTGTAACACTCCTACCTGACAAACTATTTGTAATGAAAGCTTCCAGCCAAAGATGTGATTTGTTTCTTTCAGACTGAACCTTTTCTCCACTTTTTCTGCATCCTGGTGATGAATTTCACTCAGCTTTTATTGTGTTTCATTGCCAGAAATACAAGGTGGTGATGATTTCTTAATTGGCTCTTATTAATATTTTAATGGGAGTTAACAGAGCACTGTGCTCTGTTAGCCTGAGAGCTGCACTTGTGACTCAGCCTTCTTTAACATTTTAATTTAGGGTTAGTAGTTTGTTCTCACATTGTTTTAAAAGGGAAAAAATGAAGAAAACTTGTTATAATTGGAGGAATACATCTAAACAATACAAATATCCTCCAAATAAAGGGGTCTGAGGGGTGGCAAGTATCACCTGAATCTCTAATTCTCCTAAATTCACACAACACATTTGTTGTTTCTTTCAGATATTTTCTTTGTCATCAAATGTATTAAAAGAAAAAGTCCGCACACCAAAAGGAGCTCCCTTCAGAGGTTTTAATAGCGTGACGTTTCGAGCAAAACAATGCTCTTTTTCAAACGTATGTCACTAAAAAGCTTCCTGCTAATAGATACACAAAGTTGGAAACTTGCAGTGAACATATCGTCACATATTTCCGTCAGAAGTTGGTAGAGACCAAAAACAGAGCTAAAAGGAAACAAATACTGAACTTACATTTGTGTTCTTGTATTAAATATGTGTTAATAGTAAAACCATTGATAATATGTGTAGATAATGTGTCTTTATACCAATATAGTTGTTGGTGAAGATGCTGAACTTTTGGTCCCTGAGTACCCGGTAGTACAATAAGTACTTGAGGAAGCTGTGATACATCAAATCAGCAAATCAAAAACATTAATTATCCTCTTGGAAATGAATTTGTAATCTTTCAATATTAGCGAAACTTTCAGCCGAACAAGTTTGTGACACAAATAAAGCCTCCAAATATAAAACGTATTAATTTTGTTTATTAACTTTCTGTTTGATGTTAAGTGGTTGCTCTCATTTTTTATTTTTTTTTATTTTTGCTAAATAAAAAACTTCTCAAAATTGGATTTAAAAACAAACTCTCCACCACTCTCCACTGAAGTTCTGCCAATCCAATTAATTCCACAAATCCTTCATATTGTCATTTAACTGCCGGTCCAGTTTTTTCTGTGAAACCCCTCGATTTAAACTGGCGTCCGGCCAGAGACAATCATTGCTCAGACAGAACAGCTCCCTTCTATCATTTCTGTGGATGTCAAACTCTGAAGTGGTTTCTGGCTCATCGTAAAGCTGCTGCGTGTTCATAAACACTTTTTTGTTTAGTTCTTTTTCCTTATCACAAAAATAAAGTTGCGTTAGCACCGTCTTTCATGTGTGAATCCCTGAGAGGCAGAAAGAAAACCTGTTCAACTTCTAATATGTAATTTTGAAGAGTCATAAAAGTAGAAACAGTTTGTTCACTCACTTCCTCTTCGTAGGGGGAAAACATGTTTGTTTGTTTTCTAACATATCATTTACAGGCGTCATGTTTACCTCTGGCTGTGAATCAAGAATATCACAAGACTTTTTAAAATAACCTGCAGATGTTCCTCCGTGTGTTTACTCTGCTGCACGCAACTCAGCCAAACTCACCTGTCGCCACGAGGTGTTTGCTCAGCGGCAAGTTCGACTGTGACATAAACTGTCAACAAGTCTGTCACAGAACAAAGTAATTACTGTGATTATCCATCGTGACCCAACTGATAACGACAGAAACACACACACACACACACACACACATGAAGGTGAAAATATATTTGTAGTTAGAAGAACCAAAAACCATCTCAGTGTAGTTTTTTCCATCTCCCTCTCTCAGCTTCTCTCTGGAGCTCTAGTAACAACAGGTCGGTGTCAGCCAATCAGAAGAGAGGAGGAGGCTCCGAGTCTCTCTTCTGATTGGCTGACTGTTTTCTGAGCGATTCAATAAAAACAGAGCACATTTCAGGTAAAAACACTCAGAGAAACCAAATCTAATTTGGGTCCAGGTGCTGAGGGGGCGGGGCTTTGGGTGACTGCTTTGTTGTGACATCACAAAGTGACAGGAAGTCCTGACGGCTGGTTTTAAGGCTCAGTTTCTGAATACAGGCTGTGTGCATTTCTCTGTGGACTGAGGCTTTGATACTTTCACAGTATTAATATAGAACCTAGAGCTGCTTTATAATCACACTACACATGGACATCTACCTTTATACTGTATGGAGCTTTAACACAAACATCTACCTTTATACTGTGTGGAGCTTTAATACAAACATCTACCTTTATACTGGAGCTTTAATACAAACATCTACCTTTATACTGTATGGAGCTTTAACACAAACATCTACCTTTATACTGTATGGAGCTTTAACACAAACATCTACCTTTATACTGTATGGAGCTTTAACACAAACATCTACCTTTATACCGTATGGAGCTTTAATACAAACATCTACCTTTATACTGTATGGAGCTTTAATACAAACATCTACCTTTATACCGTATGGAGCTTTAATACAAACATCTACCTTTATACTGTATGGAGCTTTAACACAAACTTCTAACTTTATATAATATGGGGCCTTTAAAATACAGAGCTGCTTTAGAGTGAGAGACTTGAGTTACAGTTTTTTTTTTATGTTGACACAAACTTCTGAGGAAGTGGCCTGCTTATCATTTTAAAGCCTATATCGCTCACAGGCTACATAAAAATATCAATGCTAATCCATTTCAGACGGCTTTACATGTTCAAACTAGACTCTCCATCTTTTTTTACAGGCAGGATCGATCATGGAGGTCCCAGATTCTTGCAGCCTTTATCCCTCACATCCATCTTATCCCCCCTTGTGCCACATTATCTCTTCAAACTAAGCCTGACTGAGCTGCATGGCTACAGGTCTGGCCATCAGGTGAACTCCCCTCACTGGGTTTTACAGCAAAAGAAGTGGGGTGGGGTAGTTATAGGTCACGTATAATCCAAGAGGGGAGTCACGCTACAGTAAATGTCCCAGTTCAGATGCCTGCCTGGGCGTCTCTCTGGAGGTTTCTCTGGGTTGATCCAGGGAGGAGCAGACCGACCTCAGGCCAGACCCAGATTACAGAGGGCAGACTCAGATTATGATGGAGGGCTGCCAGGAGGAGCTGGAGGATGTGGCGTTCACTTAGCCTGCTGACATCTTGACCTATAGACCCAAATAAATTGTGGAACTCGGCATATATAGAGCAGTTACTGCAGCTGCTCTACTAAGCACACACAAGCTGATTTTTTTTTTTTACTTTGTCAATCATATTTCCACCTTTAAAGGTATAATATGTAAGAAGTACCCCCATCTAGCGGTGCGGTTGCATATCGGATTCGGAACGTATTTTTGATGTTGCATTCACGTGAAATCGGGCAGACGTCAGACAGACAACAGACGCTGCATGCAACAGGATAATTTTTTGTCATGGTGATGTTGTATTGTTTACCTGACCCACGTTTTACCGTCTTTCTCTCGTGGAGTAAAATGACATCCGGTTGGTTTGCCGACGGCTGTCTGCCTGACTGCACCTGAATGCAACACCAGTGCCTCCGTCCTTCCTCACACTACACAGTGGTGACAGTTTTAACAGGCCGAGCCCACAGCTCCACTGAGTTTCCGTGGTTACCTACGGTCACGCTGCAACTGAACGTAAAAATGGCGATGCAACATGGCCGCCTCGGTTCGGTGCGTCGCCCACTTATGTATTTGTAACGACTTCTAACAACTCATTCTAAGGTACGAGAAAGCTTTCACTTGTATGCGGGTGTGATTCGACTTCAGTGAAATACGTATTTATGAAAGCAATATTTGATTTTTGCTAATAAAAAGCCAAATAAGTGACACACTGGGGCTTTAAGAGCAACATGGTTTCCTAAAAGTACCTGAGTTCCTCTGTGTGCCTCCAGATACGACTCCAGCAGGTGAAAAGAATAACACAATATCACCTGCACTAAGTCAAATGTGTCATTACTACCATGTCTTGAACTCGGTTTTAATGCATTTCCTTTCCTTTGTAGTTTCAGTGGCATTAACTCACAACTGTGTGTTCGACATCAATTTGATATTTGATTTTTATTTGGAGCCAAACTGCTGGCCCGAGTCTAATTCTTGCACACAACACACGCACACACATTAACATATGCACACAAGCTCTCTGTGATACAGCCGACACTAATACACACACACACACACACACACACACAGACACACTCCCTATGAGGCTTTTTACCTCAAGCACCATCTTATTCTAAAAAAGAAAAGGCCTTTTGTCAACAGTGTGTGTTTGTACACGCGGCGCGGCCTCTGTGCATTTCAAAGCAGCTGCTGTGCGTTTCTGCACACACTCAATAGCGGCAGCGGTGGCGGCGGCAGCAGCGCTGGTGCTGGGGGATCACATCTCAGGCCTCAAAGCACTTTGCTACTTGGAAATAATTCAAACAAGCCTGAGCTCAAATGATGTTTTCTATATTTGTTGTGGAGGATAATGATGCCGTTATTGGCTTGCTCCTACTGTGTAACAATCTATTTCCATTTACGCCGTGCGCAGTGTGCAGTTGCTACCTCACTTTGTGCTTCATACCAGTCAGGAAGCACTCGAGCAACACACACACACACACACACACACACAATCACCATGATTTGCACTTTAACGACCAACTATAATGTGATGCTGCTAGTTTTTTTTTGAAGATCAGTGAAATTTTTACAGACGATCAATTTGTCCACATGACCACATGTGAGCTCATTTGCTGGAGCTTCTAGACCTGATTACATAAGAATCATTCATATATTTCATGTTTTAAAGGGATAGTTCAACATTTTGGCAAATTGGTCCATTGCCATAATCGCTATAGTCATAGCTGTAGGTTTGTTACCTTTAATTGTCGGTGCAAGCTATTTTTAGAACGGCGGAGCAGAGCGGCGAGCTGCTCAGAGCTACGCTACGGAGGCCAATGGGATTTCTTGGTTCCCCTCATCAAACTCATCAAATGCACAATCCAACAACTCCAAAACGCTCTGGTGGACAAGTTGTGACCTGCACATTCACCACGCTATGAGATAATAACAGAACGTTACCAGACAGAGTTGTTTTATAAGTAAATACAGAGACTGTTTGATGAAAAACTGCCCCCGACGGGAACGCGCATCAGCGGTTTTGCATGAATTTCCCTCTAAAACAACTCTGTCTGGTAACGTTCTGTTATTATCTCATAGCGTGGTGAATGTGCAGGTTACACCAGAGTCCACCAGAGTGTTTTGGAGTTGTTGGATTGTGTATTTGATGAGTTTGATGAGGGAAACCAATAAATCCCATTAGCCTCCATATAATGCAGCTCTGAGCAGCTCACGGCTCTGCTCCGCCGTTCTAAAAATAGCTTGCACTGACAATTAAAAGTAACGAACCTACTCCTAAAACTATAGGAATTATAGCAATGGGACAATTTGCCAAAATGTTGAACTATCCCTTTAAGCTGCTGATTGTGTCTGGGGGTCAATAAGGGCACCAGGACAGTAATAATTCAAACAACAATTTGCTTTGTTCCTGTTGAATTTCATTTATATTTGAGGCACGAAGAAGAGGTGGAGGACGCCAGAATTTTGAAGTAGATGAATATTTAATGTCAATGCAAGTTCTCCTTTTCCTTGTTAGCTCTCTTTATTCTCTGTGTTACATCTCATCTCCCAGCCCTGAACTCACACTGCACACTGCAGCAGGTTACACATGTTTAACACCTGTAAGTTAACTTAAAGATGAACGACTCAGCACTCCTTTGGATTCAAGTGTCGTCTGCATGAATCAACGTGTAAAAACACTTCTCTCCTCCACAGGGCATGTGTGGAGCTTTTCAATCCAACTTTTCTAAAAAATGTTCAATATATGTTTCTTTAGCCGACAATGATCTTTGGATTTACCGACTATTATAGTATAGCCAACATCAGATGCTTCACTTTATGTCACAGTTGGGATCAAGTATAACTTGTCCTTTAAAAATATTCCATGACATTTATGACCTTATTTGTGTTTTTTTTAATCCATGGAAACATTCAGAAACCTCAGAACAAAACCGCTCTGGAAATTAAAGCCTTGGTTGTAGAAAAAAAAAAATCTGAAGCATAAAAAAGTATAAAAACCCAAGATGTCAGGATTTTTTATTTTTTTTTGTTACTGTCATGTGAATCAAACCTGCATGAGGCAGCTTCAGGATTTTACCCACAGTTTGCTCCATCCCATATTTCCAGAATATCAATCGAGGCGACTAAACGCTTGCTGGGTCATAACAACAGAAGCAAGCTGCTTTCTCAAGTGCGAAATTATTCCGCTCGATTCAAGTACACGAGGCGCCAGGGAAGATTTATTGACATGTATACTGTTGGTGAGGCGGCCCGAGTCAGCCCGAGATGTATGGACTTCTCATTTCACGTGCATGCCCTTTACATACAGGGATTCATCGGTCTTTGAGGTCGGAGGGGGCGGGGCGGTGGAAAAATATCAGAGGACAATTGTTTAAAAGTGAGGGGGCTCTTTTTTTTGTTGAAGCCTAATGGATGTGACAGCACAGATATGAGGAAATTGCATGTTCAGTGTGTCGTACGGGTTGAGATAAGTGCTTTCAGGCTGACGACGGAAAACATCTGAAGACCGCAGATCGATTAGAAAGTGATCTCGTTTGGTCAGTAAAGTGTTTGTAATTAAGGCAAAAACACTGTTTTTTTATGCACTGGTTGAGATTTTGGTCTATTTTTCCTCCATAACATGTATTCTTTCAGAAAAGTCGAAAGAAATGGTACAAAATCCACATTAAAGGCTTTATTTTCCTCATTTTGTCTCTTTCGTCAGTAGATTTCTCCTAAATTCAACTTCATCATTGTATCATGGTAAAGCTGTCTCTCTCCTGAACAATTATGAAGGCTCCAGAAATTGTCATTTCCTCTGTATCCACAACCAATCATAAAAGTACAATTTACATTAACAATCTATGGAATTTTACAGTACACGTATTTAAAGGCCGTTTTCTCAAAATGAGTTTTTCCTCAGACTCTGAGCTCGAAATCTCCACTTCAGCAGCACTTACAGACACCAAGCCTTCCAGTTTTATTCCTGTCTATATTCTGAAGGTTTTAAAGAGGGAATTGTTGATATATCATTCACAGCCTGATTTATACAACATTTTTTTTAGGGCTGGTGACAGTATTTTCTCGTTTACAGAGTGATAAAAAGAGATTTTCCAAATCCCCTCTGTAGAAACTTCTGACTCTAATATGTTGACAAAATAAAACAAGAATTTTGAAAGCTGCTTTATCCATTGTTCAGATTTTGGTTCTGGAAATATATGCAAATTAGTGCATATTTCATCAGATATTGCCTCATTTACATATTTAAACATAAAATTTGACAAAACTTGTAATACAAAAAATATTTGTCTTAATGTAAGTGATAAACTTGGGAAGTTTCATGGTGATATCTGTTAGTTACATTTTTTATCCTATTCACCTGTAGTGTCTCTGCTTAAAAAGAAAGTAGAAAAACAACAACATGATCTATCCTTCTTTTTCCTACCAGCAGCCTCCTCTCTGCGCCTTTTTTTAATCTAGAAACTGAAAGAGCTGCATCACCAGACGTCCTCTGTCTCGTTGGCTCGGCCTCCGTCTGCCCCCGGCTGCAGCACCGCCTCCCTCCCTCTCTCCTCCCTCCCTCTCTCCTGCTCCTCTGCAGGCTGCAGGATGTAAACGTCTCAGTCTAAGTGACGGCTCAGTGCCTGTTATGTCCATGAGGAGGAACCTCTCACCACAGTCGTCTCTCTGTCTGTTTTCTAATCAGGTCCTCGACAGCCTGTTGAGTTGAGAACCAGAGGTTTGTAGGCTCAGGTTCACCACCAGACCTGGCTGTGATTTCATTTATTTATTGTAAAGCAGTTTTTAATATGAGGGTTTGAACTGTGCAGAATAATTTGCATAATGTGAAAATGTGATGATGCAGAATATAAAAGGTTTATCTTTATCTTATCTCACCATGAGCTGCAGCCTGTCAGCGTTTTCTGCCTTTGTGAAGTTATTTCTCTTTGGTTTTTTGAATGAACTTGAATGAAGTTTATTAAATACACTGTACAATGACATTCGGTGTGGCTTCCTTAAGGTAAAACAGACAGAAGAGAATAAATCATATAAAAAGTTAAAGTATAAAGACGTTGAAATAAAAAAATCTGGAATAAATTAAACCATTAAAATTAAAACTGAAACTAAACTCTGATTGTTACAGTAGAGACGCTATGAAGTCGACAAAATAGTACACTCATAAAAAAGTGATGATGACCTCTCCCTTGCTTCAGTTTTTTAAAGAATGTGACTTTGTTTGGTTAATTATTAGGAGGAGTATTAGGGCCACATTGACAAATAAAAAAATCACAAATTTGAGAATAAAGTCGTAAATTTAGGACTTTATTCTCGTAATATTATGACTTTTTTCTTGAATGAATTGTACGACTTTATTCTCGTAATGTTATGACTTTTTTCTCGTATGAAATGTACGACTTTATTCTTGTAAATGTACGACTTTATTCTTGTAAATTTATGACTTTATTCTCATAAATGTACGACTTTATTCTCGTAAATTTACGACTTTATTCTCGTTATGTCATGACTTTTTTCTTGTAGGAAATGTACAACTTTATTCTCATAAATGTATGACTTTATTCTCACCATGTCATGACTTTTTTCTCGTAGGAAATGTACGACTTTATTCTCGTAAATGTATGACTTTATTCTCGTAAATTTATGACTTTATTATCATAAATGTACGACTTTATTCTCGTAAATTTACGACTTCATTCTCGTTATGTTATGACTTTTTTCTCATAGGAAATGTACGACTTTATTCTCATAAATTTATGACTTTTTTCTTTCTTCTGTGTTTTTTTTTCTCTCAATGGGTCTCATTCATGAAACGTGAGTAAATCTGTGTGTAGATTTGCACATAAAAGCTCACTCTACTAAAACTCTACTCCGGATTCATGAACGGTGCGGGGAACTCAGATTTGATCGTAAACACGTGTGTAACTTCATGAATGCCAACCCATCGTAAACTAACAACACGCCCCCGGTGATCAGCAATCAGCATAGATCTCCATACATGAATAGCCATATAAGGAGATCCTGACCACCATATTAGGAGTTAGGTGCATCCTGCTCACCTGCGGCCATGACGCAAACGAGGAAAGAGGGAGAGAGAAAAAAAAGAGAGATCACGGATCAAAGTCATTTTGGGTGAAGTGGAGTCCAGAAAAAATATAATTTAATTCTCTTCTGTTAGTGGTGTGACTGGGACAGGTCAAAGGCTGGAGGGAAGTAACAGATTTAGTGAATTAAGTAGGCCTATCCTTGGTTTATTAAAGAACCGTTTAAGAAGTAAAGCCAGAATAGCTCGATATGAAACTTGGAAAAAAAAAATACACACAACTACAGAGCTACAGCAGCGACGGGAGGAGGAGGCTCTTCACAGCCTCAGCTGTAGAGGAGCATGGTTGTATCAACACATGAAGTTATATAGGCAGGTTATATTGTTACAGAACCAGCCGTCCGTCACAGCTCCATCCAAACCGGTGCCGACTGCGCTGCTGTGCAGGGTGAAGTGTGCGCCCACCGAGCGTGTAGCAACACAAAAAAGTTTTTTCCGGTTTTATATCAGATTATTATCATCATTAGATGGAGCCTTGACGTGTTTGTGCGTGTCCGATCCCTAAAACGTCTCTCTCTCCAAATATTTCTAATTGTTTGTCATGTTTAAATGACGTGTTTCGAAGGCGTCGGCGTATTTTGAACATGAGAGAGAGTAATACGGATTAAAATTGTAATTTTCAACAGTGACAAGCAGTATTTATTTGCATTCCTACATTTACACAAGCGCTACACACAGTCCGGAGCAGGTGTAGATTTTGTGAGTAGCTACGAAAAAATCAGCACTACTAAAAGATTGATGAATGCGGAAATCCACATAAATTTGCGCTGCTCGGGGTTTACACACAAATCCGTGCTGCTCACGTTTCATGAATGAGACCCAATGTGTGTGTAATACGCGTAAATTATAACGACAATATCGCGCGTTTACTGCACATATCGCAGTGTCACCTTTGTCTTCAGTCCGTCACCTCTGCTGTGTTGTCGTTACGTACTTCACTGTGGAAAACCCAAAGCGAGGCGCTGGTGACATCATGGGGTTAGCTCGAGGGCACCTGCGTACAGTAGCGCGTCGCTCCGTAAGCAAATCGTAAGAGTTTCGCGTAACCGTGGTAACCGTGGCAACAGGACAACACGACCTCAGTCGGCGCTGTAAAAGGCTCGTCGTCGTCCCCTCTCAACAGGTGCAGGCGTACAGGCGTGATGATGTTCAGGAACTGTCTGTCGCACACCGACTCGACACGGCTGATCCAATAATTAACTGTCAGACAGAAAAACAGAAGCACAGACAAATCCTTTGTGCTGAAACACACACACACATACACACACACACACACACACTGTTTTGTGTACTCCCAAAACATGAGCGCTACACACACACACACACTTGGAATTCATATCCTTCTGTGTTTTGCCTTGATACATAATGGGATGACACTGACATTTCCCCCCCTGCAGCTCTTTCACACACACACACACACACGCATCAACAAAACAATGCAAACAAAAGCAGCGCATCCTTGAAGGAGCATGTTGAGGCCGAGCTGTCGTTATGTTCCCTCTTTCTTTCTCTTTCTCTCTTTTTTTTTTCTACATCTGTCATTCGGATGTTGATTCTGGAGTTCTCTGAATGCCTCGGCTCCTTCGCCTTCCTCGCTCGCTCGCTCGCTCCGGCCCGTTCTGCTGCTCGTCACGTGTCCCACCACCACCACCACCACCACCACCGCCACCAGCCATTACCGCCACTTTCCCTTCAAGATAAATGCGGAGAGAGAGAGCGAGGCCCCGGCTTTGTTGCCTGGTGTTTTATCTTAGGGAAAAATTCTTCAAAATGTTGAGAGCTGTTGATTAAAGTGACAATGATCAATAATGACTGATGTTGTAATTATAGGCCAATAGCAGCGCCGTTCGACGTTGAATTTTAAACAGGCTGAGGAGGAAGAAAAAAAAAAAAAAAAACCTCCATCAAGAGCGTGCTCATCTCCAGCAGCGTTTTCTTTGTCTAATTAATCTTCATTCTGAGGACGGATCCGTCTTCACTAATGCACTTTTATCATTGCTCAGTGTTATAGTGGGACGCAACTGTAAAATAAATAAATTAAAAAACACTGGGCTCTCCGCTGCACCTGAAGCCAACGCTGCATGTTTGCTCTAGAAAGTGAATAATGGATGTTGTTCTGTTCTAATTTCTCAAACAGTCGTTTCTTTTTCTCTCCTCCTGCTATGCGTTCGCTTTATTTCTTTCTTTCTTTTAATTGTCTGTCATCACTATATGGAACGTATCGACGGCTCGTTGCCGTATAGACATCTGCTGCTGTTGTCAAGGACAGGCTCCACGTTCCTCCTCTCTCTGGGACTCATCCTGTTAAATACTGTAAGTCCTCCATGTAGGAGAAGGAGTTGTGTTTCTGACACGTCTCCTGTAAAGACATCCAGAGAAAATAAATGGAAGAAATTGAAAAAAAATGTAAAAAAACACGAGGTCCTCAGGCGTGACGTACCCTCTGTCAAGGCTTCACCGTCATCTATTTTTCATTATTTTAATGAAAGAATGAATTTTCTCAGCTGAATCTGGAGCCACATGTGACAAATCAGACGATCATGTGCTGGATCGTATTCATTCAAAATGCTCAAAGGACTTAAGTATTTCTATAGGAATGTTTAAGACTAAAGACGTGAAAAATGCATGAATCTGTATCTACATCAAGATCCATCCCATAATCTGTGAAATGAATTCTGCCATATTAGGTAGAGATCTTTGATGTAAGCAGGGGAAACTAAGTGTTTTCTTACGCTTAACAAACCAAGCAAGAAAATCATTTTGAACAGACCAAGAACTCATTCTACAGTATCCCATAGTATTTGCCAAACATGTTGACAAACAGCAGTTTGCTAACTTACTTAAATCTTGTTTTAGCTCTGTTTTGGTCTCCACCAACCGGTGAGAAACACATAAAAATCACAGTAAACAGTAATGCTGCAGTAACTCAATGGAATTCATTATGTCTGTCAGTTTTCAATAGCGAGGTTTATATATATATATAGACTTTTGTCATCGTCATTGTCATCAAAGAAACAGGGAACGCTGCAGGTTGTAAAAACCAAAATAACAAACTGAAAGACTGTAAAACATCTGCAGAACTGAGTTTTATGAAAACTATCTGGGTTTATCATGACATTAAATGTTTTTATACCTCATTTACATAATTTGATTAATTGTTCATATAAAATAACTTGTCTATACACGGCCCTCAGAGGTCAGCAGCTGCTGTACAAACACAATTGTCAGGATATTCAGGGAGACTGGACCCAGATGCAGACACAGCATAAAAAACTATACTGTGCAACAAAAATATTTTAATCAACTTCTGGAAAAACAAACGACAGGAACACGGAGACCACAGGAAGACAGGACACTGAAGTTCAAAATAAAACAGGAAATAACTCAATTGGGAAACACACAGAGGAAGTGACATGATGTTTTTTTTAATACAGTATATAAGATAAGAGTCAACTCTAACTATATGTAATATTTCAAGAAGTTTGGTACAGGATATTTTAATTTATAGGATGACTTTCTCTGCTTCTCAAATTGTTGCTCCCACATGGCCCAATCAGCTGAAGACCCATTGGCTGCAGGAATTTTTTCCAAGACAACATCTAAGACAGTGGGAAAAATAAATAGCAATATAAAAGTACGACTTGTTTTCTTGAAAAAAAAGGAAGAAAAGCGTAAAGTTTTTTCTGTTTAATTAAGTTCAAACACTGTTGTGACAAGATGCTGACAAACTAAAGTAAAGAAATGACCATCACTATAATTAAAGACTCATATTTTGACATATTTTTCTAAAAGACTAAACCTGTCTGAGACTAAACCTGTCTGTTTTCCTCTCTCTCTCTCTCTCTGGATGATGCTAAGTCTCGGTTTCTGTTTTGTTGATGTAATATCGTCGACGGCTGATGTAACGCTCAGGTGAGAACAGAGGATGGATCAAGATCTCGAACGTAAACTGATGGTGAACAGAGACGTCCCGCAGGAGTTATTGGAAGAAATGTTACATCATGTCCAAACATCAGAGCGATAGCAGCAGAAACAGATGGGAGCGTGTGTGTGTGTGTGTGTGTGTGTGTGACATTAATTGGTTGCATATCATCAGATTCACACCTCTCAAACTCTCTCTTTTTTTTGTCTTTCTAAAAACAACAACACTCCTCGGAGGAATCTTTTATCACAGACACAAGTGCCAACCCGTCCATATTAAATTTGATAATCACCTCTTTAGTTCAGTGTGAGTGTTGTTCACTTTATTTTCATTTATTTATTATTTTCATCACCTCAAACGGCTGACATATTATTTTTGTTGTCTTCTTCACCATCTGTTTCTGTTTTGATACATTTTGTGACTCAGAGTCGAAGATATATAACAGATTTTATATTTGCTGCTCATGATGTGACAGTGTTCATCCTCCCTAAAGAGAAGCTCGTACAGGGAATGACCAGATAAACTCCTCATACGAGACTTTCAGTGCTAATTAACACTTAACCAACAACTCATTCCTTCTCTTTGGACCTTGGAGGTTTGATCACACGATTTGATTTCAGTCATGCAGTGGTTCTCAACATGGGGTTCGGGGACCCCCAGGGGTCCTTGAGAGGGTTCAAGGAGGTCCCCAACTTTTTCTTGAAATTTGACCACTTTTTTCTAGAATTGTTAAACTTTTCTTTTCTTTTTTTTTGAAAAATCTTTTTTAGAAATTTGACCACTTTTTCAAACTTTTTTTTTTTTTGAGAAATTTGACCACTTTAAAAAAAAAAAAAAAAAAAAAAAACTTTTTTTTCTTTTTTTTTTGAGAATTTTACCACTTCTTCCTAGAAATGTTTGAATGGTTTTGGAGAAATTGTACCACTTTTTTCCAGAAATGTCTCTATAGTATTTCCAAAAATTCATGCCATTGGCCCTAATTTGAATGTACAAAACGTTATGCAGTCTCGGAACAAATATTTGTGTATTTCTGGTGTTTGCTTCAAAATATGTCCAATGGGGGTCCGTGGTCTAATTTGTGTAAATTTTGGGGTCCTTGATGTAAAAAAGTTTGAGAACCACTGATGTAGTCGACCAACGGACCGGCCAATGTCTGTTCTCTTTCTAAGCATCACTTAGCTGCTGGTCTTTCAAAGAGTGGAAGCTCATTTTCAGCCAACATCCCATATGTTAAACCGAAACAAGGAGATGCTATAACTGTAAGAAAGAAACTGATAAGAAGATGAATCTGAATTAACTTGGTCTAACACATTTTTATGTAAACACAACAGTTCATATTAGAGGAGCAGAGCTTCTCTTTCAGTCTTAGAGCAACTGCCTCTGCTAAGGAAGTAGGAGAAGCTACGGTGGACTGGAGGCTTGTGTTCATATGAGGCTGTGTTCATTTTGACAGCAAACTGCAAACTTTAGTCATTGAGTCTAAAATGTCATTTAATTCTAGCTGTCACATCATATCTTTTCAGTTTTACTTGAGGTCTATTTTGTTGTGTTTTTACTGCATGACTCATAATGTGTCTCGTTTTTTGTTTCCGTTGAATGTGAATTTGACACATTTGTCCGTCTTTCACTTTTGTCCAAACTTTGACATTTCTGATGCGTTGCGTTGTCATGATGGACTTATATGATCCTGTTCCAAAAGGTGTGTATCCCATCTTACTACTGCACAAGAGATCAGTTGTGACTAGCTCCTAACTCATTACCTCACTTTGAAAAAAACAAACAAAAAGAAAAAAGTTACGACTGGATTTCATCTCATTTTTATCTGCTGATGAAAGAGTCAGTTTTAGATTTTTTTTTGTGTGTGTCGTGCATCATTTTTTATTCTTTTATTATCTCGTTTACATTGGGGAAAAAAAGCTTTTTGAAAAAAATGATGATGAAAATTATTCGTCAACGAAATTAACGCTGATTTGATGAGCTCATTCTCAGCTAATGAAAACATGGCTCTTGGTGTCAGGTGATTACTCACTAATGAAAACAAAACCATGAACATTATCTTTCATTTTGCCACTAAATCCTGCTCATTGGTGTTTTCCTATACAGCTCTGATAACGTTCAATCTTTTCACTGCTGCTACTTTCAGCCTGAGATGGTGCTTATTTAAAGTTTTGGTGTTTTTGTTATATTTTGTTTTGTTTTTTACTTAATAATTCAACTTAACCACTTTAAACCAAGTGGAAAAAAACATGTGTACAATGTTTAAACCTTCCTGGGATTTCCATTTGTATCTATGTGCAAACAGGAAAGCAGATGGAGATGGATGGAGGTGACACCATCATCCTCATCCTCCTCCCCTTCCACACCTCTGGGTGCCGTCTCCTGCCCTGACTGCTTGCCCCCACCACGCCCGCTCAATTTGCATAAGTGGGAGGAAGCTGTGATGAGAAAAATGTCCTCCATAAAGATTTTTTTTTTTATCATTGATCTAGCAGGACAGGCTCTTGGATGATCTTCAGCTGCTTGTGATCAATGCCGACAGTGACCTTTCACCCCCGGTGCTTCATCAAAACTCCTGTAGAACCGCCCCCCCCTCCGCGGATCGAAGCGAGCGTCTGCGTATTGATCTCTGGAGGCGCTCGCTCCGGAAGGCCTTGTTCCTGCCGTATTGCTTAAATGTACAAAAAAAAAAAAGGAAAGAAAGGACTTTTTACATTTAAGCATTCTTGATCTTTGGCTGTCAGGCAACAGGTGAACGCAGCGTCGTCACATTATTATAATGAAGCCACAGATTCTTTACAGGGCACCTTTTGGTTTGTCTGCTGTTGTTTGGCAGCTATGAAAATGTTCTCTCCCTAATTAGGCTCAGCAGCAAAAGAGTTTGTTTTTTTTTCCCCTCTCCATATATCTCGCCAATTATCTCAAATTCAGAGCAAAACGTGTGTGTGTGTGTGTGTGTGTGTTTGCATGAGTGTGTTTGCACAAAGTTCCATCTGTTCTCTCCTTTTGCTGCAGAGTTCCATAACGCTCATTATAAATAAAAACATTGATTGAATGGAAATTACATTGCAGTCATTACTTGACTGTATTAAGACCTTTTGGCTCCGTTAACTAATCAGTGAATTGCTCATTTGAATTGCAGATGACGGCATCGCTCTGTGCGCTTTTTACAGTGAGTGAGCAGACCTGAGGCTGAGTGAGGTCTCATTATATCTGACTTTATACAGAGACACACACACACGCACACACACACACATATATATACAGAGATTCAGGTACCTACATCCATCCATGCATATACTGTACACTCATAATAAAGCCTGAGTTTCTTCCATTAGTCTAATGGTGCTGTATGGCATGATATCATACGGCGGTGAGGCTCCATGTCAACACCGCTGCTTCTTTTATATTTACCATAAAAGACATGAAAGCACATCTCCAACACACTCGAGCCTCTTTTTGTTAATTAAGTGAAAGAAAAAAACATACAAGACAGTGACAATCCAGCTGCTGTACACCTACTCTCATATGAGAAGTTGCAGATGTTTTTACGTGTTGCACAGCTGGGACTGGATGCAGTATTTGCAAAGTATAATGTATAGGCAAGGACGCATATTGCTTTGAAAAATGTCTCTCAGTTCTATGAATGACTGATAAACTTTCAAAACCTCCAGTCACTGTAATGTACAACATCACATCGTCTGCAAAATGTTAAGAGACCTCAGCCAGGCTTGGGGAACAACTTGCAATGACACTGAACAACAGTATGAATTCAAGATGAGAATTTATTTACTGTAACCCTCTCGCACAACAAGCTGTTTAGACAGGGTCCACTGTGTACGGGACAGGTTTTATTCTCTCAGTCTCAAACGCGCGAGCTTGTAAACGCTGGTTAGCATGTTTTAACTGACCTTTTTTTTTTCAAGAATAGACGAGGAAAACGCATATTTTAGTGAATATATGCACCCACTGAGACTGTGAGTGTAATTTTAAAAAGTTGACTCCACACTGTCATATGTATCGTAAATTCTTAAATAAAAGCTGAGACTAAAACGGACGCCGGACATTTCTGTTTCTATTCCTGCTAGTTCTTGTGAATGTACCAAACCTCTCAAGCCCACGATCGCCTGTTTGAGCAGTTTCTAAGCTGCTACAGTCCTGCTACTCCCGCTTCTCGAAGACTGGACCTGGCCAAATGTTATGCTCAGCAAAGATGTTAAATATATAATAGGTTCTGTTTTAAAGAGTAAGAAAAGAAGGAAAGAGTCCGAGAGCACTCTCAGACTCTATATAGCCCCCGGCTCTTTCCTTGTGTCAGTTCAAGTTCTCAATGGGCCGGACTGAACAACACGACCGGACACACCCGTGCAGGTTGAGCTCGGGTCACGTCGGACCACGGCTTCTTCTTTCTTTCTTTCTTTTTTTTTGCAGCGGTCCGGCCGATAATGAATGCTTGTGACATGAGTCTGGGGCCGCATCGGGTCCAGGCTTCAACACCTGTGGATCTGACCAGGTCGGGTCTTTGAGAACTGTAGCAGGACTAAAGCAGCTTAGAAACTGCTCAAACAGGCGATCGCGGGCTTGAGAGGTTTGGTGCATTCACAAGAAGACTCAGCTTTTATTTGAGAATTTACGGTACACAAGGTCTGGAGTCAACTTTTTAAAATAACACTCACGGTCTCGGTGGGTGGATGTACTAACATATTCACAAAAAAATGTGTTTTCCTCGTCTATTCTTGAAAAAAACGGTCCGTTAAAACATGCTAACCAGCGTTTGCAAGCTAGCGCGTTTGAGACGTCTTGCCTCCAGCTAAGCCCCGCCCACCCGGATGTTTACAACCTGTGAAGGGGTCTATAGAAAAACATGTTTGCTCTGACTGATTCATGTATCAAACATGGAGCTGTATCGTGTCAGGGGAACATTTGTTTTTAAAATGTGCATGTAGGTATTGACATGAGCAGGTCATTTACATCCTCCATGTTAAAATTGTAAAGCACGAGTTAATGCATACAGCACGGGCGGTGGGGGAACGCTTCGGAGAAGGCCAAACATGACATCATTTTTGAAAGTTATATCTAATCTCTTTTCTTGAGTTATTATTCTTTTCCCATTCTAGTTGTGTTGACAATGTAAAACAAAATAATCTAATCTCAGTGGCTGATTGAATAGATTTCTAGGAGCAGCTTCTGAACAACATATAATCTAGTAGGTGAACAAAAAAGGGCGTTGAAGGGCAAATGACAAATGCATTAACTCTGATAACCTACCAATATTTATCAGAGTCAATTCAACACTGACACACATGCAATAGCTTCCAGCTATAATCAAACTCAGTACTTGGTAACTAACTGAGTTACCACAATATTATTTTAGGGGAGATCACATCAGTAATGTGTGACAGCAGATGATAATGTTTAGAGGAGGATTTAAAGTTTAGTTTTGGATTTTGTGCACCAAAACCTTACAAAGAGCCTAGACTCGTTCAGAGTGACTTCAGGGTTGCCAGTTTGTGACAAAATGTTTAGTTGACCTCTGTTTAAACAAGCTGGGTGCAACAATACAGCAAGGTTTCTGCAGAAAAAAAGAAAAGAAAAAGAGAAATCATCATATTCTTCCAGCAGCGTGTGCAGCCACCACCGCCCTGATAGTTGCATTTCTCTGGATTTGCATCATGCTTCTTTAAATATGCACGTCTTTTCTTTCTGGTCAAGCTTTACTGTACTGCATCACAGTAACACAGACGACATTCGCCACACACAAAGCCGCCGCCCTTAGACAGGCGCACACAGTCAACATGACAGGATTGCTGGTGTTTGTCTTGTTAGGGAGGAGAAATGAGCAGAGATAAGGAGCTGTGATCCTCCTGTTTGTTTACGTCTCTATCACAGCAACCTGACAGCAGTCATACTCCTCAAACAAAGACAGATGGCTTCCGGGAAAGTCAAGAAAAGTCTGTCTCCCTCCCGCTTTCTCTCATCTCAACTATCTATCTATAGATCTATCTCCGCCACTTCCCATCATCCACTGCTTTTCCTGCAGATTGAATAATTTGAAGGGGGGAAACAAAGCTTTTAAACTTTATTCCGGGAAATCTGCTGGATCCCTTTACAGCACCGAACAGGAAAAAATAAGTAGATTCCCCTTTTTCTGGCCTGCCCCAAATACAGTTAACATCTGGTTACATAGACAACAAAAGCATTTACAGTTTACATACACAACTAAGTAGATAAATCAACATAACTCATCTATAATCTTTACTTCTTCTATGTACTTCTGTCATAGCTAGCCCCCACCCAGGCAGCTGTGTAATCTCTTTCCGATACCAAGTAAATGTTGATGGAGTCCAGTCTGTCATAAAGAAGCAGCGCTGATCAGAGAACGTATTGTGTCCCCTTGTCTTAGAGATGCAGCAACAGCTGAATCTTTAATACCAGCTCTTAAAGGGACAACGAGGAGTTTTGGAAAAGCGAAGCGTTTTCACACTACATTTATGATTCTCCGCGCGCACCGTAAAATTCTTTGACCGGCGCAAGACGGACTCATGTTTCCATTCATCAATAATTAAAGTCAGAGGTTCAAAGAGGTTCAGTTACCGTCGTAGTTCCGACCATAAACGGCCATTCAGCTGTGTTATTCTCATTAAGGAAACGCTGGTCGGCTCGACCAGCATTTCCGCCACCACTAATAATAACAAAATAACGATAGAGACAAAACAATATATTTATCGAAAATGGGCCCATTAACAAGTGTGGGTGACGTAGATTCATCCACATTAACGTGAGACTTTTTTATAACCGAATAGAAACTCCTCGTTGTCCCTTTGATGCTATAAGGTTGGCTAATAGCAAGACTTACCAATAGCGCCTTTAAGTTTAAGCAGCTAATATTAATTAAAACACCTTCAAGATTAAAAGAGAAACTGGTTCCAAATCACGTCCCTATAATCTCAGTCACTTGAGCCAGTTCATCTCTCCCAGCCTCCTATGTTTGTTGACTTGGTGAACGACTGTAGCTGGTGAGCTAAATGCTAACACTAGCAGGCTGGGAGCCTGTTAATTAAGGGCTATTCACACCAGGAAAGTCAGATAGTTCACTTGCTTTGGTGCAGACTTTTTTTTTTTTTTCACACTGCATTTTCTGTCTTTTTTTTTTTTTTTTACAAACGGACCAACTTTGTAAACAAAACCATGTGTGTCCCTAAGTCGCTCAATTATTCCATAAAAATTATCGGCGGGAGTCATGCTTGTGTTTCTTGCTGCCCTTTTGATTTGGTATTTCTTTTATTTTTTTAAGTATATTTTTTGGCTTTTTGCCTTCATTTTGATAGCACACAGTAGAGATAGACAGGAAAGGGGGAGGCAGAGAGAGGGGGAACAACATGCAGGAAAGGGCTGCACGACGCGGGACCCGAACCGGGGCCACCTGCAGCGAGGACCGCAGCCTCCACATGGGACGGCCGCTTTACCCACTGTGCTACGCACCGCCCCTTGATTTGGTATTTCTGTAACTTGCACAAGCTCCTGATTGTAGCTACAGCATCAAGGACAATGACACGCAAGACGGCCACATAGGAGAGCCTTCATCACTGGCTACTCTATGATTACAACAACAGGCTTCACCAGCAGAGAAGGGATCAGGTAGGCTGCGAAGTTGAGTTGCTGGAACAATGCTAATGAGTGATGATTTTCCATTTTCTGACAACAACGGAAGCCTGTTGAATCCAAAAAAGGTGCTTGGATTTTACATTTGGTTTGGAAAAGGTTCAGATTGCAGTCACACCACAAAGGAATCGTACCTTTCGGACCAAACAAGTGAACAGAGACGCTTCACTTGTTTGGTTCGCACCAGAGTCCGGTAGTTCGTATTCACACCAACCTCAAAAAGTCTGAGGAAAAAGACTGTTTCAGCTAAAGTAATCGAGCCTGGTGTGAATACACATAACTATCTAGCTCTCTAGCTCCTTTGTGAAGCCCCTTTTAAAGATTCAAGGTGGATTATACAACGCAGCTGCACTACAAAAGCTTTCATTGGGTTTTTGAGCTACCAATTCAAAAAGTCCCTTTTAGCACAGTTTGATATTGATTGATGGCAAATTAGCGTTAAGTTAAACTCAACACAACAGACTGATGCTGATTTACTTTACTTTTATTTTAAATTACATGACAAATTTTGTGAATTATGAAACATTATTCATGAAGTCATTATTGTTATCATTAAGCCATTATTTGCAAAACCGCAAGAGGTCACAAGTCAGGAGAAAAACAGTTTTCTTATAAGAAATTAGTTCCAGAGTAAGAAGTAGAGTTATTAACAATAATAATCCTCTTCTCTACTTGACCTGTGAATACCTTTACTTCCACTTCACACTGTCGTGGTTTTATGTGTCTATAATCCATGGTGATTATTACAGATGTTATTAAATATTCCGTTCACCCTCTCTTCACCGTGAAACATCACGAGTTGAAAACTTCTCATCTGTCTGCAACAATGACAAAACATGTTTCTGGGTCATTTTATGGGGTTTGTCTGGTTTTGTGCATCTGTTTGTTCTTTAGATCTGAGAAAAACGATTCCAGTGAATTAGTTTTCACATCTACAGCGACACTTTCCCACCGCCTGTTGAATACCTCTTTTATACTTTTTGCAGGGTTTGCAGATTGAAAGCGACATATCTTCGTCGTATCTCCCTCTGTCTCTCTCTACCCCATTCAGTGATGTCTGCCAAACTCTGCATGATTATATGAGTATTTTTCCCTCAGACTAAAACTTGCATTTCCATCCCTTAATAACCTCTGAATTACTTCTCCTAGTCTAGTCACTGAATTTTTCACAAGCTATTCAATCTTCTATCAGCAGCTCCAACAAACAGCCTTTCCCTCCTCGCTGTAACCGATCGCAATCTGAAGCCCTGTCATCGGCCGAGCCGCCGCTTCGCACACTTTTCTGTTTTGGAGTCAACAGGGGACGGTGGATTCCAGAGGAGAGAGGGGCCGCTCCGACGCTGTTTGGGTGTGAATACAGACGAGACGCCGGTTCCCTTGTCTCTCCGAGAGGCAGTGGAGCGTCCACTTCTATCTCACACGCTGGCAAGCTTCCACCCAGCTATCTCATACCTTTCATTTTAGGGTTTATGAACTCACATGCATGCAAGAGCGAACACATGCACGCTGCGCGGAATAGAAAAGTGAAAACACACATTGCCATTGCTGTGGTAACCTCTCTTTTTTTTTTGAGTTGGATGATTTCATACTTCTTCTCAAGTGCTTTAGTTAAATACTGTTTTGTTATACATGTTTTAGAAATCCTGTTGTTTTTATTCCACTTCATTTACCACAGTTATACTGTCAGCAGATTCGGATTAGACTTCCACCACATCTTAACTTTTACAAAAAATGTCTTGGCTTGTCTCACCTGAATGCATTTATCAAACTCTAAAAAGTTGTAAATGTGTATAATCCTTCAGCTGATCTGAGATCTTAATTACACATAACTGAAAGAAAAGTCAAGTCAAGTCAGTCAGTGTTTATTTGTATAGCACATTTAAAAACGACAGCAGTCGACCGAAGTGCTGCACATATAGGAGGGTAGACAGTTAAATAAAACAATAATAGTAAGAATAAGTTCGTACGGCAGCAGCAATAATAGGTTGGTAGGTACAACATCAATAGTAAGTAATAAAATAGATGTAAAAACAATGATAAGACAGAGCAAACAGTGCAAGTAATCATGAAACAGTTAAAAAAAACAGTCAAGAAAAGACCAACAACATACAACAAAATCAAACAGTGTGGAAGCACAACTCTGATAGGACATTAGATATCTGACTGGGGTTTTATGTTTACCCAACTATTATGGGTTGGATTTCATTTTTGTAACCATATCAACTACAACCCCCTGTCAACTGTCTGCTTGTTTGTGACTTGAGATTCTCGAAAAAACATACGTAGTATTGGGGCTAAACCGTGACATCCAGCGTTCAGATTCTCACTTGCTCACCCCTCCCGTCGGCAAAGTGACGGTGGCCGCAGAGGACAGACATGTTTGCACACTAACCGCTAACCATCGCTAACTGCTAACAATATCTTCGACCAATTACTATTGTGTTTTTTTTTAAACACTCGTGCAGACTTCCACTCGTGCCTTCATACCAGTTGGATGTGCCAGTTACGCAGTGCGGTCCCATGAAGGAAGATCAGAGGACAACTTACTCGGACATAGATACGGTATGATCAGCTGTAACAACGGCTCTGCTAAAAAAAGAAAAAAAGAAAAAGGACGTGGGTCGCTGTGCTCTTCAGTCGGTTCAGCTGCAGCTCCACAGCTGTCAGAGCTGTCTCTGCTGTCCCTCTCTCTTCAGCCTGATGTTTGGCTGCACTTTGCATAAAAACAGCTCAACATTCTAAGATGTAGCCTAGCTGCTAATGCTAACTAGCACCACCGTGTAACGGCAGAAAAAAACAAAAACAACTACGTCAATCATCCTCCGGGCACAAGACTATAGTCACAGACACTCAATAGTGCGTTTGAGTCAAGTTTGTCCGCTTTCGCATACCGTATTCAAAGATGGCGATGCAACATGACAGCCTCTGGTGGGGGCACCGCCAAGTAAACAACTCATTCTAAGCTACGAGACAGCTTTCATTTGTATGTGATTGTGATTAGACTTCGGTAAATACGTATTTATGAAAGCAATATTTGATTTTTGCAAATAATAAAAAGCCAAATAAGCTACATACTGTCCCTTTAATGTCAAATTTCACTTTTTGATACTCAACTCAGTCTGGATGCCGGGCCATCCCTGTGGCTTAACACCGGGATCGCTGCTAAAAAAAAAAAAAAAGAAAAGAGGAAAAATAAGTATATAACATTTGCAATGACATTCTTTCACTTTTCAATGTAAATCCCATTGGCCGGGCTCAAGCAGAGAGAAGTGCTGCATGAACAACTTTAACTGGAATCTGCAGAGTCTCAAAACCGCTTCTCTGAATAGCTCCATAGTAACTGTTAAAGATGTTTAAGGGAGCGTTTCATTCCTTTCCATTACATTTGGCAGATGCTTTTATCCAAGGGAGAGAGCACACCAGGGCTCCAGTGTAGCCGGAGTCCTTCAAGTAAGTACTAAATCTGTTCAATAAGGCAAAGAGCAGGTAAAAGAAGTGCAGAGTAAAGTGCTAGTTAGGCACGTTTAAGGTGTTAGAGGTTTCAGTAAAGGAGGAGGTGAAGAGGAGTCTGGAGGAGATCGTTGAGGATGGAGAGGGTCACCTTTGCTCCGGTTGCATCCGGGAGCTCCAAGAATAAGCTGAAGTAGATGTGAAGCGCACGTTGATTCTGGCGGCGGCCGCGCGTGTTTACCTTCATTTTGTTCACCGATGAGTTTACATGACCTGGAGGTTCGTTCAGAAGAGCCATGATTGCTTCTTCCATACCTCGCTGCACTGCCACAGGTTGTGCATTAACATTAATGATGAAAACGTTTCCCAAAAAAAAAAAATATTAATAATAAAAAAAGACACAGGTTGTTGCTGGAGTTAAAATTTTGAATGTTTTTTTTTTTTTTTTCCCCTCAATAATTTCTTATTTTACCCGGGTTTCCTTCTGGAGTCTGGGAAGAAGCAGCTTCACAGGACCTGAGCTGATGAAACCTTTTCGAAACCAATTAGATTATCTCAAAACACAAGCTGTTTAAGATCAAGGCTTTTTTTTTTTTTCCTTTTTTTTTCCTGCTCTTGAAAATATGTAATTTATGAGGTTTTCACCTGACAGCGATGTTATGTTTTATGTGTCAGATGTGAGTGCACATACGCATTGCACACACATGAAAACACTCCGATGTGCTGAAATACCAATACATATGTGAATACACCCACAGATGAATACACACACACACACACACACACACACACACACACACACACACACACACACACACACACACACACACACACACACACACACACACACACACACAAAACCACACATATATACACATTCACATTTCAAAATCCAATTAAGCCGGGGCTGTGGGATCTCAGCCCTACATGCCAAATGGCTTTGAGTGTCTGCACGTCATCCACAGTGTGAGACAGCTGACAACAAGATTATGGCCATGAGCGGTGCATTTGTGGTTCGGCCCGATGATAGCATATTATTAGAAGAGAGCAAATGTGTCCCTCCGCCGTGTGACGGCTTCTGTCATTCGATCCAAGGAGGGAACAATGAGGAGAAGCTTTTTCTTACGTGTGAGTGATCTGTGTGTTTGTCTATCTATCTGTTCTTGAGCGAGTGGGCCTGTGTGTGTGTGTGTGTCACGGTCACTGCAGCTGTACTGTATGTAACCAGGGTATGATATAAAATGTGTTTTATTCTGGAGGAGATTATGAGTTACATAAACGGTGACAACCAGTTGGTTTATTGTATCAAATGATTTATGTAACGTTTTGATATTTGATGTATTGTCACAAGTTTGAAGCTGAAACCTACCGTCATCAAACCAAGGTTTTTCCAGCTGTTTTTTTTTTCATTTTTTTTATTTTAAAATGTTTGAAATGTCGATAAAGTGATATATTTACAGAGTTTATAGCTAAAATGAAATCAGCTTCTGACTGCTGATTTCGGCTCGGGTAGGAGGCAGGCTAACACTACCTATACATTATATTCCAGTGTTTGAGCTAAGCTAATTACGGGCGATACGGCTCCATCTCCCTTGTTACTGCACGCACAAGTCAAAAGGATGGTGTCTATCTGCTTGTCATGGACTCGGGAGTGAGGCAAGACACGAAAAAAAATGTTGGCGTATCCCTTTAAATGTCTTTTCAGAACTACCACATGGACTCGACGTCCCAGATGCTGACCTTTTCCAACGAGCAACAGTGACAGCAACAAAATTAGATGCATTTGATTGATTATCAACGGCAAATATGGTTATTAGTGAAAGATAATCTTCAACATTGTCTTCTGGGGAATTTGAGGTCATTAAAGTTTCATGTTGCATCAGTTTTAATTATTAAAACTTCATTTTGGGAAGAAATTTTTTCTTTTTTTCCCCGTCTGTTTGGTACAACTTGCTCTGGAGACGGAGTCGATCAGATGTAAAAGTCAAAGCAGAGGCACATTCTCGGTGATGATACCGTGTGTCAACCCTGGTGGCCAAGTGTGGAACTGCAGCACTCAAACATTTTTTTTCCTCCATGACGACTCCAGGACATCTACCAGCTCAAGCGAGTCGATTCTTCTGCTTTGTGTTATGAAAGCTTTTGCAAAACATCACCAAACCCCAAAGTCGAATAAGTGTCGGCAAAGAGCAGGAAACGTATGAATGGGCAGAAACCAACCAGGAAGTGAAGTGAAACCTTTCTTCGTCTTGTGCGATGTGTGTCACAGCTTTGATTTTAGTGGAGTAAAAATATTTTCTCACACCTTTTAAACCAGGACAGTGACATGCCCTGAATGCCTCACAGTCCGTCACTCGAGTTGGACACAGTCGACTTCACTTCGCTGTGAGAAAATACAACAAAAACAAACAATGGGATGTAACCATTCAATCACTTTTAGCTTGTAACTTAATCATTGTTTTACCCACAGCTACTGATACTAACAACTTTTGACAGCATTCATGATCAAAATCTTGTTTGTTTCTCTTGACTCTGCAGTCGTGAAGTATTTTATTATTTAAATATACATGAGACATAGAGTCCAGTGTATGTTCGTCCTCACACGTACTCAGCGCTGCAGTTTTACTGAAAAACATCTGCAACTAACTGGAGTCGATCTGTCTATATTTGCCACTGGAAGCTTCACTTCTCATATTTTTTGGGGGGAATTTCTTTTCTTTTACTTTTTCTTTTTTTCATTTTTAACAAAGAACCATGAAAAGTATTTGCAGCTGCTGCTGAGTCCTGGTGCGCAGCGACGACGAGCTGCCGTCGCTCCTAGTTAACTTGTTCAGACGGAGACTTGTAGCGCTAAGACGCTACAGAATCTCTGTGTGTGTGTGTGTGTGTGTGTGTGTGTCGAGCAGGAAAAGGAGAAGATGAAAAATTGAACAATGAAAGCATAAAAGTAGTTGAGTGGGGATTGTTCTGCAACAGGAGGATGCCCTTAAAACCCTGTTTCTGTGTGCATGCATGTATGTGTGTGTGCTTACGGTGGAGCTTTCTACATTTCCCTTGTGGAGTCACTTTGTAGTTTTTTTTTTTTTTTTACTCCTCCATGGTGCACTCCTCTTGCCAATTAGCTGACAGTTGTTTTATTATTCTTTTTCAAAACCTCAATCCCTAAAAAGTGAAAGGGAGGGAAGAAAAAAAAAAAAAACTCAGCTTATCATTACACCAGAGCATCGCCTCTGCTCTGCACCTCGTACCCCCCCAGTCGCACAAAAACCCCGGGAGGTTCACTCAGAATAGCTCGATGATCAAAAGGCATGAAAATGACATGTTGTTTACACTGCTTTGGCATGGATTTGTGAAGGGGGAGGGGGGAGGAGGAATAAGGGAGGGTTGGGGGGGTCGGTGGCCAAATATTTGGAGCGTCAGGGGTGGGAAATATGTCAAAATGTGGCAGGATTTCATAAACAATTAATTTTTTTGCCCCCCCCCTCATACACGTTTGTCAGTCAAGCATGTGTGTTGTGCTCAGAGCGAGTGAGTGTTAATAATTTGCCGAGGAAAACAACTGTGTCACGACCTTTGACCCCGCCCTCGCTCCACCGAGAGAGGGGGGGGGCGGGGGTGAAGCTGTGATATGTTACACTGCTGTACATGCAATTGTTGTTAGAAAACAAATAAAGGAGAAGAGTCACATGGTTTGACTGAGAGGATGAAGAGCAGGTGAAACTCACTCGTCATGTTTCCTCTGGATCTATAAAGTTCAGAAGTCACATCATCAGATCATTGCAAGAAACAAAACACCATTTAAAGGGATAGTTCAACATTTTGGCAAATTCGCCTATTGCCATAATCACTATAGTCATTGGAGTAGGTTCATTACCTTTAATTGTCGGTGCAAGCTGTTTTTAGATCGACGGGGCAGAGACGTGAGCTCTGCACGACGCACCGTATGTTCGCCTTTCCCTCATCAGTTGTGACTGATGAGGGAAAGTTGTGACCCGAAGTTGTGACCCGCACATTCACCACGCTATGAAATATTCATTATTGAGTTGTTTTCGAGGCAAATGCGTAGCCGGAACTACATCCCAGACACGGCTGCTGGGCGGAGTGATTTCAAAAGCGCAAGTAGTTCTGAGTATTTGCTTATACATTATTTCATAGCGTGGTGAATGTGCAGGTCACAACTTGTCCACCAGAGCGTTTTAGAGTTGTTGGATTGTGTATTTGGTGCCTGTATCGTTCACCTCCATTGCTTTAGCAGAGCAGCTTACGTCTCTGCTCCGCCGAACTAAAAACAGCTTGCACTGACAATTAAAGGTAATGAACCTACTCCTAAGACTGTAGGGATTGTGATGATGAATTTGCCAAAATGTTGAACTATCCCTTTAATATATTTGAATCCTAAATTGAGAGAGAGCAAAACAAATCATGCACGACAAACATGTTTAAGGAACAGCGTCTGTATCTGTATCTGATTTGTTACATGGACCTTCATTCAGGAGCCGTATGTCTTCACAGGCTGCATAATAATAAACACTGTATGTGGAGAGCACTCGAATTTAACCTTGTTTTCTCTCCAACAGGTGAATCCTTCATGGGCCGATCTGTTCCAAGGTTCATAGCGCAGCTGGTAACTAAAATAAAACGGCTGCAAACAACACTGACGCTATGTAGTAAAAAAATTACAGCTCAGATCCGTGATCCAGTGATGGTTGTTAGCTGTTAAAACAAACGGCCTTTTACAAAAGAGGGTAGGGGAGGGGCGGTGGCACAGCTGGCAACGTATTGAAGCCAAAAATCTTCCTTAGCCGACGGCTGCAGAGGTCAAAGGTCACGTCTTCTGAAGGCAGCGTCTGGGTCTGGACACGGTTCTGACTCTGTACCTCTGAGGTGGGACGTTCACAACCTCGAAACAATCACAGTTCAGTGTTTGCCGATATCACAAATATCATCCGCTGATTTAACACGAATCATGATCACTTCCTTTCATATCAAACGGCAAAAAGCAACTAAAATATCATCAACCAGACATTTAAAAAATAATCTAAATAAACCTCTAGTAACCCTTTAATTTACAGGCCATTAATTACATGATAATGTCAAAAAATAGCCAAAAAATAATGTAATGTAAAGAAATAACCTTGAAATAACGGTCAATTTCATAGTAATGTCATGTTTTTCATAAAAGCAGAAGATTACTATTAGCAGAGATCTTGTCTGTAACAACATCTATTGCACGTCTGTCCGTCCTTGGTGAGGGATCCCTCCTCTGTTGCTCACCCTGAGGTTTCTCCGATTTTTCCCTGTTAAAAGGGTTTTCCATGGAGTTTTTCCTCAGTCGATGTGAGGGTCTAAGGACAGAGGATGTTGTTACGATGCCATGTAAAGCCCTTTGAGACAAACTGTTTGTAAAAACGGGCTATACAAATAAAATTGCCTTGCCTTGCCATAACACTTTGTATTTTTCATATTTCTGGGCTATTTCTAGACAATCATGACGCAATTATTCATTATTTCTTGGCTATTACTTGACATTATCATGTAAATTAAAGGGTTACCAAACACCCTGCTCTGTATAAAGTGCCATATTCTGATTTATTGATCTTCACAACTTTCACATTCTACAAAACAAAACTTAAAGAACAAGTGATTTAAAACATATTGATGTGTGTCGATGTTTTCATTTGGGATCAATACTCTTGTATCATTGATTATTGAATCAATATATTTGAATACAGATCGCTGTATCATAAAACCAGTACTGAAAACACTGCTCAACTTCCTGCATCAGTTTGATTCATGACAAACTTTTTCACCCTCAATGACCTCATTGCCCCGGCCCTTAAGCTCCGCCCCTGCTCGCTCGCTGTACAGTCATCACACAGCGCTCGCTATCAGCGCTGCTATCTTCCCTGAGCAGGGGGCCGACGTCGGGGACACGACGCGGCGGTGACCTAAAAGAGTTGTGGGGTAAACACGAGCTAAGCCGGGCCAGTGTTTACACGCAGCACAGCAGTTTGTTGCAACGTGAGTCTCCTGGGAGTCCTGAGAACAGGCGAGCTGAGCTGTAAACAAGGAGCAGAGGGGATCTTGGGAAAATAAGCTGATAAACTGAGGTCACATCCGTTCCCCTTTGTGTGTTTTTTTTTTTTTTTTTTGTCAGAATGAGGAAGGTGAAGTCAGAATGAGACGTATTTACAGACAGATCTGCACTCGATGTGGGTGTTGAAGTAAAAAGAAAAGTGGTTTCAGACAGTCAAACACACACAGAGATAACACATACACATACAACATGAGGCGTTTAAACTTTATTAAAGGGATAGTTCACCATTTTTGACAAATTGGCCCATTATAGTCATAGCAGTAGGTTTGTTACCTTTAATTGTCGGTGCAAGTTATTTTTAGAATGGCGGAGCAGAGCGGCGAGCTGCTCAGAGCTACGCTACGGAGGCTCATGGGATTTCCTGTTTCCCTCATCAAACTCATCAAATACACAATCCAACAACTCCACAACACTCTGGTGGACAAGTTGTTTTAGAGGTAAATACAGAGACTGCTTGCTGAAAAACTGGCCATGACGGGAACGCGCATCAGCGGTTTCACATGAATTTCCCTCTAAAACAACTCTGTCTGGTAACATTCTGTTATTATCTCATAGCGTGGTGAATGTGCAGGTCACAACTTGTCCACCAGAGCGTTGTGGAGTTGTTGGATTGTGTATTTGATGAGTTTGATGAGGGAAACCAAGAAATCCCATAGCTCGCCGCTCTGCTCCGCCGTTCTAAAAATAGCTTGCACCGACAATTAAAGGTAACGGACCTACTGCTATGACTATAGGGATTATGGCAATGGGCCAATTTGCTTTAAAAGGTAATATTATTGACGACAGCAGCTAACTTTAGGCCTGCAGGACCCACTGATGGAAACTAATGACATTGCAATATTCTGATCCGATCATGACTTTATAAATACAGGTCTCCTGTGCTCCAGTGTTTGCAAATGATGCAAAAAAGAAACAAAACAAAACAAAAAAAAAAACAACTTCAAATTAGATGCAAGAAACTTGTCTCATTACCTCCTAAGTTTGCAGGAACGAACCCTATTTAAATGTGCAGTGAGGTCTTCATTTAAACTACCCATCGATGTGCTGAGTCTATCTGGTATCATCAGACAGTTTAGGTTTTAATTCTGGTTCAGTTTCCTGGAGGATTATTTCAGCTCTGGCTTTAAAATCTGTTAAAACACATGTATTATAAGTTATACATTTGAAATGCACAGGGCTTGTTTGTTGGGACTTTATCTTTAGAGTGTGTTTGTTGTCATCACTCCAGCGGCCAGGTGAAAGATTACGTTTGACCACTCAAGGTCAGCAGCAGGCTGCATGCAATCACATTAAGCAAAACGCTCATATCAATAATGAATTCACTGCATTAAAGGTCCCATATTATGCAAAATGCACTTTAGAGCGGTTTTCTATCAATAATATGCATCCCCGGCCTGTCTACAATCCCCCCTGGTATGGAAAAAGTTCATCCTCTCCCTTTTTTGCTTTCTCTGTCTTTAGAAAATGTGTGCTTAAACAGGCCAGTTGAAGATCTGTCTGTCGGTGACGTCACCGACAGACTCGACGCCACCCCCTAGGTTGGTGGCACCGCCCCAGGTGAAGGTTTGCCACGCCTGAAGAAATTTTCTAAACCGTGCCATTTTTTTCCCCACTTGTTAACATAGCTGTGGTTAAACAATGGCGAATGTACGACCTGGAAGAAGCGGTTGCTCTGTTGTTGGCTGCACACACAGCGCCAAAGTCATCAGATATCACCACATTTCAATCAATAAATGTTTTAAAATGAACAACTAGGCAAGTCTGGTCGCTTTTCCGCTGTCGCCGCCCCCCGCTTTATTTACGTAAATGTGGTGATTTCATAGCCCAGCTCCTCCTTACTTTTCATTCAAACAAACTAATGCCACTGCCACAGTTGTAAAATTTCATCAATGAGACCAGCATTTAATCTCCTAAAAATAATTTAACCAGCCAGCGGTAAACCTCTAAAAGCATGCGGATACGTTACTTCGCTCGTTTTCTCCTCCGGGAGGAGGAGATGTCCGTGCCGGTAGATCAGCTCAGTAGAGCGGCTGCTGCTGCAGCAGACAGCCGCTGCCCTGGTCCCCGGTCGGGGCTCACACAGACTCTGCACTTCTCCCAGGACAGACATCGGAGCAAACTGACCACAGACTCTGGATTAAACTTTCTCGCATGAAAACATATTAAAACTGTGACCTGTTAACAGTGCTAAAGCCTGAATTAAAACAGGGTTTTAGCAGCTTCTATGGCTGTTCGTTTGCCGCGAAACGGCGACAGCCGATGCTAATTTCTGTTAGCCCGTCTATGAGGTTTCACATTATACGTTAGCATTAAGCTAAGCGGACTTTATGCTTAGTTGTGATTCTGGCTGTGTGTGTTTTGAACGTTGTTTCAAGCCTGGTTTGGGACTATTGTGAGCTACATGAACCACGAGACCGCACTGGCGGCGACGTCAAGAGCTGTCGCCACGCTGTTATATCAATCGCCCTGGCCATAGTGATACATCCACCCATAAACATTAGCCCATGCTACCGTTAGCCACATCCTGTCCCTGAGGCAGAATCTTTCCTACTATGGCCACGCCAAGACCCGCCTTACTAGGCCTCTGATTGGCTGAGAGGGGCAAGGCAAGGCTGTGACAGACGGAGCTCATTAACATTTAAAGGTGCAGGCACAGAAACAGCTTGTTCTCAGCAGAGCTCATTTGAGCGACTTTGAGACAGCTGCCATTCAGGACCACGGATCAGTTTGGGGCAATACATTTCGAATACAGTTTAGTTGGACGTCTGACAGCTGAGTGAAATTGATTAAAAATAGTATAATATGGGACCTTTAAAGAGGTGGCAGCTTGAACCATCACTTCCTGGAGAAACCAAGCCTCTTATGTAATACAGTATATGCACTATATATATGGATCAGTGCAGTGGAGCGCTCTGAAAAACTCTTTGAAAAACAAAGTCCCAGTCAGACAACTGTTGATGAACTCACACCGTTGGCTGACAGACACAGACACACAGACAGACGTACTGGGCGTACAGTATCAGGGATTCGCCAACACCCAGCGGAGCAAATAGTGATATAAAGTTGCCGTGTCAACATGTGTTGACACTGGAAACAGCACGGTGGTGTTTCCTAACAGGCCGGGCGTGTCAACCTGAAGATAGCAGCAACACACACACACAAGTCAAGTCAGTGCCAGTGTGCAGCCTTACATAACAAACAGCGGCGGTGTTTTGACACGGTGTAATACGCTCCTCCTGTCAGGGCTGAGACAGTCACACTGTGACTTTATGGAGCTGCTCATTCTTCTGCTGCACAAGACATTATATTACGTTTGTCTGATTTTAAACCACTTACATTTGTTACTGCCAAGGGGTTGTGCAATCACATATTTTTAAAAGATATTTATATACACTGCCCATCCCAAAAATTGATTTAACAAAGCTAATAGGTCTAATAGGCCTCCCATTGGATAATTACTGCATGGACGATTATGTTTCAGCTATGTTTCAACTTATTGAACCCTAACTGATGCAGTCTCATTTCTTAAAACAACCATGTTGGAAGACACAGCCTGTGGTCGTGGAGAAGATGTTGATCTGTTTCAGAAGGGTCACATTATTGGCATTCATCAAGCAAATAAACCATCTAAGGAGATAACTGAGACTAAACCTGGGTTAAGAACTGTCCAACACATTATTAAAAACTGGAAGGAGAGTGGGGAACCATCATCTTCAAGGAAGAAATGTGGTCCAATGTGACCACAGAGTCCAGACCTGAACCACTTTGAATTTTTGAAAAATAAATCCAACTTTGGACAGAAATAAATGTTGTGACATGTGTAGAAGCTTACTGAAATGATACCACAGCAAATGCGTGTCCTAATCAAAGCTAAAGACGGTCCAATGAAATATTAGTGTGTGACTTCTTTTTTGGACGGGCAGTGTATATGCACTGTACTTTTACCATATGTACTACATTGTTGCGGCTAGGTATTTATTTGAATTGATTTTATTAATATTATTGGTTTTTTTTAACGCCACTGTTATACTGGACCTGAGAAACAAAATTTTGTTCCTACCATGTGACAGAATGACAAATAAAGTCCTTGAACAACATCACTTGCCCTCCTTTTGTTTAAAGTTTTAATATATTTTTATGCGAGAAAGTAACTGTTTAGATCCCAAATATACGGCCAGTTTATCCAAATGACGGCTGTTTAGAAGTTTGCTCCGATGTTTTTTGGAGAATTGAAGTTCCACCTGTGGAGCAATGACCGGGACATCACAGAGGCAGTAGCCGCTCTGCAGAGCTGGTCGGCCGGCCAACCTCCGTCGTCATCCCGGGGGATCAATAAATACATATTTTACAATGAACACATCAGTCTGCATTAAATTTTATTATTATTATTATTTATTAAGTTATATAACATACACGGCAAAGATACTTCACTACTCTAAACTGTCTTTGGTTACGGTTAGACGTCAGGGTCTGAAGCCGGCTACCCAAATCTCAGTTTTTCTCTGTTTACATGCAAACGTTTTCCAAAATTTCCACTCTGGCCGGAGTTTTTAAAAAGAATCGTTTTCAGGGGTGAATTCTCCGTTTGCGTTTTACGTCTTTAGCTCCGCCCCTTTGGCAATATTAACCAATAATACTGTATTAACCCCTTAATGCCCAATGGCCTGTGTGCTGCGTTAAACAGAGATAAGTTTTTCTGTGTGTGCGTGCGTGTGTGTGTGTGTGAAGTGTCTTCATTGTCTTATTTCTGAGTCTCCTATCGCTGCTTATCTGTCGCGGCCTATTTGGAAGACAAATCATATTGATTTGACTTGCTATTACTTGGCAATTATTAACTTTTCAACAATGAGCCCAACTTTACAGACTGGAGGTCGGCCTGTAATTGGATTTTAAGAGCGATGGGTTTTGTGTGCGATTGTGTGCGTTGTTGAATTTGTAGTTGTGACAGTTCACATCTGTCTCTCTCCCTCTATCTCGTTCTCACATACACACAGAAACACACACTCCCACTGCTTCTGTATGTGTCTGCGAACACAGGGGGTCTGTGCTTGTGTGTTTGTGCGAAGTTTCTCTGTGTGTGTCTGTGTGCGTGCAGAGCCAGGAGATTTTTTGTGTATATCCAGGGCACATTGTCTGGACAGGGAAAATGAGAATGGATGGGATTGTAATTACTGAATGGAGATATCCACACAGTGTGAAATTAGAAAAGGCTGGGCGAAAAACCTCCCACGGGTACAGCCGGTAAAGAGAGAGTAGTTGTCATGGTGATAGGTGAATTCAAACAGGGCTTCGCAAACCTTCAGGGAAAGAGGTGAGAGTGTGTGTGAGTGAGTTTTTACTTTCTGTGTGTGTGTGTGTGTGTGTGTGTGTGTGTGTGTGAGGGGCGGCGGTGGTGTTTTGGGGTGTGTTTATAGATTTTTTCGTGAAAGAGGAGAGAGAGGTTGCTGTGACCTTGATGAAGACTCACTGGGTGTTTTGTGTTTTCAAGTTTTTTTTTCTTTCTTTTTTATAACATTCAAACATGCAGCGAGTTTATTTATTTTTTATATATATACCTGAGCTGAGAGTCAGTCATGAGAGTGTCATTTCAGCAGGCGACGGTGTGCGGCTGCTTTATCCCCCCGAAACTAATCAAAAAAAAGTTTACAGTTTTCAAGAGTCAGGCTTTTACAGTTTTAAAGTTGGAGCGACTCACTGAGCTCAGAGATAAAGCGCCTGGTCTCGTCAACTGTTACAGGAACATAGGAAACAGGAGCCTCATGTCCTTCTCATCCTAATTCTATGTCCAATATCCAACAAATAAAATAAATAAGTTATTTAAAGAAGACAAATGCAAGATTTTTTACCTTAAAGGGATATCTCAACATTTTGACAAATTAGCTCATTGCCATAATCCCTATAGTCATAACAGTAGGTTCGTTACCTTTAATTGTCGGTGCAAGCTATTTTTGGATCGGTGGAGCAGAGCCGCGAGCTGCTCAGAGCTACGCTACGGAGGCTCATGGGATTTCTTGGTTTCCCTTATCAAACTCTTCAAATACACAATCCAACAACTCCAAAACGCTCTGGTGGACAAGTTGTGACCTGCACATTCACCACGCTATGAGATAATAATGTAACAAGTTGTTTTCGAGGCAAATGTGAAACCGGTGTCATGACTTTATAAATACAGGTCTCAAGTGCTCCAGTGTTGGCAAATGATGCAAAAAACAAAACAAAACAAAAGAAACAAAAAACCCCCCAACAACATCAAATTAGATGCAAGAAACTTTTCTCATTATCTCCTAAGTTTGCAGGAACGAACCCTATTTAAATGTGCAGTGATGTCTTCATTTAAACTACCCATCGATGTGCAGAGTCTATCTGGTATCATCAGACAGTTTAGGTTTTAATTCTGGTTTGGTTTCCTGGAGGATTATTTCAGCTCTGGCTTTAAAATATGTTAACTAATTGTAGTTTGTTTTTGAAATTTACAGGGCTTGTTTGCCAAAATGTTGGAATATCCCTTTAATTAAACAGCCTCCGACCCGATTGGGGATACAAAATGGGGAAAATAATTGACACAACATGATACTGCAATATTGTAAGACCATTATGTATCATAGTATTGATCTTTTATTTTGTAAATTGAAGTTGTTAGCAATAAGTTAATAAAAGATTACTGTAGTTAAGATTTTCCTTTATTGGTCCAATAATGGGGAAATTTCTAGTATTAAAGCAGCAGGCATCATTGAAATGATTAAAGAGCACATATGATGAATACAAAACAATCATAAAAAAGCAATATTTGAAAAAAAAAAAAAAAAAAACAGACCAGTAATGAATGATGACAGTTATATAAAGCCAACAGTCAATACTATAGCACTTTTTCTGACTGTGTTGGACAGTCTGTCTACTTGACCATCCCATGTTGTTGTGATGATGATGATGATGATGATGAGACCATCAATGATGTAGAGTCTCGTAAAAAAAAAATGAAAGACACTAATCGGTTTCCCAGGAGGATTAGTGCCATACAATGATAATAATACAACCTTTATGTTAAATAAACACACACAGACTTTTTACAAATGAACTCGTCGTCTTGCTCAAAGACACTCAGGGTGAATTTAAGGACACAGCATCACCCCGCTGCCAAATGGAGCTCAAGCTTGTGCTCTGGCTTCAGGGACTCACGCTGGTGCCAAAATACTATGTCGCTACTCTGTTTTAAAAGAATAATTCTATTTTCAGTCCATCGTCTCACTCCTGCAACATTTACATGTTTGTATCCTCGGGGGGTTTCGTATTCTGTAGGAGGCAGCGTCTTTAAAGAAAAAGCATCCAGTCACATTTTCTTTACAGATTAATTCCCTGGCACAAGTTTTTTTTTTTTTTTTTTTTTTTTTTCAGCAGTGTTGGATTTTTCAAGCGGTGAATGTGTTTTTGTTTTTGTTCCAAAGCTAAACGTTTTTATTGACACTGACAAAACGCTATAGCAGTAGAAGCTAAATTTACATTATTGCATCATTGAGGAGAAGAGGAAAATACATTTTCCATCAATAATTATAACCTAATAATTAACCTGTCCTGGCTTCAAAACTTGTATGTGTTTGCCGTTGTATTGTGTTATTGCTCAATTGTTGCTGTCTTCATTCTGTATGTGTGTAGTGCTGATAAACTGGAGTCAGATTCCCTCTGTGTCTGCACATACTTGACAAATAAATACTATTCTGATTGGTTTGAGGATGCACAGTGCAGGTCATGAAAATTATATTTGTGCATATTGAAATTGTGATGAAAATGTAATTGTGTTGCAGTTACTATAGGATACTGTGATGGGGGAAATAAGACAGCATGATATTGCAATATTGTAAGACAATTATCCGTCAAAGTATTGGTCTTTTATTTTGTAAATTGAATGTTTTAGCAATAAGTTAATAAAAGATTATTGTAGTTAAGATTTTCCTTTATTGGTCCAATAATGGGGAAATCTCTAGTATTAAAGCAGCAGCAGACATCAATGAAATGATTAAAGAGCACACACGATGAATACAAAACAATCGAAAAAAAAGCAATATTTGTTAAAAAAAAACAAACAAAACAGACCAGTAATGAATGATGACAGTTATATAAAGCCATTAAGCCATTAAAATCCTAATAGCACACCTAATTGGATAATCAAAAGCATGTATAAACAAAGATAAAAACCCTACATCCTACCTGCTGGGACATGATGACAACAAAGAAAAATGGACATAAAGATAAAATAAAAAACGAAATAACCCTAACCCTAAAACAAAGTAAGATAGAATAAAAAGGATTAGATTAATAATTCAGAATGGATTCAAAATGTATATGGGGCTCCTTGTTGAAATAACATACCCATGGCGGGGCTACACTTTTGTATCAACTGTCTTTCTTTGTAAATAAAAGTTTGTATCACATTATTCTTTTGAACCACTGGCATAGAGGAAGATGGCAGGAAAGTGGAGAGTACATGGGACAGCCATGTCCCAGGACAAACACATAACATGAGGATAAAGGGAAAAACAAAGAGAATAGACAAAGAACTAGATCCCAACATGTGAACCCAGCCCACCCACAACCTCACACAGATAACCACTGGATGCATGGACAGATGAATGGACGGGTTTGAAATCTGGTTTGAGAATAGGTCGAACCATTCAGGTACAGGTCAAAACTAGGAAGTGTGAGTGTGGAGGAATGCAAATGAAAACACAGAACACAAAGTCAGGAGGTGGCAGAGAAGTAAACAAGGAAGCTTTAATGGTACGATAAGGAACAGAAACATAAATAATAACAGAGAGTATAAAGAGATACTCATCGCTTATGATCTGAAATAAAATCCCCCTTTTACTGTTTGTGTTTATGATGCTGCTGGTTGGACTTTAACCAGCTCTGTTGACAGACAGACGGCGGCTAAAGATGGAGGTGGAGATAGCCTCGGTTCGCTGACGGGCTAGAATCCAGCGTATGCAGCGACGACTGGCACAGAGCCACCTGTCTCACCGCCGCATTACGTAACCGCAGGCCGGAGACGAAGAGGAGCAGGAGGAGGAGGAGGAGCGGATTCCTCTGTCAGAGTTCAGAGTGCACCGAGAGAAGATAATGGCCTCCTTTTATCAGACTGCCATGGTAATGAGCTTGTTCATCACCTAGGAGAGGAGAGAGTGGGAGAAGGGGAGGATGAGGTGGTGAGGGAGGGAGGGAGAGAGGGAGGCTGAGGAATGCCCATCCATCAGGCGCCGCCGTACCCGGAGTCTGGACGGAGCCCCAGCCCCCTCCACAACACCCCCCTTTTAAAACCTCCAGACCTCTTCATCACTGTTTGTGCAGCCGGCGGATGGAAACGCTCTCCGCTCCTCAGAGATCTCACTTCATTCAACAGATATGTTTTGTGGGAACCATGCAGGGTTATTATAGTTCACTCAAACTAAAACTAAAACCAGCAGTGAAAAAAACAATTTAGTAAATAAAAATGACTGTTTTTCCAAAAACAAGAACTAAATAAAAACTACAATGAACAACGACGCAAAACTAACTAAAACTAAACTGAATGTCACATAACATCAGCTTAAGGGATAGTTCACCCAAAATTCAAATTGCACTCATTATCTATTCCCCCTCATGTGGACTAAGGGCTGGGAGAAGTTTCAGAGTTATCAGTGGCTTCTCTGAGTTACAGGGGGTCTCAGCGTAGCAGTGCATGTCCATATAACGGTTGCAAATGGATACCAACTGTCTTCGTAACAAAAAGACACACCAAAAAACATCCAAATACCTCCATGCTGCTCGTATGTAATGTCCGTCTTGTATTGAAGCCCTGAAATGCGAAATTATTCAGAAGAAAATTAAATAAGTCTATATTTCAAGCTTGTTTGTAGTGGAAGCTCCTCTTCCTGGTTCGTCAAAATCTCGCGCAATTTGCATGAGATAATGAGTGCAATTTGAATTTTGGGTGAACTATCCTTTTAGTTGTAGCCTAGTTTTCTTAGAGATGGAAGAAAACGCCACAGCTCAACATGGGACGACTTTGAGTCCGACCCACAGGTAGATAAGAGTAAATGTAACCTGATGAGGGCTGATGGGAACATTATAGAATGCAACTAAAATGTTAAAAAAACCCACAAACTTGGAAGTTCATCTTGAGAGACTTTCTTCTAAAACCCGAAAAACTAAATAAAAACTAGTCAATTCCTCAAAGATAAAAACTAAACCAAAACGGTTTAATCACTTGTTGAACTAAAACTAAACTGAATAATAATAATAAAAAAAAAGCAAACTCAAAAACTAAATAAAAATAAAAACTAATGAAAATTTTAAGACTATAATAACCTTGGTGTGAACAAAGTGTCAGACCTTGACACGACAACAGATCGTACTTCTGCTTTTATTATTATTTTTAAATTAAATTTCTAATTCAACTCAAAAGCAAACCCATGCCTGTAAAATCTTGAACAGGAGTAAAAACGCACAAACACAGCGAAGAAAAAAAAACATGAAATAAACAAGATTCACCGAAAATGCAAAGCAAAATGTAACATAAAACCTTGCGTAGTACATCAGGCCGCCCGTCACCATGACAACGGGACCCTTCGACTACTTTGACTAAACTCAACATTTTTACATTTTTACTTTCACTTGCTTCTGGGGGACGAGGACCTGACAGACGAGCGTCCTCATGAGGGGTCGTTGACCTCCACTTTCCTTCTGGTTTAACAAGCCCCCCCCCCACAACCCCTCCCCATGGGCCCAGAGGACATATGAGCTGAGGAGGGGGAGGTGTGTGTGTGTGTGTGTGTGTGTGTGTGTGTGTGTGTGTGTGTACATATGTGCATGTGGTGAAACCTTGCTCTGGGGAAGATCTTGTTTTTCCTGGTCGACCTTGAATGTTCTCATTCATTTCACTGATCGCTGTGAATATGAATACATTCTCTGAATACTGACATACTGACGCTTCAGCTCCGACCGGGGTGGGGCGGGGGCTGACATCACCACAAGACGCTGCGCCAAGGTTGAGGGTTTGAATCCCTCTGATAACTCACATAGTATATATTCATACTGCTTTAAGGTGGTATTGGAGTACAATTTGCCTGTGTTTTGTTCACAGATGAATAATACTCACATATTTGCTCCCCTGCATAACTTAATATCTGGCCTTGAATTACTAACGTCTGCTCCCATCAGATGAAACTAATGGAGGTGGTTAATTAAGGAGGAGCTGAAGGAACCGGTTGCTGTGGGTCGTCAGGTCGGTCAGGTTTCTAGCACCTGGGGTCACATTCACCTCTGTTATTTATGGTTAAATTCTGACATTTTAATGGTTTTAAAGAATGTTAAAGGAAGTTTTGCATTTCTCCAACCAGAAAGACCTGAACATCAAAGCAATTTCACAAATATATGATAATCAAGTCGTTTTTTTTCCATTGGTGCTTTTTTACTGATCATTGTTTTTCTGTGTGCACAAATTATCAGAATATCTGCAGGGCTTTGCAGGTGTTAGAACTGAACTCTGTCTCCAGCTGCAGCTTTGATTCTTCTCAAAATGCTATGTATTCAAAATCATATCACATCTACAGCCCTGGTGTAACTATTATGTATTTAATGGAATAGTTCAACATTTTTGGCAAATTGGCCCATTGCCATAATCCCTATAGTCATAGCAGTAGGTTCCTTTAATTGTCGGTGCAAGCTATTTTTAGAACGGCGGAGCAGAGCCGTGAGCTGCTCAGAGCTACGCTACGGAGGCTAATGGGATTTCTTGGTTTCCCTCATCAGACTCATCAAATACACAATCCAACAACTCCAAAACGCTCTGGTGGACAAGTTGTGACCTGCACATTCACCACGCTATGAGATAATAACACAACGTTACCAGACAGAGTTGTTTTTGAGGCAGCTCGCCGCTCTGCTCCGCCGTTCTAAAAATAGCTTGCACAGACAAATAAAGGTAACGAACCTACTGCTGTGACTATAGGGATTATGGCAATGGGCCAGTTTGCCAAAATGTTGAACTATCCCTTTAACTTTATCATATAAACATACATTACCAGTCAAAAGCTTGGACACACATTCTCATTCCGTGGTCTTTATTTATTTATTTTTTATTATCACTTTCTACATTGTACTTTTGACTGGTGGTGTAGAAACATAAATCCATCCCAGTGAAGAGCGCTCTGCTGAATCCACTTGCTAACACCACTTGAACACAGTGGGATGTCTAACAGGAAGTAGATAAGGCCATAGTGTGAGGTCACGTTGATGAATATCTAATTGATATAAATGCCCGCAAAAAATAATTAACAGTGAGTAGATGCAAATCAAGAGGCCTAATTACCCACTAACACTGAACTTCCTCCAAATCTATTGAAAGACAATAAAACGTTGTTGTTGCCTCCTTTGGTCTCCACACACACTGTGTTTTCCTCACTTGTGTGTTTTTATCATCCTGTACATTATTTTTTTCTTTTAGTTCTGGCAATTTGAATTCAAATACCAATAATAATAAATCTATCTTGAGAGTGCTTCAGGTCTTTAGAGGCTTTAGGGCGCGGAGCGTGGCTGCATGGCGTTAAAGCTGCAGCGCTTTGTGCCTGCAATCGGAGATGAAGAGGCTATTTGTCTGTGTAGTGTGCAGAGCTCTTATCTGGGATTTGTTTGCGGCACAACTTAATTTGCATAAATTTCTTGGAGAGTAAGATGAAAACTCTGCGCTGTTGGCTGGAGCCGAGGGTGGGGTGGGGGGCAGATTGTCCTCACAATGCTCAATCTAATGTAGAACTTGGGATAAGCTTCACGTTTCAGCATCCTGATCATGAATATATCGAAGAATAATCAGATTATTGTGGAGTTTCGAGGGTTTTTTTGGCAGATTTTTACGCTTCAGTGTGGAGTTTAGAATCATGAAATGACTTTATTTAAAAATGACAGTCACTGTTTTTTTTTTGAGGGGGGGCGTGTGGTGACATTCCTACAATGAAATGTATGTGGCAGGTTTTTAAACAAGCCAACAGCTTATCCAGATTAACTAAATCATTTTATTGGGAGTTTTAAAAACCAGGGAGAGTAGCACACACACCTAACACGTCAGTGATAATCCCTGCGGGGAGCTCTGGTCTCTAAACTCAAGACTCACACTCACAGTTTTGTCTTTGTCTCGTCTGATCATGTGACCGTCGCTGCTGTTTCCTGTTTCTGTGGACTGAGCCTCCAGATCTGCAGCGATCAATGAAATGCATTGATCCCAATAACACTGATCGTCTCCTGAGCTCCATCCTGTCTGTCTGTTACAAACACATCAGAGTCAAACTGTTGCTACTAGTTTTTTTTCACTCACTCTGAAATACATCTTTATGTAAATACTCACCACCACAGCTCTAAATGTGTATTAATGCGCCACTGTGTAAATATAGTCCCGAACAAATGCTCCACTTCCACTTCCTCCTCTCTGACATTACATGAAGTAAAACTAAATAAATATGTAAGTATTTGTTCTCCACATCTGGTTTGAACACTTTTTATTATTATTGGATATGCTGACAATATGATAAATGTCAAACAACACCAGGCTGTTATTATTATTATCATTATTATCATGACTGATGTGATACTGGCCACAACTGGACAAATAAGAGCCAAGAATAATATTTAAATGTCACGGTTTTAAAGAAGAGTTATGAGCGACTTAACATGTCACAGTCGGGCCAGCGTGGGGCAGCTGGCCCGACCTTTGACCTCTCTAAGGAGGGAGGGAGGTAGGGGGCAACTGATATAACTCCCCTCTTGGGGGGAATCGACTGAATATCCCGTAAACAAGCACTTCCTGTTGGACCTGTGTCATTAGGGAGGGGAGGGGAGGGGAGAAAGAAAAACCAAAAAAACAGGTTTAGATCCAATAAATTTCTTTTTATCGATTTTCCAATAAAAAATACATTCATACAGAAACTATTTTACAAAACAATTTCAAATGAAAAAATCTTGTTATAACATAAAACAAAACAAAAATAGAGCCTCATATTTTTTTTTTTTATCTCCATGTTTATCCAATAAAGATTCTCTAGCTAAAGATAGGGCGTCTTTGCAGGTTTTTCCAAAAAAGTTCAGAAAGAAATCACATGGCAAATAAAAAACAAACAAAAGAACATAAAACAAACATAATACTTAGCAGGCACCAGAATGCAAAATTAGAACAATTCAAGTGTCCAGAACAATTCACGTCTGAAAAGTTTTTTTTTTTTTGTTCTTTTTTTTTCATTTATTTCATTTTTGTTGTTTTTGTTGTTTTTCCTTTGAAAGATGATAGGCCACAGGTGTCGGCGCCGTTGATGCCTTTTTCAAAAATGTACATTTGCTCGACCTTTTTGTTTTGTTTTGTTTTTTTTAATCTCCAGTCAAATCAGAAATGAAAAAGATGTTACAGAAGCAAAATGAAGGAAGATGGAGTGTGTGTGTGTGTCTATTTTACAGTAATTCTTCTTCAGCCTCTTTGTCTTTATTGGTTCGTGTTATAAGAAACAACACACTTTGCACTTTTTCAGTTTTTTCTTTTTTTTTTGGTCCCATATCCTTTCAAAATAGAAGCTTCCATACAAAATTCTCTTAGTTTACAATGTACATAATCTTTTATCTCAGTGTAAAAAGAAACATCGGCATACTGATTCCACGTCACCTGTACAGTTGTTGAGTTGTAACAAGGCTATACCTGTGATGTTGACCACTGAGAGACACGCACCCCAAGTTTCCTTTTTCAACACTTCCTGTGGCTCCGAAACACTCCCCAACCCCCAACCCCCCCTCCCCTCTCCCTACGATTGTGAACTTGAAGCGATTTAGAGAAAAAACCTTGAGCGATCAATACGTCATTCTTTATCAACCCACAGAGCGCGTGGAGTTGAAGTCATGTAACTGAAGTTAAAACATGCATATAGTGAAGTACAGACATACAGCTGGTGCTCGTCTCTCTTTCTCTCTATCTCTTTCTTTCTTTCTTTCTTTCTTTCCTCAGGTCGTCAAACAGACAGAAACCCGCGTCTGAACTGGTCCGGCCGGTTCTCGGTACCGCTCAGTCAAGACGACGGGGGTTGTTTTTTGTCGTTTGTTGTTTAAAGCAACAGGTTACTGAGCAAAGACTCGGAGGACTTCAGCCTGAGGGCGAGACTTCGCCAGGACGCACAACAACAACACAACAGAAGCAGACTCGTGATCGAGAGTGCTGTCGTTTTACTTCATCAGCTGATGATGAGGAGGATGGTGACTGACGATGATGAGAAAACGGCTCCAATGTCGAATGTTTTTTTGTTTTTTTGTTTCTTTCTTTGCAGCAAATCTTTATAAATGTCATCCGGAAGAACTTGCCACATCTCATGAGAACATGTTTCCAAGACTCTGTACCTTTGACGGCAAGTTACAGTCTGTGTTATCTACACACTTAATCTGATACTACATAGTAGTAAAAAACCATTACAAAACTGAGTTGCTTTTTCTTTTTCTTTTCCAAGTGCTCCAACAATTCTGTCTCAGGCCTGGGGCATTTCTTTTTTTTATTGTTTTTTTTTTTGAAGATTATGATTTAGTTCTTCTGATATAGTTGTGATATAGAATGAATGCACAGAGATGTAAAAATGGCAGTCATCATGAAGCTGATATATAGGCTTTTGCTGTTGCTGTTGTTTTTTATTATTCTGGAAGTTTAGAAGAGTCCGTCTCAGGACAAAAAAAAAAAGGGCAAAAAGGTGTGACTGTATGGACCAGAGCCTTTATAAAGCTATTCAATAACTACTATAATAACTACTGCATTCGCAACCCCCGTTTGGTGTGTTATGTGTGTGTGAAAGAGAGAGTGATCTATTTAACAGGACAAGGCCACTTACATAAGGCATCAGTAAGGTAAACAGTGCATTTACAGATAGAAAATCAAAAGAGAGAAGAGCTAAAGTGAAGAAAAAGGAACACAAATCCCATGGTCAAGACAGTTGCCAAGCAATAGTGGTATCCCCAACTTATCAATAAAATAAAAACATTAAAAAAAGAGAACATGACTGCCTTATGTGTTTTGTACAATACTATGGTAGCATAATATGAAGGTAGCTGCTCTTGAATTGGAAATTTTGTTGTCCTATAAGCAAACATGTGAGCAACACATCCCCCCCCGCCCCCCCACCCCCAGGATCCCATGCAACTTCTGTTATAATGGCGATAACTTTGTTTGTGTACAACCGTTGTCGTTATTATTATTATTATTATTATCATTATTATTGTCATCGTTTTTTTTTTGTCCTTTTAAAGATACAGAGCTTACACAATGGACAACAAAATGAGCTTTATAGCATGTATGGTTTCTGAGACAGGCTACGTAATACATTGCACATTTAATAGCTGCACTAAACAAAACGACCTCCCTCTCACTTTTTTTTTTTGTTTTTTTTTTTTTTTTTTTTTCTTTTTCTTCTCTCTCAATAAGGGGAGCTGCTTGCAGTCCCACCTCCGGACACAAAGGGGGCGCTCTCTCGCAAAACATCGGCAAGCTCCCCCACTTCTTACTGAAACTCTCCTCTCCACAGCCAAGAGACTCAAACAACACAGACAGAACCGTTTTTTTTTTGTTGTTGCTTGCATTCATTCTCAGAGACAACAGATATATCCTCCTCCTCTTCCTCGCCGTCGCCCGATATTGAACAAAACACAAAACCTCTCTCTTTCTGTCTCTCTCTGTCACTCATTCACTCGAGCTTCCACAAACGCAAGCTCCATCTGCTCCATAAAGCCAGCACAGGCACCCAAGTCGCAGGCACTCAACAGTCCTCATGCGCACAGGCAAACACACTGTCATCGGAGGAAACGGCACTCCAACTCCCACCCCCAACCCCCCACGCAGGAGTCCCATAATCCTCCAGGAAAAAAAAAAGCATCATCGAACACCATACAGAAGAGTCTCTTCCCATCTTCTTCTCCAGTCCAGATTTTTCCCACCCATTTCAAAAAAAAAAAAAAAATCTGTTTTTTTTTTTTGTTGTGTTTGTTTTTTTTCTTTTTTGAAACTCTTGAGTCTCTCCCCCGCCCTCCCTCCCCCGCTCCTCTGTTTAAAAAAAGCCTTTCAAAGAGCGATCTCCACAGCGAGGTGTTGGAGGCACTAAGTATGGTGCAAATAATAGCCTGCGTTTGCTTCGTGTTTTTCCACTGCCTGGAACATGGCGGTGCTTCCTGTTTTATAGCGCTCACCAGGACACACACACCGCGGCCTCGCTGATCCCCCAACACACACATGGGTCGGGACAATCAACCAGAATCATCCCCCTCCAGAGCTCTGGGACAAAGGAGGAGGCCATCTTAGATGTGCCTCTTCATGTGCAGCGCCAGGTGGTCGGAACGAGAGAAACACCTGAGAGAGAAGAGAGAAGAAAAAAGAAAAAAGAGGAAGAGGTGAGATGTAGGACTGCATGGGGGAAGTGTTTCCTGCAGGTTCATGTAAACATTAGCTTCCCTGAACCTTCACTTCCTGTTTTCTCTCTGTTGTTTACAGTGTAAACGGAAGACAAACCAAGCTAGTTAGCATACGCAGTGTTAGCTAGCTTCCACAAACACAGCAAACAGCGCAGTAGCTAAACTAGGGCTGTCAGAACAAACTTTGCTATTCAAACAGAATTCAAATTATTTTTAAAATGAGAACATTTGAAGTTGGAAACTGGCATTCTGACGTGTGCCTTCTGCAACGATGCAAATTAACATAGCGCGTTGCAACGTTTGGGGTTGTAAAATATGGATAAAACAAGTTGTTGTTGTGCGTGACATAGAGCTGCAGCTTCAAATTTACAAGCAGATTTTTTTTAATTGCCCGTTTATTTGCCTGGTGCGGTGCGCCTCGAATTTTTCCACTATGCGCACACCTTCTTTTTTTCTTTTTATTGATCGATCTGCAGATAACTTATGTGCCAATCACGGACAACCGGATATCCATTGCACCACTACTTATAGCCTAATATTTCGATTTCCCTTCTTTAAGTTTTATATTGATTTATAGTGGTGGATATTTACTGAGATTAGTATTCTCCCTGTAATAAGTAGTGAAGTAGTCTTTTGAAGTAGTTGTAGTTCTATAAACCTTGGTGCAGGATACCTCTCCAGTCTTGACTCTCCACAGGCAGAACCAAATTTTTCCGCAACATTCAGTTGGTGAAACTTAAATGTGTTACAAATATACCATAACATATTTGGTTGTAACACCCTTTAGTGGATGTGGGACATAATAATAAGCTTGTATAGATAATGAGCTAAAAAAACATAACAAATTTGAATATAATTTGAATATTTAACATAAGAAGAATTAGACATTTGAATCTGGTTTGGGGGGAGGATTGACAGCCCTATAGTAAACCTAACTCTCATTAGCATGAACCTGGTGTTGGGTTCAGGGACAAGGACCATGCTAAGCTGACCTCCAGCTTCCTGTTTTATTGTGTCTAATGTCATTTTTTTGTCATTAGTAGAAAGAAGCATGGGGGGAGGTGGTGAAGCTGTGATGTTCCTCCTCCTCCCCTCTGCACTCAGCTCTCTCTTCATCTAACTCTTGACCTCCAGCTCATCCTTGACCCTCTTTTCATGCCTGCACCTGAAGTGTCATCTAGGTAAAAAAACTCATTTGCACATTTAAGTCTTTGTTGGTGAAGGAGCTGCAGGTAGAGGGAGAAGCTGCAGCGTCGTGTTTGGAGGTTAATGGTCAGGAGATACTCGTGGAATCAAACAGCAGGATTATTATTTATCATCAGCATCATCATCGCCTGCTTAGAATATTCCACTCAGTGTGTGTGTGTGTGTGTGTGTGTGTGTGTGTGTGTGTGTGTGTGTGTGTGTGTGTGTGTGTTGGGGTCACTGAGGTCACTGACTGATGATGACTCACCTGTCGCAGTGACTGCATTTGAATGGCTTCGCTCCAGTGTGCTTCCTGAAGTGTCTGGTGAGTTCATCGCTCCGTGCAAAGCGCCACTCGCAGCCTTCCCATGAACACCTGTAGGGCTTCTCACCTGCAGACAACAGCAACAACAGTCAGTCAGTCAGTCACATGATTCACAATCTTCACAGGATGAAACAAGAAGTGCATTGTTTATCCAGAGAGATCTTTGAAATGTTCTTTACATCTTAAGCTTCTTTTTTTTTTTTTTTTTTCGCCTCTCGCTGCTTCTAAAATACGGTGCACATGACGGGATTTCGTCAAATAACCTTTAACCAGCTACTGTACTGAGCCGTAAAAGAAACAATCAATCAAAGCGCTAAAACTGAACGTCAGACTTTTTTTTTTCTTTTTTTTTTAAACGCAACTTTGCACATATGTGTTTCCTAAGCAGGTGCTAAGCAGATTGGGCTGACTACTACCGTGCGTTCATGAGGGGAGGGGAGGCGGGGGGAAACAATCCTGAGCCTGAGAGCCGTGGTGGTATGCAGCTTTAAGGAGCAGCAGCAGACGGCTTATGTAATGTGGGGAGAGGAGAGCTGCAGGGAAAGAAAATAGAGACTATGTTCCTAATGGTCCTAAAGGCCATTAACCATGTGGTCGGACACGGTCAGCGGAGGATGCGAGGAATGCGGCCTCCCTCCGCTGCTTTAATGGGCGACGCAGCTGTAAACAGCCTGGCAGCGGGGTCGCAAAGGTCACCAGGGAAACTGCTCACATTTGAACCCCGGGTAAAACAACACTGCAAATGTCAGATTCCCATCATTTCTTTCATTCTTTTTTATTCATTTATTTACTTTTTTTTTCTTTGAGGGAGGGGGGGAGGCAGTTGCTGTTTGCACACGGGTGAGTTTCGGGACTCTTTTTTTTTTCCCAGGGTGAAATCTGAGAACTGTTGATGTGTTTTCAGAGTCCACATCCTCTGGGTTTCTGCTCGGCCACAAAAGAACATCCCTCCCTCCCTCCTCCCTCCCTCCTGCCTCTTGCTCCTCCCTCCCTTCCTCCCCCCCATGTGAAATCACGTTCCTCTGTGTGAATTAGGTCACAGTTGAGGGCATTCCTTCCCGACAAACAATTCAAAGTATGTGGGAGTCTTTTCAGAACCATCAAGGTTCATTTTACTTTCGCTTTTCGCTCTTTCCGCCTCAAAAACATGATGTCATAGCTGTCAGGATAGCCCCCCCCCCCCCCCTTCCCACACACACATACACACACACACACACCCTCTCCCTCTCTGTCATCTGTCTGTTTACCTGTGTGCGTGCGCTGGTGTGCTTTGAGGTGCGAGCTCTTGGTGTACACCTTCCTGCACCCGTTGAACTGACACCTGTGCACCCGCCGCCTCCCGTCGGGCGACGTCTCCCCGCTGGTGAGCCCCGACCTCTCCAGGCTCCGCTCCATGCCCCCAGTCCTTATTTTCCCCGGCGAGTGCAGCACAGTCTGTATCCCACTCCACACGCGGGCCACCGAGCCCTCCTTGCCCAGCTCGGGCGAGGACGGCGGCGTGCTGATGATGGCCGAGCCCAGGTCTTCGCCCCCGTCGCCCAGAATGTCAGTCAAAGAGCCGGAGGGGAAGTCGAGGGCGGGCGAGAGCTCCTCGGAGCTGTCCGAGGCCTCGCTGCTGGCGTCGGAGTTGAAGCCGCCGGCGTCCGCGTGCTGGTTGTCCTGATTGTCTTCCTCCTCCTTGATGTGGGGGATCTTCGGGTCCGTGTCGGCCGACTTGTCCCCGCACGCCAGCATCAGCTTGCTCCACAGGTCCTCCTGGTTCTCAAACTTGAGGTCCGTGGCCGAGACGTAGGGCTCGCTCTGGAGGTACCGCTCCAGCTCCAGGCATGTCTGCATGGGGAGGGAAGAACGAGAGATAGCAGTGAGATGATGTTGTGAACAGAGGCCGAGGCCTGAAACACAGTAACTGCTCTGCCTCTGAACTAAGAAAAACAGTTTTTTGTGTTTTTCATTGTCAGGTTTAAGCATCAAATTATGAATAACTACCAAGTCTAGAATTGATTAGATAAAGGTGGACTGAATTAAATGTATTTTGTAGTTTTTGACCGTTTAATGGCATATTTTGTGACCAATTTTGACAGTTTTATGGCAGATCCTGCACTTTTGCCTTGGTTTTGGTGCAGATACTGCACTTTGCCTTGGTTTTACTCCAATGGAATTATAGAGTAAATGTAGGGAGTAACAGTACTCTTTGCAGATACTGCATTTTGCCTTGGTTTCACAGTGCTTTTTTGGATGGACAGCAAAATAAAAACCCCAATAACTCTGGAAATTTTAGAGGTACCAATATCAAATTCTACCAGATTGAAGAGAATATGCCACACTTTTGATTGGTCAAAAAAAATGCAGATACTGCACTTTGCCTTTGTAGGGCAGTGCTCTTCAACCGGAAAGTCCCAAAAACACCAAAACAAACGAAGGGGAGACACCGACCGACTGACTGCTGTTCATCTATACACCGTGTTATTCTTAGCAGCAGCAGCAGCAGCAGGAGGGGGAAATGCTCCGACTCTAACACCACTGGCCCTGTTTCCTTCCTGCTCGCATCAACGAGGCAAGAAGACACAATGTCCTATGCAGAGGATAGTGGAGTACGTTCTACGGGTGCCCTCAGAGGACATATCAGAGGAGGTTACAAGCACCACATTTCCTTCGGAGAGCATGCAGGAACAAGGTGCTCTCATACCCGCGGAACGCACGCATGGTTGTGTGTTGGGGTCGGTCATGAAATTTACATATGCTACAGAGCCCCCCCACCCCCCCATTGGGTTAGGGAAGTGCTTGTAGATCTTTTAAATCTATCAATTATTCAACATAATGTGGATTTAATAATGCATTCAGAGGCATCGCTAGAAATAACATAGCACACTGGGGACCTGGAGGAGGGAGGTCTGGTTCACGGGGGTCCATAAAAAGCCTGGCATGAATACTGCAAGAGCTGCTGAGGATTGTGGGCCTTTTTTTTTTTTTTTTTTTTGGAAAAGGAAGTGAGAGAGCACTTCCTCAACCCGCTGCAGCCGCCCCGGCACAGGCCAGATATGGGGAGATCGGAGCAGCTTCCAATTTGCAGCCATGTTTCTGTGACAGTGGACTTGAATGAACCCGTGGTTCATCCAGCGGTGAACGAACGGTCTCATATAGGCTGTTTTTTAAATAACTTTTTCTTAAACCTGGTTGTTATCTTGAGAAACACTGGAGATCTTCACCTACTTCCTTCGAAAAAGTATCCAAATTGATAATAATAATAAGAATGAATGAACAAACCAATGAATGAATGAGTGCTCACAGCTCAGAGGTGCATGCAGCAGCATAGAGGATGTAACCACAACAGCTTCATCACTGGAGACTTTCAAAATAAGTGCACACTCAGAGGTAACGGCGGTGATTTCTACAGAAACCAGCACATTCACAGAAGAAGCAAGAGAGCCTCATTCAGACCTCACAGCAACAACATGATGGGCTGTAATAATCTCCAGCAGTAGTCAGGTCACAGATACCTCAGGAGCAGGTGGAATTTAGTGATACCATGAAATTATGAGGAGTGAGAGGAGCAACACAACTTCACAGGGACACATGAAGTCTAAAAGTGGAAGATTATGGGAGCTGTGTTGTGTCGTAGTAACTTGGGAGAGAGAGAGAGAGAGGGAGAAAGAGGGAGGGAGAGAGAGAGAGAGTATTCAAGGCAAATGTTTCTCGTCAGCAGAGCTGAATAAATCCCACGCGAGCTTTAAATGCCTGGGAGGGCGACTTGGCCCCGAGCCCGAAGAGATCTGATAGACAGAGAGAGACAGGGGGAGAAGAAGGAGGAGAAGAACGAGCAGATCGAGATTAATTCATGTCATTTTCCCAAAGCAGAACAAGAGTCGAGTTGAGACACTTCTCTTGGTTTTCAGTATTAAACTCCTCTGCTCTGTCATCCAGAAACCAGCCTCTCTCGATCGGTCTGTCACTCTCTCTTAGTGTGTGTGTGTGTGTGTGTGTGTGTGTGTGTGTGTAAGAGCGAGCAAGAGAGGTAGAGAGAGAGACGGAGAGAGAGAGAGAAAAGGAGGAGGAGATACGCGCAGAGACGCACGGTGGTGGTTCACCATTCAGCCGCTCAAATCTGCAGCGCAGCGTGTTTTTAAATCATCACGAGCCGATGTGTCTCCACAAGCAGCGAGCACGAGCCCCAAATATCATCATCATCATCATTTTCATGATCATCATCATCAGCAGCAGCATTATTAACAACACCGTCACTCTAATGAAAAACCACCAAAATAATAAACTAATACGATAAAAAATAATCTCCAATATGTGATAATAACGTGAAAACACAGTTAAAGTACTAAGTCGCTCCAACTTGATCAAACAGTGATAATCGAACCAATCAGCTGCGATAAAGTCTCCACGACACGACACCACGAGCATTTGGAAATATTAAAGGAATATTACAGAGATGTGTCAGTCAGGGAACTTGCATCACTTCCCCTGTCAAAAAAAAAAAAAAAAACCGAGGACTGAGCCGACGCGACTTTTTTTCTTTTTCTTTTTCTGTTTTAAACCAGAGACTCTGGTATTTACACTCGCACCAAACTGGCCGCCAGCTTTCATAAACAACTTTGACATTTGCACGTCCACAGGGGCAGCTGTCAGACAGAGGGAAGGCAAGTTTCTCCTCCTCTGCCTCCTCTTGCTCCTCTGCTTGTTCTTCTTTTTCTTCTTCTTATTCCCGATATTACGCACTTTTTCCCTGCACTTCACCGGAGACGCACATGATCGAGCCCCGGTGCTGCTGCTGCGAGCGATCTGTCAAAGACGTGACTGTGTCTGTCTGTCTGTCTGTGCCGTTCGTTACCTGCTGCCAGTACTCCTCCAGAGACGGTAACGCTGAAAAGTATCCGGTGTCGTGCACGATCTGGAGCTCCTGGAAGATGCTGCACATGGGGATGACATCCATTTCACTCCTAGGATGCAGCAGCCACAAGTAGAAGCGAATTGAAGCTGTGGTGGGATGAGGAGGAGGATGAGGAGGAGGGGGGAGAGCCTGGTGGTTGTGTTCGCAGAAGAGCCGCTGCTGCTGCTGCTGCTGCTGTTGTGTGCATGTATAATAGTCGGTGTGGAGTCGTTGCGCTTCCACCACTGGAGCTTTTCGAGCGTGTGACGCACAGAGAGCGCACAACACTGAACTCTCCAAAAGTCCGACAGCGCACTGTAAACTTCCCCCCCGATTCAAAATTACAGACAAACCCACCCCCATGTGATTACATTACGTTTCGCTACGATGGCCAATCGGCTGGCGGGAGCGTCGGACCCGCCTACCAGACCACCTCCGGCCAATCAGGAGCCGCAGCCGACTCATCCTGTCCGCTGTGGTTGGCGCGCACCGCGGAGCGTCTCCGGCTCCCATTGGAGTAAAACGCTGCTATTTTTAGAGCGCTATATAACCCGGACCGCTCTCGTAGCAAAACGAGGAAGTCGACTTTTCTACTGATTCAAATGTGTGAGTCTGAGCTACTGGCGGCAGGAGACGCGCTGCTTGTAGAGGCAGCGGAGTCAGCCTCTAAAATAGACACACTTGACTGTTTTCATTTCATCCAACGCACACAAACACACTCCGCCGACATCTCACACTAGTGTATACAAGGCTTGCGATGTAAAGAAGGCAAGTGACGGAGCAGCAGCTGACTCCGGATCAGTGTCACTCCGAGTCCGCACGCTGTTAAAGCGCAAATCACGGAGCCGATAGATAGAAAGAGAGAGAGAAGGAGAGCAGCTCTGGGGGACTGTCAAAGATCTGATCATTTCTGTGCTCCATGAAATAAAACTGATAGACTTGTTCGTCTTCACGACCGTCCCGAGCTGCCTGAGCGTCATTATGGCTCTCCCTGTGACCGTATAGACAGTTTTAATAAGCCATTAAGTTATAATAGAGTCGCCATAAAGATGATTATTCACAAAATGCTCTGCAGGTTATTGTAGAGGCAGCAGCTTGAGGCGTATCACGGGGGACAGGTTTGCTTCTGCTGGAGATGATATGCGTTTATGTGAGTGAGTGCATGTGTGTGTGTGCGTGTGTGTTATAATCTCAATCACCTGTGGCTCTGCTCTTTTCTACGAAAGAGAGCTCTCTTCCCTCGCAGCAGCAGAGTGCTTTTACGATGCTCGATTACGAACATGAAACCACATGGCCCGGGTTGTTTCCTCTGCAGGCAGGAAAGGAGAAGAAGCAGAAGAAGCGCGCGGGGCCTGATGGTGCACGCACTGAGAGAGTTTCTAATCACCCAATACATCTCTGCAGCTCTAGAGTGACATGTTATAAATACACTGACATGCCTCCAGAAATGTGTTTCCCTCTTTTTTTTTAATATATAAGTGTGATCAGATCAGAAATGCATGCATGAATCAGAGTTAATATTTTGATAAATTGATACACACTCTGATTTATACTTTATCATGTTGTTCTCAGAGATGGACAGAGTACTCGACCCCAGTACTTGAGTAAGAGTAGGCCTACAAATACTACTGGTCAAAATTTACTCCATTACAAGTAAAAGTAGCTCAGTCGACATGTTACTCGAGTAAGAGTAAAAAAGTACTTGCTTTTAAAGGTACTTTAAGTAGAAGTAAGCGTAAGAGTAAATTTCTTATTTTTCACATCAATTAATTACTATAATTTTTTCTAAATGAATTTAAGGACCTTTTAACTCTTGTTTCTGAGAATGAACTCTTTGGAACCAGCTGCACTGATGTGCTGCTTTTAGGGGTTAGGGTTTCCTTCTTTGACAAACACAGCTTGTGTCCAATAGTATTTTAGAAAAGAAAAAGAAAAAAAAAGCAGACCTGAAAGTAACAAGTACTTTTCAGCCTTCCTAGAAATTAACTTGAGTAAAAGTAAAAATATTTGTCTTGGAAATGTATTCATGTAAGAGTAATAAGTACCAAATAAATCTAATACTCAAGTAAAGTACAAATCCTCTGGATATGTACTTAAGTACAGTACTCAAGTAAATTTACTCCGTTACTGTCCACCACTGGTTGTTCTCATTAAAAATAAATCTCAGAGTTCATTATTCCATGGCTTTAAAGTCTTTAACCCATGGTCCAACGCACCGTAACACCAAGTTAGACCCCCCCTAGAAAGATGAAGTCTGCTAACCTCCAGCTTCTCTAGTTGTAGCAACTTTAGCAAAGACAGCACCATAACAAACAGTGCAGTCTATTTATCCACACACAAACCTCGACCAAACTTATAGCCACAAATAATGCTCAGAACAGCACCAAATGTCATCAACAGTACAAACAGGGTCGCATCACATAATACGAGGCACCAAACATCTGTTAGCTTTGCCTGGTTTCTATTGAAAAGAGACGAAAACAACTCACCCACTCGTTATGCAGCAACTTTCCACGTCCAACATAGCGTACACAGACACCGACAAAACACGTCCGAGTCCGACTGGCAGCAGTCTCAGCGGCCACTGGCAGGAAGTGACCACACATGATTGACCACTCTGACCTCCACCGGCAGCTCGTCTTCGGTGAACTCGGTCTCAAACTGATAGTGGCGCCCTTCGAAATGAAACCGGTCGTCGTTCTCAAACTGCAAAAACTCAATTGTGCTGTCCCCATGGATGTATAATGGCTGTCCCTTCCTTCTGCGATGTCTGCTTCAACAAGTCTCTTCCGGTAACAAACGTCGTCCAGATCTCGTGTGGTGCGTGACGTCGCGTCTAATCTTGCGTTTGTTTACGTGATTTTCTCCCGCAAATATATAAAGTTAGAAATGCCCAAATTCCGTTCATTTCCCTGTGAACACTCGATAATAACTTTTATAAACTGATAGGCAAGATACATAGGAACTTTGACTGCATTGTATGGAGTAATAATCACACATTTTCATCCTTGAGCTGCGGGACTCTACTTCACTCGGTAAAGTAAGCTACCACGCCAGCGGACTGTAACCATGGCAGTAACAAGCAGACATCACAGAAGGGACAACACGGCTGAGTTTATGCAGTTTGAGAACAACGACGACATTTCGATGGGTGCCCTATCAGTTTGAGACCGAGTTTACTGAAGACGAGCTGAAGGAAACGGAGGAGAAAAGTGAAAGCGGGAGAGCTGCCGGTGGAGTCTATGTCCTGGACCTGGGGGGTTCGAGTGGTCATGTGTGGTCACTGCCTGCCAAACTGGATGTTTCTGCTGCCAGTCGGACTCCGACGTGTGTTGTCAGTGCCTGGATGCTATGCTGGACGCGGAAAGTTGCTGCATAACATATAACCGGAGGAGAGTGGGTGAGTTGTGTTTTCGTCTCTTTTCAATAGAAACCAGGCTAAGCTGATAGATGTTTGATGCCTCGTATTATGTGCTGGGACCCTGTTTGTACTGTTGATGACGTTTGGTGCTGTTCTGAGCATTATTTGTGGCTATGAGTGGCTTTTTTGATCGCGGTTTGTGCGTGGAGAAATAGACTGCGCTGTTTGTTATGGTGCGGTCTTTGCTAAAGTTGCTACAACTAGAGAGGCTAGCAGTTAGCATGTCACGGTGCGTTGTACCATGGGTTGAACTTATGCCGGAATATACCTTTAATCAGAGGTAATATGTATTGATACATTGATTTATACTTTATCATGTTGTTCTCATTAAAAATAAATTTCAGGGTTCATTATTTCATGACTTTAAAGTCTGACAACAGGCTTTTATTTTGTTAAGTGAGGAGTAAAAGTTCCTCCTTCCCTTCAGCAACATGTTAATTAGTGTGAATGTGTGACTCCTTCACTGTCAGAGCGCTGTGTGAGTGATGTCGGGCCATTTATTCAGCTCAACTCAACTGGACGTCAAACATACAGAGCATGTGAGCACAAAAAAAAAAAAAAAACTACATATCCAGTTGCATAAGATGTGGGATAAAGTTGAAGTCAAGCGGAACAACAGGGGCATTGACGAGTTAAAGGCAGGCGATGTGACAAACAACATATTTGGAACAGAGAACCATTGTTTGACCCTGCCGGCCCTGGTCGAGCGCCTCCACAACGGAGAGTCTCTTTTGTTGAGATCTCAGCTGTGGGCACATTTGCAGAACTCAGCAGTATCAGTATTTGGTCCTGATGAGTGGGTTGAAGTTTTTTTTTTTTTTTCTTTTTTTTTAGAGGGACAGAGGATGACAGGGTCTCTGTCGTGATACGAGATCACAGGTATCGTGGAAGGGACGAGTCATGATGCTTCCCTGCAGCAGTCGGTGATTCATCGGTGACATTATAAATCAGCTCGGAGAGAGACAATACTGTATTCACATCAAAGCACATACCGTACGTATACTAATTACTTCTCTTTACAGCAGGTAATGAGGAATCGGCCCTTTGCATGAGTGTATAAGCGGCTGAGAGATGAGAAAACATCCAGAGAGAATTTACGACTCGTTAATATCAATATACAAGTTGTAATTGCAACTGACTAATTGTTCTGAAACTTGATTTACTGGTAACTGATTTGGCTCTGAATGATATCTAGAGACAAACAACAAACTCAAACAGATTCCATGAGTCAGATAGAAGAGAAAATAAATTATCTCAGGTCATAAACATGGGCATATTTTCCCTCCAGCACCCCAGAATGACACAAGGCCAACTCTGAGGTGAAGCTGTAAACTTTAGCAGGGAGCTAAACTTTATTAGGATCCCCCTCAAATAAAGCTCAACAGCACAACTCAAGCAGAATTGGTGTATGCAACGACTTTTATACACTTAATTCTCATTTCTCTTATTATACAACATCTTAAACCAGTGCCTCTGAAGGTTTTCTTTATTTTTTAACATCAAGGTCACATTAACTAATGCAAATTAGACCAAAGATGCCAAAATCTGATCAGATTTTTGCCTTTAATTCTTCTTTTTGCAGCCTTGAAACATTCAGTCATTCTGTCACTTATCGATGGAGTCACAGTGAAAATAGACGATTCTCCTTTTTTGCTCAGGATCCTCCTTAAAGAACCAATGGTTTCACTTTGAGACCCAGTGCTGTAAACACAATCAAATCCAGGGCGTTAACATTTTACCCCCCTGAGGTCTATTTTGTTATCAGAGTTTTTTTTCATGCTGGTTCTCTCCCTGGAACCCGCGTTAGTTTGTGTTTCTGCACCGATGCAGCGCCCTCAGTAAACTAATGTCTCTTTAAAGTGACACTTGTGTTCAACGTGACCTCATCAAATGAAATTCCTGCACGTTCTCAGAAGCTGCTCCGACTCTGATGCACAGATAGCATGAGTCATAGCAACCACTGTATATACAGTGCAGTTGCTATGAGGCGGTGACTGTCGCCCATGATGCGGCGCGGTGCATGTGGGATGCTGGTCGCTGCACGTCTGTGTGTGTGTGTGTGTGTGTGTGTGTATGACAGAATGAATCCATAGCAACAAAATAATGAGCGTAAACAACATGCAGAGAAGCAGCAGCTCAGGCCTTTTGTTTACGTGGTGTATTTGCATATGTCACATGTGCTGCACGCTGCACCGAGGATGTGTTTGGTTAATTTGCTACGTGTCCGGTCATCATCGGTCAGCATCAATTACATAGATATAAATATGATTTAATGTAGTTATATTTTTACTCATTAAAGGTTCCATTTGTAAAATAGGGGGAAGACTGTGATATCTAGTTTTCAGATTCTTGATTGGTTGGTTTATTTATGAAAGCAAAACTCTTGAATCGTGCTCTCTGGTTGGCTGGATTTTCCATCCGGGCTGCCGTACAAACATGGCGACACTCTCTAAAGCAAGACCCTTAAATGTTTATATGTTTATATAAAAGAAGAATTATAAGGCTACGAAAACCAAACAAATTTTATTTTATAGCCATTATACACTTATACAAATATATTCATGGGCAGTATATTCAGATTTATACCAATAAACCTTGCCAATTATTACACACTGGACCTTTAAGGCCAAACAGATGCTGTAATATTTATACCCCAGAAAAAGAGCCGGCGCCGGACGTACGCACAGGCCACCGAGTCAGTTATGTTTTGTAAACGTGTGACCACAGAAAATGTCAGGGATCAAGCAGGGGGAAAACAAACCGCGGCTGCTTCCTCATCCAACACAGTTTAAAACCCTGCGTTTGGAAAGAACGCCAAAAACTGGTCACTCACTTCTAATTAGCTGTCCAGAAATTCTATGCGCAGCAGATAATGGGCCGCTCTTAATTTGCAAACAGGGCCCAGTGCCTGATTAGAAATACACAGCAGCAAGTAGGCCACAAAAAAAAAAAGAACAAAAATATCCTCATTGCCATTGGGACAGAAAGGTCAGATAGCAAAATAACAAACAACAAATGAGTGTGTCTATGTTTTTGATTGATCACCTCAAAAGTTAACCAACCATTTGGACCTATACCAGGGTTGATTCTGCAAACGTATTCAGTGGCAGTCAGCAGAACCTCATCATCATGCAAAAGATATTCAGAGCGAAGAAAAGTAGAGTTTGTCAAAAAAAAAAAAAAAGGCACAATGAGCGACAGTCAGTGGAGTGACTGTGCAGCAAAAACATGCAGAGTTAATGTAATTGGTTCCTTACATCACATGTCTGATTGATCTTGAGTTGTGATGCGCTTTAGATGAATCAGAATCATAAGACCACGGTCGTTAAAGGGGATGGATTCCTGTCGGACAGCTGCAGCAGAGCGTGTGTGTGTGTGTGTAGAGGAGTAAACATAAGACAGGAACACCGCTTTAATTCCTGGAGGAGGCCGAAGGAGACGTTTTCTCCTCTTCCTCGTCTTTAACCGCTTTTGCACAGAGGTTTTTTCACTTCTCCATAGACCTCGCAGCACGAGGTGCTGAGGGAATGTGAACATGAGTAAGCAGTTCACTTCACTCTCGCTGGATGAGAAAGTGAGAAATGCTACTGAAAATAAAAAGCCTTGCTTCTAAATACAACCAATACATAGAGATCAGAGAGATAAACTCTTCAGAACGAATAAATGACGGCTTTACTTTCTACAGTTCTACACGTTGGACAGAACAATAAGATGACGTTGGATCAGAATCAAATACATATAAACACGTTAGTCCGACTAAAATCATTGGATAAAGGTTGTAGGATACAAGGAACATTTTCTCCTCACCTTACAGCAGAGCAGAGTGACTGACAGACCCGTGTTTCAGACCAAACACTCTATGTAAGTGATTGCTGTCGGAAGATAGAACTATTTAAGACTTATATTAACACAAATATTCTGCTTACTTCTGCTTTAACCCAATCAGAACAACGATCCAGATGACGTATGCAGAGAGACAGGAAACGTGTTGTTGTAGTTTTGCAGGAGCGATGGCATCTAAGGACTTCAGTTGAAGGAATTTGATTTGAATCTTTGATAGCCGCCATGTTGCATGAGAAGAAAAGCTGCTAGACGTCGCTTGTTCGTCGAGTTTAACTCAATGATGTTATAAAAACCCCATTTGTGATTGGTTCCCCAGTTTTAAGGGAATTGGAAATCGACGATTGTTTGATATCGGCAACGTATCAACACCTGTTGAAGCATAGCCGGACAGACTTTGGTCAATAAATCAATTTCCCTTCTGTGCTGATAGACCAGGACAAAGACAGCCGTCCAATTAAAAGTAACCAAAGCTTCATGTAATGGTACCGAGTGTCCCTAAACCAAAGTTGCTCAGTCGTCTTGTTCTGACATCTTATTTTTCACAAACTCAGATTAATAAACATAACAAGTTATTTGTTCTTATTTGTGTTTATATGTGTTAACTCAAAGAAGCAGAAAGTGTTTTACAAAACGACTCAGTGCTGCCAAAATAAGTTACCTGTGTGTTCAGGTATTTATTGACAATGTAGTGACGTCACATCAGAGCTGCGATGAGCTCGTTGGACCGCTTCTGTTTCCTCCAACAAGTTTCCAATGTGGGCGACTGTTGATGGTGATGACAAGACAAAGCAGAGAAAAAGAAAAAGAAGAAGAAGTGAGGTCTGTGCCACTGTAAACTTTCCGTTTGCTGTGGTTGTTGCGGAAACACAGATGAACCATTGCACAGAAGTCAAGTCCTTATCAGTTACTTTTACTAAGAACAAGTAGGTTGTTCACCTAATGGGGAAAGTACAGCAGGTATAAATAAAACTTCATCTCCCAGAGTGCACAGAGGAGGGAAAACGGTCCTAAAAGGTCAAAACTCCAGCAATTAGTGAAACTTTACTAAGACTTATAGGTGACGAGGTTCAGCTTGTGGTCTTCATCACGGTCACGTTTACAAGATGGATCTGGATCTATGAGGGAACAAATAGGTTTACTGTGAAAGTCGACTGAGGGATCAATATATTTATCTGTATATGTGTGACCGATGTTGTTCTTGCCTGCCCTGAGTGAGTTTCGAAGGGTTAGCATCGTAGCCAGCGGTGCAGGAGACGAAAACGTTAAAGACCGTTTCACCAAGAGGTCAATGACCACTTGGCAAGTGGATTAGCACATCTTTTATGGGTGAGTGAGTTTAAAGCAGAAGTAAGCGGAATATTTGTGTTAATAGCCTATAAGTCTTAAATAGTTATATCTTCCGACAGCAATCACTTATATAGAGTTTTTGGTCTGAAACACAGGTCTGTCAGTCACTCTGCTCTGCTGTAAGCTGAGGAGAAAACTTTCCTTGTATTCTACAACCTTTATCCAATGAGGAGAGAGAACGGCATAAAGGGGCGGTCCTCTCTCTGTGTGCAGCCAAGGGATGCGCGTGAATGTGGTGACGTAGGGACGAGGGCGGGGACTGCTAACTCCCATCTGCTGACAGGAAGTTAGCCAAAACGACCGGATCGCTTACTTCTGCTTTAACTTCAGTACTGCTAATCGCCCCACGCTGTCACATCTCCTTACTGGTACCTCGTGACTGTGACTATACCCGCAGACCTCCATTACACATGCAAATGTATGTAAATATAAACAAATCTGGAGAAAACAAAACATTTTATGGAAAAATAATCAGGTTTTATTTTCATCTGAGACTCCAAACCGATCGATCATAGATCCTGGATGGAGGCCTTCGCCCACGACACTACTGTACGACACATACCAAGTGCATTTCAAACAATTTAATTATAAAATTCCTGATCAACTGAATCATCTAATTAGATCACAGTGAGACAATGCCAACCCACATATCACAGTCCAACACAATGCAGACAAAGAGAGACAGAAAGAGAGAGAGACCATAGGGTTTCCCAGAATCCCACTGGACAGGCCTGAGCACAATAGAGAGGTCGACCCCGGCATGTTTCCCACATCTATCAACCGTTACATTAGATGAGTCACGACTCCACTTCGACACAAAACACGTCATCCCGTTTATCTCTGAAGATGGAGGGCCAGGTTCAGATGACCTGGACTAACAGCACGTTAACCGTTTGCTGGAACGCCGCTCTCCTGGGAATGAGCGACCCCCTCCTCCCCCTCCTCTGCCCCCCCAGAGAGCAGCAGACAGGAAGTGGGAGGCAGATAAATGCACAGGGAGGTTGAGCGCCGGCACGTATGGGCCCGGACACGTATGAAAAAGCTTTTAAGTGACGTAACCCGCATTTCTTGGATAAAATTTGTTGCTGGTGACATCATTTCTTAAAAGCAGCAAGTGACAACCTCCCCTCCCTCCCTCCCCTCCCCTCCCCTCCCTCCCTCGCCATCAGGAGAGACTCTCGTGTGTGTGGAGTCCCTGAATGACTTTTTTGTCTGATTCACCGCTTTATGCGCCGCCTGTTACAAGCTTGGGAAAAAACACAAGCGGTGTGGCAAATGCATTGATGTGCTAATTAATGTGTGATGTCATCTGGCAACCTCTTATGGCTCCTGGGGGCAGTCGGCAGCAAACTTTTAAAGCCCCAGTATGTAACTTATTTGGCTTTTTATTAGCAAAAATATAATAATAATAATATTATTATTATTAAAAATATTGCTTTCATAAATACGTATTTCACTGAAGTGGAATCTCACCCGCATACAAATGAAAGCTTTCTGGTACCTTAGAATGAGTTGTTACAAGTCGTTACAAATACATAAGTGGGCGACGCACCGAACCGAGGCGGCCATGTTGCATCGCCATTTTTTACGTTGAGTGGCAGCGTGACCGTAGGTAACCACGGAAACTCACCGGAGCTGTCGGCTCGGGGAGAAAGTTTTCCAGGTAGCGCCTGTTAAAACTGTCACCACTGTGTAGTGTGAGGAAGGACGGAGGCACTGATGTTGCATTCAGGTGCAGTCAGGCAGACGGCCGTCGGCAAACCAACCGGATGTCATTTTACTCGAGAGAAAGACGGTAAAACGTGAGTCAGGTAAACAATACAACATCACCATGACAACATATTGTCACGCCTGTGTTTTTTTTTTTTATCCTTTTACATGCAGCGTCTGTTGTCTGTCTGACGTCTGCCCGATTTCATGTGAATGCAACATTAAGAATACGTTCCGATATGCAACCGCACCGCTAGATGGGGGCAATTCCTACATATTATACCTTTAACAAAGGATGTGCATGGGCAGTGGCAAAAAAGGGTTGCTGCGAACGGACATGTCTGTGTTGTGTGTGTGTGTGTGTCTGTGTGTGTGTGTGGTGCTTAATCCGACTCTGAACCGATATTATTACATGTTTCATGATGTGATTAGCATAATGACAGTCAATGAACATGGGAGATAACATCAGCTGAGCAGCGGGATGATCCAGATTAATTTCATAATTTACTTATGATGGTGAATAATTCAGCGTAGCACCATGAATCCCATACATTTAATGGTGCAGTTGGTGTAATGGACTGACCTTCAATGTTAATTCAATCTGGATGGCAGCAACAGCAGCAGCAGCAGCAGCAGCAGCAGCAGCAGCAGCAGCAGCGGCGGTGGCGGGAGGAGGAGGAGGAGGGTGAATTGCTGAGACACAGCAGAAGACAATGATCTGAGAGCTCTGTGTTTATCTTAGTGGCCAACGTAGTGAGTTGCCAGAATACATTACATGGCAGTGGTGCAGGAGAAGGAGGCCACAGCACTGACAGCACCCTAATCTGTTTGAATGAGTGAATGAATGAAGCACTGCGGTTTTCTTTTTTTTTTTTTTGCTGTCGTAATTTAAATGCACCCAGAACCGCAAATCGAAGCATCGCTGACTAAATCTCACTTAAATTCAACAGGTCGTTCTCTATTTGAGTTCAGGCTGGTGGAGCCATGATGGGATGATCTCAATTTTTATTTTTATTTTTCCAGATGGCAGCGATGAAGTTGGACACAAGCTGCTGTCATCACGGTCTGTCTCTTGTCCCCTGTTAAGTTCATGTTTTATTTTGAAGTTCCCTGCCCTGTCTTCCTGTGTGCGTCCTCCTGTGATGACCTCATGTGTCTCACCTGTGTCTGTCTGACTGACTGCACCACCTGTGTCTCATTCCTCCCTTGTGTGTTTTACCTCAGTGTTTCCCCCATTGTCCTTTGTCGGTTCATCTTGTGTTTCCTGCCCTGTGTGTGTGTGTTCTTTTGTTTTTCCCGTAGGTTTAATAAAAAAATATTTTTCGTTCATCGTTCCGGTTTCTGAGGTTAAACACACAAGGAAGAAGGAGACACAGGTGTTGCAAGTCAGACACAGGTGAGACACATGAGGTCATCACAGGAAGACAGGACACTGAACTTATAATAATAAAACAGGAACCAAACAGGGAACAATAGATTTACAAACCATGACACAAGCTGCAAATCTTATATCTACACGCAGAGGATTAAAGTTGGGGTTAGCGATGCCATGATTACTGTAGTGTTTTCACAATTAATCGTGGTATTAAACGCCACAATTATTTAATGGAAAAGATTCCTAAATACCGTCACTGTCACAAAAATTTGACGTTGGAACCTTATCGGCAGATGTTGCGCCAAAATAAAGGTAAATGCACAGATACTGGTCCTTTTACCTAACATAACATTGAAATGGTAGGAATTTAAATGTTAGCCTGTCATTTTTGATTAAAAAAAAAGAAAAAGAAGCAAAATAAAACAAAAAACGATTAAAATAAATGTAAACATTTGGTATAGATGACAATTTATGACCTGAATATTTCAAACATTTCCGCTAGGGATTAAAAATTGGTCATATATTGATAGATACTTGAAATATTTTGTGTAAACAATGAGTAATGTAATTATATTTTGACTATTTGACATTGCTTTGCCTTGACTATATTTGATTTTACACATTCATAGTGTTTTTTATTTCACTGACAATAATCGTACCAAGTAAATCTATAATCGTGACATCCCTAGTTAGGGTTAGTGTATGTGTATTTGCCTTCTTTAGTGAAAGATGCAGGTTGTGCAGGCAGATCGAGCACTAAGCAAGGTAAGGCAAATGTATTTGTATAGCACAATTCTTACACCAGGCAATGGTTGGTAAATGGTAAATGGTAAAGTGCTTTACAGAGGCATAGGAATGCATTAAAATTAAAGGGAAAGAAAGAAGACAGTAAAATACCATAATGAATGGTAAGTGACATTCAGGGCAAAGGAGGATTTATGATGGTCACAAAGAACTGAACTGGTTTGTCACTGAAAATGTAGCTTCTCTGAATCTTGAAGACACCTCAAGACTTTACAAAATCCACTAAGCTCCCATCACCTGCAGAGGATACGTACCTGATTATACTGTACTTTATGTGTAGCATTGATTTTGTGCATTCAGTCCTCCAGTGTTTAACTCCCATGGTGCCTTGGGAAAGATTTATGACGCAGCCGTTAGCCAAGCGGCGCTCCAGTACAGGTGTATGTGTAATTACGCATGCATTTACTGTAGAAGTGTATGTTAACCTCTGGCACGCACCCGTTCACCTATATGCACAGACTGCACTTACCCCCACTCTGCGTGTTGTAATCAAAGAGCCGTTTACCGAAAATAATCGATGGCGGCCGGGTGGTGACTCATGTGTAGGAAGGGCCGGTCACAGCTGACTGAGTCATCTTCATCTCATGACCGGCTGCTTTGTGGAAACACGAGCCCTTTGCTCTACCTTGACTAATAAAAACTGTGAAGTGTGTCAATCTGTTTAATTTCTCTGGTTTGGTCGGCGGGAAGAAAAACATCCCCGTGGTGAATACTGTCGTCTCCTGCCGAAGGTGTGACAGAGCCGAGGGCGACCGGAGGGTGAGAGGAAACAGCCGAGAGGGTCACAAGTTTAATCCCTGAGAGGAACCAATGTGACGGTCAAGAGCAGCGCTTCACATTTATGTCTGGTTGGTTGAGTTTGACTGGACAGAATCTTTATTTTGTCATTATCTGAAACATTACAAGTATTTATAATTTTGATTGTTTGACTGTTTGCATGTTGTTGTTTTTTGAAGGTTCAAATTTTATTCTTTCCAGTGGGTTATGTCAGTGGTTCTCAAAGTGGGGTCCGGGGACCGCCAGGGGTCCTTGAGAGGGTTCAATGGGGTCCCCAACTTTTTCTTGAAATTTTAAAAATTTTTCTCGAACTTTTAAACTTTTTTTATTTTTTTTTATTTGAGACATTTTTACCATTTTTTATAAACTTTTTTTGAGACATTTTTCCACTTTTTACTAGAAAATATTTAACTTGTTTTTTTTTTTGTTTTTTTTAAATAAATCTTGCCACTTTTTTCCAGAAAATTCTCTACAATATTTCCAGAAATTCATGCCATTGGCCCTAATTTGAACGTACACTGACTAAAAGAAGTAATGTTCTTTATTCTCAGAGTGTATTTCTGGTGTTTGCTTCAAAATCTTGTCCAATGGGGGTCCGTGGTCTAATTTGTGTCAATTTGGGGGTCCTTGATGTACAAAAGTTTGAGAACCACTGGGTTATGTCATTAAGAAGATATAGCTGTCATATTAAGAAGCAAAAACCATCTCCGTGTAGTTTTCCATCTCCTCTCTCAGCTTCTTCCTGGAGCTCTGCTAGTAACAACAGGTCGGTGTCAGCCAATCAGAAGAGAAGAGGCTCTGAGCCTCTCATCTGATTGGCTGACTGTTTTCTGAGCAATCCAGTCAAATTAGAGCAGATTTCAGAATAAAACACTCAGAGAAACCAAATCCTGCAAACTGTGGGGTGTTGGGTCCAGGTGGTGAGGGGGCGGGGCTATGTTGTGACATCACAAAGTGACAGGAAGTCCTGACGGCTGGTTTTAAGGCTCAGTTTCTGAATACTTCTGAATTTCTCCATTGACTGAGGCTCTGATACTTTCACAGGATTAATATACTTTATTTATTTATATAGCACCTTTTATACATATAAAATGTAACACAAGTTAAATATGTATATAGAACCTAGAGCTGCTTTATAATCACACAACACATGGACATCTACCTTTATACTGTATGGAGCTTTAACACAAACATCTACCTTTATACTGTATGGAGCTTTAATGTAATATTATTATACAACCTAGAGGTTTCATTGTATTGGAAAACACATGCACCTTTATTCAATATGGCGCCTTTAAAATATGTACCCACAACCCATGGAGACCAAGGAATTTACCCCTGAAATGAGGTGAGAATGAACAATTCCTGCACGAGAGTAAACCATCCATTCCACTGGAGCATTAGCTGAATGTGTGAGATGTAAAAAAAAAAAAAAATGTAAAAAGATAAAGTATTGATTTCAGTTTAGAGGCGCACAGCTGTTATCATCAGTGAGCGCTGAGGTCAGTTGTTTTAGCTTTTGCTTTAGCTCTGGAGATTTATCACCTCTGTTGAATCACAGCGAGGGAGAGAGATAAATTGAATGCTGATCCTCGGTGGAATAAGAAAGCAGCTTTGCTCCAAAGTGAGATATATGTGAGATATCAGTCGATGCATTTACGCCTCAAGAACGTGATTGATGGTGCAAAGTGAAAACACCAACTTATCAACAATTATTATTGAAGGGTAACTTGAGTTCTTGGCTGGAGAAAAAAGTGGAGACTTTTCATACTGTTACTGGAGCAGTTGCAATTTTGGTGGTTGGTTGTTTTAAAGATGCAACATGTTTCCTTCTCTCCAATCCCTCATGCTGCCAAAAGCCCTAATATTGCTCTTTCACTTGCTCTCTCTATGCCGGCGCATTAACCCGAGGACAGATGAGTGTCCATTCTCCAAGACAGACTCAGTTTGGTTCCTCATCTCCATTATTAGCCCTGCACTTAGAGAGCGTCTCGAATTAATGAGTCGAATCATCAGAATCTCAACCTGACAAAGCAGGAAAAAAAGAAAGAAAGAAAGAAAAAGATGAGAGATGGTTTGAAAATGACTCTTAACTGCGCCTCAGGAGTTTATGACTTGAATGTAATGGATGAGATATGTGCAAGGTCTGTTAATCCTGGTAATGTAAAAAATACAAACCATTACGGACAAATGGTATTATACTGCACCATTGCTCACCTGCTTATAGGAATTATGTCGCCTCTAAAAGCTGGATATACTTTCACTTTGAGAGCAGATTTTAAAGGTCCCATGTTTTATAGGTTTTTTTTTTTTTTGCTTTGCTTTATTTCAGGTGTTGATCCACGTTTGTACCCCTGGCCAAAAGACTGCACAACACTGCCAAGTTACAGCATGGAAAAAAACAATAACAACTCTATGCACAGCGGTATTTGCACAGATTTTTCTGCCTTTGCACAGTCTATACATTGTGCATATTTAATATGCCACGTTTTTTTTCCGATTTATTCTATTTTCAGTATTTTATCTCACAACATATTGATGTACATAATTTATATAGATGTATATAGTGTGTATATTTTTTCTTACTTGGAGAAAAAATATTATATCTTGGATGGTGGGACCATGTGGGCGGGGCTTTGGAGTGGCTGCAGTGTTGTGACATCACAAAGTCACAGGAAGTCCTCACGGCTCAGTTTCTGTATACAGAGTGTGTGCATTTCTCTGTGGACTGAGGCTTTGATACTTTCACAGTATTAATATAGAACCCAGACCTGCGCTATAAATCAAAATAGACATAAACATCTACCTTTACCATCTAGCGATACGGGACCTTTAAGGTCTGACAAGGTAATTGTGTGCAAGTCCATTACTGTAAAAGCTACCAGCGAAAGGTCACGGCTTTCTTACATTTATGTTTAGCACCGGTTGTCATGGAATTACAGCGTGTTAATCCGACAATCAAAGTGACAGTCCGACTGTGCGTGAGGCAAACTGGAAATAGGAGTCGCCGGCACTATCTATGGAGAGCTAAAAATGATTTGTAGGTTACAAAAACTTGCACGTACGGTCCAAGTAGCACACATCCTGTTGTTGGTGAGAGGAAGCCTCCGTATCCCTGCAGATGGGAAATGCAGAGGACGCAGCTTGAACTGAGAGGAAAAACAGGTAGCGGAGACAAACATTCGACTGTGCAGCTACAGATACCCGCCGCCGCCACCACACGGAGTGGAAATATACTTAAAGATCAGAAAACACATTGATGGAGTTGGAGTTGTGTCCCAGTTTTATCCCGTTTGTTGAATGTATTTGACTTTGTGGTTCAGATTACAAGATGGCTCTTTTTCTTTTATTCTCTGCTTCTTTATAAAGTGCCAAATGATTTTAAAAAATGGGTAACACTTTATTTGACGCCTTCCTCTATAACACATTATAACCATACTTATAATGAGTTATAATGCAGTTATAGCACTGTATAACTATAGTTGTAAACACTCATAAATTATCATAATGCTTTATAACAATAAGCATAACACATTATAAAGCATTTTATGATGGCTTATAAGGTCAAGTATTATAATAGAGTTTTAATGCTCTATAATATGTTATGCTTATTGTTATAAAGCCTTATAATAATTTATGAGTGTTTATAATGATAGTTATACACGTTTATAAGCCAATTATAATACATTATAACTATATTTATAATGCATTATTGATGTGGGCATTGTCAGTGAGTTACTAACAATTATAACCTATTATAATACCTGACCTTACAAGTCATGATAAAAAGCTTTATAGTGTGTTATGATTATTGTTATAAAGCATTATGATCATTTATGAGTGTTTATAACTATAGTTATACAGTGATGTAACTGCATTATAACTCATTAAAAGTATGGTTATAATGCGTTATAGAGATAGGCGTCAAATAAAGTGTTACCAAAAAATGTTTTCCATAATAGCCCAGACTACAATTCATTAAACAGGTCTGTTATGTAACCTTCCCATTGATTAGAAAGCTCTGTTCACACCAACCCGGGGTTTTTCCATCATTTATCTTTTCGTCTCCATTGGTGGCTATAGAGAAGCCCTTCATTCTGCAGTTTTATCTTAACCTTTGTTTATCCGGAGAAGTTTGGCCAAGCATCTCCATTCCCTCCTTCTTCTTTTCTTTTTTTAAACTTCATTCATTCAGACTGGGCAGCCACACTGCACTGCTGCACTCAGCTATAACCAGCAGCCTCTACCTCATTGTCCCCCATTCAACTCCAAGTGCAGCATGCTTGAGGAGAGTACATCATGGGAGATTTCTTTTTCTTGCCCTCTTCGGCCCAGGCCAGGCCAGCCCCCTCCCCACCCCCCTCTTACCCCCCGGCAGCTGTGAATGTGATGATAGGAGGGAATGACCCCAGAGGACCCCGCATTGCATTGCATGACCCGCCCCCGTCCAGATCTCCACGGCGGCTGCCATCTCATAATGCAAACAGGAACGTGACCCTTCCTTCCTTCCCACTGTAACCCAGACGTGGAATCCAGACCGTACCCCCCCTCCCTCCGACCCCTCTTTCCTCCCCGCTCCGAGGGGAATCCTCCACCCGATCAGCAGCAGTCCACATCCTGCCTGACTCACTCCAAGCCAAAGAGAAGAGAGGCTGTGTGGAAGTGTTAACCACAATAATGAGAAAATAATCAAATGATATTATTACATAACAGTATAAAATAATGATATTTAAAATAAAATAAAATAAATATAAATGATTTCCTTTTCTTTCTGTGCAGAATCAGAGTGTGTGATATCATCAGGTCGGCGTCATGACAACATAACGATGTGCAAAGACTGGACCGCTGCCTAATAGCTTTGAAAAAAAAAAAAAGGTTTGTGGCTGCCGTGCCGTGGTCATGCATATTCAAATCGCGTGTAAATCACATTATAATCTCATAATTGCCATTTGTAGTGGAGGCCTTCCAAGCCATTTACCCAATTCATTTACACTTTGCAACACAAACTCCCCCGGTGTATTGCTGTTTGCAAGTTTTTCTATAAAAAAAAAAAAAAAAAAAGATTCAAAAAAAGATAAAAAGGCGGCTGATGGCAGGACAGGATGATGCCAGCTCTTCAAGTCGAAGCAATTTGCGCTTGAGGTTGGTGAGGAAGGAGACTGATCACTGACGGACTGCTCCCTCTGAGAGCTTGTTTGCACCACAGCTTGATTCACAATTTTTTTTGGGTGAATCAGGAAACACCCCTGCGGGCTTCACACAAGGAAATAAGGAGGTGAAAGAAGAAAAAAAAAACATTGTCCTCACACTATACAGTCACTTTCAGACAGGGCATTTTCTCTCATGATGAGGTTGAGGGACTCTCGACATATGCTGATTTTCCACCTCGGTATTAAATATAACACAGATATAAACCTACTGCTGTTCTCAAAGCCGGTTCAATAGGACCGACATACTGCAGAGAGCTCTTTGAGATCCCACACCAACAAAGGGAAACAGAAGCTCGTCCTCTGATGTGGCGGTGGCGAAACTGATGTTTAGAATGACGCATATTTGAGTTTATTGGGTTTAGTTTCTCAGAGAGGAGATTCCTTCTTACTGCTGAGGGAGTTTAAAACAAGGGCACATAGAAGGTCAAATAGAGCAGATTTTAAAACACACTGGGGTGGTTGGGTCCAGGTGAGGAGTGGAGGGGCTTTGTTGTGACATCACAAAGTGACAGGAAGTCCTGACGGCTGGTTTTAAGGCTCAGTTTCTGAATACAGGCTGTGTGCATTTCTCTGTGGACTGAGGCTTTGATACTTTCACAGTATTAATATAGAACCTAGAGCTGCTTTATAATCACACTACACATGGACATCTACCTTTATACTGTATGGAGCTTTAATACAAACATCTACCTTTCTACTGTATGGAGCTTTAATACAAACATCTACCTTTATACTGTATGGAGCTTTAACACAAACATCTACCTTTATACTGTATGGAGCTTTAACACAAACATCTACCTTTATACTGTATGGAGCATTAATACAAACATCTACCTTTCTACTGTATGGAGCTTTAATACAAACATCTACCTTTATACTGTATGGAGCTTTAACACAAACATCTACCTTTATACTGTATGGAGCTTTAATAGAAACATCTACACTGCAAAAACTCAAAATCTTTCCAAGAATATTTGTCCTTTTTCTTGTCAAAATGTCTCATTTCTAGTCAAAACTAATCTCTTTCCACTTAAAATACGACTCATCACCTAAAAATGTACTTGTTTTTAGATCATTTTCACTTATTTCAAACAAATATTCACTTGAAATAAGTAGAATAATCTGCCAGTGAAAGCAAAATTTGTGTGCTTGTAATAAGGAAGAAAAACGTGCTCCACTATCAGATTGAAAACATGCTTGAAAGAAGTAAAAACTGTCTAAAAACAAGCTACTTTTTATGTGATGATTTTAATTATAATGAGATTTGTTTTGACTAGAAATTACATTTTGACTAGAAATAAGACAAATATTCTTGGTAAGATATTTTAGTTTTTGCAGTGTACCTTTATACTGTATGAAGCTTTAATACAAACATCTACCTTTAGACTGTATTGCACCTTTAAACCAGTTTGGTTCAGTATGAGTTCACAGTGTGATCTTGTTATACTGAGAAAAGTGTAAAACATTATGGTATGTACCTATATATGTTTGATATGTATTCGTTCTTTATGTTGAAACACATTCATTTCTTGCATCACTTTAAACTTTCCGAGGGAGTGTTATTCAGTGTTGTCATACAGTAACATTTTCCTTGAGCGTGTAACAGATAGTCTCAACATAAATTATGGGGAGACTTTTTTCTTTTTCTTTCTTTTTTCTTTTTTTTTTTTTTTTGCAGAAGAGCAGCCCAGCTGGTCATTTCGGTGGGGAAACCCCCCTCCATGCTTTCCAGCTCCGAGTGGAAGAACTCTTCTGGTCACGTGTTGCGACTGCATGAATCACTCCAATGCAAACAGTGAATGAGAGAGTTCAGCGGGAATAATAGCGCTGTATTTACACAAGCTGTGGGTTTTAATGTCAGGGTAATCTTGGGCGTTTTGTGAGTCACCCAGTCCTTAAACATGTAGTCGCTGCAGCCACACAAGGGTAACTAGGCAATCATGTCGGTCCGTCGGAGCCCTGTGTGACTCACACCAGTCGGGCCTGGTGAAGCCGGAGTACATCTCGTGTTCGGAGGAAAGCAGTGTGGCATTCCAAACTAATGGACTCTATATTGGGCTCTGGGGATTGTGTGTGTGTGTGTGTGTTTGTGTGTTTGTGCGCAGTGTGTGTTTCTCAGTATGTGGGCCTGGTATGTCAATGCACAATTGCATGTGGGAGCGTTTTGTGTGTACGTTCCGTGTGTGCATGTTTGATCATTTACAAGAATGGTAACCACTTTTGTTTGTTTGTGCCACCCTGGCTCACACTCACAATGAACACTGTGATCATAGGCCTGTGTGTGTAGGTCGTTCCTGTGTATGTGTGTGAACTTGTGTGTCTGTGTGTGGCCAGTGTGTAGTGGGGCAACCAGTGTGGCAGCATGGAGCTCCCCAGAGCCGCCCATGTCCAACAAACAAGCTCTGCTATGTTACAGCTGCTGCAGACACGACCCTGCTGAACTATGCTCCACAACACACACGTGTGTTTGGACACAATACAGTGACAATAAATGAGATGCCCTTGAGCAAGGCACTCGAGTCAGTACTCATGTCTGTAAAACTCATGGACAGGCTGGTCTGATAAATCTAAGTTATGTTCAGGCACATTTTCATTCAAATACAAGCTTTTAAAGGACAATTCCGGGCAAATTCAACTCAGGGCTGTATTTTCCTAACATTTTAGGTCTAAAGGAAGGAATGTGAAGATTTTCAGTTTAATTGCTCCTGTTTTGCGGTAGTTGTGTCTGTCCCCGCATCGCCACGGCAGCAATGAATGGGAGCGGATTGAAGTTCAGCTGTTTAGGCTGTTTCCATCCCTCAAAACTGCAATTTTTTTCCACAGACAGGGTCAGATGGCTACTCAAACATGCACCCAGAAGTTAGTTTACTTCAAGCATATCAAGAGTTGATATTCCTGTGTTTATGACACAAACGGGAGCTTCCAACGCACGTGAACACACCAAGCGTCAACTTGGGTCTCTTTGAATTAGATTAGATTAGATTTCTTTATTTGTACCCGCAGACAAATTTGGCATTCATGTGTGAGAGACATTCATAAAAAAACAATACAATAAATAAAAAACAGTAAAATACCTACACAGTTCATCATCACATCACATCAACATCTATGCATGTTTGAGTAGCCATCCGATGCTCTCTGTGTGAAAAAATTGCGGTTTTGAGGGATGTAAACAGCCTAAGCAGCGAAACTTGCATCCGCTCACATTAATCGCTGCCGTGGCGATGCAGGAACAGACACAACTGCAGAACAGGAGCAATTAAACTGAAAATCTTCAGATTCCTTCTTTTAGACCTAAAATGTTGGGAGAATACAGCCCCGAGTTGAATTTACCCGGAATTGTCCTTTAATGTAAATGAATACTATTACAACTGCATTCCCACACTGATTGTGACGCAAACTGAGAAATGCATCCCAGTGTTGCTTCATCACACACACGCAACACAAGTGGCGGCAACCGTTTGTAACTTCCAATCTTGCGTTATCCAACCGTTTTTTTTTGCCTGTTGTCATTCAAACTGCAGGTAGTCACCAAATGACATGGTTTTTACTAGCTGAGCGCTAACTTGATACCGACCTCTCTGCCTTCAACCACACACCAGCATCAATAACTGGTGTCACTGGGCGGTGGCACGGCTCCTGTAACCACACGCAACCAAACTGTCACAGCGCACCGACACAGCCGGGAGTAAAACACAACCTGACAGCAGCAGAGGTGAAGAGTTGAACCAAACGGGGACTTTGCCTTGCTTTGTTGTTGTGTTGGACTTGAAAGTTGCATATCAGGCTCTTATAATAAATATGGTTTAGTTTAGACAGTAGGCTACAATTCCTGGGGAAAAAAAAAAAAAAAAAAATGTCACTGAAGCGGAACAGTGAAGCTTTGTTTTGTTTTCTCGACACCACCTTAAAACTCTGTGGAGGCTTATGAAAACAAAATGTGAAGAGGATTAAGGAGAGAAAAGATGTCGTTTAGAAAAGAAACCGTTTCAGCGTGCCTCATTCAGCGGGGCTGTGCTGCAGGGTTCAGAGCAGATTGTGTGTGTGTGTGTGTGTGTGCAGCTTCATGAATGGTGAGGAAGTGCTTGAAAACAATAGTGCACGCTCAGCAAACCTTACTGTACTGTACGTATGAAAAAAAGAAAAGAAAATGTTTGTGGCACATGGGAGATTCTCAGTGTGAACCAGAGCAGAGCTGCTTTTGGTATTTCTAACTTCAGGTTCTGCACATTGACTGAAAATCAAATCTTTCATTAAGACCACCGGCTGCTGATTACCGCTCCTTTATTAGGCGTGCACATAAATTAGTTCAAGGTAAAACCACCAAGGGGAGGAGGGGAGGCGTTCCAATTTCTGCACCTTTAACGAGAATTAAACATTTATGGCGCCTTTAAATGCACATTAATCAGCATCAATAAGTGTTAATTAGTATTGAGTAACATTTACCTTGTTAATCACCCCAAAGCCATGCACCCAGGGTGGAAAATTCATTTTCCGACTCCTGTGGTCGTGTCACGCGGCGTTACCCACAATGCAGCGTGATGACAGTGCCAAAGGCTTACCGGGGCCAGTCTGTCGCTCTGTCCCACTTCTGCGCCTCGCCTCGTCCGCATGCAGCACCTGAAGCCTCGGCTTGTGTTGACTCTTGCACATTCAGAAGTGTCAAACACTCGAGATGACACACTTCAACACCCCGCTGCGCTCCTCTCGCTTTTCCTTTTTTTTTTTAAATCTGGAGGACAAAGCGTTTTTTTTTTTTTTTTTGTCGTTATATATGTCATTTTTTTGGCGTCATATGGAGCGTGACAGTTAGGACAGTAAAAACACATCATCTGAAAAGTTAAAAAAATAAAATCTGGTCATGCACTATTAAATCACATTAAAGTGCAGCTGGGTGCAAACCTGGATAAACATCAGCTACAAACAAAGTGGTGCCAACTCCTCGGGTTCCTGCAAAACCAGTTTACCAGTCGCAAACAAATCATTTTAGAGCAAATACACTCTTAGAAATAAAAGTGCTATGTAGAACCATATAAGGTAAATCCCTTTTATGGCGTATTGGTTTCACCCAGAAGCCTTACTGGGGGTTTCATCCAGAAAATATCCGACTTCTTACGGTTTCATCTAGAACCCACACAGGGAGTTCCACCCAGAACCCTTTTACTGGAACCCTTAGTGTTACCAAGAACCCTTGAAAAACCATTTCTTTGGGGAAAGAGTTTTTAAGGGTTCTCTGGATCAAAATGGTTCTTACTGGAACCTTTTGTATTACCAAGGAAAGGGTTTTTCAGAAGCAAATGGTTCCAGGTAGAACCTCAGCCCTTGTAGAAGAACACTTTTGGAACCCTTATTTCTAAGAGTGTAGGCTACACACTTATTAGTTATAAAAGTGTGTGTGTGTGGCATTTGTGTGTGTGTGGATGGATGGTGCCAGGCTCGATCGGCACAGGACGGAGTGACACCGGTGGCGGGCTAATGACACAGGCCTCAAGCTGTTCTCACACCTGCCATAGATCTGCCTCAGTCGCGCTTGACATTAACATTGAGGACGTGGGCCATTTCAAACACACACACACACACACACACACACACATGCATAAAGCCAATCATGCAAATACAGCCACATACACACACACACATATGCACACGTGTGGATAGAGAGAGAACACACACGCTGCTACATCCCGACTCTTGATCGCTCACACTCACACAAACAAACAAATAGGCCATTATCCTTGAGAGCCCAATTAGGCAGTAAATGGGAGAGCTGAGTTGTTAGTGGAGGAGAGTACGGCGCACACATGATTGGCTGACATGATTGGACAGAGAGTGTGAAGGTTCAGGGAAAACATTTAAAACGCTTAACTTTTCGTTAACGCGCCGTAAATTGCGCGAAAAAAAGCTGATTTAAGTACAATTTAATGTTTAAATGGAAAAAGACTCGCCATCCGTGCTGCAGCGCGGAGCCGGATCCTCTTCCCTCCAAGCGCTCGTTTTAGCCCCCAAATTAGCCATCGTTTCCCCAAATCACCACTCTGAGGCCTCAGTGTACACATATTATCACTATTTAGTCAGCTGTACCAGGAAACCATCATAATCTGCTCCCTCAAATGAATCATTTGTTATATAGAAAAAAATATGAAATAATAATCAGTTTTTACTTATCCTTTGACCTCCTAAACTTTGTCATTACAGACCTTGCGCAATTAAAACAAGAGATTTGTGTGTTGACTTTCTATATTGAATTGTATTACATTATCCTCTTTTTTAATGTATAATAAGATGATATTACATTTCCACATTTATCAACTGATGTTTTGTGATTGATGTCTTGAGTCTGTGATTACGTTGACACTCATGTTTTCGATTTAAATTGACAACAATGACCATTTTAACTCAGAAACAGACATCAGAAACCATCTCCGTCTATACTAACACACATGAAAATACATGAATATCATATGTGCAAATAGGGGGCAGATTTTCTACTCTGTAGTTACCATGAACGAGCGACAGTGAAGGCAGCTGCTGCGTTAAAATGCACAATTTAACTTGATAACTCGGCATCTACGTCTTGATTTCCAAATTGCTGTTTCCTAAGGTCTCTGTTGTCAGTGTTTGAAAACTCCAGAAACCTTCTGCCTGAATTTAAAGAGGAACTATGCAAGATTTTTACCTTAACTGCTACAGTACATTTTTACTTTAATTAACCAACTCCAAAGTCCTAGTGCTGGTTAAATCAATGACTTGTAACTAGTTCCAGGGAAAATGGAGGCTCTCTGCCTTCCACCTAGCGTCTCTTGGCTGAAAACCAACCTTGTAAGATCAGAGCCTCCGACCCGGTGTCCCAGCTCTCTGCGGCACCGTCACACAAACGCCCCGTAACCCGTAATCTCTTGTTTATGACAGATAAAACTACACTAATATGGATTGATTTCTTGCCGGCTTCATTGAAAACAAATGCACATGGAGGAGAGGAGGGTTAGCAACACAGAGGAGAAGAGACCGGACTTCCCCTTTAATTTACAAATGGACAATGCATTTTAAAACAAGGATTCCTCAACACAACACTGAATTACCAAGTGTTTGTGTGCATGAGGACTCAGATACAGATGTAGATAAGTGTGAGATGGTGTGGAGGTGTGTGTACAATAATGGGCCAGTGGTAAAGTAGTTGAGTCGGGTATTGGCATGGAAACTGACTGAAACAAATCAGTTGTGTTTGAGTCTGTCTGCTCTGTGTTGGGTGGACGATGTGACTCATTGATCTGACTCCCCCTTTATCTTTTAAATTGATTATTTCGCTCCCACACAGACGTCTGAGCCTTTTTCTGTTATGTTTTGTTTTCTACAATATGTGAAAAGTTCAATAACGATCAAGTTTACAAAAAAAAAAAAAAGAACACAAGAAAACTCCAGAGGTTGTGTTGGACGTCAGGAGACAGTTAGCAAAACAAACGTACGTTTATAGGCGAATAGGAGTTTAACACAAGCTGATACACGGCCTGTAGAGACTGACTGGATCTGTGAAACTGCTTCATCAGCTGCTTCAGTTTCTTAGTCATTCCAAGTCAGTGTTTAAACAATAAGTCCTTATTTTCGGAGCCTGTTTATCCACCTCCCCCCCTCTCTCTCTCTGGCATTACTCATGGAAGGTGAAAAAAACAAAAAACAAAAAATGAATTTCCTCTGAGCTTTTTTAATCTCTACTCAGCAAATATTTTATATTTTGTCCAGAAAATCTGACTCACCGACAGAAGATCTGATGTGTTCTCGTCTGATTTTCTCTGGTATAATTCATCACAGGCCGAGACTGGGACTGAGAAAGTCAGTGTGCTGCAGTGAATACAGGATTTCTGTGTCATCAACTTCACTTTATACTCAAATGGTTCAGAAATGCACCATTGTTTTACTATAAACCAATGGGAAATTATAGAGAGAAAAATCCTGAGACAAAGGGATGAACCATTTTTATGCAAAGGGCACTCCTTTTTTTTGGTCAATGAAGTGCTCCATCATTTTATAATTGGATGGATGGATGGATGGATGGATGGATGGATGGATGGATGGATGGATGGATGGATGGATGGATGGATGGATGGATGGATGGACTGATGGATGATGGATAATGGATGGATGCATGGATGCATGGATGGATGAATGGATGGATGGCTGGATGGTTGCATGAATGAATGCATGGATGGATGGATTGATGGATGGATGGATGGATGGATGGATGGATGGATGGATGGATGGATGGATGGATGGATGGATGGATGGATGGATGGATGAATGGATGGATGATGGATAATGGATGGACGGATGGCTGGATGAATGGATGGTGAATGGATGGATGGATGGATGGATGCATGGATGGATGGATGGATGGATGGATGGATGGATGGATGGATGGATGGATGAATGGATGAATGAATGAATGGATGGATGGATGATGGATGGATGGATGGATGGATGGATGCACGCATGCATGGATGGATGATGGATGGATGGATGGATGAATGGATGGATGGATGGATGGATGGATGAATGGATGGAAGCATAGATGGATGGATGGATGGATGGATGGATGGATGGATGGATGGATGGATGGATGGATGGAAGCATAGATGGATTGATGGATGGATGGATGGATGGATGGATGGATGGATGGATGGATGGATGGATGGATGGATGGATGGAAGCATAGATGGATGGATGGATGGATGGATGGATGATGCATGCATGGCTGGATGGATGGATGAATGAATCGATGGACTGATGGATGGATGGATGTATGGATGGATCGATGGATGGATGGATCGATGGATGAATGGAGGTCAGACAGAAACCTCCTGGAGAAACCAAAACCTTTTAAAACTTCTGATCTGAACTGATTCAGTTTGTAAAGTTTAAGAGTTGATCTGATGTTCCTGCTCGGAGTCGGCATATGCACGCACACACACACACACACACACACAGACACACAGAGCGCCGAGGTGTTTTCACTCCAGTCAGGGGGAGCCGGGAGAAGCTGGGATCCATCATGCATCTGCTGGTCTCCCGCTTTGAGCGCCGTTTAATCTGTTCCATGAGAAAATCTCAGTCGTTGTAGTAGCGAGGCGAGCCAAGCCAAGTTTTGGCAGAGCGTCTTGAGGACAAAGTTACATAACACTCCCTCTCTCTCTCTCTTTCTTTCTGTTCCTCCTAGTCTGTTTTTCTCTTTCTGGTTTTGGCATTCCTTTCTTTCTTGTGAGACATTACAAACTCTGTACTCTCTTTCTTTCTTTCTTTCTTTCTCTCTCTCTCCCCCCCCTTTTTTTTATTTCTTTCCTACTTTTTTTTCTTGCCCAGTCTTGCTTCGATTTTCTGCTGTTCTTTTCTGTCTGCTTATTCAATCATGCTGGACACTTAAGACTAAATCAAAAGGCTGAAACACACACACACACACACACACACACACACACACACACACACACACACACACACACACACACACACACACACACACACACACACACACAGACATTCCTCCAGAGTCTTACTCCAGCGAAATGTCTCGAGCGCTGAACTCCGACGCCAAAGCAGGCAGTTACTCAACTGCTCTGCAGAACACAACACTGCCGGTTACATAACAGGAGACGACTCATTCATTCACTCACTCACTCACCGCCCTCACACGCACCACATGTATATTTAATATGCTCTCTCTGCTTCTGCTTATAGGTGTGTGTGTGTATAATTGTGTATGTGCGTGTGTCCTTATATGTTTCAGGCTCAACTTACTTCACCCTGAAGATGAGGCGCTGAAAAAGGTGAGGAATCCACTTTTGCAGAGTGAAAGAGAGGAAACACACACACACACACACACACACACACACTGACACACACAGAAAGCTGAGACCTGTTGAAACTTGCGCAATCCCTCTTTTGTATCATTATCCCTGGAATCTTAAAGTAGTAGTTTGTTAAAACAACAAATAAAATCCTGTTTCAGGTTCATTAATGTGCAACAATCCAATATTAACCTCGTTATCACAAACACTTCACTCTGCAGTGTGGAGTGTGTGTGTGTGTGTGTGTGCGTGTGTGGCTGTGGCTGCAGATCAGTGACGGTGTGAGGTAATGAGATAAATATAGAAGATCTGCGCCAGAATTGATTGACAGCTGAATCCTTTTTGCAGGTTTTATTTTGTTTTAACCCCCACAGGCCTATTCAGAGCCCAGCAGGCCAACCGGTGTTAAAGGGATAGTTCAGCATTTTAGCAAATTGGCCCATTGCCATAATCTCTATAGTTTTAGAAGTAGGTTCATTACCTTTAATTGTCGGTGCAAGCTATTTTTAGAACGGTGGAGCAGAGCCGTGAGCTGCTCAGAGCTACGCTACGGAGGCTAATGGGATTTCTTGGTTTCCCTCATCAAACTCATCAAATACACAATCCAACAACTCCAAAACGCTCTGGTGGACAAGTTGTGACCTGCACATTCACCACGCTATGAGATAATAACAGAACATTACCAGACAGAGTTGTTTTAGAGGTAAATGCAGAGACTGCTTGATGAAAAACTGTCCCGGACGGGATCGCACGTCAGCTGTGTTGCACAAATTTGAATGTGCAGGTCACAACTTATCCACCAGAGTGTTGTGGAGTTGTTGGATTGTGTGTTTGATGAGTTTGATGAGGGAAACCAAGAAATCCCATTAGCCTCCGTAGCGTAGCTCTGAGCAGCTCACGGCTCTGCTCCGCCATTCTAAAAATAACTTGCACCGATAATTAAAGGTAACAAATCTACTGCTATGACTATAGCGATTATAGCAATGGGCCAATTTGCCAAAAATGTTGAACTATCCCTTTAAATTGCAAAAAATAGTGTGTGGGCTCACTTCAGTAGAGCCGTGACTGACTGACCAGAAGGTGGGAGAGGGCAATCAGTGAATTTTCATTTTGTGGGGTACAAACTGGCTCTGTAATTAGCCGAAGCAATAATGGGGGCCACCCATGATAAAAACGTCTTCACGGTCGTGCAGCTGCGTGATCCTCCACCAAACATGGAGGCCGATGAGAAAATAAACACTGTAGTAAAATTTCAAGAGCTGTGGGTTTTTTGTCTCTCACAATTAGATTTTCCACATCTTTTTATTGTTTACAGTCAGAGCTGAGTAAACACGCTGCTATTTTGTGGACTGGTCTGTCAGCAGCGGGCTGATGAATGTTTGATAATACAGCAAGGGGAAAAAAATCTGAAAGTGGGAATTCAGCCATTCTTACATTTGGAGATGATGATGATGATAAAGTTTTCTTTGGAAGTTGATCAGTTGCAGTCAGACCTTGGTCAGGAAGCACATGCAGGGATTTATGAGTTAGGTTTACTATGTGAGCACTTTCAATATATCAGACAATAACAACAAGGATTTAAAAGTCAAAAGTTGCTAAACACAACTTAAATCATACCTAAGAGATTTGAGATTATTTTTTCAAAGTCATTGTCCCTTAAAGTAGATCCTAAATCCTTAAATGATCGAATTAACATCCTCAATTTACCTTTTTATTCCCTCAAATTAAATTGACTGACCTAGATCTGAGGTAATAGGTCGTCAGGCCCAGAGCTATGGCAGAATGTGATGAACTGTTTCAGTAATGAGCTGTATAAAGGTGTCAAAGTGCAGCCACATCACAGTTACTGACCCCGCGGTTCAGAGGGGCTGCTCGGTTTGGATGCTCCGGAGGTTGGAGGTGTGGAGAGGACAGTGCTTTATTTACATGCTGTGATTTATCTGCAGGATCAGGTGAGGTTGCATTCAAAGACCACCTGCAAGTTGGACCATTCAGGTTCAACTTTACAGTAAAAAAGACAGGAGTCCTGGAGGATTTCATGGCTGCTGGATAAACCACGATCAAAACTATTGCACCACATGTTTGATTGTTTTTCTACACTTGTATTAAATGCAGAATAAACTGACAAAACAATCTCTCTCTACTCCCCAACAACGCCTTTTTATTGTGTGCGGCAGTTGATCAATCAACTCACCGGTCACCGCTGTCACAACTTGTCATCTCCACACCTAAAGCTGAGTGACGACCACGCCTGTGACCACACCCGCTCTTATTCATACACACTGGAATAATGACAACATAATGAGTAATTAAGTAATGTAAATTTACATAGCAGCTAAAAGCTAATTCAACACGTGTACAAGTACCAATGTAAATATACAGTGCAGTAAGAGATATGAACTAATAATCTACAAATATCAAATATTATATTCAATCCCGAACCTTAATAGAAATAAAAGCTGAATAATAACTGAATTTCAGTATGATCCTCCATCCTCCAGTTATTTTGAATAATCAACATAATATATAATCAAAACTGGCACTAAAGAGTAGGCTATTTTTTATGTTTAACTTGCAAAGTGATGAGACATTTTAATGAATCAATTACATTGTCTTAAGTTTTTTGAAGCCACCAGGTGAATTATGTAACTGACAACACATTATTCATGCTTGGCATGCTTGGAATACGTTGAGGTAAAACTGGGTTGTTACACACTCACATGTGAATACTCGACCTGTCACTTCCTGTTCCTCATGTTCCGTTCACGCCGACATTAAAAGAACAAACGGTCACAACCTCCCGCAACAAAACACGAAGCATCAGTGGTGAGGCTCGCTCCTGCGCTGCCAACAGCAAAAACACACACAAAGAGAAACTTGCTTCTTTTCTCACCCGGCGATGCACAACATCTAAAGTGTGGTCGCTATAAGGCCAGGCCAGGGCCTTTAGTGGGATTGATGTGTAACGACATTCCCACTGTGATACACCATCGGTTGGTGGACGGCCAGGGGGTTTGCATGGACGGCCGCCCGCTGTGAGGTCCATCTGTGTGGGAGCTGCCGTGGCGTTTGGTCTCTGTGCCTGTGGAGGAGATGGATCTCTTACAGGTGCCTCTGCCAGCATGGACCAATTAGGAATCAGATACACACGCGCACAGCAACACACACACGCACACACAAAAGCATGCATAAGAATGGCAAATAATACTGTAGCTGTGTTCGAAATCGCCCCCTATCACGGATGTAGTGAACTAGTCTATATAGTGTGTTCGCCATTTTGTAGTGTTGTTCGAATTCTCCGCGATTAATTTAGGACGACAAAACACCCACAATGCACCGCAAAATTGAGTGAACAAGCGATGTACACTACTTTCTACTCCCGTATCCCACAATGCAATGCGGTCGTGTTTTGTTTCAGAGAAGAAGAGCAAGCTAATTAGCATGTTAGCTACGATTTCTTTAGGTTATTTACCAATAAACTCCTCAGACGTATTTGCCTTCGCTCCGTTCGCCTCGCCCGAGGAGCTGGGGTTGGGCGAGCAGCATCCGAAAAATAACAGGCAGCATTAAATCAATCTAATTAAGAAACTGTAGCAGAATGTGTAGTAAATACGAGCTAACGAGCTAAGCTAATAGCCACAGAGCCGTTACGGCTCACGGTCGGGACACACAGCAGCAGTTGAGCAAACCAAACTTCCGATATTTCAACAGTTTATTGTCCGAGAAACACAACCACACAAAATCACATCCTCAAATGTTACAAGCTTTTCTTATTTTATTTTTATGTGTCCGGTTTGTTTCATACGTCCATGGTTTGTTTACATGATTCTCGGCGCGTCTGCTTCCGTCACAGCAACACCTGGCGCATCTGCTGACGCAACCACGTTCAGAAAATTACCGTGTAGTGTCCGAATTCTCCTCCCGTCGTTCCCTACATCATGATGTAGTGCACTATATCATATGCATGATGTAGCCTAGTGGATAGGGAGTGAGTGAATGAGTGGATGATTTCATTTAATTTATTAGTTTATTTCACAGCTAATGTGTCAAGTCCTCATTTGTTTCCATGGATGATCCATTTCTGGTCGTCCGTTCTATATTTTGACTTTGCTGCTGACTTAACACCCGTTGCGGTGCGATCTCCGAGGTAACTGTGGCACGCAGCCCGGGGCAAGATGTCATCAGGTGGTACCCAACCTTCAGCGACTGTTTCAACCCTTAACCATGACACCGTCCCTCTGCCCGGTGGTGGGCCGACAGTGGTGGCAAAAAAAAAATAAAAAAATCAGCTCCCATCCATCTGCTCCTGGCTTCCAGCTTCGTCCACCACCACCTCCTCCTCCTCCCTCCTCCCTCCATCATGCGAGATGCCGTTTCTTTCTTTCTTTCCTTCGTCCATCCGTCAGGGCCCAGAGCTGACAGCAGGGCTCATGTTGACTTGGCGGGAAAAAAAAAAACCTCTGCAGCCAGCGTCCACAGGGAACAAGCCGATTGTCTGCCACTGCTTGTCTTGTATGCTCTCCTGAACTAAGGGGGTGTAACCTCACGGCCTCTCTCTTCTGTGGGACTGTCACATCAGCCTGAGCTATTTACTGACCCAAGGCACCAACCAGAACCGGCTGAAACGAGCTGTAGTGTTTATTTCTGCTGTTGTCTCGGAGCCAGCCTCTAGTGGCCATTAGAGGAACTGCAGGTTTTTAATCACTTCTGTACGAGGGATGTAACAATTACCAGTATTACGGTCAATCATGGTAGCAAAACCGTTGTTGTGTGTAAATTTATCGCATTATCTTGGTGGATAATTATCGGGATATATTATAACAGCCTCACAAGTGTACCAATGCAGGCACAACGTACATATGTAGCAAATCTGGATTAAAAGAACAGCGGAAAGAAAAAAGAAAAATCACAAGTATATATTTTGGATTGGACAAGAACGCTGAGGAACAGCTGGCTGAAGAGTTACTGCTTCGTTTTGAGACACTTTTCAGCTCTGTTTAATTAATTTCACTCTACTTATCCGGCATACTCTGCTTGTGATTCACCTGGACCTTTATTACTGATGTGCAGCATTGTCAGAATTCAGTGCAGCGATCAGAGGAGAGATGGAGCAAAACCAAGAAAAGACAGAAAAGAAGGAAAAGGATCGGGACCATGTCAAAGGTTAGCGCCATAGCTGGTCTTAAAGGGATACTTCACCCAAAATTGAGAATTCACCAATTTTCTACTCACCATGCCAACGAAGGGTTCAGAGAACTTTCAGGGTCATCAAAACGCTTTCGGAGTTCCTTTTGGAGACAACAGATTGTAATGGTGGCGGATAGTGCTCACTTTTGAATCATCTAAAACACACACTACCTCCATAGTCAAGTGTCCTGAAGCCGCAACATGAGAAAGAAGTGTATGCAGGGTTTAAAGGGGAATGTTTTTTTCTCTTCCCCAACCTTTACTTCCCTGTGGATTAGCTTTAGCAGCCTGGCCACCAACTTTTTTGCTCTCTTTTAATGACTGGATGAGGGGGCCCCTATATATACCTTCGCCTTGGGCCCCCAAATTGCTGTGGTCAGCACCTGGTCTACTCAGGTCCACTGAGCCGACACAATGTAAGGCAACGTTACGTAACATAAACATTAAATATGATCGCTGATTGAGACGATAACTTGAAAGGAACACTATGTAAATTATGGTTCCTTATAACGACGAGGCTTGGGCTTCAGCCTTTGAAGTCTTGCTCAACAGCACTTAAACAGCTCTTAACGTCCTCCTTTGGTCTTTGTCTCTTTGTTCTGTGTTTCATTTTCTGTTTGGTCACTGGTAAAAAATGTGAAACCTACAATATTCATTCAAGGATTTGAACAAACAACCGCTGGTTGTGTGGTTTTATGAGGTCGGGATTCTCCGCATTGTTGAGAAGGTTGTTGTGATTTTATGAGTTCACGCTGTGTGTGTCAACACTTCTCCTGAACATGGTTGTTAAGAATTTCCCAAGAATGTTTGGTGCTATTGAAATCTTTTTACTATCTCCACTCCCTCTCTTATCTCACACCTGCCTGGATTGTGTTCACTGTTGCGCTATAAATGCATGAAGGTTTATAAGAACTGATGTTAATTCCTGATAACTTGAGTTCCTGAGAATCTGTATCAAAGCCCACGCAGAGACTTGAAAATCCAGCAGAACTGACTAAATTTAACTCTGTCTGGACCTACAGGTGACATCATTGTCGAGCTGGATTTGGAAAATTAAAGATAGTAAGAATACCAGCATGCATGTCGACATGCAGTAATGATAATCTGCAGGGACAGCCCCACACTGCAAAAGCTCAAAATCTTTCCAAGAATATCTGCCTTATTTCATGTCAAAATGTCTCAATTTTAGTCAAAACTAATCTCTTTCCACTTAAAATAAGACTCATCACCTTAAAAATGATCTAGTTTTTAGATAATTTTCACTTGTTTCAACCAAATTTTCACTTGAAATAAGTAGAAAAATCTGCCAGTGAAAGCAAGTTTTTTGTGCTCGTAATAGGAAAGAAAAACTTGCTCCACTATCAGATTTTTCTACTTATTTCAAGTGAAAATATGCTTGAAAGAAGTAAAAAAGTGTCTAAAAACAAGCTACTTTTTAATGTGATGAGTCTTATTCTAGGTACAATGAGATTGTTTCGACTGGAAATAAGACAAATGTTCTTGGTAAGAGTTTGAGTTTTTGCAGTGCACATACTGGAAGTGCTGCTGGGGCAATAAGAGCTGAAGCCTGGGATAATCCTGGGTGGAGTTTACCTGCAGTTAAAAAAAACACCGTTCTCATGAGTAGTACAGTTAGTAGGTTTGTCCTGCACAGTCAGACACCTGTGATTTCAAGCAGTGCTGACAGGCATGTGTATTCAGCAATCAGAGCAAATAAACAGGGCATTCTGGGAGACAATACCCATGACTCACTCCTGCTTTGTTGCCTAACATCCACCGTCGGTTACTTAATCTCATGCCAAGTTTTGAGTCATCTCATAGGCACGAGTTGGCAGATGCTGTGCAGAGAGCAGGCTAGCTAGTTAGCAGCAGGTGGGTTGGATTTTGTTTTTGGCCTTTTTCATTGATGCAACAGTAATTAGAGTCGTCAGTCGCTGTGACCTCACGTCTAAATCCCTTGTTTGCAGGAATTTGGTGTTTGACTGATGTTGTTGTTGACGCTATAATGTGATGATAGTCATTAGCCGAGCTGAGGGAAGTCACAAGGCGAATGGGATCAAAAACTTAAAGGGATAGTTCACCCAAAATTGAAATTTAACTCATTATCTACTCACCCTTATGTGGACTAAGGGCTGGAAGAAGTTTCAGAGTCCTCCGTGGCTTCTCTGAGTTACAGGGGGTCTCGGCATAGCAGTGCATGTCCATATAACGGTTGCAAATGGATACCAACTGTCTTCGTAACAAAAAGACACACCAAAAAACATCCAAATACCTCCATGCTGCTCGTATGTAATGTCCGTCTTGTATTGAAGCCCCGAAATGCGAAATTGTCCCGAAAAAAATTAAATAAGTCTATATTTCAAGCTTGTTTGTAGCGGAAGCTTCTCTTCCCGGTTCATCAAATTTGGACGAACCAGGGTCTGTCCTCTTCCCAGTTCGTCCAAATTTGACGAACCGGGAAGAGGAGCTTCGAGAAGCTTTCGCTACAAAACAAGCTTGAAATATCGACTTATTTAATCTTTTTCAGGACAATTTCGCATTTCGGGGCTTCAATACAAGAGGGACATTACATACGAGCAGCATTTGGATGTTTTTTGGTGTGTCTTTTTGGACGAAGACAGTTGGTATCCATTTGCAACCGTTATATGGACATGCACTTCTATGCCGAGACCCCCTGTAACTCAGAGAAGCCACGGAGGACTCTGAAACTTCTCCCAGCCCTTAGTCGACATGAGGGTGAATAGATAATGAGTGAAATTTGAATTTTGGGTGAACTATCCCTTTAAAAATCCACAAAGCTGAAAAGTTTTAGAGGACGGTCAACACAAGCACAAGACGGCGGGGACAGCTCGTCATTATGACTGACAAGTTATAGATCAGGGACTTGATCTGCATGAACCGCTCAGAGAGAAAAGCTGCATATTGCTGCAGATCAAAGGAAAAGGTGAAGGGGTGAAAGTCACTCTGATATTCTACTGTAAAGATTATAGATTTCTGATATGATTGTGTGAAACGTAAAAATTAAAATGAGCGTGGCGCCGTGGAGATGCCGGCCGTCCCCGAGACAAGTGTCGGAGCTGCTACACAGACAGTGAATAATGGAGCGGGAGTGTGATAGCACCATGGCGTGATTTTAATGGGATGTCTGCCCATTTTCTCATTCACAGCTCTCATCGCTACGTTCACATTCAAACTGATTTGCATTAAAATCAGACAAAACATTCATAATCTCATACAGTACATTCACCTGAGCACATCCACGTTTGGAGGAAAGTCGTATTTTTATTTTGCCATAGATTTAAAGGGACAGTTCACCCAAAATTCAAATTTCACTCATTATCTACTCAACCTCATGTCGACTAAGAGCTGTGAGAATTTCAGAGTCCTCCGTGCCTTCTCTGAGTTACGTGGGGGTCCGCTCAGCAGTATTTGTATGCTTGTCTGTAATGTCCCTCTTGTATTGAAGCCCCGACATGAGAAATTGTTCCGCCCGAGCTTCCGCTACAAACAAGCTTAAAATATAGACTTATTTAATTTTTTTCGGAACAGTTTCTCATGTTGGGGCTTCAATACAAGAGGGACATTACAGACGAGCACTATGGAGGTATTTGGATGTTTTTTGGTGTGTCTTTTTGGACGAAGAAAAGTGAGCACCATTCACAACCATTATATGGACAAATACTGCTGCGCGGACCCCCCGTAACTCAGAGAAGGAACGGAGGACTCTGACATGAGGGTGAGTAGATAATGAGTGAAATTTGAATTTTGGGTGAACTATCCCTTTAAAGTGGCCATCTGTAGGCTATACTACTTTTTTTTTTATTTGTGTGCTGTTGCATTGAACTGAGCCAATCTTTTCTTATTCTTGATTTTGCACTGATTCACTTTTGAGTTTGTGCAGCTGCAGCTCCTTTTACAGTTATTGCCGCTAACGCTATAGCTGCTCTGATTTCCCCACAGCAAATGCAACAGCATCTGTCTGTTCACATCCATGTTGTTGTATAGTATACCATGCTTAATTCCCTGTTGTGTGTTGCAGCACACATGATAGAGAGGTGCAGAGTAGACCAAACCAAACCAGACCAAGGGCCATGATGTGTCCTTTGAGAACTGGACTGATTGCTTCATGCACATGCTGGCTGGCAGGGATACAGCCACAATAAAGTGTTACAGATTCATTTTTCCCATGGCATGATTCCAGCTTCTGTTATTAGCGATGGTGTAATGTGGGCCTGTCTGCCTGTGCCTGCTTGTCCCTGAGAAACTCTAGAGGAGGTGTTGCTGTGAGGGGGGGAAAAAGAAAAAAAAGAAAAATGCAGGAGCTGACATGCCACAGCTTTTCTGACATGCAAGAGATTTGGGCTCAGCCAATCTCCTGTTGCCCCCTTCTCATTGTTTGCCCGACTCAGAGTTGTACTTTGCCTTTTTACGCACGTACTGTACCCCCCCCCCCCCCCCCCCCCCCCCCCCCCACCCCTGCAGTCTGAATAATGCTCGGTTTCCCCAGCCCGGTCACAGGGAGATTATCTTCTGAGGAGAACGACGGTGTGAGCCCGAGCAGTTTGTCTGCATTAGTGCACAGACGTGTTGACAAGTGACATACCGACATTACACAGTGACAAGGACAACAGAGCTGTGCCTATAGCAGATTATACACTGCACTCATCTCATATTCAGCGGGTTCAATCATCCGTGGACGTAATAAAAATGACTACATGATATTGAATGAATACTGAATGTTGAGCGAGTCGGACCTGACGTAACCTTTTACCCAATGAACCAGTTGTGAGGAGCAAATGCATCTGGAAATGATCTCCTTATCAAGATGGGATTTATGTTGGTGGTGCGTGTATGTGTGTGTGTTGAAGGGGGGGGCGGGGGCTGCATTTGTGAGTATATAGTATGTGGAAAAAAAAAGAAAAAGAACAGGTCATTTAGACTGTGTGAAACAAATCAACTTGTCACCTCGGGGGTTGCCCCGGCTCTGACAGCGCGAACCGGTTCTCCTGCGCAGACTTGAGAGGCGAGCTCATTCATGTACACAGCACTGCTGCGGGCTGTTCTGCTGGTGCTGTCAAGGCCTTCTCACCATCCTGCAGCCCCCCCAGCCCCCCTCCCACACACACACACACACACACACACCACCGCCACCACCACACATGGATGCACGCAGCTTCATGGGAGATGACGTGTGTGCATGCATGTGCGCTCCGATCCATTAGATCCAGCTCTGTTCTGTATTATCTCCCGCTGTCCTTATACAGTCCTGCAGGGAGTTTAGATTTGCAGATTTATACGAGCTAACAGCTAACGCTATCACTTACCGAGGCAACTTTCCTGTCAGCGCTGCATTATAGTGACATTTCATAAATGAATGCCTCGGCTACGGCTCTGAAGGATACTGTTTATCACTCTGCACTCAGATTTATCACCGGTAATAATTATAATATGCATCAAGTCAAGGTGTATGGTTAGATTGGGCTCTGGCTTTAAAGTGCAATATATATACACGCTGGATTTTCTTCAGCTATTCACATACTGTATATAAAAAGGTCCCAAATGCATGTTTTATTTTCCTATTATGTAATTTTATTGTCAATGTGGGCCTCAGAACGATTCTTTGTTTTTTCCATAACTAAACTTGGAGAATCTTTGCACCTGCAACGTGGAACGATGTTGAATCTCCAGTCCATTGCTTTAGTTGATTCATCTAATTTAAATAATTTGGATTTCCTTTGGTTTCATGAGTCAAATAAATTAATCTTGTTGTCCTTTTTTACTATTTGTTAGTGTAACGGAGGGTCCGGGTGCAGTCCCTCACCCATAAAGGACGTGCAAACCCGACTGCCAAGCGGTCATTGACCTCTTGGCACAACGGTTTGCATCGTTGTTTTATTTATTTAACCGTCTTGTGTTTCTTGGTGCCTTGGATCGTTTTTCTTCACTTTTTGTCCCCCACCTTGTCTGTGCTGCAATGCATTTCCAAGTTAAAATAAGGTTGAATTAATAAATTTATATACACGTTATAAAAGGAGGTCATAAATATAACGGCGTGTTCCTACAACGCAAACTTCTGCTCCACTGGCAGCCTGTATAAATCAGCTGCAGCTATATGATAGAACAGGGAAGCTTAGTGGCACAGATTCACAAACTGGGTCAGAACAAACTTCCATTACCTACAGAAACCATATTTACATCGCGTCTCTGCCGATTCTCAGTAAGACCACAGAGTCAAAACATAGGGAACCATTATATCACATACAGCAGCTACACTGTCTCCGCTGAAGGAGTGACTTCAACATGACGAGCCCCAGAGATTTGCTTCACTGCACAAAGCTGTTTGTAGCTTTTTTATCCCAAAATGTAATATATACAGCTTTTGCAAGAGGGTGGCAACAACCTGTGGAAAATGATATACAGCACAAGTTAAGACGTTCAGTTTGTCTGAATGGATTGTTACTGTAACAGCAAACATTGCAAATAACAAATCCACACAATCATGCATTATATAGTATAATCTTCTGTAATTATATAGTGACAAACATGTTAGTATATAATCAGAAGTTTGCAGCGCCAGACACTAAAGATTTGTTCTTGCGGTAAAGATCAAAGTTGAAGAGGAACTATTATGCAAATTTTCAACGTTAATTCAACAGCTTCAGAGTAGTTGTGACGGTTAAATGAGGCTCACTGCCTTTGGCCCCCCCCCAACAACAACCTTGCAAGCTCTCATCAATCTCTTGTTTATGACAGATAAGACACAAAAACATCATGAAACTGTATGATACATAATGTTATCCACTGACTGCTCCGTGGATTGCCTTGTCGCCAGCTTTGTTGAAACCAAATTGGACAAACTGTGGACGTTGTGTTTCATGTTTCTTGTCAAAATTTCTCGTGAATAGAACAAAAACTTTTACTTATTATTCGGAAAAAAAAAATCCTATCAAAGCTTAAAGGGATTAAAACCAATATACACATAGCAGCTGATTTCCCATCTATTTATTCAACTGTACATACATCCAAACAGACATTAGCATATCTGTCCACTTCATAAATAAACTTTTAGTTCCAGTTTGGTCTCCACCAACTAAAAAACCAGATGCTGAACTTTCCCGTTCACCACCGGGAAGCAAATAGACACTTGTCTGGACTCGTCTGCTGGAAATGACTGGATGTTAATGACTCATTTCATTCAAACCCAAATGTCAAATGTCTGTATCAGTGAATGGATCTACAAACCATGACATTCAACAGCATGTTGTACATCACGTTAAAATCGGCCACAGCGATGCAAGAATTTCCACATGACTGCAGATGGAGCTCTGATTTAGCGTGCACGGCGTGAAATCCAGACGTTTCAGTAGAATGCAAACAAATGAAGTCACTGGTAAACACATAATATCCATTAGATAAAATTCAGGCATTGATGGTTTTATTAAAATGAACAAATGTGTTCCTAAGATTATAGGATTTACCATTGTGACCCTTTCTCCATTGGCTCGTATGATTGAAAAATCTCTGTATGTCACAAGCATTAAATTGCTGCAGGTTAAAGGTTTTTTTTTTATCATTAACTTCTTCAAACAGTTTACAGGAGAGCAAAACAAAAAAAAGTTAAATAGACCCTGATATTTATGAGGTTATTACATCATAATGAATTATTTATCATATTGTCGTCAAAAAACAAAATCACAGAGAAGTCGGTTCTTACTGATTATGGGAACAACAGTGATGCAATGTCAGCTGGCTGCAAGAACAGAGTACGTTATCAAAATAAAGAATTTCCTGAGTTGGATTCATGACTTTTTATTCAGCTGTTTCTAATGAAAAGTTATCTGGAAAGAAAAAAAAACAAAAGAACAAAGCTGCTCCAGTTCTTTCACCTATGCTTCACAATAAGTTTCATATCAATTAATTTTTTTTAAGCTAAATTGATTTCGTGAGCCTGCAAACATTCCCCTTTTTGAATTTGGATCGAGGCTCCCTCTCCTCTTCTTTCATGGTTGGTGCTTATCTCTGTTGGCAGAAATCCCAGATCTGGATTGGCACCAATAACTAATCAATTAGCTCTGGGCATGAGGCCTGTATGTTGAGAGGACCTTATGGAAATATAAATAATGTCAGACAACCTCTGAAGTTAACCAGTGAGATGGATGAGCCATAGCATGAGAGTCTTTAACACCATGAACCATGTTTGAATCTCTCCAGATGACCGGGATGAGACACATTTTCATATTAAATGCTCAGTAAACGCGGTTAGACATGCACATTTAGAATGAGTGGAGCGTCTTATGGACGAACAGTGCCGGCTGTTGAAGAGACCGAACCGCACTCCTGACTGAACCTGTGATTCTGCCGTGGACCCCGTAAATGTATCAGCTGATAGTCATGTTGGCTTATGGCTCAGAAAGCAGCCAGTAGTGAATACACACTCTATATAGACTTATATCTATCACTAGAGGAACATGTGCAGCTTCTCTCCCTGATGGATTAATACAATATCCCTTTCTGTATAAAATAAGTGAATTTGCAATATAACGTGAGGGTTCGATGTCAACAAATGTGACATGAACTACAATGGCTGATTACGCACATTACTTTAACCACTAACCGAGGGGTCGGCAACCTTTAGCGTTAAAGGGATAGTTCACCCAAAATTGAAATTTCACTCATTATCTACTCACCCTCATGTCGACTAAGGGCTGGGAGAAGTTTCAGAGTCCTCCGTGGCTTCTCTGAGTTACAGGGGGTCTCGGTGTAGCAGTGCATGTCCATATAACGGTTGCAAATGGATACCAACTGTCTTCGTAACAAAAAGACACACCAAAAAACATCCAAATACCTCCATGCTGCTCGTATGTAATGTCCGTCTTGTATTGAAGCCCCGAAATTAAATAAGTCTATATTTCAAGCTTGTTTTGTAGCGGAAGCTTCTCGAAGCTCCTCTTCCTGGTTTGTCAAATTTGGACGAACCAGGGTCCGTCTTCTTCCCAGTTCGTCCAAATTTGACGAACCGGGAAGAGGAGCTTCGAGATGCTTCCGCTACAAACAAGACAGTTGGTATCCATTTGCAACCGTTATATGGACATGCACTGCTATGCCGAGACCCCCTGTAACTCAGAGAAGCCACGGATATCTCTGAAACTTCTCCCAGTCCTTAGTCGACATGAGGGTGAGTAGATAATGAGTGAAATTTCAATTTTGGGTGAACTATCCCTTTAAAAGAGCCATTTGGGCCCTTTCCCACCATATTCAAACTCACTCTGAGCCACAAAACCTATTTGACCACTAAATTGTCACATGCATGACAAAACAAGTGCGTCACACCGTATTGCTACCGGCATTGCTTTGGGCACATGATGCATCTACATTGAAAGTAATGGGTCTGTGCGTGCAAGAGACGCTATGGCCCCCCATGCACAAACATGCTTTAACCAAGGAGTCGTTAAGCATCAAATAATAAATAATAGGAAACATGAAAGCCAGATACAGATTGGTACGCCCCGCAGTAAACAGCACAGTCAGCATGTTTGTTAATATAACCATGACAACCAATATTTGGTACACCTGTTGTCATTAGGGGCACGATTTCAAGAAGACATTCCTGCAGACTGCATCACAGGGTGCAATTACCTGTACGGTCGTCGTTGCCAACGCCTCCTCTCGCCTGAGCAAAGTAAGCCTCTTGGATTTTCTCAATAAAAGCCGAGTGAAGACATCATCTTGCCCAATAATCTGTCTTAATTATAATTGCTGTTTATGTTACGAAGGTGGGCCATTTGGATCTGCTGCACGTTCAGTAGCTGATCTGAGGGTGAGTTATTTTTTGCCCTATCCAATGACTGACGCATCTGTCTGGTCTATGTCATCCCCAGTCAACATGACGGTTGCTAGGAGAAGTTAGTTTACCATCTGTCATGTTGATGGGTTCTTATTTCTGTATAAGTGGATTTGCAGGAACTCACGGGATGATGTTGCCACGGTTAATCCCACCTACAAAGCCAGAGGTTTTTCCATTTGGCAACAAAAAAATAAAAAAATCAACCACACGTGGGAACAAACATCAGACCTGTGTGAGTCACTGTGCGAATCAAAGTATGTGGACAGGAATTCAGGTCTGGATGTGAACTATCTAATATATGTAGAGACTGACAGTTACCAGGATACCAGCTGTAGTTAACAATAAATAAAGAAATAGAGAGACAGGATTGTTTCAGTTTTGTACAAAGAAATATTTCAACCTTTAGGAAACTTTAAAAATATAAATCATGAAAAGTCTAGGCAAGAGATCGCAAAATCAAAAAACTTGCTTTATATTCAGAGTAGGAGATTAGAGTCGTTCTCCTTGCAACTCATCCGTCCTGATCCGTGCAAACCAAATGATCACACACACACTTTTTTGTATTTTAGAGCAGTTTTGATGAGAACTCACATTCACACATCGTCAGCTCATATACCTGTGTGTGCGTGTGTGTGTGTGTGTGTGTGTGTGTGTGTGTGTGTGTGTGTGTGTGTTGACGTGCAGCTCTGTGCTCTGTTTAGATGCACAGCAGAACTGTTTCATCGACGTCTGCCTCAGGATTGAACGATGTACAAATATCGCCTCGGAGCGCCGCTTCTTTTTTTTCCTTCGGTCACATCCAATACGTGCAATTACTTAGACTGACTTTAATGGCAGCGGGCCAACTTCCCCTCAGACTACACATACATCACGGCTGTGACACCTTCAGCCGTTCTGTGACAGCCTCCCACCACCGCAGCGTCACTTCTGCCGATCGGTCCTCCCTCACACGAACGGATTTCCAATCAAAGCGGGATCGTTCCTGAGAAATTCTTTGTGCTTTATCTCACATCAGAAATTAACCACAATCCAACACCAGCGCCCACCAACTCACCCGTCACCCCCTCCCCTCCCCTCCCCTGCCTTCCCCTCCTGGCCCTGTGGGGGCCGACAACAAGTTCAAACACATCTCAGTGCAGCTATAATGGGATGAAATTGTCCTGTGTGTCATAACCATTCTGCGTGTTGCAGACGACCACAGAACAGCATCAGGGGCTGTTTTTTTGGTTTTATTCCCATGATGCCATTGCAAACTAACTGTAATTAAAGCTAGAGTCTGGAGGTTTGTTCGTTGCTGTTTGTGAACAGAACATTCAAACTGGGCTGCTCCTCTTGGGCTCAACTGTGCAGCAGCAGCAGCAGCAGTCGTCAGGGCTGCAAAGAAAAGGAAATGCAGTCTGAACTATGATCTAGGAAATTAATTATGATTTTGTGTGTGTGTGTGTGTGTGTGTGTGTGAATAAAGCACTACTAGGTACTGGAGCCCCGGGTCGATACCCGGCCATCACCGACTACAGGAGCCTCAAAAAATATGCTGTAACGAGTAGGAGGGCTGTTGTGGTGAGCTGGGAAGTGGGTGTTAGCGGTGGATGCTAGCTGAAACCGCTAGCGGAAGTTAGCGTCGAAGGGAGCGTACCTATGTTCCCCATTTTTCCCAAAAAGGGTTCCTATGTCAATGGACTGTCTGGTCTGTCTTGCCACTACCTGCTCTTTTTTACTAAACTTAACCAACTCCTTTCTACATTGCCTAAACCCAACCAATAGGACAATTCCAATTCCAACTCAGAGTCACAACTCAACTTCTCACTCAAAAATAGGAAACATCTGCAAAGTCACAACTCCACTTCCAGGTATGGGACCAAAAAATTGCATGTTCCCCAGGTCCTTTTGGGGAAATGTGGGGAACATAGAACCCTTTTTCTAAAAAAGGGTTCTATGTTCACCGGTCACATACAAAGTGGGGAACATAGGACCTGGGGGGAGCTAGCAGATGTTAGCGGTGCCGCGAGCACTCGCTAAGATCCGGGACAGTTAGCGGGGCTAGCAGCACGAGATGCGCAAGATTTGCTGCTGTACATCCAATGAATGACGTACGAACATCTTGCAGCAAATCTCATGCATGTGCACAAACATCAACAGAGCCACTGGGAGCTGCCATACTACAACAAGGCTAAAATCAGAGATCAAATTCTTTTTTTCCGAACAACTTTTTCATGTGGCGGCTTCAGGACACTTGGGTCAGTATACGGACGCCATTATATGAAAATCCGTTGCCAGCCGGACCTCCCCTGGAACTCCAAAAGCGTTTTGATGACTCTGAAAGTTCTCCAAACCCTTCATGACGATGAGTAGAAAATTGGTGAATTATCAATTTTGGGTGAAGTATCCCTTTAACTTCTGCGAGAGCGATGCGGTATATAGTAGGAGCACCTGCGTGTTTGATTATTTCCTGGCGCTTTGCAGAAGGGCAAATGCAACCTGGATGGGGTTTCACTCAAATTGCCACATGCAGGAGTTTCCTCTTGGCAAGAACATGATGATCCAGCATGCTATCAACATCTTGGTTCAAATTACTGTCACTGGGTAGCAATTAGATTTATTGAATTAGACGCCGGGACCTAAAGTGACATTCTGCCTTAAAAAAAACCCCAAAAAACTAAAGCCAGCAAAGTGGAACTAAAGACGCGCAGCAGGTGAAGCACGATGCAGTAAATCCTTCGTAGAGGTTTTTCCTTGTGCTGCTTGATTTAAAGGCCCAAGATGCAGAAGCAGTCCGAGTATTAAAAGCACTTCTCCCATCATGCCCCACGGTTTTGTCTGTCACTCTGTGTCACAAACATGTTATCCAACACTCAGCATCACTGTCATTTTGCCTCGAGGGCATTTTGGTTTTCTGCCGTTGGTGCTGGGAACTTCGTCCTTCGCCTCCTCCCAGCCCCATGAATTACTGATCTGTGATCTGCAGGTTTATCGTGGGACTCGTCTTCGCATGACACGACATGTGCAGAAAAAAAAAAAAGTATTTGTTTGTAGGAAGAACATAGTTTTCCTAGAGACAAACATTTCTTGGCAGTGGGAATACCAACCTCAGAATGGGGGGGGGGGGGGGGGGGGGGTAACACCGTGGAGCCACAGTTTTATAGCAGTGTAGAAAAACATGTGTCACAACCCTCATAAAATTTGTGAAGATGTTCTAAAGCTGGCTGCTATTTTGGCAAAAACATACCTGACAGAGGCCTAAACTGCCACAAAAATGCAGACGGTGGAAGAAGTGACAAACTGAGAAAGTTATTGGAAAAGAAAAGAAAAAGAAAAAGATGGAGCGCAGGGAGAAGCAGTGGAAAGATGGTTTGGAGAATTTTTACCCCTTAAAAACAGGAATTTAGTGAATCTTGAGATGCAGAAAAACAACTTGAGACAGGAGACAGTGGATATTTGATTAAGTGTACACTGTAAAAAAATAAATAAAAAAAAAACTATAAAAAACAAACAAAACCAAAAAACGGTGAAAGCACTGGCAGCAAAGTTTCCAGACGGATACCATAAAATTACAGTAAATAAATGTATCACAGAACTATCCAATAAGAGTAGATTTTTACAGTCAAAATGAATTAAAATAGAGTATATTATAGTTGATAAATGACCACTATACTGTAAAATAGCATACATATTATGTCAAAAAACATTGAAAACCAGCTACCATACTTTACTCCACAATAATCTGCATCAACATTATTGTATATAACTGATGATAATGGTCAAAAATCTTTGCAAGGACCTTAAATGCTTCTTTTTTTTTTGCAGCAAGACAGAGTGAAAACCTGTTCAGATGTTGCAGCCTCTTCTTCTCTGAGCTGCATTGTCTTCATTGATACGTTTAATCCCACCCACCGGTTCACAGCTGCAGGCTCTTCACCATCTGGAGCCTTTGGAGGAGTTCTGTGGAGTGACCACTTCTTGTCTTTTTTGTAATTAACACACAATCTCTTTCTCTTTCTCTCTCTCACACTCACACGCACACACAAATGATGCCACACTTGCATCAACAGATTTTTAATCAAGCTGAAACCTCAGTACGCCACCGGCCAGCTTCACATCCCCAAAAAACGTCCGACAGTAAAGAACGGAAAGAAAGAAAGAAAGAAAGAAAGAAAGAGAGAGTGAGAGAGCGATGAAAGAGAATATCGAGTGTAAACAGGCGGGAAAAAGTTGTGTTTGCCCTGTGCAGCCTCGATGGTGCAGGGAGTGTGCGGTTGATGTCATCCCCGAGTCGACTGCGCCCACATTCCTCCCAGATGCATTAATACAATATGTGTTTTATTAAAAAAAAAAAAAAAACTGCTCATCTCCTAATGAAGACACCGACAGAGCGAGGTGATCTGATTTACTGTGTTACACTGCACACAGGCCGTCATTATCCCACCCCGACATACCATAAGTCAGGTGTCTCTAATCCGTGCCACAACAGTGCAACAACAACCCAAACATCAAGAACGTCAGATATTGAATTGAATTAGCTGATGTCATTTTATTCCTCATTTCTCGCTCTGATCTTTTCATTTCATTTCAAGGAAAAGACGTCTGTACGTCTGACATTTAGTTCATTTGAGAAATTGCACATTAGAAGCTTCATTTTTTAAGAGAAAGTTGCATCCTGGGAGATCCGTCCTGGGTGAGGGATCCCTCCTCTGTTGCTCAACCTGAGGTTTCTCCTTTTTTCCCTGTTAAGAGTTTTCCCTCCGTCGATGTGAGGGTCTAAGTAAGGGCAGAGGATCATGATGCTGCAGCCTTTTTCTTTCTTTTCTTTCTTTCTTTAACCTTTATTTATTCAGGGAAGGTCAATTGAGAGCGAGCTCTCTTTTCTAACGACACCCTTATTACAAAACTACACAAATATACACAACACAATCAAAATCATATAGCCCATAATTACGTACAGACTGCAGAACATTTGATAGTAAGTCCTTATAGCTGTCTAGAGAAATAATAGTGTACAGTAGTAGCCAGGGGGGGTTCCCATGCACCCGAAAGATATATTTTTCTAACTTAGCTTTTTGTAATCCTTAAGGTGTCTAGTAAATTAATTTTGATGATCCCCGCGCCAATTATTGTCCCATGTATGTTTTTTTTGGACCATCTTTTGTGGCCATCCTGGATTTCCTACTGTAAAAAATGAAAAAGGTAAATCTATATAGCTCCTGAACTATAGCCTACATCCTACAGAGACAACTGATCCCATTTTCTTTTTGTCTTGGCGTGAGGAATTGGTAGGGATGAAGACTGCCATGATTAAATCATGTGTGGTACATAAAAAATTAAAAAAAAACACAAAAAATGTTAAAACAACTGCGGAATTCTATCACAGGAACTCCTCCCCAGTGCGCACCATTGAGACTTTTTTCCTAACTTTTATATTTTTACATATAAGGTGCTCAAGTTCAGACAGTTCTGGAAGTTATTCCACTTTTGAAGGGCAAAGGATTGAAAGGCAGTCTTCTTCTAATTCTGTCCTGATACTAGGAGTGTTTAAAACTAAGGTATCCCGTGAATGAGTGTGCAAGTTACAAACTCTAAGTGAGATTAAACTGTTGAGATAAACAGGTAAAATGTCAAGTCTTGTCTCTTGTCTTATTGCTACATAAGGTAACATGTTGGTTATGAGCTCATGTCCTATTGATGATAATACTGTATACACAATCCCAGCCAACACTGGGTGAGGGTGGACTTCACCCTGCACAGATCCTCCAGACATACAGAGACAAACATCCAAGTCCCATCACACCTATTGACACTTGTTAGACTTGTGTGTTTGGACCGTTCTCTGCAGGAAACCCAGGCAGACACAGGGAGAACGTGCAAACTCCATGAACACGTAAAACCACGAGTCACCAAAGATCAGAAAGCAGATCTCCCAGTATGCAACTTTATTTAAAATAGTGAGGCTTTATTCTACAATTAATGCTCACTAATTCTCAAATCAACTATTATTATTGCAGACGTACAGAAGTCTTTTCTTTGAGCTTCTCGTGGCTCAATGAAAAGATCAGAGCAAGAAATGAGGAATAAAATGTCATCAGCTGATTCAATATCTGACATTCTTGATGTTTGTGTTGTTGTTGCACTGTTGTGGCACAGATTAGAGACACCTGACTTATGGTATATTGTGGTGGGATCATGACAACATGGAATAAGAGATAGTTCAGTCAAGAGGAGCTGATAAAAGCTGGGTTGAGGGAGGGTTGGTTTAGGAACAGGGGAAAGGAGGTGATGCATAAGTCATTCAAAATGTGAAGAAAAAAAAAGATTGTCATTGTGGGAGTGATTTGCATATGTAAAAGTTTTTAGATGTCTTTCATTTTTGTTTCCCCTCTGATAAGTCTCTAAGTTCACTTCATGTTTATTAGTGCTGACAAGGCTCTTTAAACCAAAACCACAGAGCAGGTTCAATTAGGTTGAGTTTAAATTTGTAGCAGTTTCTGCTTGAAAACCAACTACACCAAATCAACAAGACGAGCTCTTGGCAAACAGAGGCATCTCCACACAGTTCAAATATTGATTTTTGGAGCTTGAACTTTATAATAAGGAAAAAAAAAAATCTCCCACTTTGACCATGGAGAATTGTTTTGACCTGAGAAAATGGAGGATTTGTCAGATGAGTTTCCACAATCCCAGTGATTACAGGAGGATTGGGAGAGTTGGGAGACTTTTACCTCTGGACGGTCGGAGCTGGAGAAATGAGTTTGTCATTTCACTGTGCGCTGGTGACCAGGGTTTGTGCTTGCGTTTGCATTTTCATCCAGTTCCAGGGAGTTGTTAGGGGATTTTTTTTTTTTTTTTTTTTTGCTGTTGCCTGGACTGCTTTGCCTTTTAAACTTTATTGCAACAGCACTTGGCAATTGCTTCCTTCCCGTTTCTCTCTGCAGCTCCTGTGTCTGTCACTTGGCTTCGGCCAAACAGTAGCCAGACAGAGAGAATGAAAAAAAAAGAAAAAGTTTTGCCTCTTTGGCTCAAAGCAGTGAGATATAATTCAACTAATGGGATTATTCCAGCCTGTGATGGTGTGTTTGTACAGCAACAGCACCTTTCTGGCTCCAACAGAAGCTTTTTAAAAAAAACACAGATGCTTTTTTTTTTACATTATTCTCATCTCAAATACAAACTTAGAAATAGGCGCTCTTTGCTTTACAGATATTAATAAATGAAAAAGCAGAGGAAACAAATGGACGGACCCTCGAAGGGCTCGATGAAAGGGTCTCCACCTAAAAAAAAAAAAAAATAGAAGCAAACTTGATTAGAGCTGTAGTTGCTCTGTGGAGCAAGATTCAAGTCAGGAAACAAAACCTTTAATTAGATGAAAGAAAGATTTCCATTGTGTTGCTACGAGGTGAGACGTTGCTAAGACTTTGGGGATTTTAAACTCATCTGTATAAATGAATTTCCTCCTTTCTTCAGTGTTTTGTTGTCTCACATTGTTTAGCTGCTTCACTTACCTTAAAAAAAAAAACACTCTCGGCTTCATTTAAGCCTTTTCCTCCCCAATGAAACGTGGTGATTTCATCTCGCTGCAGCCTATTTGCATGAAAAATAAAACAATTTTTTTTTCTGAAATAGAAATGCTGCAGAATTTGTCACATTTATCCTCCTGCAGAGTTTTTAACACCACAGTCACTGAGTCTCACACAGGGCCCGTTTTCTTTTAAGATGCTTTGCTAAACTTGGCTACAAATGCAAATGGAGCCGATATTTTTCAAAGGCTCCTTGAAACAAACATTCACCCGTTTTGTAATTGGTGTTTGAACTCCTCTCTCTCGCTCCCTGAAGTTTCCTTCTCATTGTCTGATTGCCTCTCTCTCCCTCATATCTTCACCGGCTCTGTCTTTACTCTCTCTGCGCCTGTCCATCCTGTTTCCTCCCCCCCTCAAGTCTCTGTCCTCCCATCTGTCTGCGTCTCCCTCTGCCTCTCACCCCTCTCCCCTCTCCTCTTTCTCTCCATCTGTCTCTTTTGAAGATCTATGCTCACTCTTGATTTACTGAGTTATACTAAGTGCACACAAAGCCCTCTAAGATTAGCGATGCTATCACACTTCTTGCGCGTCGCTTCAAGGGAGAAATCCTTCCTCAGATTCAGACGAGGACTGGGCTCTTAAAAAGAAAGACCCTCTTCAATTTACAGCGCGACGACGCAGCGTCGCCACAAAAAGACACGAGAGCTTTTTGATGTGAAAAAAAAATTTAACAGAGAAATGCCAGCTGATAAAAAGTGCTTTTACTTCACGTTGACCTAATTCTTCCCTCTTTTTTTTATTTTACTTAGCATCACCAGGCAACTATGAAGCTGCTTCACCTATTTACATAGACGGTTTCCAATTTAAAATACATTTTAAAAAGTTAAAGGGATAGTTCACCCAAAATTCAAATTTCACTCATTATCTACTCACCCTCGTGTCAACTAAGAGCTGTGAGAGGGTTCTCTGAGTTACAGGGGGGGGTCCGCGCAGCAGCATTTGTCCATATAATGGTTGTCAATGGATACCAACTTTCTTCGTCCAAAAAGACACACCAAAAAACATCCAAATACCTCCATGCTGCTCGTATGTAATGTCCCTCTTGTATTGAAGCCCCGACATGAGAAATTGTTCTGAAAAAAATTAAATAAGTCTATATTTTAAGCTTGTTTGTAGCGGAAGCTCCCAGTGTCTCCGTTCACTGCTCTTCCTGTGTCATTTGCACTGACCGGCGGAACAGTTTCTCATGTCGGGGCTTCAATACAAGAGGGACATTACACACGAGCAGTATGGAGGTATTTGGATGTTTTTTGGTGTGTCTTTTTGGACAAAGAAAGTTGGTATCCATTCACAACCATTATATGGACAAATACTGCTGCGCGGACCCCCCCGTAACTCAGAGAAGGGACGGAGGACTCTGAAAATTCTCACAGCTCTTAGTCGACATGAAGGTGAGTAGATAATGAGTGAAATTTAAATTTTGGGTGAACTATCCCTTTAAAAGTACAAGTACCAAGTGAAACAATATTGGCTCTGTAACAAGCGGGAAGAGTTTTGTTTGCCATGTGAAAGTCACATTCGTGCAGGGAGTGTGGAGTTGATGTCATCCCCTGAGTCGACTGCACCCACATTCCTCCCAGATACATTAATACAATATGTGTTTTATTAAAAACTTGTGAAAACACTCCTAATGAAAACAACAGTGTTTTCTGGAAGCGGCCAGGTGATCTGATTTACTGCACACAGACCGTCATTCTCCCACCACCAGACATACCATACAAGTCAGGTGTCTCCAATCTGTACAGTGAGTAACGGCACAGCACAGCACAGCACAGCACAGCACACAGCTCCGACTGATAATAAAAACACCCTCAACATCAGGAATGTCAGATATTCTCTCAGGTTGTGATGGTTTACTCTCCACGCTCTCCTCGAGGCATGACGCTCAGAGATGAGTCTATTTAACAATGTTGTTTTTACAGGAGAAGGAATGAGCTGGTTATAATTAGCCATCATTGACTCCTCCTACTGATTCTGCCGTATTTCTACAAATCATAGTGAAACCTTCAAGTAGTTGTGTTTTGAGCCAGTTGCTTTCAAAATAGTAACTGTTGGGTCAAGTTGTTGTGAAATGTTCCAATGCAACATCCACATGGCAACTCCACAGCATGAGTATAGTTTCTTGGTTAACAAAACTCTGATATTAAAATAAAATAAATAAATTAAATTAAATTAAATTAAATATAAAATTAAAAAATATATAAAATATAAAAATTAAAAGATGATACCCTGATTAAGAAACTTCCATGTAAACAGCGATTTCTGAATACATTAATCCAGTGAAGGTCATAGTCGAAATTAAAGGGATAGTTAAACATTTCGGCAAATTTGCCTATTGCCATAATCCCTATAGTCATAGCAGTAGGTTCATTACCTTTAATTGTCGGTGCAAGCTGTTTTTAGATCGGCAGGGCAGAGACGTGAGCTGCTCAGCTAACACAATTATGACACATGAAAGTAAATACTCGGAACTACTTGTGATTTTTAAGTCACTCCGCCCATGATTACAAAATGCTGGTGTTGCACTTTTTTCATGAAAAAAAGTAACAATTTGGTGTGAAGTGATGGATGGCTTAGTTTCCATTTATCTGCTTTGGTTCTAGGGTGTTGTTATTGTGCATGCTCCCTCAATGCGTTTGTTTACTAGTAAACGTAATATTATCAGTGACATGCACCTTTTCCCTAATTTGTCAAAAAGTTTGGCTGCAAAAACATCAATTGGCACCAAATATTAAAGGGATAATTCAACATTTTGGCAAATTGGCCCATCAAATACACAATCCAACAACTCCAAAACGCTCTGGTGGACAAGTTGTGAGCTGCACATTCACCACGCTATGAGATAATAACAGAACGTTACCAGACAGAGTTGTTTTAGAGGGAAATTCATGCAAAACCGCTGATGCATGTTGCCTTCAGGGAGAGTTTTTCAGCAAGCAGACTCGTATCTCATAGCGTGGTGAATGACCAGGTCACAACTTGTCCACCAGAGCATTTTGGAGTTGTTGGATTGTGTATTTGATGAGTTTGATGAGGGAAACCAAGAAATCCCATGAGCCTCCGTAGCGTAGCTCTGCTCTGCTCCGCCGTTCTAAAAATAGCTTGCACCGACAATTAAAGGTAACGAACCTACTGCTATGACTATAGCGATTATGGCAATGGGCCAATTGGCCAAAATGTTGAACTATCCCTTTAACATGTAGGCTGTAAGATGTGCTGCGGATTTACATGCAACATATTGGACACAGTGTCAAGATTTGCTGTTCAAATATGATACAGTTCTACAGGACAGGAACTCTTCACACAGGATCAAACTGGATGTTTTTATATTTTCTTTGTGAGTCCTCCTGTGTGCAGCAGCCAACAGGACCGAGTGTGTTTAAACTGCCTGCACAACTTCATATATGTCATCCCTCCTCCAACAACACAGCCCGACCTTGCTTGCTTGCGTAACTCAATATTTTGATCCATGCAAGCTCTGCGTTCTCTCTCTCTCCATCAATCGTCGGCGGGGCTACCCAGCAGGGCCGGCGGCCTGCGGGAACATATTAAAGCTGGCACCCGTATGCCCATGTTGCCATGGTACAATCTAAGGCCCCCCTGATATGTTTATTGAATTATATATCTTCTCAGTCCCGTTTAGAGTCGCCTTTGTCACCGCGAGCGATCGATACGCTTGGCGCTGGCGAGGCTAACAAGGGGCTTCGTCTGCTGTGGCCAGCACTCCCGCCTGTCACCAGACGGTATTTATTACGTGCTTTGTTTTAACATCCATTCAGTATGAGTGGAAATCAATTTTTCATTTGGACCTAATTGTCTCTGTGCTGTGGCAGCTCAAGGCTCTGCGGCCCTCGAGCCTCGGCTCCCCTCTGCGTTACGGCGGCGGCCCCGGCGCGCCCCACCCTCCACGCAGCTGTATTTTATACCTAATTACACATGTCTGAGGCCCCACGGTGAGGAGGACGGGGCTTTGGGGAATTGCTCCTGCAAAGATGCGGCCAAGGGGACTCGACTGTTGGTATTTCTCTGGTAGAGGGATTTAGTCATGCTTAGAGTAACTGTGTGGTACTCGGGGAAAGAGACTCACTGACCCAGACTCGCGCTGCCTCTGGTGTTTTTGTTCCTACATCGCTGCTGAATGCTGGGAGTTTTGTGAGGCGCTGCGGAGCTTAATGCTTACATGATGAAACTTCCAGTGAAGCCGAGGAGTTGGAGTAAGGACAAGACGCTGAGGATTTCATCCCACTGCTAACCCAGAATACTAAACACACCCAAGGAAAACACTGGGAGAAGCTGTTATTATGTTGTAGTTTTTTGAAGCTTTCAAACATGCACACAATAGACACCACATGGCTTTGTTAAAGGGATAGTTCACCCAAAATTCAAATTTCACTCATTATCTACTCACTAGCTCGTGTCGACTAAAGGGCTGGGATAATTTTCAGAGTCCTCCGTGCCTTCTCGGAGTTACGGGGGGGTCCGTGAAGCAGTATTTGTCCATATAATGGTTGTGAATGGGTACCACTTCTTCGTCCAAAAAGACACACCAAAAAACATCCAAATACCTCCATACTGCTCGTCTGTAATGTCCCTCTGGTATTGAAGCCCCGACATGAGAAATTGTTCCGCCGGTGATTTGCACTGACACAGGAAGAGCAGTGAACCGAGACACTGGGAGCTTCCGCTACAAACAAGCTTAAAATATAGACTTATTTAATTTTTTTCGGAACAATTTCTCATGTCGGGGCTTCAATACAAGAGGGACATTACAGCCGAGCAGTATGGAGGTATTTGGATGTTTTTTGGTGTGTCTTTTTGGACGAAGAAAAGTGAGCACCATTCATAACCATTATATGGACAAATACTGCTGCGCGAACACCCCCGTAACTCCGAGAAGGAACGGAGGACTCTGAAAATTCTCCCAGCCCTTAGTCGACACAAGGGTGAGTAGATAATGAGTGAAATTTGAATTTTGGGTGAACTATCCCTTTAATGTCTTTTCTATTCCATTTACTTTTGTTTATATTATCAGTTTTCATTCTATGACACGTTTCCAGTGGTATATCTCTCTATCTATGTCATATGTCTTATTACATCCACCTGCAGCCCTCTGGCTCTCGTGTCAGGTGGATCATTGAACACAGTGTTGGGGCATTTCATCCACTGTCCTTTGGATCGTATCTCATCTGTGTGTAACAGCGTCTGCCAAATGTTATCTCTTTGTTATTCTTCCACATTTTTCCTCCTCAGCTCTCTCTACACTTGCAAAATTCAAAATGTGTCCAGTTTCATCTTGTAAATATCTGATCGATGTTAAAATCTCTGAAACACGGGAATTAAATTACAAACAATGTTGGTGCCCATTGTCCTGCCCACTCATTTTCCACTGAACAATTGTTGCTCTTGTCTTTGTCCACTTCATCTAATTTTCCATCTGTGGTTGCGGTGGGATGGGAGACAGTCATACACACAGAGTGGGAGAGTTATTTTGTGCACCCGAGGGATCGTAAAAGTGAAAGTCCTGTTTCTGTGAGGCATTGGACTGTAAATATATAGTATATGGATGAAGCTGCTCTGTTGTCGTCATCTTGGCAGAGTCTGGCTCCACCCGACTTCTGGTTAATCCAAAAGGTGGAGAGTGTGTTAGTCTAGCACAGTGGGATGTCTGGGTGTCTAAAAGCTCAAGGCTTATCATCTGCTGGCAAATTAGGCAGTTAATTAACAAAGCTAATAAGACAGGTGTGGTGAGTTACTTTTTTTCATATTTTCTTTATTTGCACATATAAAATAGAACAAAAACATTTACTTATCTCTCTTACTAGTGAAAAAGATACGAAAAAAATGTGCAGGTGAGGTCTGAAACCCGAAAGGCTTATAACATGACCTCACCTTGACCTAACAGATAATTTAAACAAAGTAAATAAATAATATTCACATACCTTACAGACACTATGCCTGCTAATTAGTGCTAACATGTAAAAAAAAAAAACTAAAAACTAAAAAACAAAAATCGATAGAATTTCACTTAAATGTCTTTTAATTTCACAGGAAACCAGATTATTTGCATGAAATATCCTCCAAAAGGTGCAAACAGCAGAGAAACAGCCCAGGGGTCAGATTCATTGACTTGAATTAGTCAGGGTGATGTCTAGCATAAAGATTTATCAATCAGGTGCCAGCTAGCAGCTAAAAGACGGAGTAGCTAGCCAGTTGAGCTGTCACTCAAAGCCACACCCCCATCCCCACAACACCCTCTCAGCCATGTGCATTTGTTTACAACAAAGCTGGCGAAAAATCAATACGTGGAGCAATGGATAAAGTTATATAACATATACGATGTTATGACGTGTGTGTTTGTGTAGTCTTAACCGTCATGAACAAAAGGTTACAGGTTACGGAGCGTGTTTGTGTCGCGGTGTGCAGAGACGAGAGCTGGGACACCGGGAAGGCGGTCGAGTAACTACACTGATGTTGCAATGGTTAGTTTTCAGCTGTGAGACGCCAGGTGAAGGCAGAGAGCCTCCGTTCTCACTCGTAACAAGTCACAAGTCATGTAGTTAACTATCACAATTACTCCAGAGCTTTTTAATTAAGGTATAAAAATGTAGCATAGCCACAGGAGAAATCAGTTCCTCTTTAAACTTTGATAAAGGTAGTAATTTATGGGATTGACTCATTCTTGGAGCCACCCCCAAGTGGCCATGTGAGGAACTGCAGCATTTAGTGTCCAACCCTGGAGGTTTCTGCTTGTTCTGTTTTCTGCCTGGACAATGTCAAGTGACTGACAGTTGAATCTTTTCCAAAGTTTGAATGAACTGAGAGAGTGATTGGTCGGTTTGATTACAAACTACTTAAAAAATACAACAAAATGTAGAGAAATAAATCACCTAGGTGATGCTAGGTGAGGAATTTATGAGAAATAACCAACAATCTTCTTTTGTTTCCTGTTAAAACACTCAATTGTGTAAACCTGCAGTATTTGTGAGAGCAGAAAGTAAATTCAACAATGGAACTGGAATAATGACAACTTCCTGCTGGATTATAACAGCTACAGTGCTGCTGAACCTGTGTAGAGGAGAAACCAAGCGACTCTGCTGATCCTAACACAGTTGTAGTAGATAAAATTATCATGAAATTGCTGATGCTTCATGGTCCAAAACTTTGCCTGGTTCCTGCTCTTCTGTTCCTGCTGCCATGTAATGTATCTGATCTTCAGTTCAGCCGCTGTTTATCGGGGCATGATCATTGGCCACTGAGGGTGAAAATGTGTGCAACAGTGCTGTGGTTACAGTGACTCCCCTCAGCCAGGATGCACCTCGTGTCTCAGTGGTTTCAGCCTTCAAAACAGCCTTAAAGCTTCAAACGGGTCCGAGTGGAGACTTTTGTGGTAAGTTTCCAGCGGCGACACCGGCGTCAAATACAGTACGTGTCACGGCTTCTGTAAGCTTGGCAGAACCTCGGAGCTCGTTGGTGTTTTACAAATCATTGCAGTGTGTTGCAGTTGTTTCTTTCCAATACAGTAGTGTGTTGGATCATCGCCGCACGGCTTCTGTAAACAATTCCTATTCGGGATGTCGCGTCCATGCACAGCCTCTCAGCACATATACAGTCTAAAAATGGACTTTGCAGTCTTCATATATGGAGCTAAAACCCTGCATGTGGAGCGCCTTCACACTTTACATCCCTTTTTTTCTACCTTTTGATTTGAAATCTGTTTTTCCTTTTATGAATTGCATTTCCATGCATCTGCTTTTTTTTTTTTACCAAAGCGCCTCTCTCTCCAAGTGGACTCTTCGTCCGCCTCCCACATCGCTGATAAATCCCTTTAAAGATGTTGAGAACTATGTCTTTTCAACCTGTTACAAAGCCTGTACCTTGGCAGTCAGATTAGCAAGACTATGCTCCATTCAGCGCCTTCAGCACATGAATATGATAAAGTAAAATAAAGCAGGTTCAGGCTTTTTTTTTCTTTCTTTTTTTTTTTTTTTTTCCTCCAAAACAACAGACAGAACGTATTGTAAGTTATGACACACTCGGTACTTAGTCAAACTTCTATGGAGGCTTCTCCTCTCTTCTCCTCACTTCCAGCCTCACAGAAAACTTTTTTCACAGGGAATGTGAACACACACACACACACACACACACACACACACACACACACACACACACACACACACACACACACACACACACACACACACACACACACACACACACACACACACACACACACACACACACACAGGGCTCCCGCAGTCACCCAGGGAAACTGAAACACACTATCTCGACTGTTACTGGAAACAAAAGCGTAGCTGGATGAGATCAGCAGTTCTAGCTAAGCTTAGGGGGGGGTTGGGGTTGGGGTTGGCGGGGTGGTGGGGTATGTGTGTGTGTGTGTGTGTGTGTGTGTGTGTGTGTGTGGGGATCTCTGCCTAACACTCTTTCCTGGATGCCAGAGTGACTCGAGCCGCAGTGGCTGATAGGAAGCTGACTCACTGAGCAGCAGATGCTGGCTGGATAGAGTAAGTAATGCAGGGTCAGGGCATTGCTGAGTGTAAATTGTGAAGGGTTTGTTTATGTGCCCGAGAGGCTCCGACCTGGGAGTTGAGATGTGCTGTGGTGGGCCAGATGCATTAGACACGTGGAGTCGAAAAGTTGAACTCCAAGCTGTGCATGTATCCATTAAAAATAATCAGACACGGAAAAAAGAAAAAATGAAAAATGAAAAAAAAAAGAAAGAAAAAAAAAACCTTCTGAATAAAGTTTTCATTCAAAGTTTCTCCAAGGTGTAGAAGATTTAATCCTCAGCAGCTGATTGATTTATTTTTCCATTTCTTTGTGGAAAAACATCCATAAATCTGCTTGGAAATGATACCACCAAAAAAGAAAAAAAAAAAAAAAAGCAATCACACCGCATAACCATCAAAGTGAGACTTTTGTTAAAGGAGCACCACAGGGACATGGCGCCCAGGCAAAACCAAACAGATGGCTGGTGGCTTGGAGAGTAACATACTTGTCACCCGGGAGATTTCCAGGGACAAACTTGAGCTGACACCGAGCAATAACCTGCTCCACACGAACGCACCATTCCTATCATTCATTTCCTGTAACCGAAACCAACCGCGGCAGGATTCAGAAATCCTGATCCACATGTAATGAATAGTTCTTCAGGATAAAGTTTAACTTTTCACCACAAAATTTCATGGAAATACATTCTAACTTTTTTTTTTTTTTTTAGATATCATGCTGACAGAAATATGAGAGTGAGAGTAATATCTGTGCAAAATTGGATTGTCAGGAAGAAGATCTGTTCTATCTGTTGCCAGATTTCAAATACGTGCGACGAGAGGACGTGACTTCTGTGACAATCTGTGGGGGTTTTTGTGTGTGTGTGTGTGTGTGTGTGTGTGAAAGAAACCAGCTCTCGGTGGATGTAAATACAGTAGATATGTCCAGTGTTTGCAGAGGCGGGTTTCATGCCAGGTGGAAATATAAATTCTGTTGGAGGCAATCAGCATATGAGACAGATGGTGGCTTCCTTCATTTTCCACAAGCTCACCAGTTGGTCCAAGAATCATTCTGGTATCTGGATTATTCTGTTTGCATTAACGCTGCTGCCTGCAAGGACGAAGACATGCAGACACCAAGACACTTCCAAAGCACAAACAACACTAATATACTGGAATGTACTGTAGTCATTGTACTGCTTCAACCAATGAGGTTTCACATAAACACTTCATCAGCAGCCTCCTGCTCTGAGTTTTCATTTTTTACACAAATATGGTTTTCACTGCTTTTGTTTTGTAGTCTGTGAATAAAGCACAGAGCTTCCAACAGACTTTTCACATTAAAACTTGTATTTAAGATAAGCAAACATCTGTGCATGAAATACTATTGATGACTATTGATTGACAATTTATGGAGCTGAAGGTCAAGTCTTTTCCTCTTCTATGTTTTTTTTTAAAAGTGTTGATTCATTAGAAAATCTCAGTGTAGTTTGCCATCTCTCTCAGCTTCTCTCTGGAGCTCTATTAAAAACAAGTCGGTGTTGCCCAATCAGAAGAGAGGAGGCTCTTAGCCTCTGTTCTGATTGGCTGACTGTGCTCTGAGTCATCCAATAAAAAAATAGAGCAGATTTCAGAATAAAAAAAAAAAACTCAGAGAAACGAAATCCTGCAAAGTGTTGGATGGTGGACCGAGGTGGTGGGCGGGGCCTGACGACTGCTTATCTGTGACATCACAAAGTGACAGGAAGTCCTGACGGCTGGTTTTAAGGCTCAGTTTCTGAATACAGGCTGTGTGCATTTCTCTGTGGACTGAGGCTTTGATACTTTCACAGTATTAACATAGAACCTAGAGCTGCTTTATAATCACACTACACATGGACATCTACCTTTATACTGTATGGAGCTTTAACACAAACATCTACCTTTATACTGTATGGAGCTTTAACACAAACATCTACCTTTATACTGTATGGAGCTTTAATACAAACATCTACCTTTATACTGTATGGAGCTTTAACACAAACATCTACCTTTATACTGTATGGAGCTTTAACACAAACATCTACCTTTATACTGTATGGAGCTTTAATACAAACATCTACCTTTATACTGTATGGAGCTTTAATACAAACATCTACCTTTATACTGTATGGAGCTTTAACACAAACATCTACCTTTATACTGTATGGAGCTTTAACACAAACATCTACCTTTATACTGTATGGAGCTTTAACACAAACATCTACCTTTATACTGTATGAAACTCAAGACAAACTCAGATTATATGAATATCATAAGCAAGTTAGGGAAATTAGGTAAATATTGACTTGTGTCAAACTAGGGGTCTGACTGTGTGTTGAACATAATGCACAGACTACAGAACTACATATATTAAGTTTTACCCTAAAGTTAACCCAACCCTCATTCTGATCTTAACCCAACAACCCAGTCTTGATAAAAACATAAAACAGGTCCGTGCTCAATTATGTTAACACAATCCCACACTAACCCCACCATTGTTATATGATGTAATGCACCGCAATACATTCACTTTCCAATTAAGAGCGAATTGGTCTCATGGCGGCTGCATAAAGTAATGTGTTCAGAGACCAACGTCAGTGTGATCGCAGCATCTGAGGAGAGCTCACTTTACATTTCACAGTCCTTTGTTTTGTTGGTACATAATATAATTATACACATACATATTGTGCTTTAGAATTTAAAAGCCTATTATCAGAAATAAGACTTTTAAAATGACCGAACTGCGGCAAACTGAATTTATAATAGTTCTTTCTAATCAAAGAATTTAAAATGTCAGTGGTTTGACATGTGGTGAAATAAAGCAGATTAGCTCTTAATCCATAATGACATCACAAAAGCTTAAATATACTTCTAAAACATTTTGATCATTGTAATTATCACACCAAATTCTCATTTGTAATGTGCTTAGAGGAAAGATTAATGAAAAATGGACCTTTCATGTTGTCATAGTTAAAGCCCTCAGAGCTTTAATTTTTCATACTTTATTTTCCCTTTCATGCTTTTTCTTCATATTATTTTCCTTTTAAGGATAAATCCTGACCAAACATGACAAACTGTGCCACCTTCAGAGTGGGAATCCCAGCAGGTCTCAGCGCCCATGTGACTCATCCAATGAAACTTTGATATGATTAAGTCATCCGTCATGATGTCATGGAGTCTGCCACTGAATTTACACACCTAAAGAGCCGAGGCTCTATAAAAATCCACAGGCTTCACTGTGCTACACACACATATATAGACACACTGCAAGAAGACACATATGCAACTGCCACCAGATTTCACACACACATGCGGATAAAAATCGCCCTTCTACACAGACTTCCTCTCTCTCACACACACACATACACACACACAGAGGCAGGATGATGATGTCACCCCGCACACTTAATTTCCAGTGGCTTTAAATCCACTCCAGGCCAAGTGGAAATGACTGTGAACATGGAGGAGCGTAAGTGGCTTTGTCAAATTGGAGCAGGGAGCAATATGAGCAGAACAACACTCCACTCAACAATACACGCCACTCCAGAATTATTACACTAATGTGCCTGTAAAAAAAAAAAAAAAAAAAAGCCACTAGATATTACCTGCTTAGTTCAGGGCGTCTGCTCGGTGACAGATAGCGAGCGTTACTGAACGACTGTGTAACCACCCGGCTTCAATAAAGAAGCAGCGGTTGGGTAATTTCAAGGCACCGTACTGTATAGGAGGGGGAGGAGAATTTATAATCATTCATTGGTGGAAGAATGTTTAATAAAGACATTTTTAAAATTAGATTTGGTTTGCGTGATTGTATTCAAAATATCAAACAACATCCGTATACATGCTCTTCATCTTTATTTTTTTCCCAGCTAGCTTTAACCCGGAGGTGATGTGAAAAATGAAAAGTATGTTTGGATATTTACATTGGCAGCAACATTATTCATGCCAGCTTTATATTTAGCTTCTTATAATGAGCCAGAGGAAGTTTGACAACATATGTAAGAAAAAAGAAAAAAAAGATAAAGCACCTTTAAAATTCTCCTGGATTCATGTTTCTGTCTTCACCATATTATCTCCACAAATGAGACGATATCATTGAGTAATGCTTTACTGACAATCTAATCTCATGGGTTGATTGGAGGGGGAGAAAAAAAAAAGAGGGTCAAATGCTTATATATCTTCACTTTAACAAAGCTACATAAAAAAAAGTGGGTCATGTAATCACGCCACTCGATCCGGCGCAACGCCGAAAAAGCCCTGATTTAATACGTTCTCCTGGTTATCGACTAAGTGTAATATGATCATCAGAAATTCTACATGGTGCAACGTCTGCGAAATCTCATTACTGTCTCATGTTTCTCTCGGCCTCCCCTCCTCCCCCGCAGGAGCACCAAGGCAAAAGGGTAATGCCAATAAGAATGAGATAAATTGGATGGCAAAAAAAAAAAAAAAAAAAGAAAGAGAAAAAAAAAAATCTATGTGTCCATTATCCCAGAGTGGGAGGGGTGGGTGGGTGGGTTTGTGTGTGTGTTTTTTTCCCTCTTCTTCTTGGTGGAGCGTGGGTGCTGCTGCAGACTGCAGGGTCATTATCCATATGGCCGCTTGAGCTAATTTTCTCTGGGTTCAGCCAGGTGAGCCTCATCCTCCTCGCTGCCCTCTAGAAAGGTCGCGACCCCGTGACCCGGTGAGATGCTGCAGGACATCGCTGCTGCCCACGAACCGCGTGTGAGAGAGGCCAATGTCAGAAAAATCCTCTCACAGACCTTATGCTCTCTTAACATGCTGCAGTTTAACCGAGTCCGCTGAGGAGGAGGGGGAGGAGATGTGGTGGGTTTTGCTTTAAATATTCATCAGCTCATTTAGGTTTGCTTTTATCTATAGAAGGTTTTTACAGCAAACGGTTCGACTTGTCACGGAGGGGAAACGCACAGGTGTGTGATAAAGTTAATGGCAGCTTCTTTATCTAAAGTGCCCAAGTATGCAAAGACAGCCATCCCAAAGGAACCATATGATATATGCAGCCATGAAATTTGTCCGAATGTCCTCCATGAAAACTTCACCAGCACACATAACCTTGTTGCCCTGGGTTTCGCCTCCCAGGCAGTTTGGTTCTAACCGGGGAGAATACGTCAGTCCGACCATCCAAAAGTCCGACTGCCCATTAAAGGAGAATTCCGGTCATTTTTGACCCCTAAATCGTTGTCCTGATGGTCACCCAGTGTTGGGGGAAGCAAAAAACCGCGACTAAAATTGATGCAGGCAAACCGGAGTTACACCATGGCTACCCGGCGCTAGCGCTAGCGACAACGCTAACCCATGGGGGCAATTCTTTCAACCACAACAAACACTCAAAAAACAATCAAATATCTATGGTACTTGACTCAAATCCTACACACCACTTTCGGAGATATTTTGGACATTACCACTGCACTGCTCGACTGTTCATTTTTGTAAAGAAATCATCACAACAAGGAAAAGTTGTTTGTTTCTGTGGCGGGGAGAGCAGGCGCTCTGTGATCGGATAGTAATGTCTTTCCAGGATGTTTCAGAGTTCGGCTATCTGAGGTGAGTGGCTACATGCAAAAACACAAAGTTTATACTGTACACTATATGAGTTCAGTGGTGTGTCATAAGGATTCCAGTCATGTACCATAGATATTTGATTGTTTTTTGAGTGTTTGTTGTGGTTGAAAGAATTGCCCCATATGTTAGCATTGTCGCTATCGCTAGCGCCATCTAGCCATGGTGTAACTCCGGTTTGCCTGCATCAATTTTAGTCGCGTTTTTTGCTCCCCCCAACACTGGGTGACCATCAGGACAACGATTTAGGGGTCAAAAATGACCAGAATTCTCCTTTAATCCGACTTATTCTAGAGGGTTATGTTTAAGGTTAGAGTTACTTAAGTCGGAGAAATGGGAGGTCGGACAGACGCCATGCGCCCATTCAAACCAGCTGTTTGGTGGAGCCTGTTGAGGCCAGAAGACGATCAGACACTGCTCAGGGCTTAAATATACTAGCTTGTTGTGTTGTTTCCATACAGAATACAACGTTTAAAATCTAATTGTTTGTTATTATCATAGTGTGCTAATACAATACACTGTTTTTGCACTAATCTCCACAGGAGGAGTCGTAGCTTTGCAAATTGAAGCTATGTCTTTTATGGATGGATGGATGGATGAACCAAATCAGCTACTGGAGAGAAAGTGATACAACATTTCGGTGCATTGATCCTATAAAATATGCTCCTCACATCTCGGTCCATTCATTTGCAATGAGCACTGGTCCAGAGCTGCTCAAACCACATAAAAAAAGTAGAGTATGATTAATTTCCTGCATCATCAACATCACCAGCAGCCAACAGCCAGGTCAGGTCACGATGCTCAGACAATATGGAACAAACCCCTCGTTCCCTGTAAACCACTTTCATTATTCTTTGTACACTATCACCAACAAATAGACCAGCCTCATTCATTTACATCAGAAATATCATTTATTCATTTATTTTTTTAAATTCCCATCAGATTAAAGAAATGATTTTGTTGTAATGACAAATTATCCGTCTGTTTCCTCACTGGTCGTACTTCAGGTGAATTTTCAAAAAAAGTAATCAAAGCATGTAACCTTGAAATAAACAAGCATTTGGAAAATCCCATCTTGTCAAAATGTAGATACACCCACTTGAAAAGGTACTTAATTAAACTTTTTTTTTCTTTTTTTTTTTAATGGAAGAAAAAAACAAAGTTAATGTTTGAGATACACAAAGAGACAACATCCTCCATCCAAACAAAAATAAATATATATTTCTGTTTTTTGTTTTTTTACAGGGGTTGCCATTAGTCATTTTACTTTCACGGTTTCCTCTCTATACACAAACACTGGATTGTGAAACTCGCCATACAAATCTAATTAAAGAGTCAAACACAGAGGTTGTAATTATGATGCTGAGTAAAGAAACAGCCCACACCTTTATATTTCTACACTTAAAGGGATAGTAGCATTTTTTTAAAGTGGGATTGTATGATCTACAAATAGCCCCTAAGTACTTTAATTGCAGTAGAAGACTCTCTGCACTCCTCCGGTTAGCAACGCCAGCCCATAGCCCTGCCCAGAGATTTACAACATACATTGTTGTGAATGGACCCAAAGAAACTGCCTATTTCCGCGGCCTAAAAGAGGTTTTACCAGAAAAAAAAACACAGTTCCATTTTTCGCTATACAGTTTACACATTTATACGCAGTTTTTATTTGGACTAACCAACTGCTGATCGGCGGGCGCTAACCCTGGGCCGGAGGGATACGTGAGTTGGTTAGGTCCAAATAAAAACTGCGTTTTTCCTGCACTTTGAGGGGCTGGAAAAAATTATATTATAGCAAACAATGGAACTGTGTATTTTTTTTTAGGTAAAACCTCTTTTAGGCCGCGAAAATAGGCAGTTTCTTTGGGTCTGTTCACAACACTGTAAGTTGTAAATCTCTGGGCAGGGCTATGGGCTGGCGTTGCTAACGGGAGGAGTGCAGAGAGTCTTCTACTGCAATTAACGTACTTAGGGGCTATTTGTAGATCATACAACCCCACTTTAAAAAAAATGCTACTATCCCTTTAACGTGATAGACAAAAATAGACGTGGCTGAATTTGTCCCGTATGCCTTAAAGGTGACAAATATTCAGGAGTGAACGTGACCGACGTGGCTGGAAACAGAGCGAGGACTCGTATCTGCAAGAGATGAGAGGTGAAAGCCTGCTAAGCAATGTCCACAGAGTGTCTTCTGATATATAATGCCTCCAGCTTTCCACGGTACGACTCCCCTGACAATGGCAATGAAAGTGGGCCACAGTGAGCAAACAGATCAGCCTACATCAAACATCCCCTCATATATTACAGACATAAAAAGTCATTATCCTCAGTGGAAATCGATAGCCGACGTGGTCAAGATGAAGAGACCCCCGTGTGGTTTTCGGGGTCAGCTTACAAAGGGACATTGCTGCAAATGATATCATTTTTCTATCATTAACTGGCCCCCAGGTCGATGGCCATGTTTAAAAGCAGAAGTATAACATTACTTATAATGTCTGATAATGAATGGCACGCTGGTCGGGATGTGTTCAACATTGATTGAACATGTGTGAGTGTCCAGGGGAGGAGCAGCAAGGAGGGGCTCAATAAGCCTGAGGTTAATACACCAGTGTTTCTATAGCAGAGCTGCAATATTGAGCTGTGGACAGGGCTCCTATACGGTGCCGGGCGCGTTATTTGGAAATCTTATTACACGACTCTGTTAGTGTTTGTCCAGACTAGCAGTGTTTGTCTGCAGTCTAGCTGCAGCGGTGGCCTGGACTTCCACCGGGAATCAAAACATCACTTTCTGTCTTTATTGTGATACTCTGCTTATACCCAAAGGAAAAGTACCGATATGTGTAATCTATATACTGTAGATATATCGATATACCAGTAGTAGCCTACTATAAGCCTCTAGGATACCATTGCTAATATTCTGACCACTGCTACTGCTTGTGCTAATTCTTGGGGTGCAATTTATATGGTCCACAGTAGATTTTCAACAGTGATGAAGCCAGTTCAGCACAATATCAATATTTCTGCTAATTTATATTAACGATTCTCTGAATTTGATTGTTCATACAAGTCTGACACTAAAGGATCTATGGTTGGGGTGGGATGGCTGGGGGTGAGGGGTATCATCTGATGCACAGATGTTAAAGCCCCCTGGAGGCAAATGTGTGATTTGTGATACTGGGCTAATAGCCTACTGTATAAATAAAACTGAACTGAAACTGAACTTCTTGACAGAAACACCTGAGGTTACAACACGATGAACCGGTTCCTCACAGAGTGTATTTCAGGTTCAAGCATATCATTTTTGGGAGTATAGTGTTATGTGTATGTCTGGAAAAAAGAAAAAAAAAGTTGTAGGCTACAAGGCGTTGGGAGGAAGCTGCACCAAGTTTGATAAATTACCCCAAATGATGTCACTGGAGGAAATGTCAAGTCAGGCGGAAAACAAGTCAACCTCTTTCCAGGCTTGGAGCTACATTAGTCACCGCTAAGCATCTGAATCTCCACCTCACTGTTGTTATTTGAGTTTCATGTGAGCAGCAGGATGTTCTTCACAATGTTAACAGTTTTTATTATTTTATTGTGCTTTTATGGCGATAGCCTATGGATCCCCTTGGGTCTGAAATAAAGAAATGAATGAATGAATGAAAATGAATGAGTAACTAACAGTCTGTATCACTGATACTCAGTATTTTATTTCACTAAATGAATCAGATTTTTGTAAGTTTGTTGTAAATAGAAACAGCTCGTCAGCCTTAAACAGGTTGTGGAGCTCCCTGGTTTTAAGTAGCTGCTAGCTTTAGCAGACAGGCCATGCTAGCTATGGTAACACTGCTTAAAATGACTGATTCTGTTGATTATTTATGTATTCATTTATTCTTTTTAATGAACCAAGTGATGTCGATTTGAGTTGAAAACAACAACACCAAAAAAAAAAAAGCATACCTGGCTGGAGGTTCTTCTAGACAACGCTAAATTACTGCTGTATCTATTCTAAATACAATTTACTCCATTTTTTATTTACTTACTGTAAACATGCTGTTTCTGAGAAAGAAAAATACCAGGAGGGCTAACCAACAGAATAAATGTAAGGAACAGCACATCAGCCCCAGTTTTTGCCATTAATCAGGATGAGTTTGTGGAGATCCCTGGTTTAAGGTAGCTGCAGGTAATGCTACCAATGCTAGACAATATAACACCGCTCAAAAAGCCTGTTTTAGTTTGTTATTTATCTAGTTTTTCATTTTTAACACAGAATATGACTCAAATGTAAAATGTTTAGAAAATGTAGCTTTTTAATTTTTTTGAATTCTTTCATTTCAGTTTGATTTGGATCTGTGGTTGTAGCTTATATTAAGTTATGTTTTTTCATTGTTAAATCTTTTCATAATATCTTCCACTACTCTGCATCCTTTTCTTCTGAGAGCGACGCAGGAAGACAGGGTCTGCTGTGCATTTTGGGAGGAATGGAAAATGACATTTTGCTTCATTGTCCTTTTGTATGATGGGCAATTATTCTTCACAGTAAATTGACTTTCATTTCTTCTTAATTAAACGATTATGAAAATGGCAGAAAAAAATACTTCATATTCAAAACAAATTCTTTGTGGCACATTTAATCTGCAAAACAAAAGAGGAACAAAGACAGAGACAGTGAGGTATAATTGGTCAGTGTTATATACACGTCCATAGATCAGTATTATTGCACTGCTATTAATGTTTTATTGATCAGACGTTTAGCCCTTATAGCTGATGCTACATGACAGCTATAGCTAGTTTGTCATGTGTGGAGCTGCGCCATCAGGCAGCAGCACCATCATCATGCTGCTCCCATGTGCTTTATAGAGAAAAACACACAAACACATCTTAAGCCCTCTCTCCTTCTGGCTGTGTCCCCAGCAAACCCATCATCCGCCACACACACACACACACACACACACACACACACACACACAAACAAACAAACAAGCCTGTAACTGGTGCATCGCCTGACACAAGAGGCCCATATCCGGCCTGCGTTTTTTGACACAATGCATCCATTGCTTCAGTGGAACTGTTGAAAGGGGCAGAGAGGGAGGTGGTGGGGAGGTGGGTGGGGGTAGTTGGGGGGGCGGTGGGAGGGTGCAATGACTTAGCACCATGACACAAGGGGACATGCACTCACTGCTCCATTCTCGGCGACTGTGTATCATCTACAAAATCACCCCGAGCAGCGCCGCTAAAAGAAAGCGTTGGCTCGTGAAGTGAAGATGCAGGGTTTCATCAAAATTGCATCGGGCCCCCGTTTGGCCACTTAGACACTTTTTGTTTGGTGTTTGGAGGACACGCTGAGGATAACCCTGCACACATGAGAGCACATGTATAGCCACAGTAACATCTGACAGTGTGTGTGTATGCATGTGTGTGTGTGTGTAGATCAATATCAGCCTTTTTAATAAACGTCTTGGGAAAAGAAAACAGTGAAACCTGTTTTTTTTTGGCATGATCATAGTGAAATTTCCAGATAACAACATCTCATCAGACTCGGTCCAGTAGCACTCGTTCTGCAGGATGCGGGTCGCTCACCTGTGGATTGCCCCCCACCCCTCCTCTACCCCCCGAATGCTGCTGATGCATTGTTTGCACATGCACAATTTGCACATTATTTATTCTTTACTATTTATTCTACATATTGCACACTCACATCGTACCTCCTTTTCTCTTCTTTTATCTCCTTTATTACGACTGTTGCTGTATTATTGTTGCTTTTAATTGTCTATTTTTATACCTAGGTTTTTATAATTACTGGCATTTTGTGATGTGGACAGCAAAGTCAGAATTTCATTGTCAGGGAAACTCATCTTTCCACTGTACAAATGACAATAAACACTTTTGACTTTGACTTTGACTTTATCAAATGTTCTCGCATCCGTACGTCCCATCATCTGCCAGCGAGAATTCCAGCCCTGTGATTGGTCTGCACGAGAGTTTGGACGACAGCAGACACGATGAACCCACAAACAAAACAAACAGCCTTCAAACAACAAAATCTACAGATCCCACAAGTCCCTCTGTTTCTCTCTCTCTGTCTCGCACACACACACACACACACACACACACACACACACACACACACACACACACACACACACACACACACACACACACACACACACACACACAGTCACACACATTCACCTCCAGATCACACTAGAAAGAATCCATTTAACTGTCTTGTGTCTCACACACACAGATTGTTTTGTCTGTGCGTGTCATCCAGTTCAGAGCGCTGATTCTTAGAGGAAGACACAGCGCGGCTTCACACAGCAGCTCTGTGCTTCCTCCTCCTCCTCCTCCTCCTCCTCCTCCTCCTCTCTTCACACATCCTTCTTTCCTTCTCTTCCTCCTCCACATGCCTTCTCATGTCCTCATCATCGTCACTTCTCATCTAGACAGCATCATTTACACTTAGGACCTTCTTCATCTTCATGATTTCTTTTAGGAACGCCTCCACATCTCCTTTCTCTTCCACCCTAAAAAAGAAAAAAAACTTTGGGTGGTTTATTCATCGTGCATTTGAACAAAATCGAGTACTTTAACTTTTAGTATGTAAATTGTGCTGCAAAAAAAAAAAAAAAAAAGTGAACACACCACATAAGGTGAGGCGTCTTTGTGTTTTCATTGTGTTTGGCATCATTAAGTTCACTTCATGCCTCTGGTTGCAGCCACACAAGGGTTTATGAGGTCAGTAATGAATTTTTGGAACATGGCTATTTAAAGCTTTAAAAGTCAGTAGTAAAAAAAATTTCCTTTTTTTTTTTTTTTTTTGAAAAATCAATAGAGAAGCCTAACAGGGAGCCGGGGGACGGTGAGTGCAGCAGGAGGGGCTTTATGTTCATGTCTTGGTAATAATTCATTCCTGCAGCAGCTGGAGCCGATCGAGGTAACCCTGACCCCGAGGAAGCAGCGTTACCGTGGACACACACACTGCATCCACCTGCTTTTATGTGCATTATGATTTGTGATTATACAAGTGATGCACCCGGTAATGTACAAAATATTAATACATTTTTATATATATATATGTATCTTAACCTTGGCTGAGGTGGAAAAATGGATGTTCCAAATGTGCTTAAACCAGCTTTTATGAAGATATCACGCTTTAAATTCAGTCTGTCAGCGAGAAGAAAACCTCCTGGAAACTGGATCTGAGCGGTTTTCAATAAATCAGATCATATACGATGTATGAACTGGCTGTTTTTGTGTTTTTGCTGGGTTTCGCTGTAAATCTGTGACAATCTCTACTCACATGGACATGAAAGTTTACAGTTTGCATGGATAGATTTGAATGAGGCTAACGATTAGCATGCTCATGGACTCGTCAAATCCAATCAAAGCAACATAATGAGCACAACAGCAAGTATAAAGCTGTTCTACCATGCAGCTTTTCATATTTTTTGTTTGAAGTTTAGTTTAATTTCATGTGTGTTTGATTGTTTCATGTGGCTTTTTAATGGACCCTAGGAAGAGGAGCTGCTACCAGGTGTAGTGCACGCTAATGGGGAGCTTATTAAAATCAAATCTATGCTCATCACATGGGTTTGTGAAATGAATAAAGCTGCAAAAAAATAGCATCACTTCACTATACATTGTAAGAGGTGCAGGATTTGATGCTATCCCAGGTAGGAGGGGTCACCTGATGGCTACGGTGGGTTACATGCTGTCATTCCAACATCCCACCATTTAGACATACCGCTATTCCGACATGCGAACGTCCCACCATTCCGACAAGGTTTTAATATAAGGAAACGTGCGTTACTCAACAGGTGACTCCTTTCTAGACTAGTCTGCCTGTCTAGCCTCTACCTGGTCTTTTTTTTACCAAACTTAACCAACTCCTTTCTTCATTGCCTAAACCCAACCAGTGCAAAATCTTTTAGGGAAAAAATACGCTATTGCGTAAAGGAATTGTCGGAAAGGCGGAAAATACCGTCATTTCAACCATAGGAGGCAAAAATTGTCAGAATGATGGGACATTTGATAGAAAATTAAGTGCTGCCATTTAGACAATTAGAGGTCTATGTCGGACTGGATGTCAGGTTGCCCCCCTCTGAATGGCGGTTGCCCCCCTCTATGGTGCACAGCACATGGGTGCACATATAGCTTTGGCCCTGAGTAGCCCTGATCGAGTTCCTGGTGTAAATCCATCCCAGTATGTCCTGTCCTCACTGGTCCGTCCAATCAAACCAATTAAACCCCTGAAAACTGAAAAAAAAATTATAAACTTGTGTCCGGGCGATGTTCCTGTGCTGCAGAGTGAGCCCAGCTCCTGTTGGTTTTGGTGTTTGTGGCGTTGGGTCGTCACTGACTCACAACTGAAGACTTCGACTTCGACTAATAATAATGAAAATTTAAAAAAGCATGTATGGACGTGTTTTTGAAAAGCTGTGATTTTCTCATGAATGTCTGAGTGATCTCCAGTTGTCACCGCGTCGGTAGCAGCAGTCGGACGTTTACCCGCAGGCTGCTACAAGTGTGATGATGGTTTCTTTTTCTCTTTTCTTTTTTTTTTAAAATCTTATTTAGCCACGCAGCTCTGTCCGACTCTGAAATAGACCAGCACAGAAATTTAAACGACTTTTCCATCTTCTATCTGGGAACATATCTGACACATGACACAAGCATTTTGTTCACGCCTCACAGCTCCCATCCACATTACAGCCTTTTGTCTGAGAGGCAGTCAAGACTGTGCAGCTATTGTAGCCCCCTCCCCATTCTCCCCTCCACCCCTTGAATCCCCCCCCCCCCCCCCATCTCTTTTCCCTACAAGGGCCTGTAGAAATTCAGGCAGCGCTTGCAGAAAAATGCCCCCATCACCCTTAATGAAATCATTCTTTCTTTTTCGGCCTGTGATCAAGTTAACAACGCAGCTCTGCCAGGAACAGACAGAAGGAGATAAGAAAGACAGAGAGGAAAGAGGAATAACCCCCCCTCCCCCCTCCCACCACCACACCACTTTCTGAAGATCTCTAAACCATGTTTTGAGTCAGTAACAATCAGAACATTCACAAAATGTCGATGCGCTGCCATTTCTGTCCATTGAGATCTATGATTTGGCCGAGCGCTCCCTCCAACGTCCGAGCCAAAACCGTCCGTCAGCTCCCACCCCCCTCATCCCCCCTCACTCCCCCTCAGGCACCGCGGCGAACACCCCCGGCGTGCTGAGAAATCGCCCCCGCCGTGTCCCCTTCAAAATGCGTGTGAATTCCAAATAATGTTCCACAGCCAAATAGCAGCTGGCACCGAGCCGGGGTGAGAGGCTGGAGAGGGAGGCTCGCTCCCACGGAGAGCCAGGAGGGGAGGAAGGAAGGAAGGAGGGAAGGAGGGAAGGAGATGGGAAGGAATCCAGTCAGCTCATGTACTTCACTGTAAAAAAAAAAAAAAAAAGAAAGAAATACACCACATTCTCACTCAGGTAATGCAGTGCAGTGTTAAAGGAATAGTTCACCAAAAAATGAAATTCAGTCATTAGTGCATTGTTTTTCAACCTTGGGGTTGGGGCCCCACGTGGTGTCGCCTAAAATTCAAATGGGGTCGCCTGAGATGTGTAGTAATTGATAAAAAAACTTAAAAAAAACTGATGAAAATATTCTTTTAACTAATTCTTATTCTTTTTTAAAATTATGATTAAAGCACCACACAATCTTAAACAACTGAATTCTATACTTTCACTTTCTCAAATATAAATTGAGTTCAAATAAAATGCAGCATACCTGACGCATGACTGATGGGTGCAATCACATGAGTTGCCAGAAATTTGTGATGTCAAACTGAGGTCACAAACCAAAAAGGGTTGGGAACCACTGCATTAGTGACTCACCCTCATGCTGATGAATACTCCGGAGTAGTTATTTATTCCTCAAAGTGCATCTGGAGACCCGGGAGGCCGGTTCGTAGTCGAAAACTTTATATGAGAGTAATAGGGCCCGACGCAAAAATGTCCATAAAACTACACAAAAAACATTTAATATTCCTCCACACAGCTCGTCCACTGCAATCCAAGTGTCCTGAAGGGAGATAGTCCAGAGTTTACCCGAGTTTACGTCCACGTCCATCGCCTGAACGCGAGAGCACGCACCAGGCAAATTCAATACAGGACTGTTCAGGCTGTAAAAATGTCCTAAATTACATCGTTTCCAGTAAACTCTGGACTATATTCCTTCAGGACACTTGGATTAGAGTGGACGAGCAGTGTGGAGGAATATTTAATGTTTTTTGTGTCAGGCCCTATTACTGTCATATAAAGGGGTGAGTGGGAGCGAGCAAGTGAGCGTTGCCATCTAGAATCTGAACGCTGGATATCACAGTTTTTCCCCCCATTTTACACACTGGACCTTTAAATCTCACAGCAGAAGGAAATCTGTGTTGTTCCGGCTCCTGCACCATCCAGCCCGACCTCCTCCTGCTGACTCAGTGGCGTTAATGGATTCATTCAAAAACACATGTTGATTCTCATCATGTTGCAGGCGGCGTTAAAACATCATATCTAGGAGTCGGTGTGAGAACAAAGCATGGAAAATTGTTTTTCCAGCCAAACATCACGCGGCAAGAGCCTCCTGGCCTACACTTAAAACACCCGACTACCACTGTGCTATGTGCAATAAGGAGAGCTGATAAGCGGTCGCTTTGCATTCTGGGTAAGTCTCCATCACTGTCAGACTCCTCGAGCCCCTGAAGGAGTTCATCTCGCAAAAGTTCACTTAGGTTTTTTCAGCAGCAACAGAATGGCTGAGGGGATCAAGGCCACGTCAGACAGCTGCAGGAGCCAGACACACAAAACATCCAAACTGTCTCTTAAAGGGATAGTTCAACATTTTGGCAAATTGGCCCATTGCCATAATCCCTAGCAGTAGCTTTTGTTACCTTTAATTGTTGGTGCAAGCTATTGTTGTTGTTTTAGAGGTAAATGCAGAGACTGCTTGCTGAAAAACTGTCCCTGAAGGCAACGCGCATCAGCGGTTTTGCATGAATTTCCCTCTAAAACAACTCTGTCTGGTAACGTTCTGTTATTATCTTATAGCGTGGTGAATGTGCAGCTCACAACTTACCTGTAAGTACACCAAAATACACTATGTATTTACAATGTAAGTACATGTTATTACATACGGTTACATAGGTAATTACACTGTAATTAATAAGGTAGATACACAGGAACAAGGACCCCTTAAAATAAAGTGTTACCACATCGGGTCCACCAGAGCGTTTTGGAGTTGTTGGATTGTGTATTTGATGAGTTTGATGAGGGAAACCAAGAAATCCCATGAGCCTCCGTAGCGTAGCTCTGAGCAGCTCGCAGCTCTGCTCCGCCGTTCTAAAAATAGCTTGCACCGACAATTAAAGGTAACGAACCTTCTGCTATGATTATAGCGATTATGCCAAAATGTTGAACTATCCCTTTAAACAGCAGTGAGCGATCTGGACGCAGAAAACATCATCTTTTGTTTTATTTTGTTTTCCCACTCTGTGTTATTTGGTTTCCTCTGGTTTAAACGTATCTGAGCTGTTGGCACCTCTCTGCTCTCTGCTGTAACGTGGCAGCAGCTTCTCTCTGACCTCTGTCTGGCAGCCGGAGCTGTCGGCGCGTGAACGCACTGACGGAGGCTTCCTCTGATGTCACACACAGATAACTCCACACACAGAGACCAGAAGACAACGTCTAAAGCAATTAGATAACTTTAAAGATCCCGGTGGAATGAAACATGTATTTCCCAGCTTTAATCCTGTATAGCCACATGTTCACTGTTCATTAATCTCACATGTATTTTCTCTTCCCGTAAAGTTAATTCAGTCGTTTGATGACTCATCCTCGTGGGCGGCGTTAATTTTACATCTAATTAAAATCTATTTCCCGAGTGTTTCCATTCTCCTCGAGCTATAAATTCTTCTGTTGCGTGAACTTTGAAAAGACACAACGCCTTCGTTGTCCTGTCAGCTTCGTCATCGCTGCTATACCTTCAGCTATTGGCTCAAACATCACATTATACTGTACATCTTCATCGATATCATCATCTTCCTCCGTTTCATCCTCCACCAGAGGTCGGCAGGTGAGGGAAACTCCTCCACAACAGAGTGAAGCCTGGTTACATTGTTATTAAGATCTTGGTTACTGACAATTCCACATTTCATGCTATTGGCTACTGTAGATGTCAATCAATATTCACGACAAGTCTCTCCCTAGTGTGTTTTTACTGGAGACATGTGATCATGTGGAACTGGATGGGATTCAGAGACACATTTCATCAATCAATCAATCAAATTTGATTTATATGGCACCTTTCAAAGCAAATAAATGCCGACTGATTGAAAAAGTACATCATAGAAGTGAAATGACGTGGAGACTAATGCACAGGACTTAAAAACAGCAATAAAATATAGCAATAGTAAAAGATAAAAACACAATAAAATATGATAAAACATAAGAAACAAGCAATAAAAATGTAATAGAATATAATATAATGCAGGATATAAATATAGAACAAAATATAAAAACACATGATGAGGTCTTAAAAAAAAGACACTAAATTATTAGTGTATTCAGACCTGGCTCGTTAGGAGCATTTTTTTTTTCCAAAGGAAGAGTTTAAAGCAGAAGTAAGCGATCCAGTGGTTTTGGCTAACTTTCTGTCAGCCGATGGAGTTAGCAGTCCCCGCCCTCGTCCCTACGTCACCACATTCACGCGCATCCCTTGGCCATCCCTTGGCTGCACACACAGAGAGGACCGCCCCTTTATGCCGTTCTCTCTCCTCATTGGATAAAGGTTGTAGGATACGAGGAAAGTTTTCTCCTCGACTTACAGCAGAGCAGAGTGACTGACAGACCCGTGTTTCAGACCAAACACTCTATGTAGTGATTGCTGTCGGAAGATAGAACTATTTAAGACTTACAACTATATATATTAACACAAACATTCCGCTTACTTCTGCTTTAACCCCAAAGAGGTTCGTTTGGGCAGATGTGAACACAGGAATCAGCTCCGGTGCAGGATAATGGTCCATGGTTCTCAACGGGCCGGGCCGGGTTGGCTGGATGCGCTGGTTCGGTAAATATATAGGATGACTCGGGTCAAGTCGGGCCCCAGGCTTCTTTTTTTGGGGGGGGGGGTTGGGCTGAAAATATATACAAATGACTCGGATCTTGTCGGGTCAAGGCTAAACCACGTTTTTGTTTTTCTCAGGTAAATTCCTCCTCCTTCTTCCAGGTAAGATTTCTGACCAATGAGAGAACAGTTGGGCATCTGTTTATCACTTTGGATCGTTTGGGACTGTCACCATGTGAACCTAAACGACTTTAAAGAAAGGCGGTCTGAATAAAATAATCCAGTAACATCAGTGTGATTTGGGCTTTTGTCCACAGAACGGAAACAGACGTCACCTTTAGGAAAGTTTACACCGTTTACACCCAGAGGAAACAACACTTCACCAAATGTTCAGCACAATGAAACCTTTTATTTTATCTACTTGGATCTTTGTCATTCATCCTCTTGGTCAGTTATTCATGCACAACCCAACAACTTCCTGGATTCAATTGGTCTGACTCACATATATAAGTGCAGGAAAAGTGTTATTATCTCTTTTCTTGTGGTTTTTTTTTTTGTGTGAGTAAGTAGACTGAAGTGAAAACATTTTTACAGGTCTCTGGAATATACATTTCTTTTCTTTTTTTATCAACATATTTTTCCTTGGTTGTGCTTGTGTAACAAAACAAAATCCTTAGCATTGACATTCTTCCTTATCTCACGTCTCTCAACATTTTATCACACAGACAATGAATCAATAATTATCTCTGGATCAGATTTATCACCTTTATTTCTCTACATGTAATAGAAAGTGTTTGACTTCAGAGTTAACCTGGAGTTGCTGCCTGGTTACTATCTTACTATTAAAGTTGTTTTAGGAACTGTTTTGAACTAACACTGGAAAAATGATATCTGGGTTATTCTGTCATAAGAAAAGATGTAAGCAGCAGCTACAGGCTTCAGGTTTCAACATCTATCAATGTCAAACAATTTTCTAGGTTATTGGGTTGTGTTCAATTGAATTAAAGTGAAGTGAGGAAGAATCTGAAGCGCTCTGAGCGCACAGACCTTGATTATTTCCCCGATCCTTAAAAACAGCTTCTATAAAAACACGTGTCAAGGTTGTTTTATCGGCTGCTAAGAGAGTTGTGGTGTTTGAGAATTGTGCTTGAGGACAGATTCAACAAAAGTCGTATTTCAGCTTCATTCAAGCCCTCACCGCTCTCAGGAATACGACCGAGCCGCGCGAGTTTATGACCTGAACAAATTTATGTATGAGTTTGGTTCTGCTTTGTTCTTGTATTTCAGCGAATGTAATTTAATTCTGAACGTTTTGTTGTTTGGAGTCGTCTCTTTCCTTAAGGCAACGGGGCTAAAATGAACTGCAGCGCGCATGAAACAAGATACAACTGCTTTGGGAATTCAATAAACATGCTGTAATAAACCGTCCATTGTATCCTTTTACTCTGGAGGGAGGGCGGGGGGGTTTGCACAGCCACAGAAGTTGCAGTGTGCCCTCAAAACTCGTGATGCTGTGGAAACGGTAAAAAAAAACAAAAAAACAAAAAACCTGCAAGCTGCATGAGATACAAACAAAATTCAATTGATAAATAATCTCAGTGCATAATGCCACGACTCGCCTGTGGCACAGGGAGGATGAAATATCACAACTGACCTATTAATGTGATTGAACAGCCAAGCTGAGTGTGTGTGTCTGCGTGTGTGTGTGTGTGTGTGTGTGTGTGTGTGTGTGTGTGTCGAATATTGAGGTCAAAAGTAAAACAATAAGTGGATTAATCACTGTCACCTGTATTTGGCGGCGCTGCGATTTCCTCGATCATAGATCTTTTCAGTTCCAGCAGCTCAGGAGGAAAAAAAAAAAAAAAAAACGCACAAACTCCACTTATGACAAATAGGACTCATACATTAACTGTGAATTTATTCAGTGCCAAGTTAAGAGAAACAGCCACAGCTTCTTTTTTTTTTTTTTTACCCACTAGCCCGTCAGGGGAGTGGGGGCAACTTTTCATAGATCTTTAGAGCTGTTAAAGTGTGGTTGCCATTATGTATATATTATATTATATTATATATTTCTTATTTATTATATATGTGTGTGTGTGTGTGTGTGTGTGTGTGTGTGTGTGTGTGTGTGTGTGTGTGTGTGTGTGTGTGTGTGTGTGTGTGTGTGCACAATATATTTATTTTTCTTCAGTCACATTGGTCTGAAAATGAACAAATGCACACAGGAAAATTCACATTTATTTTGGGCATTTACACGTAAATGACCCTGTATCCCGATGCACACACCAGCACCAGGACCAGGACCAGTATCATTTCTAACTGGACTAGTATTAGTACCACTCACGGCACCAACACACACAAGTAGCAGAACTAGTTCCAGCACCACGACCAACACCAGTTGTAGCAGAACCAGCACCCTGCAGCATAACCTGCAGCAGAACCTGCACTAGTACCGGTACCGTAACTAGCACCAGAATCGGAACCAGTGCCGGTACCAGAACTAGTACCCAAACCGACATCAGAACCAGAACCAGAACCAGTACCAGAACCGGTACCATTACCAAAGTGGGTACCAGAACCAACACTAGCAGCAGAACCAGCACAAGTACCAGCACAAGAACCAACACCAGTATTTTTCATTCTATGTCAATGTAAAAAGAATCTGTAACACTTTATAATAAGTACACACTATTGAGCATTAGTTAAACATTAATAAATACTGGATTCTTCATTTATAACACATAAATAATCACTAGTATGTAGTTTATAAACACAGTTTGTGCTTATCAATGATGAGTAAAACATTTTTAACTGTGTTTATAAACTACATACTAATGAGTATCCATGTGTTACAAATGATGAATTCAGTATTTATTAATGCTTAACTAATGCTTAATAGTGTGTACTTATTATAAAGTGTTACCAAAGAATCAATAAGGTTCACAGATGTATTTCTTATTTTAAAGCAGAAGTAAGCGATCCGGTCGTTTTGGCTAATGCAAGTCACGACTTACGACTTTGTAGCGTTCCAGGCAACCCACTCGTGTTTTTCCGACCAGTTTTACCTGTGAAAGTCACTATAACGGCCACTTTAATTATATCTAATACAGTATATCTGCTCATTTACGTAGGTTGTGACATTTAAACACAAGTTGAATCTGGTTTATAAACTTTTCGTCCCCTGCCACAACTGCAATTTCTTTTGTTTCCCTCCTTTTCCAGCCAATCGCAAGAATCCATTGTTGGATCATTATCAAAGCAAATACACAGTATATATACTCTATAATAGTCTATAAAGCCCCTATATATGCAGTGTAGGGGGTAATTAGACGTTGTGATTCATTATCTGGTTTCATGACCTTTGTCCTCTACAAATCTTCCGAGACTGACATTAATTTAGTGCGAGGAGCAAAATGTCAAAATAAGAGGAGGCGCTGAGATGGAGCAGATAAGAGAAGAGACAAGAGATGGCAGTGGAACATTTTTACCCCATACCTGTCATTTTTATCTTTGTCTGTCGTTACGTAACAAAGACAAATACCTCCGACCTGACTGACAGCGAGGAACTGTCTTCAGACAAATGTGTCGAAGTCATACTCTTGTTTCCTAAGATGTGTTTTTGTTGTTTGTTGCTTTCCCAACCCCAACACTTTATTTTTTTAGTCTAGTGAACAAGTCTGCTCTATGATGATTACACCCATGTTACAGAGTAATAACCAACCGCCGCTCTTTGTGCTCCTGGCTCCTCGCGTTGTAGCTCAGCAGTTGCATAATTAGCGCAGAGTCAAATCGACAACATTACAGCATGTTGCTAGAGCTTGACATTACAGAGACTCAGAGCGGGGCGAGCCAAGTCAGCCACTGAACCGAAAGCAAAGGAGAAGAAGTAGTGAGGGGGGAGAAAAAAAGAAAGAAAAAAAAAAACAACTATCGGGGCTGAAAGTGGGTCAAGTGGAGCCCGCTGGGGGGGAGGCATGCAGCAGGACTCCAGATGCAATGTGGGGGTCGCTGCCTGGGGTTTTCTCCTTCCAGGCAGAGGGCTCGACCCTGCAGCGTGTAGCCTCGATGAAAACCACGTGTGGGCCCACGGAGAACGGGTTTCACTCCCGAAAACCAGATGTGCACCGGCTCAGGTGTCACTCACCGTCTGACTGACTGACTGACTCACAGCCACGACTCTTCATCATCATCATCTCACTCCTCCTGCGTAAACTGTCGCTCTGCCTCGGTGCCAGCTAGCGCCACAAGACAAATTCCTTCACATCTGACTTGACAAATATGCTGATTAATGAAGGTCATAGCATTTTTCCTTTCTTTCTTTCTTTCTTTTTTTTTTTTTTTGAATGCTAAATATCTGTGTCCATGTTTATGGCATTTTGAGGATTGACACAACTCTCTTCAGGAAAACCCCCTGTGGTGTAGAACATGATGCGTTTTACATTTGAATTCTTTTTTTTTATTGAAGTTGGTTTTAGATAAAAAAGAACAAAATGAGGGTGGTGGTAGTTATGGAGACAGAGATGAGGATAAACAACTCAGACAGAAACTGAAACTGGGTGAAAAGGATCCAAATGACTTCCCTCTATAGTCCAGGCAAAATAGCGTTTTACGACAGACTAATTGTCACAGAAGTTTTTTCACCATACATAATTTCTATGAGGTGTCTAGAACAACATACTAAAAGTCCTAAGAAATCCTAGTTGGGGAAATATGTTTAATTCGCATCATTATTTACTGTATAAGTCTATGGTGCTGACAACAATACACCCCAATGGGGCTATTTTTTTTCCTTTACTCCTATCACAATGAAACTTTACATGATGAAAGTATCCATGAAATGTAAGATTTTTTGTATTACAAGTTTCTTTGAAAATTAATTTGAATATGCAAATGAGCCTTACACTAATCAAATATGCCCAAAATACACCCGAATAGGCTTCTTTTTTTCCTTTACTCCTACCACAATGAAACTTTACACAATGAAAATAGACATTAAAAGTAACATTTTTTGTATTACAAGTTTCTTGGAAAATGAATTTGAATATGCAAATGAGCAATACACTAATGGAATATGCCCAAAATACACCCGAGTAGGCTTATTTTCTTCCTTTACTCCTACCACAGTCACACTTCACACAATAAAAGTATACATGAAAAGTAACATTTCTGTATTTCAAGTTTCTTGGAAAATCTATTTTAAATATGTAAATGAGCTCAAAACTAATTGACTTATGGCCAAGAAGCCATAAAGCCGCAAGCAGCAACAGGGGCCAAATAACTAACACATTCCATTCAATAAGTTAAAGTAACATTGCAGTTTTTTCGGCCTTAAAATAATGTTTCCAGACTCATTGCAATGGTTCCAACTTGAAACTTGAAATTCAGAAATGTTACTTTTCATGTATACTTTTATTGTGTGACGTGTGATTGTGGTAGGAGTAAAGGAAGAAAACAAGCCTATTCGGGTGTATTTTGGGCATATTCCATTAGTGTATTGCTCATTTGCATATTCAAATTCATTTTCCAAGAAACTTGTAATACAAAAAATTTTACTTTTAATGTCTACTTTCATTGTGCAATGTTTCATTGTGGTAGGAGTAAAGGAAAAAAAGAAGCCTATTCGGGTGTATTTTGGGCATATTTGATTAGTGTAAGGCTCATTTGCATATTCAAATTAATTTCCAAAGAAACTTGTAATATAAAAAATGTTACATTTCATGGATACTTTCATCATGTAAAGTTTCATTGTGATAGGAGTAAAGGAAAAAAATAGCTCCATTGGGGTGTATTGTTGTCGGCACCATAGATTTATACAGTAAATAATGATGCGAATTAAACATATTTCCCCAACTAGGATTTCTTAGGACTTTTAGTATGTTGTTCTAGACACCTCATAGAAATTATGTATGGTGAAAAACCTTCTGTGACAATTAGTTCTATATTTGGGTCCAAAATGAGCTAAATTGCCTGGACTACTAATGCAGCGGTTATGATGTGGTTATCTCATTAAAGGGATAGTTAAACATTTTGGCAAATTGACCCATTGCCATAATCCCTATAGTCATAGCAGTAGGTTCGTTACCTTTATTTGTCGGTGCAAGCTATTTTTAAAACGGCAGAGCAGAGCCGTGAGCTGCTCAGAGCTACTCTACGGAGGCTTATTATGGGATTTCTTGGTTTCCCTCCTCAAACTCGTCAAATACACAATCCAACAACTCCACAACGCTCTGGTGGACAAGTTGTGACCTGCACGTTCACCACGCTATGAGATAATAACAGAACCTTACGAGACAGAGTTGTTTTAGAGGGAAATGCAGAGACTGCTTGCTGAAAAACTGTCCCTGAAGGCAACTCGCATCAGCGGTTTTGCATGTATTTACCTCTAATGATGTGGTTATCTCATTAACCTGTGGGTTTGCTAATGAATTCCCCATCAATGGTATCTCAATATTGTAATACAGTCCAATTCTCAAAGATGTTTAATATTATACAACATAAAATCCAACATTTGGAGACAGCCCCCCCCCCTTTAAAAAAATGTCGTATGTGACCGATAGTTACGTTTTGTTGCTAGGTGACACCTAGTGGCCGTTGTAATCATGACAGGAGCAAAGAGACACGTGCAGTGATGTAGAGTAAAGAGCGAAAGTCCAGCACAGAAGACGAAGAAGTGTACAATTAACATTTATATTGTAACCATGACAACGAAGATCAGCCAATCTTCAGGAAGAACTTCATCTTTTTTTTTTCCAAGCCAAAGACTTTTGTTTCAGTACTTTATTGTCGTTGCACATTCAGGATCTTGGAGCCTTCTGTCTAATCAATGAGTTTCTGTATCAATTGAAAAACCAGTTGTTTCAGCACCAACATATAATGTTGTAAATGAACATGTCAGGGTCATACAGTGGGTACTAGTTTCATTTGGACGGTTTCACGCGAGATTCACGCGTGAGTCACGGGAGGCTCACGCGGATTTTTTGTGGAGGAGTAATTGTGTTTTCACCAGAAGCTGCAATGTGCCCAAACAACCGCCAGGTGGCATCTGTGAGCAGCAGATCGCCTCTATAAGACAGCAGCACGGAGCAGTGAACAGGAATGGGGAATGCAATATAATAATAATACAGTATAGTTTTTCAATGAGAAAAATGTAACAACGGCAGCTATACGTCTCACTCTCTTTTATCGATCCTCTTGTCAGCTCCAAACACACCCATCTGCACCGCGATTATGGACCACAGCGTGGTTTTCTACACAGCAGTTAATTAACTCAGTGGGCGATGCTGCCGGTGTGTTTTTAAAATGAGCCAACTACTGTAGGCTACAGTAGTGTTCATTCCCCACCTTGTTTGACTGAGAGTGTAGCTGGATGATTTCTCATGAATGAACGGGCAATAGCCTATGTCACTTTCGGGCTGGGCGATAAAACAGGATATCCTGAAATAACTTTCTCTCGATAGAAATAGGCTACAAGATGTGTGGATATAGGTTTCATTCATCCATGTTTTGACAGACAACACAAACAACCAGTGACAGGGACGGACTGGCAAATATGGGCAAATGCCACAGCAGCCGCGACCGAAGATGCAGCCGTGCTGATGTGACCGCAAAAAAAAGTCAGTCGGGGTCAGCTGGTTTACAGCCGGCCGACTCTGAAACACTCGAGACACAATAACAATAGTAACGCAAGAAAGGTATAGTTCACTTAGTAGAGCAGCTCTCACTGTAAGCAAAGATTTTATCTCAGTCTGGGATCGAATCCCAACGTGCAGTTTTAGTGAACAATGCATTTTCTCTTATCATCATTATTATGATCACTGATATAGCCTATATGTGCGGCTATATATACCGTATATGTGTGTTTGTGTAATGCAGGGGTGCTTTAAAAAAAACACAGTTGTCTGGACAGTAGGCATTTTTCTCACAACCAACCTCAAAAGCGAGGGCAGGTCCGCCGAAGCATCATTCCGGGTGTTGTCTTTGTTGTCACTTTGTTGGCGCTCCACAGAGCACATGGCTACTTAATTATGCACGTGCTGACCATATGGTTATTAAAAAAAAAACCATCTCTGATCTCTGCCCGCACATAGACAGACACAGGTTCACATACAGACAGGGGCGCACGGCAAATGCAGCTGCAGCGCTATTAAACTAGAGCAACAGCAACTCTCATATTTAAATTGTGTTTTATATTGATTTCATATATTTCACTGATTGCAATTAGGCTATAGAATGCTAGTGTGTGTTTTATTGAAAGCGAGGCTGGGTGAAAATCGCTACAGTGTGGTTTATATGCAGCGGTCTGTAGGACCGCAGCTTAATAGACACATCAGCGACACATTAGCACCTTCATTTATCTCTGATCAATAGGTGTGTTTGTGGATACTTCACTCAGTAGGCTACAGCCCTGCCCCCCACAGAACTTCACACAGCTGTTCAGTCAGCTTAGAAAAACCGGTTCTTACAGTAGCTACCCCTCCTCACACTTTTCATAAGCCGGAGGTCAAAACTGTAGGCTTCATTGTTTCGTTTCATTTCGTTAAGTGAAAATCATCTCTGAATTATGGAACTAAAAATAAAATAGGCCTATCTTTAAAAAAAAAGATCCTATGATATTAAGCCTAATTGCATTATTTTTATTCAAATGTGACTGAGACCTTTATCTACCTAAACAGAGGGTAACATGAATAAATATCCTGTTTTGTATTTTTCTGGAAACTGTTACATTATGTAGCCTAACGTGACCGCGGCACCCCCCCCCCCCCCTCTCCCTCCCGAATTGGGCATATTATGATAAATATAACTGTAGATGAAAACAATAATTGAAAAAATAAGCTATTGTCGGCCCGAGGTATAAATGCCCAGAAATCGAATGTTTCATTTGTGTAAGTTGTAAGCTTCAGAAACCATCACACATGGAAAAGTCACGGACTGAGAGTGGACTGAGTGGACTGACTGTAGTTTTAATGTAAACAAAGTCATTCACGTAAGAAAAACACAAACGTCTGTGTGAGACCATCTGGGTGGTTCTAGTGTTAACATTAGCCTAATGAAGAATGAAGAAAACACGTTAGGCTACAAATGAACTATAACCGAATTGACAGCAGAAACAGTGTGCACTTATCTCAAGGAAATTTAAATCGAATGCAACTGTAACTTGAGAGGTGAAACGTCTTCCTAGACAAATAACCAAGTCCAGTTGCATTCGATTTAAATTTCCTTGAGATAACTATGACCGGGAGTCCGGGACAAACGAGAATATTCACAGGCTTAGTGCATGTGCACACGCCGGCCGGAGTCACTCGCAACAATGTAGCTTTCCCTCGATGAAAGTAGTTCTGTCATCTCCCACTTTGTACCGGATAAGAGACAGCACCCGACAGATATGCTAAATGTTTGGATGCAACAAAGTCACTGTTAACAAAATCAGCATCTAATCTGTCCCTTCAAGAGCAGCTGCTGACAGATGTGCATTATTGCTCCGCTCGTGAGTCCAGCAGCATCGGGTCCAGGCTGCTGGCACGGACGTAGCGATCGTGGGCTATGAGTGGATTGTTACATTCACCAGAACTTGCAGAACTCAAACTAGGGGAGCGCCGGGTCGATTGATACACGGGACGATTGATACACAGCGATTTCCTCGAAAACCACACAAGCTTGAGCCGTCAGATTTTGTCACTATGTTCAGCACTCAACACCGACCAATCCTGGGAAAGCTTGTGAAATTACGTCACGCAATTCAAAAGTTATTAGCGCAAACTGGTTTTTGACTACGGAAAGTAAAATGTTACGTGCGGTAGTTTTTTTGTGATCAAAAGTTGTATTGTGTGTTTCATGCAATAATAATATGACCTAACAACAGATGAATTCGTACATAAACAGGTCCTAAACTATGCAATGTCATAGTTTTGAAGTTTAGAGGCAAAACAGGTTGAAGTCGCTGCAGGGACGATTGATACAGCTGTTTCAAATGACCCTCACGCCACCGTGCGTAGTGACTGTGGTCACACTGCGCGATCAATATCTCCTAGGCCTATATAAATCACCGAATTAATACCCTATTGTTCTGCAATGAACAACAACCGATTTGAATGAACATATTTTTAATAAACACCAGATATTTTTAATGAACAAAACGTGTTTATGACGTGAATCAACAGATATTCAGCAAAGTGAGGGGAAAATGCCGAGGGTAAAATGACAATATGTTCAACTGTGTCTCCATAAACATGACTTAGGACAGGGAAATAAGTAAATGAAATGAAAATGCAGTCGTCCAACAACTCGTACAAAAGAAGAAAGGCGAGTTTAATCAAGGATCCTGACAATTACGCACGGGACAATAATATTTATTTGACCTATTTATATTGTGAGAAATTATGTGACATTTTGGCAATGACGAGTACACTAGTATGTTGTCTGATATGCTGCATAAAAACGAGAGTAATGACAGTAGTTTCTGTTTAAAACATGCTGTTTCAACCGTCCCTCCTCTGTGTCTCTAACGACCCGCACTTGTAACTAAGAGAATACACATGTGAGTTGTTGATCACATGATACAAATGTTTGTGTACATAACGTCATCTTTGAAAAAGACATTTAATGAAAAGTGTATCAATCGACCCGGCGCTCCTCAAACTTGGAGCCACCCAGCCAGGCTACAGGAGAGATCAAAAATATGCAGGGGACCCCCAAAAGGCTGAGAACCACTGATCCTGTTGAACGTAGGCTGCTGTAACCACTGTGAAACAATAAAAAAACAACATTGATCTGATTGACCGGCGTAGCGGTCCCTCTCTCCATCCACTCTCTAGCTCTCTCGACCACAGCTGCAAATGAAGTACCTATGGCATATGAACAGCGCCACTCTCCATTGCAGCTACGTTGTGGTCAAACGTGGAATTACCCCAAAATCTTTTGAGCTGCATCTCAGTACGATGCTTCCACCTAGTGGCTACAGTGTGACCTACAATTTCACGCAACGCGTGAATCACGCTTTCCGTGAGGGAAACGTCCAAATGAAACTAGTACCCACTGTAAGTGGACACCATATGTTGTATTCTCACACCCACACTCAACTATACTACACAGGATCCCCACCACAAATGGTTAAAAAAGCCTTAAAGCTGAGATGTAAGGCAGATCGGTCCCTGCTGGGAGGCATTTAGGCTGTAAAATATTGGGAGGGAGTCTTACATAACGCGCCGGAATACTGAAGTTTACCACTCTCAGTGTGCGTCAGTCTCAGTTGCACAAAGCAGAAAGGAAAAGGTCAGGAGGGAAAGAGTTCAGCGGCGTACATGAGGGAAAGAGGTTAACTATAATTGGAGGTCAGTTCTGATAAAAGTCAAAGAACACAAGTGATACCGCAGATCTGAAACAACCTGGAGCCGACCGGTAACCGATCTTCAAAAGGAATACCCAGCAGCAAAGCACGGGGGATTATTACAGCGTGGGCCGGGGTCATTAGTCCTGTAATTTGACTATTTGATGGATATGGAGCACGTTTATTACCAGGGCTGCTGAGAGCACTGGAAATATTATGTAAGTCTTGGCCCAGGGACCCTCTGTCCTGCTTTATCTTTTGGTTTATTTCATGGACATTGTGGACGGTTCAAGCCATTACCTCCCAAGTCCCACACACCTTTAAATCACACTCATAAACCCTGCAGTCGCCATCGCAGGAGGTTATTTTGAAGATTGTTTATCTTTGTGTGTCGAGTTGTTTTTTTTGACATCTTTTATCACTTGTATCTGTGACTTTTTTCAGATTTTAGAGTTTTTTTTATAAGTGCAATAACTTTCAGTGATGACACATCAGGTGTTTCTGATTAGACGTCAAAGCAAAACATCTGCAGTGACATCACTGGCCGGGGTGTGGGTGTGGTTACACACACATGCACGAGGGTTTTCAACAATAGAAAACAGACTTCGCCATGTGTGATTCATTGTTTTATTAACATTTACAGTCAGAGACGTTTTCATTCTGCAGCCTGAAAACATTTGACACATCTTCCTGTCAATCAAACTCTCTCTGAACTTTCTTTTCATTGCATTTGGTGTGAAAATGTGATTGTTTCATTTTGACATTGGATGTCAACAGCTGCCACACAACAAACCATGCGCAGAAATCATATCATGTCATGGTCATGGTCCATTTCCAAGGCTTCTTCATTATGTGTCCAAACAAGAGATCCAATGGGTGGATCTTCACCATACACTCTGCTGATGAATCACTGAGGGATCAGCCGATTAGACCCCTAATACTTAGTAAGGCAAGGCAAGGGAAGGCATCTTTATTTGTATAGCGCATTTCATACCAAGGCAACTCAATTTGCTTTACATAAAGACAAAACTTTTTTTTAAAAGAACAGCATAAAACAGCATTAAAACAAAAAACACGGAGTTAAAAACAGGAGCAAAGAAGAATAAAAAAGTAAAATAAAAGAAAATAGATAAAGTTTAAAGTTCTTAAAAAGAGCTCAGCTATAAGCACATGAAAAGAGAAATGTTTTTAACCTGGATTTAAAAGTGCTTACAGTTGGGGCTGAGTTCAGTTCTGCTGGTAGATTGTTCCAGTTGTGTGCAGCATAAGGCAAGGCAATTTTATTTGTATAGCCCGTTTTTACAAACAGTTTGTCTCAAAGGGCTTTACATGGCATCACAACAACATCCTCTGCCCTTAGACCCTCACATCGACTGAGGAAAAACTCCATGGAAAACCCTTTTAACAGGGAAAAATTGGAGAAACCTCAGGGTGAGCAACAGAGGAGGGATCCCTCACCCAGGACGGACAGACGTGCAATAGATGTTGTTACATACAAGAAAACAGTTTATAGTTTATGATTATTACACAGAATATGGGAAAACATGGAAATGTTAACAAGAGTTGATGAGGGCAGCATAACAGCTAAATGCTGCTTCACTGTCTGGTTTGAACTCTGTGCTCCACTATCTGACCTGAGTACACTAGTAGTATATAGATGAGATGAAACAAAGATTTTAGTTTATTAAAGCAGAAGTAAGCGATATTTTTGTGTTAATATATGTCTTAAATAGTTATATCTTCCGACGGCAATCACTTACATAGAGTGTTTGGACCAAAACACGTGTCTGTCAGTCACTCTGCTCTGCTCTGAGCCGAGGAGAAAACTTTTCTTGTATCCTACAAGTTTTATCCAATGAGGAGAGAGAACAGCATGAAGGGCTGTGTGTGCAGCCAAGGGATGCGCCTGAATGTGGTGACGTAGGGACGAGGACCAATAGATCCATGACGAGGGCGGGGGCTGCTAACTCCATCGGCTGACAAGAAATTATGGTGCGTTCAAAGCAACTCGTAACTCATGTTTTTTCGACCTGTGAAGTCATACCAGTTCGATCTGGTACGAGTTCACGGGTCGGAAAAACACGAGTGGCCGTTATAGTGACTTTCACAGGCAACAGGTCGGAGAAACGCGAGTTGCGGGTTGCCTGGAACGCTACAAAGTCGTGACTTGAAGCTGTAATTTACGGTTTCAAAAGCCTGCCTGGAACGCAGCATTAGCCAAAACGGTGAAGATCCACCCATTGAATCCCTTGTTTGGACACATTATGAAGAATCCTTGGAAATGGACCATGACCATGACATGATAGGATTTTTGTGCATGGTTTGTTGTGTGGCAGCTGTTGACATCTAATGTCAAAATAAAACAATCACATTTTCACACCAAATGCAATGAAAAGAAAGTTCAGAGAGTTTGATTGACAGTATAGAGAAGATTCATTGGGTGGATCTACACTATACGCTCTGCTGATGAATCACTGAGGGATCGGCCGATTAGACCAGACCAACTCATTTTACTTTGGCCTTCGTGATTCAGTTTGAACTGGTTTGTGGTGAGTGAGTTCATCACTTTGGTCCAGAGCGAAACATCTGGACAAGGTTTTACCAAGGGGGTTTCCCCTTCAAATTTGGTGGAAATACTCAAAATCTCCAGAGGATGAACCAATGATCTCTTGACATATCACATCACTTCCAGGATTTAGCTTTGGCTCATCCCTTTCCTTCTCATCCAGCACCACCTGCTCCCAGTGAAACATCCTGATGGGCGGATGCTCATGAAACTTTGAGGATTCTGGTTTGAAATTATTTAGATAATGCTCTGTTCTTTTTACTGAACCGTGATCAGGTCAAAACTACCAAATGCTAGCATGCTAACAAGCTGAATTAAGACAGGCGTTGTGCAATGAGCTTTTAAAGCTTTCCAGATGTGGCTCCAGATGCTTAGATTTGTAATGGCATGTAAAAAGAATCGCCAGGTTGTCACTCAGAAGAGAAGACATGTCTGTGAAGCTCAGCCCTGGATTGTTTGGTTTAGCCTTTCAACAAATAACATAATTACAGTAGATCTGATGAAGGATCATAAAACTAAACAAAAAAAAAACAATGACTAAGCGAAACAGACTCTGGTTTTAGACCTTCAACCTTTGTTCTATAACCCACAGTGAGAAGCAAAACACAGCAGAGTCCAGACAAAGATTTAAAGTCTTAAATGTGATTCTCATAGTGGTGAGTGTTACGTCAGGGGTGTAAGTGTGGCCCGCTGCCATTCATTGTTCACCGGCCAGGTTATTTCAACATAACAACAGATAACATAATCTGATCTGCTTTGAGAGGCCACAACCAGACAATTACAGAACCCTTGTGTCTCCTCTCTCTCCTCCCACTCCCACTGCTTTCTTCCCGTTCCTTGTTTTCTTCGCTCTGCCCTCTCTGAGCTCTTCCCCAAAGACCCCACAAGTAAATCGAGTGGAAATTTTTCTCTGCCAGATCAAGCTGGAGAATGTGTATGTCTATATCATTGTGTGTGTGTGTGTATATGTCCTGTTACATAATACACCTCGAGCAGGTTAGAACAGTGCAGGGATGAGCTGCTTTCAGATATGACACCTTTTGGCTGAACTCCAATCACACATACAGTACACTCACACATACGCATGCAGTGTGTAGACACACTTTTGGCCCACAAGCCCAGACAGACCCACTATCACCTCTCACGCCTGTTGTTTGGCACATAGACTCAGTCCCGTAAGAAAAGCACTTAAAGATTTCCCATGAAACATGTAAAATCAGGGCAGAGATCTCATTTCTCTTCTATTTCTGCAGGATATCTGATTGCGAAACATTTACCAACTTTTTTTCTTTTTCTTTTTTTCCCCCTCCATATAGTTACATAGCAGTGCATGGATCAGAACTTGTCCTGACATCAGGGCTTATCAGACCAGATCATTGGTGTCAGACATCATTGATTCTCTTTGTGTGTGTTGATATTCTTGGGAATAATGGGTGAATTCACAGGTCACACTTTACATCCGACGGCAACATTAACTGTCAGTGCAGGAAAAATACATGAGAGCTCTCAATCCGACAAGGTGGAGAATATGAGTTCTGAAAGATAAAGGATCCAACTCTCATATGTCCAATCTCAGATTTGCATATTGCAGATTTGATTTATATAGACTCACGTTAGGATAAGGTGAAATAAGATACTCCTTTACTCATCTCATAATGGAGATGGTAGTATTGCTGCAGCAGACAATAATACAAGCAAACCAATAAAAAAAGAATGTTTATATAAATATACATATACTGTACAGGCCGCTAATTATGTGATAATGTCAAGAAATAGCCTAGAAATAACGGTCAATTTCATTCTAATATCATGTTTTTCATAAGGGCAAAAGATTACACATGCTTTTCATGCTTTGATTATTTTGGGGAAAGTCCAGAATTTTTCTCCACCAAGTCCTGGCAATTGTCAATTAAAATCAATTATTCCTTGGCTATTTCTACGCAATCAGTTGTTATATCTTGGCTATATTTCTCTACATTGCTATGAAATTGATTGTTATTTCTAGGCTATTTCTAGACCTAATGACACAATTATGTAATTTTTAGTGTCCTATAAATTAAAGGGTTACCACACAGTCCAGTAACGAGTGAAAAAAAAGCTCATCAGAAGGCAAGAACTTGACTGAATATTAGCTTAGTAAAGTTGCCTAAAAACACTTAAAACATTTGAACTTTTATTTTCCCGTTCTACTATCTTTAAAGGGATTGTTCAACATTTTGGCAAAGTGGCCTATTGCCATAATCCCTTCATAGCAGTAGGTTGTTACCTTTAATTGTCGGTAAATTTATGCAAAACCGCTGATGCACGTTCCTGTCGGGGAAAGTTTTTCATCAAGCAGTCTCTGTATTTACCTCAAAAACAACTCTGTCTGGTAACATTCTGTTATTATCTCATAGCGTGGTGAATGTGCAGGTCACAACTTGTCCACCAGAGCGTTGTGGAGTTGTTGGATTGTGTATTTGATGAGTTTGATGAGGGAAACCAAGAAATCCCATGAGCCTCCGTAGCGTAGCTCTGAGCAGCTCACAGCTCTGCTCCGCCGTTCTAAAATTAGCTTGCACAGACAATTAAAGGTAACGAACCTACTGCTATGACTATGGCAAAATGTTGAACCATCCCTTTAACTACAGTTCATTTTACCAGATCTGCCTTGTGCAGAAAAGTAAATCCTTTAAATTCTGTCCAGAAGAGTTTTATTTTTGTGATGTCACAGTAAAGTTGACCTTTGACCCCTCGGGTACTGACCAACAAAATGTTACCCAGCATCAAATATATTTCCTTTAACCCCTGAACGCCCAGCGGCCTCGCCCAGGACCCAGCGTTTATTAGAAGCAACATGACCCCCAGGCCAGCGGGTGTTCAGGGGTTTTACAAAGAGCTTTACAGACTAAACAGCTCCTCTATCTACAGTATCATGAGCAGGGGGAAGCCGGCTTGTATTCCTTCGTGCAGGTTTGTCATATTGTGCGAAATGTTGACTTTAAGACGGGGAATGTACGGATTATAATGCGCTGTTGTTGTTTGCTCCTGCTGTGTTTATCCAGCTTCCAGCGAGTCATTGTAGAAGTGCTACTGAACTGTTTCCATGTGGAATGTGAACCATGTGAAAGCCAGTTGTATTTTTCTAAGACGTGAGCAGAGGCAGAGGGAGGTTAGAGGAGGGGGGTGGGGGAGGTGGGGGGGTTGCTTCATAGCACATTTTTCATCAGCGGTAGCACATTCTTTTTTATCCCCTGCATGTGCTTTTGTTGCGTAACGCACCAGTCTCCAGACCAGAAACACAAGTTGCCCTCGCCAGCAGAGTCGTCGGGTTGTGGGAGTGAGAGGGAATATGGAAAACATATGGCGGCGTCGAAACGCCACCGTGCCACCCGCTCCACCCGCTCCACCCGCTCCGGTTTGTTTCGGTCGCATCCTGGGACGGTGGAGGCACAGATGGGACTTGTTGTTGTTGTTGCTGTTTCGGAGCGACCGGCTCCTGCAGCTGCTGGTGCTGCTGGGAAATCTACTGTACACACTGCAAAAACTCAACATCTTACCATTATTTCTAGTCAAAACAAATGTCATTATACTTAAAATAAGAATCATCACATTAAAAGTAGCTTGTTTTTAGACACTTATTTCTTTTTTTCAAGCATATTTTCATTTGAATTAAGTAGAAAAATCTGATAGTGGAGCAAGTTTTTCTTTCTTATTACAAGCTCAAATTTTTTTCTGCTTATTTCAAATAAAAAATAGTTTGAAACACGTGAAAATGATCTAAAAACAAGTTATTTTTTAGGTGGTGAGTCTTAGTTTAAGCGGAAAGAGATTTGGTTTGACTAGAAATGAGACATTTTGACAAGAAATAAGACAAATATTCTTGGAAAGATTTTGAGTTTTTGCAGTGCACATGCAGGAGGAGAGCTTCAGAAATGAGCCACAGCTGAGGGAGGGCAGTGGGGGGCAGAGGGGAGTGGGAGGGGGGAGGGGGTGTCTGCTGGAAACAAATGCCACTGTGGAGCTGTCTGCTAACAAGACACAGAAATTTACATCCCAGCTCAGAGTCTGACCCAGAGAGACCGGGCTCAGCGTCTCTCCTCTCCGTGGCCGCTCGCGGACAGACTGGCCGTTGTAAGAGTTCGACCCCGTGACCTCGTACACTCAGGGAACCCGCTCTTTTACCCCCTGAGCCTCTAAATCATCCTGCCGGATCTCTCGGCCCGTACCGGGGCGGCTTCAGTCGGCCTTGACCATGTTTGGACCTTTGTCAGACTGACAGAAGTGAAACGAGGTCCTGAACGGTTCAGAAAAGACCTGGAAAACCTTTATTCTGACTGAAATGTGTTTATGTTCAGTTGTAGAAGTTTTCATCATATATCCAGTCTGAATTTCATTTGTTAGCTTATTTCTTTTGGTCTTCTTTGAATTTTTGTTATATTCTATTCAGCCACTTTCACCTTTCAACTTTTTTTTTTAACACTAATCTTTCACTGTCCGTTCTATCACTGGACAGCAAACTCTTCTTACTCAGCTAAGAGATGATATGAGTTGGAGTTGAAGTTCATGACGAGCTTCTTGACAGCTGCTTGATTGGCTCATTGCTCATTGTAGATAGAGGCCTATACTTCACGATTCAAAACGGTGGAAACAGACCTTTAATGTCTTCATTATCAATTATGTGGATTATACAGAGTCTCATTACACTTCCCTGATGTCTGATGGTGTACAACTGTAGTTAGAGTTTTGTTTTATTATTATTATTCTTTCCCCCCTAAAACCTTCAGTCTACTCTTTTTTATTTGTGGAAGAAACATCTAAATATCAAGACCGAGCGTAAATCACCTTTAACTCAAAACACTGGTTTAATATTTGCACGATTCCTGACCTCCCCGACGGGCCGACCCCCGGCCGGCGGACAAACAGCGCCGGCTCTTTGAAATCCCAGCTTCAAAGCCCGTCTCTGTCCGTAGAGGTGTGAATTATGTGGGCCAACAGCCACCCACCGCAGCGGCCATTTTTTTATTCCTCCAACCAGATGTTGGTCCGGCCCTAACGCTGGAGGTCAGAGGTCATGGGATGGTGGAGGTTGGGGAAAGGGAGGAGCATAAAACTGCTGTTCAACCAGACCATGAAGCACTTCATCAGCTGGAGATAAACAGGCTGCACCTTCCTCCTCCTCCTCCTCCTCCTCCTCCTCCTCCTCCTCCTCCTCCTCCGACCTTGTGTGGTTTGAATTAGGGCTCGCAGCGATGGAGGTCCGCTAATTGAATTCTGCCAACGCTAATAAATAACAGGTGATGGATATTTTTTAGGGAGGTAATTTGTTCACTGGTAACATTTCACTGATTGTGTTTACCTTATCTGATTCTTTATTTTTATGGCATTATCTTTTATATCTGTCCCACATATTGGCTCCTAACCTGGTTAAGCTCATGTTACAATAAAAACCATGCATCCATGAAATAACAGACTAATAACATCAAATTGCTCTGGCACAGACAGGACAATAAGATGTTTACATTCCTCTGCATTCAAGCTCATTTATAACATATGCAAACTCACACTGGGGAATTAACTGATCCGGAGTGAAATCTATACGCTGGGAAATTAAGAAAAAAGTTCATAGATATGTTCAAATGCAGTAAGAAATGAGCAGATGGATCAGTTTTAAGCTGCACAAAAAGTTTCAGTCCGTACAAATTACTGTATTTGTTATGAAGTAAAGATGATAAATCAGAGTTATTTTCATTCTTATGTAATTCTTGAGAGAAAAACCAGATAGTGTAAAATTGTACGTACTGTAAGTGTTGGTGGTCAACCAAAGCCGAGGTCTGGTGTTACACAACATCTGAGTCACTTTCAGTGTAATTTCAACAGAAATGTGTTGTAATCTTAACGTCAGAGGTCACAAACAGTTTTACTTTTATTAAAAAGAAAAAGAAAAAGGCATCTGGTCAGTGTACATTTGAGCGAATACTATTTTTAGACAGGTATTAATACACAGTTGTGCTCCGGTGCAGTGAGTGTTTGCAGCAGGTGGTCGCTGGCCGAGTCAAAACAAACTCCAGTCTGACTGTTCATGGTAATGAAGGAACATATTAGTCAGTGCTACAGTCTGGCTCATTCATGTGCTTTTGTTTTGTTTTTTAAATGAAGAAAATAAGTTATATCCCACAATTCATTGTTGCTTTGGGGTTTTAAACTCACTTTAAGAGGGGAAGTTTAAACTGACTGCAGTCTAGTTACATAATATGATTTTTAACTGTAAGTCCATAAACAATATCATGTAAATCAATCAATCCAAGGGTTAGAGTCTGATCAAGTTTAAAGGGATAGTTCAACATTTTGGCAAATTGTCCCATGCATAATCCCTATAGTTTTAGCAGTAGGTTTGTTACCTTTAATTGTCGGTGCAAGCTACTTTTTAGAACGGTGGAGTAGAGCCGTGAGCTGCTCAGAGCTACAGGCTGATGGGATTTCTTGGTTTCCCTCATCAAACTCATTAAATACACAATCCAACAACTCCACAACGCTCTGGTGGACAAGTTGTGACCTGCACATTCACCACGCTATGAGATAATAACAGAACGTTACCAGACAGAGTTGTTTTAGAGGTAAATACAGAGACTGCTTGCTGAAAAACTGCCTCCAACGGGAACGCGCATCAGCAGTTTAGCATGAATTTATCTCTAAAACAACTCCAAAATGTTGAACTATCCCTTTAATAATTATGGGCTGTAAAAAAGTGAAATAAGCCATGACATAAACAGACGGACTAAAGATAGAGGAATATGAATAATGATATAAAATATTATATATAGAAAAAAATACAACATATACAGTATCATAAATAAAATAAGATCAATGAATAAAATATGACTCAATACCATATACAGTCATGTGGAGGTAGTTCACCTGCTTGATGATGACAATAATAGATTCAGAGCCAACACACACACACACACACACACATACACACACACGCATACACACTCATTAAAAGGTGAGAAACTCAGAAACACAGAGAGGAAGTCGAGAAAAGTTTCTGTCGTCTTGCGGTTGTTGCAGTGTTGTTGTTCGACGAAGATTTGGGACCAAATATAAAATGTGGATGGTTTCAGTTCCCCAGGAATTTTGTTTTTTATCAAATTTTCTCCTCCACTCTGTGTGTGTGTGTGTGTGTGTGTGTGTATATATACAGTATTTGATACCTCTGCATGCACAGGTATCTGCTTTCATGTCTTCACATGCGTGTACGTACTGTATACGTGTCCCCGTGTATATTTATAGCCATGTTTCCAAACTGAACATACGAAGCCTGTGCACATCTGCATGTTGACAGATGTGTGTTTGTGTATGTTGTCTGTGTGCTCTCACCCGTGCTATACCGCCTGACCTGTGTGTGTGTGTGTGTGTGTGTGTGTGTGTGTGCGTTTTACATTTTTTTCCATATTGCAAGTGACACATGTAAAAAAAGAAAAAAAGAATCATTTCATTTCATTTCATAGCCTTTATTTAAAGTCTGAGATATATTGAGGAGTAACCTTTCTTTCTTTCTTTCTTTCTTTCTTTCTTTCTTGCTTAACAATATCATCACAACATTTCTTTCATTGGTTGGAAGGGAGCAGGGAGAAGTTTCAACCTCATTTACAATATAGCCGAGATGAAACACAAAACATACTATATAAGGACAGAAGACAAGACATTTGAAACATACAAAAGCATAACAGAATACCGGAAGTTAAAGGTGACAAGGATAAATTGAAACATAAGTGTAGTTAAAAGCAAGAGCAGTTAGAGGTAGTTATTGTTGTCCTATTGATAAAAGTGAGGTACGTTTCAGATGATTTTGCAGAGTGTTTCAGGTTGTAGGTGCAACAGTAAGAGAAACTGTCTTTCCAAGTTCGGTGTTACCAGAGGGAAGCTGCAGTGTGAGTCAGTCTTTTGATTGTGTATGATAGAGACCTGCATTAAAAGATACTAGTGAGTTACTTCTGGAATTCTCTTCCACATGAGCTAATACATTCATGTGTGATTTTATAATGTCCTAAATGTTTTTATTTCTTATCCTATATGCTATTTTTATACATTGTATCTTTGTTTTAACTTTTTGAAGCACATTGAGTTTATGCTTGTCGTATGAAATGTGCTATATAAATAAATTTGACTTGACTTGACTTAATATAAGAATAATATAAGAATTAAAAAAGAAAGATCCCAACCACAGGACTAAGAATTTATCTGCCACTTATTTTGCCATTTACACCAGATAACAGCCCATAGAGTCTCCAATGGGGGGGTGGGGGGTGGATGTCCCTGTGCACTCGTCATAATCAAAAGCCAGCGCTCACTCCATCCATCTCTGCACTCCATTCAAGCTAACAACATTACAATTCATCATCAGTATTCACACCTGTCCAGATCCAGAACCTCAGCGCCTGGAGGGAGGAAAGACAAGGAAAAAGAGGGAAAAAAAGAAGAAGGAGAAGAAAAAAAACGAGAAGAAGAAGTCATCTCCATCTCACTGGGAAGAGAAGAATTCAATTCCCCTCTCGCCTGCATTTCCTACATGCATTTGTCATACATCAACCAGACAAGTGAACTCCCTCTTCTCCTCGCACGCCACCGGCCCCTCAAACCCCTCACACACACACACACACACACACACACACACACACCCCTTCTCTCTCTGTTGCTCTTGTCTCTCTGCAACCAAAACTCATTTCCTCTGCACAGTGAATCAGTGGGAAAAAAAAGGAAAAAAGAAAGAAAGAATACACACAATATTGCAGTCAGAGTCGACCCCTCCCTCCCTCCATCTCCCCCTCTCTCTCTCTGATCGGCCCAGGCAAATAGTGTACATTTCTCAAGGAATTCCCTGAATGTGGGAGTGGACCTGCAGATGTTGGAGAGCAGTCACCCCTCCAAACCCCCCTCCCCACTCCTCTGGTCCACTCCCAAACAACTCCTCCACCCATCCCATGTTTCCCATTTGCTTTCGTGTTTTGTGATGTGAATGCACAAACAGATGCAGGCAGCAGGCGCACGTGCACAAAGGCACTCAGACAGCTGGGCATGTACACTTGTATGGCACACACATATAAACACACACATATGCACACACACACACACACACACACACACACACACACACACACACACACACACACACACATACATACATACTAATACACACTCACAATCGTGATCTCTTATGGTCTACAACCCACAAACTCTCCTCACGTACACAAACTACTCCTGCAAACCTCCAAAGTGCATGCATGCTCACACCCACACATGCTGACACATGCACAGTCACACACACAAATAAACTCCCTCCCACACACACACACACACACACACACTGCTTGGACATCCCAGGGCCTGGACCCTCTGTTTTTCCATTACGGTGCCTGGCAGCACAACAGTTCAGCTCTACCAGGAACATTAGCAGCAGTGGGAGACGGAGCTGATGGGCGAGCTCATAAAAGTCTGATCCACAAACTCACCAAAAAAAAAAAGAAAGAAAAAAAAAAGAGAAAAGTAAACTGGGCAATCTCACACACTCGACTGGTGCATTAGAAAGTACAAGTTTCTTCAAATTTGCCAAAATAAAACTGGAATCGTAGAGTTTTCCCTTCAGTTTTTGGGAGTATATTCAAGAGTATGTGTCACGATTACATAATTAAAGGTCAAATATTTTACACTTTTCTGGTGATTTCTTGTCTCGGATTGGCTGACTGTTTTCTGAGTGATCTAATAAAAAACAGAGCATATTTCAGAAAAAAAAAAACACTCAGAGAAACCAAATCCTGCAAAGTGTTGGATGGTGGGTTCAGGTGGTGTGGGGGCGGGGCTTTGTTGTGACATCACAAAGTGACAGGAAGTCCTGACGGCTGGTTTTAAGGCTCAGTTTCTGAATACAGGCTGTGTGCATTTCTCTGTGGACTGAGGCTTTGATACTTTCACAGTATTGATATAGAACCTAGAGCTGCTTTATAATCACACTACACATGGACATCTACCTTTATACTGTATGGAGCTTTAACACAAACATCTACCTTTATACTGTATGGAGCTTTAACACAAACATCTACCTTTATACTGTATGGAGCTTTAACACAAACATCTACCTTTATACTGTATGGAGCTTTAACACAAACATCTACCTTTATACTGTATGGAGCTTTAATACAAACATCTACCTTTATACTGTATGGAGCTTTAATACAAACATCTACCTTTATACTGTATGGAGCTTTAACACAAACATCTACCTTTATGGAGCTTTAATACATCATATCAAGTGTCATTTCTGATCCATGTTTACCATGTGGTGTTTTTATTCGCCCACTATCTTTAGTTTTTACTGAATATAATGTTTTCTTAATTCTGTTTCTAAACCAAAACTTTTTTTTTTTAAAGGGTTAAAATTCAATAACTCATGCAAGAGTGAGCGTGGATTTCAAGGGGATTTCATGAGAGAGTTTTGAGAGAGAGAGGGGCTACAATTAACTGGCTTTTCAGCACAGCTAATTCAAGTGCTTCCATAGTGTACTTATGAGGTGTTAATTGTTTACTATGTTCTCTCCAGGGTGAATAAAAAAAGTGAGCATGGATTCACAGCTCTGTTTCTTTCATGTAAGGGTTTTTCAATTAATCTGCTAAAACATAGGTACGATGAGAGGTAAGAGTATGTGTAGCCTATATAGTAAAACATGAATAGGATGTATCATCTTACAACCGAATTGTCTGCTGAATCAAGTCAAACCTGTCCTGTAAACATGTACTGGGTAGAGCAAAAATGAACATTTGAAAACTCACAACTTCCCCTGGCTCACAGCTAACTGGAGAAGAAACCAATTACCAATTTATGGATCAATTCTTCATGTTTTTGCTTAAGTTAAAAACTAGTGTGCATTAAAAACAGGATTTTTTTTGTTGGAACATCTGTTCAGACTGGTCACCTCAATCCTACAGAACGGCAGCACAGTTATTTTTAGACAAAACAAGAAAACAAAGACAATCTCAGAAGTGATTTATTTCTCATTACATAACCTGCTCTGACATTTTTGATTGGCCAATTACTAAAGCCGCCCTAAAAGCATGATTCATAGAAGCGAGGGCCGGGATCCAACAGGCCGGCTGTCTCTCTAATCCCCTCTCCCAGTTTGGTGCTGGACCAGACCTGAAACAGTAAGTAGCACTGCAGAGAGAGCACAGCGTCAGACTGCATTCATACACCGCAGGCAACAAAAGTCAATAAGCCCATTTCTACACGCATTTCAGAGACAGTCATTAGCCGAGACGTGGACTCGCTGACATCAACTGGTGAATTGTAAAGTCTCTCTCTATTTTTTTTTTTCTTTTTCTCCCCCCTCATACAGTATGTTCTTGCATAAACACTCCTATGGGGTTTGGGCAGTTACCAATTACATGAAATGGGATTCCCAGTCTTTCTTGTTTGTTTCCTGTCACACTGCAACGTATGACTCATTTGTCAGCATTCAAACAATATAGACATGTTGTATTGTGTTTGTTGCCACCCACTTGTCTGCTTGAACTGTACTTGTGCTGCTTGCATTGTTAGCAGGATGGAGGATTCTGTGCATGACAGATCTTTGTATACATGTTGATGTTGTTGTTTTTTTTTCCAGTGTAAGAACATGAATTTTATACAATATGGTCAAAACAGACTGAACTAATTATGTCATATTGGCTCTATGGATGCCAGTGTTGGTCTGTCCACTTTAATATCTCAATAACTGTTGGGTTAAAGGGATAGTAGCATTTTTTAAAGTGGGGTTGTATGATCTACAAATAGCCCCTAAGTACTTTAATTGCAGTAGAAGACTCTCTGCACTCCTCCCGTTAGCAACGCCAGCCCATAGCCCTGCCCAGAGATTTACAACATACAGTGTTGTGAACAGACCCAAAGAAACGGCCTATTTTTGTGGCCTAAAAGAGGTTTTACCTGAAAAAAAATACAAAGTTCCATTGTTCGCAAAAAAATGTTTTTTCAGCCCCTCAAAGTGCAGGAAAAACGCAGTTTTTATAATTTTTTTATTAAAATTTAATTTAATAAATTATATTATAGCGAACAATGGAACTGTGTATTTTTTTTCAGGTAAAACCTCTTTTAGGCCGCGAAAATAGGCCGTTTCTTTGGGTCTGTTCACAACACTGTATGTTGTAAATCTCTGGGCAGGGCTATGGGCTGGCGTTGCTAACGGGAGGAGTGCAGAGAGTCTTCTAGAGCAATTAAAGTACTTAGGGGCTATTTGTAGATCATACAACCCCACTTTAAAAAATGCTACTATCCCTTTAATTGCAGTGAAATTAAAAAAAAAATGTTCATGACGGATCTTCATGGTTCACATATGATAAATTATCATAATGTCGAGTTTCCCATCAGCTTTTATCTGGTGCCATCAGCAGGTCAGAATTTCACTTTTTGTTTAGTTTTCTAATTGGCACCAGTTAGCGGATCTTAGCATGCTAACATGCTAAACTAAAGTTTAAAAAAACCCGCTAGCACAGCATGTGAGCATGTTACGATGCAGACATCCCAGCTGGACCGCACTGCACTGTGCAAAAGGTCAACCTCAGACACAACTAGACACAGACCCAGATGTGAATGTTCGCACATCTGGTGTAAGTGGAGGTGACGTATTCACATGTGTGAAGTCAGCACATCCAGTCGCCACGGTTACACATAGATATCCACGCAGACTGTTGGGGGATGTGGGGGGAAATTTTATGTAACATGGATGCTGAGTGTTTAATTTTAGTTTTAATCCTGTTAATAAAAGAATCAGATGTTTAGTAGTTGATGCCTGGTGGCTTTGGGCTGGTGGATGTTGAGCAGTCTGTGTAGGAGGCTCTTAATCTGAACAAACAAATTATACCTTATTTTCATTCACAAAACTATTAAGTATTGATGGTATTTACTATTTAGTAGCATGTACTTGCAGTTTGGGATTTAGACTCGTGCAAACAAAAACAAGTAAGAAAAGAAGATTTTTACACTAAGATAAGATCAGATAAGATAAGATAAGATAAGATAAGATAAGATAAGATAAGATAAGATAAGATAAGATAAGATAAGATAAGATAAGATAAGATAAGATATGATATGATATGATATGATATGATATGATATGATAAGACTTTTTTATTGATCCCACTAATGGGAAATACAGTTATTACAGCAGCAGGAAGTAGAAAAGCAAGCAGGTAAGAACAATAAAATATGTAACAAGATGAATAATTAGGAATTTATATACAGTTTTGTACAAGTTATTTAAGAAGAATATATAGTCTATACAATGTTTCTTGTATGAAAACATATTGCACAATGTGGAGGAACATGAATAATAATAAATGTACTAGCCTATAGTAAAAAGTAATAATAATAATTGTGTTTTTTTTTTTACACAACCATCTCTAACAAGCTATTGACTAAATGATCGATAATTTATTCGAAAAAGTCAAAGTAAAAGAGTGAGAACTTACTTATCAAACATCATAAAACAGGACTATACACACACACACACATACACATATGTACAGTATACTGTATATATTTGTCTTTGGGGAATTCTTAAATTCTGACATACAGTATAGCTTGTAAAAAAATGTGCAGTGGAGTGGAGATATTAATGTCCTCCATCGTGTCTGTTGCAGAACTTTGCACCTGCAAAAACTGTCTTTTGAGAAAATACCTCTGAATTATTATTTTTTTCGCTATGAAATGGCCAATTTATATGAGCAGAAATATCAGCTGCCGAATCAAAACCATCATTATGATCATTATCATCAGTCCCATGCTTCCTCAGATTGTTTTGACTCCTCATTAGCAGGTACTTATTTCAGATATACTGTCTCTGCGTCACTCCCCTAAATATATGCTGCTCCATATGCGAGTGCCATGGCATCCAGGGCTGCCTCCGCACACTGCGTCTCCATGGTGATCTCGGGGTAATGAGTAAGCGTGCCACAGCACAATCAGTCGCTAGCTCATTAGCGCATATTTATAAACCCCGACCCAGTGGCAGCGCACTGTGTTAAACCGCCCAGGCTGGCAGAACCTCGGCCGTGGCAGGAGCTGAAAGAAAGGGTGGACGAGGAGAGAGAAGTATGAAAGAGTTACAGGCCCGGTCCAAAACCGGCATCCAATAATGAACAACAGATTGCAATGGGAACAAGGTCACGGCTGTTATTACCTCGCTGGACAAACAGCGGGGGAGCAGTAGGATGCAGAAGCGAGGCAGAACATATGTGATTGTACAGATTGTGGCCTACCTTCACTGTCTCTACTTTTATTTTGAAACTTTAATAACTGTTGTTTTCATTATACATATGGCAGCATTATTATTATAAGCTTATATAACATATACAGAGGCAATTTAATCTAAAATGTGCGCTTCAGTCTCTACAGAATAAAACGTATCCCCTGCAATAAATGAAATATACGTGGAAACAGAAGAAGATGATGAAGTGTGTGGGTTTATTATCACTAATAGAAAGTAAGAATATTGAAGTCATGCTCTACTTTTTACCCAAATTTTCTCATAGTAAATCACATGATTGTAATCTACTCTAAATGTTACACTCATCATTGAAACATGTGTAAGTGTCACAGGTGGGAATAAGTTGTTGTTTTTTTTGCTTGATCCATTATTTGCATATTGGATTATGATTTTGATGTGCTCTTACTTTGTATATAGATCCTATTGCTTGTGGTGTGTTGGTGCCTGGTTTGTGTTTTTGTTTTTTTTCTTATTCATACCCGGGATCAATAGACACACCTGTGACAGCCCGCCCTGACTTGGGATTGGTGGGAGGATTGCCCACGGCGGGGATCTGGACTGACTGATACAGGTGTGTGTGGCAGAGAGGGGGACACACACAAAGGACGACGGTGTCAAAGGAGACAGGCGGGGAACGAGCTGCAGTGGAAAAAGACAAGACAAGCAAGTCTACGGAGGAGCGGCGTGACGGAACGGACGGCAAAAAGGCTTGATTCAACGCAAACAAACCAATAAGTAAAGCAGTCGGCGAGGGCGAATCCAGCACGCTACAACAGGGCCGGAACAGAGGAGCCAACGGCCAGGATCCCCTTCCCCATCCTATGCCCCTCTCCTCCCCTTTAAAGGGACAACGAGGAGTTTCTCCATCAGCAGAACGAAAAATTCCGCGACGTGGATGTGGATGAATCTACGTTACCCACACCTGTTAATGGGCCCATTTTTGATAAATATATCGTTTTGTCTCTATCGTTATTTTGTTATTATTAGTGGAGGCGGAAATGCTGGTCGAGCCGACCAGTGTTTCCCTACTTTCGGTTTCGCGGACGCTGCCCGGTGAGTCATGAGAATAACGCAGATTCTTGATGAATGAAAACGGTCAAAGAATTTCACGGTGTGCGCAGAGGCTCATAAATGTAGTGTGAAAATGCTTCGCTTTTCCAAAACTCCTCGTTGTCCCTTTAAGACTGGACTGTTTTATCGACATTTTAAGCAACAGCTGTTGTCAATGCTTTTAAAAGAGATTTTGATTGAAAGTAAAACACTTTTCTTACTTGTTCTGTGCCTTTCTCAATGGTGATTATTGCCGGTAAAAAAAAAGGAACATACTACTATGTGGCATAAGGTTATGGTCATTATTTGTAGGTGCACCCCTTCAGGGCCCCTGCATGTGTACGTCTGTAGGTCCAGGGTTGTACCAGACAACTCCGTCCGTCCAGCAGCTTCACATCAACTGTGAATCCGGATCCAACTCTGGACCCAAGTCCGACTCCACTGATGCTCTTTTAGGCCAAATGGGAACAGATCTCTGCAGCCAGAGTCCAAAAACACAAACAAACCCTGGAGGGCATGAACTGTATTGTACTGTACTGTATGTCTACCAATCATCAAACCTCCTGTTGTCCACAAACTTTTGGCCGTGAGCTGTGGTTGTTGCTGCTGCTGTGAGCACCGAACCAAAGCTGTTTCCATTCCCACGTTTCTATTTCTTTAATGTATCTAGAAATCAAACGCACCATGAAAATTATCTACCGGCGGGTGGGCGAGCATTGTTTGCAAAATCAAATCTGTAACCCCCCTTGCCGCGCCGTAACTTTATGATAATGAAAATTGTCATAGGTTTGTTGAAAAAAAAACAAAAAAAAAACGCATGATGTTGTTGAAGCCATTCGATGCCACGTGTGCCTCCACTCCCCCCACCCACCCACCCACCTACCTCCACCACCACCACCACCTCTAAACAATCAGCCAGGGTAATGAAAGTGATAATGGTAATCTTTACGGCCCACCATGCCAGCCCAAGACACCGGCGACCCCCCGACACTGATTTAATTAGCTTTCCTCTCCCTCTCCTCCTGCCTGTCTTTCATCAGTGTCGATCCTATAAACTATTAATGGCCTCTTAGGCAATTTAGCTTGATCACTCAAACCGGTCTGGATTCGGCTCTCCCCCTGAAAATGTTTGAAGAGATTAGCAGAAGGGGGGGGGGGGGGGGGGGAGGCTCGCCTGCAAAATAAAAACGAACTGGAATGAACCACACAGAGGAGGAGGAGGGGGTGGGGGGTTAATCGCCATCAAAACAGCTTTATTATGGTGGGAGAGGAGAATATCGGGGTTTTTTTGTTTTTTTTTCCTTTTTACGTGATGATTCAACTTGAGTTTGGCAGAGAGACTCACATGCCGAACCATGTAACTGATACATTTGTTGTGCTCATGTAATGAGGTTTGATTCAAGGCAACAGAACCACAGACGTCTGCAGGAGCGTTATTTATAACACCGACCCTGCACGGCGCTGCTGTGGAACCAAACCTGGCACATAACGCACATATTTGGTGATTTTTTTAAATTTTCTTAAAGGTATAGTATGTAGGAATTCCCCCCATCTAGCGGTGCGGTTGCATATTTGAACATATTCTTGATGTTGCATTCACATGAAATCGGGCAGACGTCAGACACTGCAAGCGTCTATGTAAATAAACAATATGTTGTCATGGTGATGTGGTATTGTTTTACCGTCTTTCTCTCGTGGAGTAAAACGACATCCGGTTGGTTTGCCGACGGCCGTCTGCCTGACTGCACCTGAATGCAACACCAGTGCCTCCGTCCTTCCTCACACTACACAGTGGTGACAGTTTTAACAGGCCGAGCCGACAGCTCCACTGAGTTTCCGTGGTTACCTACGGTCACGCTGCCACTGAACCTAAAAAATGGCGATGCAACATGGCCGCCTCGGTTCGGTGCGTCGCCCACTTATGTATTTGTAACGACTTGTAACAACTCATTCTAAGGTACCAGAAAGCTTTCATTTGTATGCGGGTGTGATTCCACTTCAGTGAAATACGTGTTTATGAAAGACATATTTGATTTTTGCTAATAAAAAGCCAAATAAGTTACATACTGCAGCTTTAATGTTTAACTTTCACTTTCCTGCCATCGTCCATTCATCAGAGAAAGATGAGTGTTTTCTTTTATTGGGGGGGATTCAATGCCTTGGACGTTTCTTTTCCCAGACATTCCAGGAAATTCAGTAGACGGTCTTCCGGTCACAACCCCCCCCACCCCCAACACACACACACACACACACACACTCCCTCCTCTTTTCTTTCTTTGCTTTGAAAGCTGTGATCATCTATTCTCCATGTCGTGTCAACCCCTCCAGATATTTCCCATGAATGAATGAATGAGTGCGTGAATGAATGAGTGACTCAGTCGCTCCCATCCTGTGGCCTTAGACAGAGCACGTCGTCGTCATCGTCCTCAGCAGGAAGTGGAAACAAAGAGATGGAAAGAAAGTGGTGGGAAAAAAAGAGAAAGTTACGATCTGAAATGAGGATCCTTCTTTTTTTTCAAGTAAAAAAGTTTGAGATTAAGACTTGTGTGCAAACAAAAACAAGCAAGAAAAAAACATTTTTACACTTTCTTCTAGACGTTTTATTGATCCCACTAATGGGAAATTCAATTATTACAGCAGCAGGAAGTAGAAAAGCAATGGTAAGAACAATAAAATATGTAACAAGAGAAATAATTAGGAACATTATTACAGTTTTATACAAGTTATTTAAGATGAACATATATTTATACTGTATGTTTCTTGTACAAAGGCTGAAAACATATTGCACAGTGTGGAGGAACATTAATAATAATAAATGTACTGTAATAAAAAGTAATAATAATTGTGTGTTTTTTTTACACAACCATCTCTACCAAGCTACTGACTAAATGATTGATAATTTATTTGAAAAAGTCAACACACTGATGAACTGATCAAACATCATAGAAAAGGACTATAAACACACACACACACAGGCCTATCTATATATATATGTCTTTGTGGAATTCTTAAATCCTGACATACAGCTTGTAAAAAAAAAAAAGAAAAAGAGAGAAAAAAGAATGACAGGAACTTCCATTTAGCTCAAGAGGAGACGTGGACTTTATGATGAAGCACGTTTCAGACAATGGACGTGGATGAGTAAAACAGGAAGTCCATCCTGTGTGCAACTCCCAACTCTGCCCTTTTCTGTTCAACCATAAATCACTCTTAAATGTCCAGTTTGGATTCTGTTGAGTTTCATATTGTGTCATTAAAACAGAAGTCTTATAACTGTGTATCTGAGAACGAGCATGAGGAGAAAATAACGCACCTCAGAGCAGCTTTAATGAATCGCCGTCAACCTGTTTTCACATGTGGCTCCTGTGTGACTCACTCTAACCGTTAATGAAGCCGCTTTCATGACGACATTAACATCTTTTTTCCTGAGAAGTTTCCTGCTCGGCCTTTTATCTGCAGGATCAATGCCCATGACATCTACAGGTATTTTTTCTTCCTGTTCAATTTTAAAAAAAACAGCTTGTTTATTTTCATTTTTTTGTTGTTGTAAATCTACCATTTCTGCCAAAGGGCACGCACATACATGCAGCCCCGTAATGGATGACCAATTGTTCCCAGTAAATGGAGTGTGGTGCTCGTCTTCCTGTTGCAACACTAACTGTTATACGCACACACACACACACACACATAAAAGAGCATGTTAGTCATCCGTACGTCAATACAGCTGAAAGATGCCATTGATGTGTCCAAGGTGAGGCTCTGACTAAACTGGACTGCATTTCATATCTATTTCTTTTATGTTTTTTGTAGATTGTGAATCAATAAATCAATACATACATACAGTCACATCATTTTTGTCTGTGATCCACATCTGTCCCTCTGCAGCTCGGCCTCGGCCTCTCCAGGAAATTCATTCATCCTGACTGTTTTTTTCTTCCTTCTTCATCACCTGAGGCAGTTTCTACTAATTCAATCAATACCATCAATTTCAATGTTTACCCTTCTGTGCTCAGCTCTGGTTTCAATCCAATATGTCCAAAATTAGGCCCAATATGGCCATTTGTTGTTGAGTTAACATTTATGGACGCCGCGTTCTGTTTCCCACCACATTTGTCCTGAAATTAAGAGAGAGACCTCCAGATTTGTGCGAGATGCATTGAGCCTTATAATGTGTAAATAAATAAAAAACACCCAAATTTAGTTTGAGATTCATCAAAAGCAGAATTTCTCCTGCAGTGGTTTCATTCTAAGTGTGTCTGCAGGAAATCTAGTCCCATGACATAATCAAATTACGTAGCATGAGATGGACAGTTATTTCCTTGTCACTTTTGGTAAACATGGCTGGTTATGTAAAAAAAAAAATAATAATAATAATAATATTTCTTTGACTTTATTCAGAATCAAACACATCATATGATGACAAAGAAATAAAAAAAAAATTCTAATAGCCGGTTTAAAAGCTCTTAGTTGCGCCACATGCGTGCAAAATGCTAATGGACTAGTTTTGTATCTATTAACACGGTGACCTCCACAGAGTAATGTTCCTGAGGATATTAACAGCAGGCCATCTGACAATAATGGGACCTTTAATCTGAGCCTGAGCCAAACACATGAATGACATTTCCCAGTTAGTGTTCCCATTCACAAACAGCGGGGGACCAATCACAGCGAGGCAGAGTTCAATTAGATAGAAATGAAGCACATCTGTCAGGGGTGAGGAGGTTTTTACATTAACAGCCGTTATACAGCGTGAACACATAGAGCCATTTCCTTTCACCTCTGGTCAGTGAGCTGAAGTCAACAGCATGGAAAACATTAGACCCAGAGCCTCCTCGTGCTTTCAGACTGTTTTACTGGAGGAATGAGAATTTTTTAGGCTGATGGAAGAATAAGAAAAAAAAAGACAAATTGACAGAAGCGTAGCTCAGATGTGTTATTAGCTTGTTAAGTTGCTGCGGCATCATCGTCCCACTGGAGTCGTTTGTCTTTCCACAAGATAAATTTATATCTTCTTAGAAAAATATTTGAATTAAACAAGAACTAAAAGCTCTTTTATTATCACATGTCAGACAATAGTGATTCAGCATTGAAACATCTTCCTCTGAGCTGTAGGAGAGACTAATGAGAGGAACGAAAGAGTCGAGCAGAGAAAAGCTGATAGAAAATATAATTCATAGTGAACAGAAGGAACAGAGCTGTGGAGGAACTTCTCTACAGGTTCGAGCCAAGAGGAAAACATTTCTGATTAGTGAAAGAGGGAACACTTTTTGGTGATTGGCTGAAGGCCAGCATGTCGGCCCGTGATTGGACGGGGAGAGAACATGAGCTGGTGAAGTCTTCCTGACCCAACTTATCACTCAGTTTCATATCATAACTGGCTCATAAACTGGAGCAAATAACAGAGCTGTTATGGACTTCCAAACAGGGCCGTTGCATAGGGGAGAAAGGTGACAGGGGCCCATAGTGCCCAGTACGGGTCCACAAAAATTGACTGAATTATTCTGCATAAGACCCTGACTAATACTCATAGTAATGCTGCATTAGCATCAAAACAAAGTAGGCTAAATAAAAAATGATATTACATACGTAGTCTAAGAAAAAAAAAGTGGAAAAGTCAGGGGCCCACTTTAGTATTCTTTCAGGGGCCCCAGAATTCCTAGCAACGGCCCTGCTTCCAAAGAGTTTGCACTCAGGCAAAAACAAATTGATGAACTAGAAGATTTTCTAGGAGGAATTTGAAAAAAAAAAAAAAAAAAAAAAAGATGCAGGAAAGATGGTCATACACCGCATGATTTACATATTTTTATTTAACCCTTGTGCTCTCTTTGCCAGCCTTGGGTAACCGTGGGTAATATAGAGCCACATGAGGGTTGTGTGCAAATGGAAACATTATGATTATAGTTGTTTGCATCAACTCAAATTCAAAGACAACAGAGGACATGCAGCTCTAAACGTGTAGAGAAGAAGAAGGGTAGAAATCACAACTTGACCCTGTTCATTAAGACGGATCAGATCATATATGGTTATTTTGTAACATAATGTATTTCATCACCTCATTTTGTGACATAATCTGTAATTTCCATGATGAGGCAGAGAGCCGGCCTGCAGTCACACTTAAACCAGACTAAGTATAGAAAATGCACAGAAAAGCCACGGGTGGGTCATGTGGGTTCAAACACGCAGCGGAGATTAAAATCACACAATAACAAAGATGTTTTCAGATTCAGAAAGTGTGTGTGTGTGTGTGTGTGTGTGTGTGTGTGTGTGTGTGTGTGTGTGTGTGTGTGTGTGTGTGTGTGTGTGTGTGTGTGTGTGTGTGCATGATATAATTAGGCAATGTGCCGCGTCCACGATCACGGGATGTTGTCAGACTAAAAAACTTGATCTTATGATACATTCCCCAGTTCAACTGTGAGCAACAGAAGCCACTGTGTGTGTGTGTGTGTGTGTGTGTGTGTGTGTGTGTGTGTGTGTGTGTGTGTGTGTGTGTGTGTGTGTGTGTGTGTGTGTGTGTGTGTGTGTGTGTAAGAAGGTCATTTATACAGCGAGGGGCTGCGCTCTGTGATGGATGGGCTGCTCCATTTTTAAAATGTCACCCTAAAACATATTATACACAGTAGAGTAGAACTTCTATTTTCACCCTGAAACACAAACGCCACTTTTTATTTGGCTTTTACATGTCAAATATGATGTCTGGAAAAAAAAACTGCAACATTTTATTTCTAACTTAAAGCCTATGGGCTACTTTTTTTTTTTTTTTTTTTTTTTTTTTTTTAACACCAGTCCAGCACAGTGATATGAACTGCCTTTTATTTCTGGTGTCATCTGCTCCTGGGCCGACGTGACGGCAGAATAATGGCAGGTCAGATATTTGGGTTTCAGTCTCGGAATCAAAAGGACAAAATGTGACTTTCAAGAGCTGCCACTCAGCCGTGATGTTCAACAGTCAGACCCTGAAGAACAAGAATTTCGATTTCTCAATAGAAATAGAGAGACCAGAAACTGGGACATCAAAAGAAGAAAAATACAGATGGATATTTCAATCTGAAACTTTGAACAGTAAATATTCACAATGTGTTTAAGGACATCCAATTCCTTTAGGACGTTCTTTGAATACCTTTGAATTTTCTCCGGAGGTTGTCTGATGGTACAACGGGAATCTAATGCAGCAAAATTGAGGTGAAGACAACAAAAAGGAGGTTTAACAGAACAGAACAAACATGAGAAATGATAAATATGATGCAGAAAACTGAAACTGTCACCTCCCTATAAGATAAGATAAGATAAGATCATCTACATAAAAACTGACCCATATTAGCTTGTTATAATTATTTTAATCTCACAAAGCTGGAGGCGACCCTGTGGTTTATGGGTAAAAAGCAACAGACAATGCAAGTTTTGTTTCCTGATGCTGGTTGATAAAGACTTGCAATCCCACAAAAAGCTAATAATAACAAACATGAGTCTGGATGAACACAGGCTACAAGTGATTATTGATCATTAGAGTCATCAGAAAGTTATTATGACACCAAAAAACTAGAAGATATGTATAAAAACACAGTTTTCTTTAAAGTTAAATAATTCCTTTTTTCTTTTCTTTTTTCAATAAATAAAAACATCTCAGTGCCAGTCCAACACATTTTCTTTTATTTCTTAATCAAACAGAGTGTGTGTGTGTTTTCTGGGCCCAGACGTGGTAAACAAGTCTGGCAGCTGTGCCAAAAAAGAAAAAAAAAACTGCTGGTGTGTAATTTTGGTGCTTGAATATTGTTTTCAGTGTCTTTTCTAATAACAGACCAAACAATGTCTCAGTCAGTCGGTTGTAATAAGAAGCCGACACACAGAGCGACAAGCCGCCGCTTCCTGTGGAGTTTAAGGGAAAGAAAATTCACTGTCTGGGTAAAGTGCGACGTTTATCTTCTGGTGTTGACACACAGATGGAAGGTTTTTTTTATTTTTTTTTTACTTTTTTTGTGTGAGTGTGTCTGTGCCAGAATAGGCCCAGATGTGGACGTAGCATCTGGCAATCACGCCAGATCTCAGCCAAGGAACTGGGTGTAAACCAGGCCGGAAGAAAACGATCATGTGGCTCTGAATGAGTCTTAGTTTTCTTCATCCACTTCCTTGCTTCGTTCCTTGACGGTTTATCTTTATATATTTAACTCCGCTTCCCCAGAAAAAAAAAAAAAAAGAGACCATCCTACTTAAAGGGATAGTTCAACATTTTGGCAAATTGGCCCATTGCCATAATCACTATAGTCATAGCAGTAGTCATAAAGGAATTTCTTGGTTTCCCTCATCAAACTCATCAAATACACAATCCAACAACTCCAAAACGCTGTCGTGGACCAGTTGTGACCTGCACATTCACCATGCTATGAGATAATAACAGAACATTACCAGACAGAGTTGTTTTAGAGGTAAATTCATGCAAAACTGCTGATGCATGTTGCGTTCAGGGACAGTTTTTCAGCAAGCAGACTCTGTATTTACCCTGTACGGCTCAGTTTCGTAACGTTCCATTATTATCCCATAGCGTGGTGATTGTGCAGGTCACAACTTTCCTTTAGCCTCCGTAGCGTAGATCTGAGCAGCCTGCCGCCCCGCTCTGCCGTTCTGAAGATAGCTTACACCGACAATTAAAGATAACGAACCTACTGCTATGATTAAAGGGATTATGGCAATGGGCCAATTTGCCAAAATGTTGAACTATCCCTTTAAAGAAACATCAAAATAAAATGCGTTTATTGATTTTCCTCAGTATCAATGCTGCCAATACTCAATCATGCATTCCTTTTGCAATGAGGGAAATGAGTTTCGCAAATGAATCAATTTGACAGCAGGTGGATCTATATTTCAGTCATCAGTCACAGTGTTGAGGTGTTGATGTCGCTGCTGCAACTCGTTGTTCCATCAAATCAACTTGTTCGGCCTGGTCGTTGACTTCTGTCTCTGTCCTGTTTTATTGGCTCCGCCCACTCTCCAGATGTTCCAGATGCACCTTCTCACCTGTTCTACAACCTGTTCTCTCATCATCTTGATTTATAAAAGCAGCAGTGTTCTTGTGCGTCCTGGTTCTCTCCCCGCCGCTGCCGCCGCCACTATACCAGCAGTAGCGGCAGCAGTGACAGACCCTTTATTTCAAACACACTCAATACCGTCGCCGCTCCGTCGCCTCGCGCACTTCGTCTTTACTGAGAAATGCTAACGCCTCTCGGTGAGATGGCGCCGGCCGTTGTCGTTGATTGCAAAATCCATGAAGAAAAGCATTTCTCTCGCTCGCGTCTGAACCTGTATCGATCCGCCGAGGGGACTATTTGTTTGGGAATGATCGAGATGATTACATGGCCCTGATCAAGGCGGTAGATATTGCATGGGGGTGAGATTTATGGATAATCCATCAGCCAACATGTTTTTACAAGATAATATTGGATTTGGGAAGCCCCACCCCCTCCCCCACCCTCCCTCACACTGGCCTGAGGAGGAGGAGGTGGATTGGGAGCGGGGGGGAGGTTGAGGGTGGAAGGGGGGGGGGGGGGGGGGGGGGGGGCAAAATGAGCTCACAGTGGAGATTTCTGCTCAGCGCCATGATTGCATTTTCATACACCAATTCCAACAAGTACCCCCCGTTCATTTCTCATAACTGCCGGACTCCCATATGTATTATTTTGACCATAAGCAAGTAAAATGCCCCACAGTGTGTTTTGCTAAATGAGCTGAATTACCAGCAGGAAACAGCCTCCTAGATAATATTGAGTGGCATTATGAAGTTAATGTGACAATACATCATGCAAGCACAAGAGCTGCACCTGGTTTCACCACATCAGACTGTTTCTCCTTCTACTCTCCTCTGTTAGGACCCGGCCTCCTCCTCTCCTCATAATACACAATTGCAAATTGTTTGATTTTCCATTTGCAAACAAAGCTTTTATTTTGTTTATCCCTTGTGATACAAATAAAAATACAAATACGAATTACTTTATTAATCCCCAAAGGGAAATTAATTTGTCTGTCAGTTCGACCATTGTCAAACCAGTGTCAAATCGACCATTTTCAGAAGAATAAAAAAGCTGAAGGTACAAAGATCTTCTTTCTTCGTCCTGCAGCGAGGAGAGAGGAGCCGTCCACCACTGCTGCTGCTTCCCTGCTCCATCAAGGTGTCATGAAGTGGATGATCTGAGTTGTTCAGAACGGCCTCCACCATCTTTAGTGTGCATCTTTCCACCACTTCCCCCAGTGTGTCCATTACTGAGGTGCCTCAGGATGTTTGGCCTGTATCTTAGCAACAACTTCATGGAGAACTTCACATGGAACTTCATCAGTAGCCGTTGGGATGTACACAAGTGTCTCTTTCTGAGTAATCACCAACATCTCCGGCTCCTCATCACTCTTGATGGGCAGAGAGTTGATATTTCCCATAATGACTGACAGCAGAAAGGACCCAGTTCATCTCCACTTCAGGCCTTTAACCATTGCACCACCAGCAGGACGGCATCCACAAAAGCACCTCTTCATCTCAGCTGGAACAGGGTGGCCTCCTCCAGACCTGCTTCATTTTCAGAAGAAGCTCCTCTCTGAAGAATCTCCTCTCCACACACATCAGTAGTTGACAAAATGCCACAAAAATAAAGCAAAGGTTGAGTAAAAACTCAGAGCTACCACGCTTTGCTGCTCTCCGTTGAAGCTCATGTTCTGGAATATGATATAATTATAGATTTGCACAAATGAATGCACATCAATTTAGCTTATTTTTGATTGTGTCCTTCTGTGTTGCTCTACTGGCTGGGGGGTGGGGGGTGGGGGGGTAGTTGTTTATGTACGTACTGAACAAGAAACAACGATAAACAAATCTTGACTTTTAATTCCAATTTACCATGGTGACAGATTTCCAGCATCTGCCAGCTGTTGGGCCAGTTTCATCCACCACATCTGTTGTAGCATTTAATTGAGCATTTAATTGAAGACAGTGAGGGGCCTACAACGGGTGCAAGGAGACGACAGAAAGATAAAATCCAGCCGTGCGTGGCCATGTATGAGATGAGTTAACAACAGTTTTTGGACGTGATGTCACTTAGAAATGGAAAAAAGAAAAAGGAAATCCCGAAAACACTGCTTAAAGGGATAGTTCACCCAAAATTGAAATTCCCGCTACAAAACAAGCTTGAAATATAGACTTATTCAATCAATCAATTTCGGGACATTTTCACATTTCGGGGCTTCAATACAAGACGGACATTACATATGAGCAGCATGGAGGTATTTGGATGTTTTTTGGTGTGTCTCTTTGTTACGAAGACAGTTGGTATCCATTTGCAACGGTTATATGGACATGCACTGCTACGCCGAGACCCCCTGTAACTCAGAGAAGCCACGGAGGACTCTGAAACTTCTCCCAGCCCTTAGTCGACATGAGGGTGAGTAGATAGTGAGTGAAATTTCAATTTTGGGTGAACTATCCCTTTAATTGTACAGTCTGCAAATCAACCTCATGTGAGCCTATACTATATATAATTTTGTGATATTTAGTTGTCGAGGTAATTTTTGGCGTTTCTTGCATTAGGTTTTAACCATTCATGGAAGGTGGATTTTATTGTTTTATCAACCTCTTTGCAATAAAGACTTCCCAGATTTTATCCCTGAACTGGTGACACCAGCTGGCCCAAAGTGGAACTGCCTTAAAGCGTAGCTCCGCTCTCTTGCCTTTTTCCTCAGGAATACAAAAGCTTTCTCTGTGGTTCCTCCTATACCGACACCAGACGACCCTGAGACTAAAACACTAAGTGCAATTCCAGCTCTGTGCCCGGGCTCGGCAGCTCGTCTGAGCACTTTGAAAACATTCGCCCAGTGTCGTGTTGTCGGTCTGGAAGCCTTGGAACGTACCTACAGAAAAAAAAAAATGCATCTGGATACCAACAGCAAGTCTGTCTGAGCAGATCAAAACGCTACGTGGAAACAATGAAGACGCAAGTCACGCCAGTCAGTCACTGGAAACCAGTTGCTTGGCTAATGCCCCTTTAAAGCTAAAAAGGAAAAGAGCCACTTCCTCTGGTAAACTCCTGAGTGGCGATGATGACGGACCAATTAGCCTGACTCATTAGCTTTCGGAGAGCATTAGGAAATAAAGCTGTGGCAGGATGGACTTCGCTCTGAGTGTTTTTTGCATTATTGATTGAGAATTAATGGCGGAAGCAGCTGTCATTAAAAGGGTAAGGGATGGTCTCCAGAAAACCTTAGTAATGGCAATCTGGGCCATTTAAGAGTCAGCGAGACGGCTGTTAACCACTTAAGGGTTGGAGCGCAGCACCAGGCCGAGGAACAGCAGATAAGCTAGCACTGGATTAGCTGTTAGCTGTTAGCATGAGACTCTAATGTCCACATTCAGCTGCTTCTTTATCTGCTAATATGTATCATATAATGTTGTAGGCTACTACTTCTGTTACTTTCTAATGTGCTATAACTAAACAGTAATTTCATATTATTACCAATGAGATACAAGGTGTGAGGATTTATGATGACATGCCTCATGCTGAAGTGGAAAGTTTGGTCTTGTCAAGGAGCTGCTGGGACCAGGAGATGTTGGAAACGGCTCCATCTCCTGCAAAGTGGCCCCAGGGTTTTATAATTTAGTGCAATATCTATTCATTCATTTCATATCTGTGCCATGGATATTTATTGCCCTGGCTACTAAGTTATATGAATGAAGCATCCATTTCTCCTAAATTCATTTGTAATGCAATGCCATTAAGGCTTTCTATTCTGTTCTACTGAAGTGCCCGTAACACATCATGTCAACATGAGGCCTGAGTGTCACAGGGACAAAATACACTTGGAGTTGTCTTTACAAAATGTAATGATCCACTATAATAAACACATTTGCTCTTGATACTTTCGTTTCTGTACTTATTAGTGACAAGAGTCCTTTAGTCCTACATCTTTACAAAATTTTGCCTTTTTTTTGATCAAGTATAAGTAATATTAATGACTTTGTAATGTACTGTCTTGTTTTCTTTACATGTATGTTTTCTTGTTTTACTTATTTTACTGAAAGCATGTTTTCTTTACGTAATGGGGTATTTTAAAATTGTGTTATCTTGTGTTAACTTCCTGAATATTTCCTCCTCCAGTGATGAGACACTCATTGTTGTGACATCTATAAACCAGCTGAGTGTCTCTGTCAATCTGTGACCATTTGGTGACCTTTTTTTTTTTTTTTTTTTTTTTGTAAATGATACTGTACACTATTTTCTCTCCTTCTCTTTTTTTTTACAACATCCTTTTGAATGTGGCACTAAAGCCTGCTATCAGAGGATGAAAGTTGTGCTTTCATAACTCACCGTGTGCCGAGCGTCACCTTTAACTCGTTCCTTACGTCGTCCTTCACGCGGATTCTCACGCTCCCGCCGACTTGAAACTCAGACATGTTTTCGTCTGCGTTTGCCAACGTTTACACCCACACATTGCACATTTCTTCAATTGCTCAACAAGTTCATTAGGGGAGGAGGAGGAGGAGGAGGGGGTGGGGAGTGGGTATTTGCGGTAAGTTGTGTGTGTCATTAAATGTATGTGTGTGTGTTTTGTTTCAAACTGCATGGCAGCGGCCCTCACAGTGGAAAACAGGAAAAACAAAACAAGCACATACTTGCAGAGGAGGAGGGATCTGCACACACAGGTATGTACTGTAGTAGGAGACACTCACCTGTGTAGACATGCTCACACACTCACACAGACACACACACATAGACACACACTATGTCAACATATCAACATGAGCATGCACACACTCCAAACCACACACACACCCACGCACATTACAAAAACAAACTTGTACACGCTTTCCCAGATGACAGAGAGACTTCACAGTAGGTGTGCTCCAACACACACACACACACACACACATAGCCTACGTGCCACCTGCACTGCATCCTGGGTAAACTGCATTGCTGACATTTTCCTGTGCGTACCAGCATCATGGCTGTCATTTACTCCTCCATAATTACACAGCTGGCTGAAGATGCAAAGCTGTCATCTTTTACTTTTAGTTTTTTTTGTTTTGTTTTGTGTTTTTCTTTTTTTTTTTTGTTCAAGCAGGAACGTGAACGCGACATTAAACAATCTCCGGCATGAGGACGATGAACCTCAGTGTCTGTTATTTAAGCGGATTATGAACTTGTCTGTCTGCTCGGTCTTTTGTCCACTGATCCATTTGTCAGTGTCAGAAACCAGCCCATAATAATCAATGTAAACAAGTGTTTCATTTTAAGCCTGTCAGACTGAGTGTTGCAAAAACTATAGGGTTCATTCTGTCAGTTTAAAGCTCATCACTCAAATTCTCCATTGAGGAACTTATTAATAAAACATAATGAAGACAATGTTAAGTAAAGGAAAAGAAAAAAAAAGTTTGAAATATTTTGTTTTAAAATTTGCATCCATGAAACAAAAAAACAAACAAACCCTAAATTAATTTAAACCTCAGATGTAAAGTTGCCTGTGATTGGCCGGTGGCAGTTCATACAGAGCCTCCTGCCGCTGAGTCACCGCTTTACTTAGTTTTTTTAGCTGACTCATCATGGGAACAGTTTATATTCTTGTAAGCGTCTTGTCTAATGGTTCGGCTGCGGTTTGCTCTGGTCTTTTTTTCATAATCAGAGACGCTTCCGCCAACGCTGAACAATCAAAGTGAGTGAGAATGGAGAAGATTAAATGTCTTAAAAACTCTGGATACTAGTGTCATTTGTAAGAAACAAAAACAATGCCAAAACAAATCCTACAAGGCTGGATGGAGGCACCAGGTAGGCGGGGCTTTGGACCATCCACGTCTGAGAGCGGTGACTGTTTCATTGTGACATCACAAAGTTACACAACATCCTGACAGCTCATGTTGAGGCTCAGTCTCTGAATACAAGCTCTGTCTTTGATACTTTTACAGTGTAAATGTGTCAGAAAAACACATGCGCCTTTATACAATACAGGACCTTTAACCATCAGCATCTGTGCAAGACTTTAATAAAAAAAAGTTCAACCTCGAGTAGAATTTTCTGCACTCGACAGTTTTAAACCTTTGGTGCTTTGACAGTGTCCTCTCTTAAAATAAGCTGGAGACGTTTCAGCAAACAGGCACCAGAGACTGAGACAAACGACTAAAGAAGGAAAAGATGCTGCAGCTCAGCACTTTAATCCAAACATGTCGGATCGACATAAATAACCGTCATTTGTATTCTCTCTGTCTATGTCCTCACGACTCTTTTAGTGCTCTGTCAAATGTTTGTTTGGCCATTTAGCCCACACACCCAGCATCAATCCTCCCTTATTCTAAGTACCTGAGCTCTGCCATTGACATCCAGCTACAAATAATGACATGCAGGGTTATTGTTGGGAATCTACATCCATCCACCACGCACAACAAATCCCTCCTTCACACACCTACACCTGATCGTTCCCTCATTCATTCCCACCAACACTGTCGCCTTCACTGACTTGCAGACGACACCGACGTCTCACCGGTGTAAAAAGTGAGCAGATGATAATGGACTTTAGAAGATGGAGGCAGGTTGAGCCCCATGCCCTCTGGATAGGGGGCGGGGGTGGTGGGGAGAGTTTCAAATTCCCCAGGATCCTGATGGTGCGTCCCATTTATTATTATTATTATAAAACAAACACACAAGTCAGAAAAAAAGAACGATTAATATCATAAAATGGAAATATAACAATTTTATACTTTTACATGTTTGATTTCAATGCAAATAGTTTAAATTGTGTTTAAAAAGCCATACAAACAACAAAAACATGTAACATGCACCAAAACAAACAGGCCGTTAGCCATTGGCCAGTATTCTGATTCTTACAGGATGTACTCGAACACGAATACGTTATTCAGAAATACACAAATAGGCTAATGCTTTAATCTAGAATAGTTTTTATTTCCAAAGTTTCTCCTTATTATTCGGGACTTTTTTCTAAAGAAAAAGCAAACGTTTGGATGCGTGTTTTCAACATGATTTTGAGCCAACGACAGGAGATTAAAACAAAACGGTACAAAAAAAACATGTTGGTGCGGTGTTGGTTTTGAGCCAATCACAGGAGACACTGCCACAGTTTGATTTTGGTGAAGAGAGCTCAGTCCCTTATGTTATCGCAGCGGAGCAACAGCACATAACAGGTGACTCTGTTTCACACTCCAACTCAGTAGGTGGTGCTAATGCACCTTAACAGGAAAAGAAGCGGCTATAAAATGGTGGATAAATGTTTTTAGCAAAACGACTCATTTCACTACCCGAATTTGATCCATTCAGTCCTATTACATTTGGAAGGTGAGCTGCACGGTTAAATTATTTTATTCCTGTTCTAGTTAGCCGAGAGCTAAAGCGGAAGTTAGCCGGCTAGCTTGTCGGAAGTCTTTACTGAGCCTAATTCCGGTTTCTTCCAAAATTCGAATAATAAATCCATATTTCTTTTTATACAAATACTAGCTGTACACCCCTACTATATACATGTCTGACTTTAATGTGAAACAAATATTAGATAAATACAATAAACAGTAAAACTGCAAAGTGTTCACCCTACTGTTGACGCCAGTAGCGGCCATCTTGAATCCTCCTCCTTCTTCATCTGCTGGTGGGAGTTGTTCGACTTTCTAAGTTGGGAGGTCTTCAAGATTGAAATTCCAACTCGGGGCTCGGAAATTCCGAGTTCAACTGGAACGCAGCGTAGGCTACGTCACTGCAGATCTCATGTGGTCTGTCTGTCTGTCGGCATCGCTACGGTAACAACACGACCGCCACCACCGCGCAGACACCAGGAGCTGCTGCAGGGAGGGATCTGCACCCGTCATCAGGGCGACACCTCCACCTCTAAAGGACAATTACAACTAAACAAAGACAAGACAACAGAGTCATAAACTACCCGTCACACCCTAGACCAGTGTTTTTCAACCTTGGGGTCGGGACCCCATGTGGGGTCGCCTGGAATTCAAATGGGGTTGCCTGAAAGATACAATTATTATAAAAATATATTTTTTAACTAATTATTATTCTTTTTAAAATTATGATTTAAAACACCACACATAGCCTAATCTTAAACAATTGCATTCTATACTTTCACTTTCTCAAATATGAATCGAGTTCAAATAAAATGCAGCATATAAAAATATCTGAGCTGGCACATCTTGATTGACGGTTTCACCAGAAATTTGTAATGTCAAAATGAGGTCACAAGCCAAAAAAGATTGGGAACTACTGCCCTAGACACTGTGTTTTTTTTTGGTGGGGACAAAAAACAGCTTCTTTCCCAGTGCTGTAACCTCTGTTTGCCCCCCGCCGCACCCCCAATGCCACAAAGACTGAGACTGAGACTTACTGCTGTGAGCAATAACCACACACACACACACACATGCACACACTCTTTTCATAGCCTTACCAAAGACTATCACATTGCACATACTGCACATACCCCATAACCCCCAAATATGCAGCTACATAGCTACCGTTGAGGTCACGCTATCTCATCTTTTACAGTTTGCCTGTGTATTACATGATTTTTTTTAAAAAACTTTTACTTATCTTATCTCCTGAACGAACAGATCGTCTTTGTTCTGCGCTCAGGGACGACAAGGATCTAATCTAAGGCTGTAATCTCGGCCCAGACACAAGGACCTAATGCAGCAGTGTGCGATCACTCCATGACTTGAGTAATGGCTGATGAGTAACGTCCTCACTCTTCACTCCCACACACACACACTACTCCTTCACCTCCCTCGTCTTCTGCTTCACCCCCAACCCTTCCATCCTTCCCTCATCTCTTCTCCTCCACCCTTCACTTATTCCTAATCTCTCAACAACCTACTCGCCTCTACCCCTCTACCCCCACCCCCCCTATCCCCAACCAGCGGGTGCGCCCTCCAATCAATTAGTTCATGTTCTGTAATGACAGCAGCTGTGGCCTGGCGGGGCTTCTTCGCGTTTAAGAGTGTTTTACTGCCTGTGAAAAATCTCCGGATGGAACGCCTCCCGTTTATTCGCCCCGGGGAGGGATGGATGGGAAGCCTGCATATGTTCATCTGTCTATGTGTTTTTTTTAATTTTTTAAATTTTTTTACAGCATCTGGTCTGTGTCAGAACCGGCTGGACGCACGAGCCGGACCAGTCTGAGAAGGGAGGGGAGGAGGGGAGGAGGGGAGGGGGGGGGGGCGTGGAGGTGGGAGACAAGTTCAGAGTTTTAATTTTGAACTTGTAAAATGGAATGAAACTTGACTTTTACTCTGGGATGTTTGTGTGTCTGTGTGAAAACAAACAAACCACAGACAATAAAAAGACATGAGTCACTGTTTTCTCTCAATGAGACTGAGATGAGTGTGTGTAGTCTACTGGTTGGTGTTGGTGGAGACGATGAAGCAGCTCAGTTGTTCATTTTCTGGACAAAATCTCAATGTAAAGCACTTTGGCTTCCCCTGTGGTTTTTTAAATGTGCTATATAAATAAAGTTGATTGATTGAACCTGGAGCTGGAGTTCATTCAGTCTCCACCTGTCACCTGTCACACACTGAAGCAAACGGTGACGGTGCTGACACCTGATTTAGATTTGAATAAAATCTACAACTAAAGAGAAAAGTCATATCCTCTATATGATGATCATCTCTTCAGATGAAGTTTAGAGTATAGTTTCCTTTCATTCTTTTGAATTTACTGACTTAATTTCATCTTGGTCTGAAATTGAGCAGGAAATGATGAGGACTAGTTTGTAAAGTTTTGTAAGTTTTCTCAGTCAGGTGGTGTTGGTCAGGCTGTCATGTTGCTGTATTTTCAACACAAAGGGTTCTTCTGTGTTCTTTGAGCTGTGCTATACTATATATATATATATATATATATAGGTCCGCGGGTATAGTCACAGTCACGAGGTACCAGTAAGGAGGAGTGACGGCGTGTGGCGATAAGCGGTACTGAAGTTAAACTCACTCACCCATAAGACGTGTTAACCCACTTGCCAAGTGGTCATTGACCTCTTGGTGAAATGGTTAGCATTTTTGAATATGTTTTATTTCACAAAAATAAATCATATTCAAAAATGCAAAAATCATTTAGAAAAATCCATAATTATAAACAAATAAATATGATCATGGTATACATGCAAAATTAAACCAAAAAGGAAGGACAAAAAAACACTATCAAAATCAACAAACAGAAGCAGCAACAAAAACGAAACAAAAACAGTAGCAATAACAAAATTAACAACAGCAAAAACATGTATGTTGGCATTTTTGCCTTTTATCGTCCTGGTCGGGAGTCAAACTGGCGATCTCCTGCTCTAACCACACAGCCACCACCCGAAGCATGCTAACATAATCTAAAATAAAGGAATGACATTTGTTGCTGATATTAACGCTACAACAAAAATCACAATCAGCTCCTTTAATGATTTCAATCCTCTGCCCCTGACCTTCCTGTCCTGTATGGAGGAAGCCGGCCGCTGCAGGTTGTGTAATTCAGGTGAGCATCAGCGAGATGAAACAGTTTTCTTTCTCCTTCTTTAAGTGTTTTTTTTTTTTCCTTTTCTTTCTTCTATTTCAGGAGCTGAGGCACATCTGAACTCCGGTCACAGAACCAGAACATTCTCCCATTTTCACCGTCTCCAGCTCCTCTCCGTCATCCTGCCGCTGCACAGATAGGTTGATCCATCATGCACTCACACAGATGTAAACACACACACACACACACACACACACACACACACACGCCCACAAGAATGTCATTCCGGGGATAGCTCGGTCCATCACAGATGCTCCTACACATACACAGACGCTCACACATGGCGCACATACTTGAGTGCACGTACATATCTGCACGCACAAACTTGCCCACATGTATGTCATTCTGCGAGCTTGATCCATCACTCACACCCCCTCTTACTTTGAGACACACACACACACAGGTACCGTGGATATTACCGGGTAATTGGACGGCGTGTCAGCGGGGGGTGACAAGTCCTGATTGATTGTCAGGTTTGTCACAGAGCAGAGAGATTCATCTTCAGCCTCAATCTGCTCATCAGCTGCCAAGAGAGCCGTCGTCATCCTGATCAACCCCCCATCCAATAATAATAGGACGCTAATACTGGAGAAATACTGAATATATCTTTAGAAACTGGTGGAGCTGTTGACATTTCTGTAATCATCAGGGTTTTGCTTCAGAGTTTTGATGGGAGAAAAAATAAATGAACCTTGTAAACTTGAATATGTCTGCACATGTTTTCACCTTCATCATCATTAATCTTCAGTAGCCTATTTCACATTGTTTGGCTCAGTTGTTTGGATTGGTTAAGTTAATATCATCATGATCTTGTTAACTTGTTTGTCCAGCTATTTAAAGCCTGGATGATGAACCATGGCACTGATAGAAAATCTGATTGGAATTCTTTAAAAAGCATAATCTGTCCCCAGCCTCATCATTATCACTGTGTTATGGGCAGGCTTGGGGAGTAACGGACTACATGTAACGGCGTTACGTAATCAGGATACAAAAAAAGGGTAACTGTAGTCCGTTACAAGTACAGAAAAAAAACCCGTAATCAGATTACCGGTACATTTGATAAAAACGGAGATTACTTGTCTGATTACTTCACATTTTAAAATCAACCACAGGCTATAAAGCGGCCGTAGAAGCCACTCGCCGTCTCGTTGTAGTTTCAGAGGTGAGGCACACAGACACCTTCTGCCCGTACGGTGTGTGTGTGGCTGAGGCTACGTAACCTTAAAGAGGAACTAAGCCCCCAAACCACTTTTTTCTGCTGAAAACAAATATATTTGGGTATAAGGTAGTGTTGTCAGTTGATTCTGGTCCAACTTTTGACATTTTAGTCAAAATATTTCAACTTGGTGTATTTTGTAGTAAAAATGTAGAGTGACTGCCCTCTATGGGTTGAAACACGGCTATTACAATCGAATTTTTCTATTGGCTGAGATGGAGGCAGATGACGTTTTGGAGGCAGCTTTCGTCACCGGCCACCAGCTCCCCGACCAATCAGCACCGGCTGCTGCCTGCCTCTAACGGTTGCTAGGCAGTTTAGCTGTTCTGCTGCGGCTAACGGCTGCTAACAGCTGCCTGAACGGGAATCGTTAGTGCGGCCGCCGCTGGCGCTAACGAGCCGTTAACGAGCTAACGAGCCGGCGGATCAGCTGTAGATGCACTGTGCCAGGGCTCCTAGTAGTGTCCACGCTACTAGTGCTGTTAGTAGCTCGTTAGTAGCTCGTTAGCGCTAGCAGAAGTGTCGATGTGTGTTTATTACTTTTTTTTCTCTTTTGTGTGATTTCGCGGGTGTGAATGGGGCGCAGGGGGGAGGGGGGATCGGAGAGTGCTCCTGGAGTCCCGCCCATAATCAAGGCATTTTTTGAATTTCAAGCTTAGAGCACGTCATCCAAAACTGAGGGGTTTAGTTCCCCTTTAACGCTGCCTCTTAACGTAACTCTACTGAGTGTGAGCGGCACGTATGTTCACGTTGCTTTCGTGAATTGTAAACACAGACGCCCCCTCGGTTTTAGCGTCCAGCAGTTTAGCGGCTAATTCAACTGCAGTGATGGATAACTGTACCGGAGAGGCTCAACAACTTAATGAGCTTCATTTGAGGAATAAACGGCAGCTTTTACCTGACGGAGACCGACGCCTGAGCTACGGTAGCTAACAGCTAGCACAGACTTTCTCTCTCCCTCTCTTTCTTACACACACACACACACACACCCCCGCGCACGCACACACACACACACACACACACACACACACACACACACACACACACACACACACACACACACACAGCCCAGGTTGTCTGTCATATCTGTTGTAAACCTTGTAATACTAGCTTGTTGAGTACAGTTAAAGCAGATATCAGCTTCACGGCCGTTTCGGCTAATGCTGCGTTCAAGGCAGGCTTTTGAAACCGTAAGTTACAGCTTCAAGTCACAACTACGACTTGGTAGCGTTCCAGGTAACCCGTAGCTCGTGTTTTTACCATCCTGTTGTCTGTGAAAGTTCCCTATAACGGCCACTCGTAACTTCCGACCCGTGAACTCGTACCAGATCGAACTGGTATGACTTCACAGGAAGGAAAAACACAAAGTACGAGTTTCTTTGAACGCACCATGAGTTAGCAGCCCCCGCCCTTGTCAGGCATCAATTGGTCCTCGTGCTACGTCACCACATTCACGCGCATCCCTTGGCTGCACACACAGCCCTTCATGCCGTTCTCTCTCCTCATTGGATAACACTTGTACCCCACAAGGAAAATTTTCTCCTCGGGTTACAGCAGAGCAGAGTGACGGAGAGACTCGTGTTTAGGCTGAAATACTTCATGTAAGTGATTGCTGACGGAAAATAGGACTATTTAGGACTTATATTAACAAAAACATTCCACTGATATCTGCTTTAACATTATTGTTGCTTCGGTTTGAGTGTGGATTAACTCGTGGTTTGTGCCAGCAGCTGTCACTAATGTTGATAAAGTGATGATTTACAATCGAGAGTTTATCCATTGTGCTTTATTTTGAAATTTAGCGGATGCTCGGTGCGTTTCATTTCCTGTTTCCTCTGCGTGGATTGATGCGTGATGGCTGCGTGACTGAATTTGCATGTTTGGTATTAAAGTTATCCAAAAGTAACTAAATGTAATCCGTTACATTACTTTAATTTTGTAGTACTTAGAGTAAGTTACTAATTACATTTTCTAACAGGTAACTTGTAATTGTACTGGAATACATTTTAAAGTAACCCTCCCAACCCTGGTTATGGGTCAAGTTATAAACTCTGCAGGAGAGCTAGTGCACAGATAGATAATTATTTAAGACATAGATCATTTTGAATGGAATAAGATGAATAACATTAAAACCTTACAATATGAGTTGTATGTACAGTATGTAAAGACATCCACAAGTTGTCCAAACCTGTAATCAGCTGGTCATGAGTTTTTCACATATACAGTACATATATATAAAGTAGCAGATCATTCAAAGGATACAATTAAAAAACGTTTTGCTTAAATCAGATGAAAATGTTTCTGAAGTGGTTTGAAGGTGCAGCATGATGATTTTAACCAACTTTAACAATAGAATTGAACTTAAAGGTGTTCAGAAATGGCCGTTTATCCTGTTTGTCGCACCTCCTTAACGAGTTTCCACGAGTTGCCGCACGAGTTTACCCGAGTAAGGAAAACAAATTTGATTGGTCGTTATCAAGCGGGCGGGATATTCAATGTTTGGGGCGGGACCGAGCTCGGTGTGTTTGTGTGCGAGTGTGTTTAGCTAATGTAGCTAACAGTTAGCTAGTAGGCTTGCTACGTTATAGCTTGCTAACTTAGCTAGCGAGGCTAAGTGATGGAGCGCAGGGATCTGGAGGAGGAGAGTGGAGTTGGGACGGAGGAGAGTTTGTGTCGGTGCTGGTGGACGAGTCTCCTCGTTTTTCTCAGACGTTTGATTGACGGATGACGGATCCAATATCATTGTCTGATGAATCGTGAGCAACGTGACGCATAATTTGTGCGCCTGCATTATCCTATCCAATCCGGAAAAAACAAAACTACCGCACTTTCACTGCGGATTTACTCGAAAATAGAATTTTACACAAACTTTGGGTTTAGTTTAGCCTCAATCGTCTGATAGTTGAATGATTACACTAATGTTAAGAACCATAGTGGGCTCAAAATCCATTTTCTTTTCTGAATACCTTTAATTCAGTTCAATTTATCACAACCAGAGATCCACTAGCTATAGATAGACCCAATTCAAAGTAGACTTGACAACACTGATGATAAAACCCAACCTGGACACCAGCCTGATTAACCACTGAGCACCAGACTCAACCCAAAACCATTTAGACTGCAGGAACCTGGACTCCTTTATAAACCAGGTCTTGGTCACTTGGGAACAAAGCGGCCTTCGGCATCTACACGGTCTCTAATATTCCTCATCCATTTACGCTAATATTAGTGTCCAAGAACAGGTGGAGAGTCGGGCTGATCTTTCTTCCAGGTTCTTCTCTCTTCATTTGGAGGCGCTGAAGGAAAGCACACACACACACACACACACACACAGAGGAGGAGGGAGAGGGTGTCGTACGGCCTGCTGCGTCCTGAAGGCTCGATTCTCCTCACCTCCTCTGTTCCCATGAGGCCGCTCACCCACTCCTAAACGCTCCCCCACACACATACAAAACCCACCTATTTCATTTTTCATTTTCAGCAATTTTCTGTGGCTTTGCAGCAAAAAAAAAGAAAAGAACACACACACACACTCTCTCTCTCTCTCTCTCACACACACACACACACACACACACTGTCTGTGGGCTCCTGAGCTGGAGGCTGGGATGGATGGAAGGCACCCAGCCGTAGTGCACCGGGGAGGCTCAGCGTTCAACCAAAAAAATATTACAGGGTCCTTTTACCATGGCGATATAGCAGAGAGGGGGCACAGCGGCAGACATGCTGTTTAAATGTCTGCTCATGCGTTTTGTCTCTGTGTGTGTGTGTGTTTGTGAGAGACAGAGAGAGAATTGAGCCGGGCAGGTTCTGACTTCATGTAGAGTTGTTTTGATTGGTTGTCTAAACTGACGCCCTCGCCGCGGTCACTCACAATTTGTTTATACAATTTGCGAGAATATGGCATTTTTGTTTTGTTTTTTTTGAAGGAGAAGGTGGATGAAGCCCACAGAGAATACTGATGTGGAGTCAGTGGTTTGTCCGGCTCTTTAGTGCAGCGTGTGGCCGAGCAACGAGCACGGACGGGAAATGATTATGAGACAGGATGTGCTGAAGCTACAGTATACCTACTGAACTGATGCATCACTGTTGTGTCATCTCTGCTTCATTAGAAGACACGCAGAGCAGGAGGAGGACCAATCAGAGGAGGAGGATGACGCATGACAACGGCAGCCATCAAATGAAAACATTTCTAAACTGCAACATGTGCAAAAAATGATTCATAAAGAGCTATTTTCTGACCTGACTTGATTTATTTATTCAAACACAACACTAACTGAAGTGTAAATTCACTGACAATGAACCTCTGCAGAGCACTCAAGCCAAAAAAAACTGCAGTTCCTCAAATGGCCACTTGAGACTTGCTGCAAAGGTTTTACAGAGCTACTTTACAACTCTATGACAACTGTTTATATAACTCATTTCATTTTATAACCTTGTTAAAATGCATTATCACATTTACCTGTTTGCTGCATGTCTGGCTGTCTGCTATAGATGGATGTGAACTCTCAGCCGTGTTTGTACTAAAGGATTTTTAATATCACACATACAATCTGTGATATAACTAGCCTACATTATTTTATGTATAGGTTTTATAATTTGCAGGTATCAGTGTCTGTGCCTGACTTTTTGGGTCAGCTTGTAATCGCCCAGCAAGTTAACAGACCTTGGGTTAGCTGGCTACCCAACTGTGCTAATGATGCTAACAGGAGTGTAGCGCCACATTATAACACCACATTTTGTAATAATGTAATACATTCTCACCTCAAGATGTAATAACGCTTTGTTTTCTAAAATATGCCACATTTTGTAATAAAATTCTTGAACGCAATAGCCTAGGGTTTAAACATTGCTCCATTTTGTAATAAGTTGTTACATAATGCACCAAATTATTACTTTTTCTATTAAAAAAAAGTAACACTCGCATTTTGTAATAACTAATGCAATATGTAACAACTTACAAAATGTGGCAAAGTTTATTACCTATTGCGTTTAATAATTTTATTACAAAATGTGGCAGATTATTCATGAGGTAAAAATGTATTAGCCTACATTATTACATAATGTGGCACTACAAGGAGCTTGTCACAAGTTATTAATCCAACATTACCACAGTTTTACATTTAGATTAGATGGAGACAGTGCTGCAGAGGCTACATCTTAGTTGATGATCGACCGCTATTGGAGAGGTTGATGGTTTTGTTCAATGAAGAAAACCATCAACAGCTTCGGTCAGACCTGACCAGCAGCCTAAGAGTGAATGACAGTCGTAGTGACCAATGGGATGTGGTGATGGAGCGGTCAGCCAGTGTGGTGTGGCTTAAAAAAAAAAATCCACCTGCTGACTGACCCACATATACATGAACTCACCAGGACGGAGGTCGGTACGGCACCAGATGGCCGGTCCACCCTTGGCTGCTCCAACAACAAAGCCAAGACCAACACCGGGACATGTCTTTAGCCAAGATTAAGAAAAAATACCTAAAGTCACCAGACCTACTGTATCAAGTAACATAAAAAAAAATGTCCTTGGAATAAAGAAGTAGGATATCCATCTTACATTTGTATTAATTCCTTCTCAGTAATATTTTTCTCTTTAGTTCACAAACAGTTTGAAAGCCTCCATCAGCTCTGCAGCAACTGATGATGTTGTTACTCTGGTAACAAGTGTTGTTTCACTATATTTGTGTAAATTACCAATCATTAGAGTTAAAATCAGGAATATAACTGAGGAACTCATCACGGTCCTATAAATAAATGTAAGGCAGCCAAATCCAGAGGCGTTAAACACACAGCGATGCTACGCTAACGCTGCAGCCTACTGTTTTTTGTTTTACCATTAAAATCCAGCCGTTAAACCAGCGAAAGGAATGCGATGGGGTTTCTTTTTTTTTTATCCTTTTGGGAGAAGTGTACCTCAGTTAAACACCTTGAACAGTTAAACACCTTGAATGTGGGCTGTAAAATTTAATTCCACCTCGGCCTCTTGCCAGTGCTTCACACTTGTGGTTTTCTGCAGTCAACAGACTCCATGCCAAATTCCCACAGTTGGAAGTCGGCAGCAGCTCCTCCATCAAAACAGATTAACCTTTTAATGCAGAGAATATATACTGTGCCCTGTGTCCACCATATGAAGTGATTTATGATGGAGGAATATTAGAGGAGGATCATAACGGCGGTTGTTTCGCTGACGCTGTCGTCCATTTTTAGAGCTATAGGACAAAGCTGCACAAGTTACTTCACCAAAAGACTGATGACTGAGATATTAAATTATATTATTTATTTTTTTTTTTTTACTTTGAAGTGAGTCGGATGTGAAATAATGATAATATCTTCACTTTATGGGGGTTTGTGGTTTGAATAAGTTCATTACATCAGACCGCTTTGCTGATAAGATGAAACAAATCACAAGTTTTTCATTTGGAAATGAAGACAGTTTACTGCATGAGAGATGTTGATCTCTTTGCTGTGAGCTGTGTCTCAGAAAAAAAGAAGAATCCTCTTTTACTTTTAACAGAAAAAAGGAGATTTGTGTTTTTGAGTCAAAGACTTTTCCTTTTTTTTTTTTTCCAGATATGGGACAAATCAGTTATGACTGTGATTGACCTTTACAGAGGAGACAAAAAGGTGTCTCTGCTCCGGCCTCTCTGTGTGCCGCAGCTACAGTAATTACAGACTTCACCATGACGACCTCCACTTATTCTTTCTGGAGTATATTACTATGTTATTTCACCTCCTCTGTGGCGAAGGTGCCCACTGGGTCAGTTCTTCCACTGCTCAAACGGACAAATTAAATTACATCTTTGTACATGTGTACAACAACAGATCAGTCCAGACCAGATCCACTGATTCTGTTCATGAGACTGAGCCCAATTTAATCCAAATACAAAAAAACTAAAACAAAATGCTATACTTTTTCATAGTGGGAGGGGCTATAGCTTCAGAAAAGGTTACGTCCTGGTGAGAAAAATAAAGTTCAAGTCCGTACACGGGGGAAAAAAAAGATCTGGACTCTCAGTGACAGACGAAGTGACTTGTTCTGATGGACTTTTTTTTTTTCAGTTTGTTCAGGGGATGAAACGCCATGAGGGGGTGTGGGTGAAAAACTGTGCACACATTCTGCAGGCTCTGTCGCTCGGGGCCCACGGGCTCGTCTTCATCACAGCTGTTCCACGCCCACATACGGACACACGGAGCAAGGAATATAAATTATTCAAGCCAGCTACAGTACGAAGAAACTCTGGCAAACTTTTGCTGCCATGTGTGTCCTTGTAAACCTGTGGGGAGGGGCATCTGCATATGTACCGCTTCTTTTAAAAACAATAATTTTAAGTACACTTTACTGTGTAAAATGTTGGACTTGAGGATGATAGGAACCGCTCTGACCCTGAAAACACAATGTAACATTGTCAAACCATCGAACACATTTTGTGTTGTTTTAAATTCCGAGTCAGATCTAACAGCATCACAAAAAATTATAATTTAAAGGGATAGTTCAACATTTTGGTAAATTGGCCCATTGCCATAATCCCTATAGTCATAGCAGTAGGTTTGTTACCTTTATATGTCGGTGTAAGCTATTTTTAGAACGGCGGAGCAGAGCAGCGAGCTGCTCAGAGCAACGCTACGGAGGCTAATGGAATTTCTTGCTTTCCCTCATCAAACTCATCAAATACACAATCCAACAACTCCACAACGCTCTGGTGGACAAGTTGTGACCTGCACATTCACCACGCTATGAGATAATAACACAACGTTACCAGACAGAGTTGTTTTAGAGGGAAATCCATGCAAAACTGCTGATGCGCGTTGCCTTCAGGGACAGTTTTTCAGCAAGAAGACTCTGTATATACCTCAAAAAGGGCTCCGTTTCGTAACGTTCCATTATTATCTCATAGCGTGGTGAATGTGCAGGTCACAACTTGTCCACCAGAGTGTTTTGGAGTTGTTGGATTGTGTATTTGATGAGTTTGATGAAGGAAACTAAGAAATCCCATTCGCCTCCGTAGCGTAGCTCTGAGCAGCTCGCCGCTCTGCTCCGCCGTTCTAAAAATAGCTTGCACCGACAAATAAAGGTAACAAACCTACTGCTATGACTATAGGGATTATGGATTATGGCATTTGCCAAAATGTTGAACTATCCCTTTAACTTTTTAACAGTGCTGCTGCGAAACACAGGGGTTTGTAGGAACAAGATACAGATAATAGGAAAAAAAAGTGTACATATCAGATCAAATTGGAAAGTTAAGTTCACCATGATCGGTGCATTAATGTGCTTATACTGCAATGCCACTAAAGATAATTGAAAACATATGACAGAGATGCATAATAATGTGGTTAAATGTGAAATAATGTGAAATACAGTATGAAAACAAAAAAACATAAAAACACTGTTAGTATTTTGAATGCATCTTATTTCGGTGGTCTAGAAGCAGATAAACTAGAGCATCACTGTATGAACAGTGTAAAGGCTGAAGCTGACAGTCTCCTGTCACTCCATCATGTTCATGGATGACAGATTCAGAAACACAGAGTCGTGCAGAAACATAATGAACCGTCCTGTGTGTGTGTGTGTGTGTGTGTGTGTGTGTGTGTGTGTAAATCTCACAATTACTGTCAGAGCCACAATACCTGCACTTGATTTTGTGATTTAGTGAAACCGTGCAGCTGGCTAAGTGGGCAACTAATTTTCATTTTATCTTCAGAGCCTCTTTCTGCTCCTCCACGTCCGAGCCCAGAGAAGCTCTGAGTCAGTGAGCACCGGACCAATCAGCTGGCATTGTTGCTCCCCGCGCGACAAGCTGCTGCCTCATTTGTGGGAGCGACCGTGGGGTCTGTGGTGGTTTTAAAATACGAGTCCCTGCACCGCTGCCATGTCTCTCCAAAGATAGCAGTCTGCTGGTTAAAGCTGCCGCGCAGGAAAAGACTCTTTTTATATTCCTGTTTTACTAAATTCAGCCAGCACTTCCCTCTCTCTCTCCAAGTGGCTTACAAGGATTACCACAAAGGCTGACGTCTGGCATGAAGGAATCGAACCCAGCAAGTATTTTACAGTCAGCAGCTACGGGAGGCAGAAAATTCACCATCAGCCAAATATTATATTAACACTGAGATCCCAATTTCAGACCATTACAGATAAACAACTCCTGTTATTTCGACCATTTTAATGTTTTGCAACCAATTTCAGAATCAGAAACGTGTTTATTGCCAAGTTCGTTTACAAAAACAAAGAATTTGTCTTGGTATAGTGCAGAGATAGAAACATAGAAATAAACAACCTGTCGTATAAGGGCCAAGACGGCATAGAAATACTTTTAACATACATGCAATGGTGCCAAACAACACTATATGCAGGAAAAAATATACATAAAAGTTGTAATAATGTGTGCTGGTCAGTGCGTTTAACAGAAATGTAATTGTGCCAAGGTAATGATAATAATTACAGGAGGTGATGTCGTGCTCGGACTTTTCACACATGTGCTCTTAAGTCACCAAAATGCAGGTGTGCACCAGGTGTGATCAACATAAGAATAAGGTAACACTGTTTTAGCAAAGTGTTGAACTGGTTGAAAGTTTGGTAAAGAGTGAGAGAAAAGGTTTAAATCTTCCAGGCCGCCGCTCCTCTGCACATCTGGTAAATGGCAGCGTGGAGCGAGAGTTGCCTCTGAAATTACAGCTTATGGAAACTTACAGAAGGTGTCACATGTAAGCCCTGCAGCTTCAGTAGGTGTCACACACTTTACATTTAGCACAGGTAACCACAGAAAAGCGCAAAGAAACAGAACCTGACATCAGAGCAGAGGCGGCTGCTCTCAGACTGCAAGAGGAACTCTGCTTCCTCTAAAATGTGCAAAAATAAAGGGTCAGATATGAACTGTTTTGTTTACATTTCATTGACAGAGTTTTTTCGAGGCAAATTCATGCAAAACTGCTGATGCGCGTTCCCATCAGTCACAGTTTTTCAGCAAGCAGTCTCTGCATTTCCCTCTAAAACAACTCTGTCTGGTAACGTTGTGTTATTATCTCATAGCGTGGTGAATGTGCAGGTCACAACTTGTCCACCAGAGCGTTTTGGAGTTGTTGGATTGTGTATTTGATGAGTTTGATGAGGGAAACCAAGAAATCCCATTAGCCTCCGTAGCGTAGCTCTGAGCAGCTCGTGGCTCTGCTCCGCCGTTCTAAAAACAGCTTGCACCGACAATTAAAGGTAATGAACCTACTCCTAAAACTATAGGGATTATGGCAATGGGCCAATTTGCCAAGACGTTGAACTATCCCTTTAAAACAGGTCAAAATTAGCAGGTTCTTTACAACAGCGCTGATCAGAAGCGTTTAATACTCGTCTCTACTGTAGAGTCATTTGACCCCCGTATGAACTCAAAGTCTGTTTTGATGTAAGAAAATGTAAATAGAAACTTCTGTAAAATAGACGACTTCATGATTTAGTTCCCATTGATCTGTGTTCAAATCTCATTCAAGCATTTAACAACACACCCCCTAAAATATATCACAATATTCAACAGATTGAACGTTTTTGCACATTCAGAAAGAAACGAACGATTGTTCCTCAAAAGCAGGTATAAATCAATACAATAAGTGTAGATCTAAAATACAGTAAGTTCAAATCTGAACTGAAACACTAATAATTTAAAAACAACTCATCAACGCAAGCGATCTCATCAGACAGAACGAAGAACTGACATATTCTCATCAACGTCTCTGTGGCAGCGATGTGAGGAGGTGATAACAAGCTGCAGTTTCTCTGTTGGTTTATGTCTGAAAAAAAAAACAACATCAATCTGGAACATTTGTGTCTTAATTCAGTTGCTTTACTTACCTGGAGTCAGTGAAGCTCATGGTGACTGAAGCTCTTGCAGATATCAACACTCAGTTATCAGGCTACACTAAAAAAAAAAAGAAAAGAAGAGAGATTCATTCTGTTAAAACTATCTGTTATGCAAATTATTTAAATTTATGGAGATGAAATGTTAAAAGGCTGGATGTATATTTATGTCTCTGAGCAGCTGTGATTTACATTTACATATACGATGCAGCAGTGAGCTCCACCTGTCCTGTGTTTATCTGTTGAACAGGTTTACATGAGTCTTGGGACCAAGGAATCCGTCGACAGCTCCACTGTGTGAGTTTTCAAGAACAATAGATACAGGTGCACAGCCACAGCCTCACGTAGGAGGTAACAGAGTCTACACACACACACACACACACACACACACACACACACACACACCTCCTCCAGCCTCTCCAGTGTCAGTGCCGCCTCAATGAGACTCCCAGACGTGTGGACCATGGAGGTTAAGTGGAGCTCAGGGGGGAGAGCCCAGCTGTGATGAAGGACCGCAAATCCCATAAGCCACAAGTCTCAGGGAAGGTTGGCACCACAGGAAGCTTTGATAGGAGATGTGGCGAGAGTCGCTCTGTGTGTCGACCACCGAGGGAATATTGGATGCGAGGAGAGAGGAAGAGAGAGGGAGAGAGAGGGAGAGGGAGGAATGTCTCGGCTCGGCCTCGGCGACGTGAGGAGAATACTCAACATTGTGTTGCTTTCAATGAGCAGAGCACTAAGAGCCGCTGTGACTGCAGACACTGACATTTCACTCTCAAATATCAAAAATGTCAAACATTTTACAGTGTTGAGCTAATTCTAAGAATTCAGTGATTCAACTCAAAGTCATTTTTAGGTCGTTATTATATTTTTCTTTTATTCCTTTAAAGGGATACTCCAATTTTTTTTCCGTGTCTTGCCTCACTCCCGAGTCCATGACAAGCAGATAGACACCATCCTTTCGACTGTGCGCGCAGTAACAAGGGAGATACGGGCAGAGCTGGCGCACCGCTAATTAGCTTAGCTCAAACGCTGGAAGTATATAGGTAGTGTTAGCCTGCCTATACCTAAAGTCATCAGAGAAACTCTTCAGCAACTCTAAACGGAAACCGGCGGGCCGATCTTCGTCTCAGAGCTGACAAAACTCTCCGGTAAGGCATCTTGAGCTGTCAAATGTCGGTAATGGGACGAGATCGGTCAAAACGGAGGGTTCAAGCAAAGACGGTTTATTTTGGTTCAAGCTAGCTACATCGAGGGTAGGTTAGCCTCCTGTTTCAAAGTAAAAGCACAACTTCTATCGTCATGGTTTTCTGTATGTAAAGGGCAACGGGTGTTTTATTTTGTGAAAGTAACCGGAAGTGCGTTTGTCACAACGGCTAGCTTGAGTAGCGCTGAATTTGTCCGAACAAAATTGTAAACAGCTGGTATTTAGACAAATTAACGGCACACTGCTGATCTAAACGGCTACTTTCTTGCCTAAATTTTTTTTGAAATGTCGATAAAGTGATAAATTTATTTATGATATATTATCTAGGCTACTACCTATGCACTTCCAGTGTTTGAGCTAAGCTAATTAGCGGTGCGCCAGCTCTGCCCGTATCTCCCTTGTTACTACACGCACAGTCGTAAGGATGGTGTCTATCTGCTTGTCATGGACTCGGGAGTGAGGCAAGACACGAAAAAAAAAATGTTGACTGTATCCCTTTAAAATTCAGGACGAGCTGAGATGAGACGTAACAGCAGCAGAGCAAGTTCTCCGGCTCGCTCATTAAATGGAGAAAAATGCTGCCTCAGCCCAGTTTGTATTGATCACTGTAACCTTTATTTAATCAGATAATACCACCGAGATGGAGATCTGTTCTCTTAGAGAGATCTCAGACCGGCGGAGATGCAAACTGCATCAAAAATAATCAGTAACCTCCGTACACAGGTCGCTCAGTTCTCTGGTAAGTTCAAATCATCAAATGGGATTAGGTTTGTTTTTTTTAAAGGTGTTAAATCAATTGTTGTTTGTTCCATTTACATTGTGAATAACACTGCGTATACAGTCCCTCCACCCACTGAGGGCGTCTAAATCAAGCCTTTATCCCAGGACTTAGTCATATTGGATGATTCTGCAGCTGATTATTTCTGTCCAGGTCCGACGTCCAGTGCCAGAAGGAGAAGTGTGCTCTTGGAAACCAAAGCCACAGCTCTGCAGTTTAAATTTGTCTCTTTTTTTAATGAACCAAAACCAACATCTTTTCCTGACTTTAACCATTTTTTTTTTTTAAATTAGCACAACCACAGTGTTTGTGTATCCAGCTGGAGGTCACACTATTTGTCCGCCTTCATATGCAGGATGTGATTAATATGTGGAACCCATGGCTGCAGGGATTTAGGAGCATCAGTGAGTTTAGATAAAGCTGTTTATCAATAAGTCCTGGCTCATAGTGCAGAGCTGCAGGTTCGGTTATGTATATTTCCCTTCGGTGGAAGTAAGGGACCAGACTCAGACCTTGAAACGTTCTCAGACTGTATGTTGTAAAGGCAAAGCTGAGAGTTTAGTTTTGTTGGTTAGAGAACTGTGTCATCTCAAAGGTCTAGACTGGTGCATGCAAGGTCATGAGGTAAAATGTATTTATTATTGATCCAGTGAAAAGATGAACACAAACTGAGATGGCCTTCACTCAAGCATGACCCCCCCTCCTCAGTAACACAAAGTGATGTAACTCAAACAGGAAGAGTTCACTGTCTACAGGTACAGGTGAGCAGACAGATCCTGGAGATATGAGCAAAAGTCTGAGTCCAATAAAAACCAAGATAAGGAATAAAGGCTGAGACGACTGAGACCAGGAAGGGAAAACAGTGAGACAGATATAATGAAAATATATATGAAATAATAAGAAAAAAAACATGACGCTAATCAAAAAACCCAGGAGCTGGAGCAACAGGCTGCACCTCTCATGGATCCATCTGGATCAATGATCACTATTTCAAATCAATCCTCTGCTTTCTGTTCTGCCAGTTCTGGTGTTTCTGTATGACTCCGTCTGTTTTGCTGCATCACTCATCACAGCCGTAATGAGATGTGTCTGGATGTAAACTGAAATCCATGCTCATCTATTGATGCTCAGCCGCCGATCCATCAGCCAATCACAGAGAGAGAGAGAGAGAGCTGTGGTCGACCATACAGTGAAACTTTTTCCTCCCCTCCTGACAAAAGGCCCCCAGCCTCCCCTCTCTCCCTCTCCCTCTCTCTCTGTGCAAATGCTGCTGCATTATCCAGTTAATTCCTGTAGCTTTGGATCAAGATTCATTTCCCCGCAGACTGATAGAACCGAAGAATGAGTTCAGACCAAAGCTGAGAGGCATGACTGTCTGAGCTTTTGTATTTGAACAGCAAACAGCACAGCGGGGAACACAATTTCCAGCCTGCAGGCAAGGAGGCTAATCTCCCAATTAGCTATTAAATGTGCTCATTAAAAACAGCAAAGGCAAAAAAGAAAGAAAAAAAAAACGTCCTGGAACACTAACGCAAGAAAACAAAAACAAAAAAAAAGATGTCTTTTCTCTTACGTTCTTTGAGGGCGAGCAGCGTGAACTGAGCAACATTACTACTGTCTGTACCACCACAGAGTCTTTGAAGAGGCTGTGGATCGTTTTACTGTGATGCTGCGTGTTACACTCGTGTGGGTAGTTTTTTTCTCTGCTCCTTAGAATTAAACTAAAATTACTCGTGTCCACCTCACAATGTTGAAAAAAAAAAATCACATAAGTTATTTTGTTGAGAGTGTTAAAATGGCACTTTTCATTTCTCTTAATTGGCGACTTTATTAACGCCCCAGTGAACACAGGAGAGGTTAATGATGGACTTTATGACACGCTCGTTCCACTGCCACTGAAATGAGAGTAAAGTCATAAAGTCCATCAGTTGCCATTATTCACTGGAAAACCTATTTACATTAGTCTGCGGCGCTAATGCTCCGTTTTCACACAACACAGTGTTCTTCTGTTGTTCGCAGTATAACGTGGTCGTGCACGAGGAAACTTTCCCACAGGTTTACAAGGTTACACTGCAGAAAACTAGAACCAGTAAAAAAAACAAAAAACAGAGCTGAACACAAAAACATGGTTTGAGACCCGAGTTCAGTCTTGTAACCACAGGAGGAGAGGCTGTTCACATTAT